>NC_073255.2:96347500-96972500 GCF_029289425.2 Pan paniscus
GGTATTCCAGCACAAAGAGAAATGTAACCAACGAAGGACCAATACACTGAGGCAGGGCAGAGGGACTTTTGATAGGCTACAGTCCTGTTCTCCTGTGTATCACACTTAACTCATCTAACTGCTTCCCGGGACACCTTCCACCTCTAGTTGACACGAAGTAGCTGCAGCAGGACGGGGAAAAAAAAAAAGCCAAAATACCAAACAGCATTGCTACGGAGTTTCTAAGGCTGCACAGGGAAGGGAAAGACTGGGCTTTGGAAAATCAAGAGGCAATTTTTATCCTCCCCTCAAGTGGAACAACATGTGGTCCTGGAGGCATGGGGGTAACTGGAATAGAGTACATAGTCTTTCTGGTTTCAGGAGACAACCCATCAATAAAACCTGCTTCCTCTGCTTAAAAGAAAAAGAAAGTATACAACACTCAAATTCTGATGTCCATACATAAATCCTTATCAGAACACATGCATGACCTTTGTATATTGACATATGGTGCTTTTGCACAATGAGTGCAAAGAAACTGGATGACCTGCAAAATGTTTTCTAAAATCTTTATCACCTGGCCCTTTACAGAAAATGTTTGCCAACCTGCACTAGGATGTTAGTTGAAAACTCTGGTGGCCAAACACTCAAAGAACAGGGCAAACACAACCCAACCTCACGTTGGCTCAGTTCTGGTTTGGATTAGGGTAATTAGCTTTCACTCTATCTGGCTAGCAGAGGAAGGGCAAATCTTTGCTGGAAAAAGATATCATCATCGGAGCCTCTACATTTTTAAATACACATTTTATATGTATTCCTGCACTCAGAAAATTACTGTACTAACTTTTGTCTGAGCCGAAGTGTGGCACATATGAAGAATCATGACTTAACTGGCAAGTTCAATAGCAATCCAATAACATCCAGTGTTGTAAATAAGTAATACGAATCTATGTCATTTAAAGAAAAGTAAAACACAGGTAACAATATTACCTAAAAGCACTTTTCTTGGCAAGAAAACTTAAAATAGGTGTCCAGAATAATAACATTCTAACAAACTAGATGTTAGTTTCCACTGTAAAAACAGTCCGATAATATAAAGAATAGAGTCTAGGAATTATTTATTTTGTAGAGAATGAAAACAAATAGCAGTTGACCAAGTTACAAATCATCCTGATCTATAAACTGAATTCTAGAACTTGTTTCTCAATGACATTTGGTTCAGAGGACACCAGCATCATATTTTAGGCACCTACCATCCTGTTAAGTCTGATAAGCAGAGATGTGGGAAAAACAAATAACATTGAAATATTATAATTATGCAATATGTTATGCTTGCATCTCTCTCAGGATTTTAAAATTGACTTTAATAGCTTTTTATAATAAAAAGAAAAACTCAAAGGTGCAAGACAGCTGAGAAGTTCAATATGTCACAGAACTGCAAAATTGTTAAATTCACTTTAATTAGGATATATTAAGGTTTTACAACTGTGGCATAAGTAAATCATAACTCCCAGTTAGAACAGGTCATGTTAATTTTCAGACTATCACATTTTGTAACACATGTTTCATTAGTGTCAATGAAATATAACCAAATCATGCTTAAAAGTTCAGATCGTACAATAATTTTATGGGATTCAACTGCATACAGTTGTACTATTATACAGAAAGGTACAGATATGGCTATGAATACAAAATTAAATATAGACTAAAACTGGATATGTGTACATTTATATATGTTCATATAAATTACAATCTCTAATTTTTAATTTAACTCAGTCCCTAGCCTGTGAACAGTTACCTTATAACATAGAAATGTGGACAGTATCTGAGAAAGTCAGAATTATGCTTGAAAAGAAAGGCCTTTTAGAATGAGACACTTTTTTAAAAGTTAACTTTTTAAAAACTTTGTTTAAAGTTCAAATATTCTCTGCTGTTTTCTTCACCTTTAAGAGCTCCTCAATGACAGAAACCTCTGAACAGGGCTCTAATAATTTAATCACATAAAGTATGTGAATGTGGTCAAATAATAAATCATCAGAGAGTATGCTATTGATCATCTTAGCTAAACTGTAAGTGCTCCTTTAAAATTAAACTCAATATTTTAAAAAATTAAGAGTATCATCAGTAACAGACTTCACCCACATAATTTATGAATTTAAAAACAAGGTTTACATTCATCTAGTCCTCAAAATTATTTTTAAAAAATTCTTCACATGCACGAAAACGGTCTATTTTAAAGCAGGTCAATATTAGAATATTGAGAACTGGAAAATACTGAGGATAATCTAAGACATTCAGGCAACTGGTTATTTTATTTAAATGCTTGATTCAAGGAAAGCATGTCTTTATATTTCTGAGTCCTTAATAACTGCTAGAATGCTAAGCCTTTCAAAACAAAATCAAATATTATAGTGCCACAAACTGTTTCTCTTATGCATCATATCTGACTCCAATTAAAAGATCAGAGTCCTCAGAGCGACGTATTGCAAACAAAAAGTCCTTAGTAGGTGGTGGAAAGTCAGGCCAGGAGTCAAACAGAACCAACAGAGATGACAGAGATGTGATATTCAGCACAGTCTCCTCAGAGAGAAAAAGCAAAACCACATGGCCCTGCTGAAATGCCGAGTTAATTCTCTCTCTTATCTGAGCATTAAACATTACATCGTTAAAATTGTTTCAACTAGATTATTGCCTCTTCAGGTGAGACTCTCATTTAAGAAACACAAACATTCTCAAAGCACATTGCTGAAACACCATAAAAACTTAATAACCTACCATTTTCTTTGCACTCTTCTGGAGGTTTAGCCTTTTTCGCAAGTCGTGGATCCAGCCATGATGTTGTCTTTGTGTTATGGCTGAAAAGAAAAGAGATCACTCTGAACAGACACATACTAAAAGGAATCAAGTTTATTCCTTAAGAAAAAAAAAAGCAGGGTTAGTCCAACAAAATTGCAATCGATACACTTAATTTGCTTACTGGTTCTAAGTAGCCCTGAAGGAGGTGTAAGAGTAATTGTGCAAGGCAGCTGTAAATTTGGCAACCTCAGCTCCCTGTCCTCAAAGCAGCTATTTTTATTAAAATCAACTAGAATGTTGCCAAGTTAACCTCATTGAAAATGCAGAACTCATCCAGAGCAAAAGGAATTTATTACAAATACAGGATTCTCCAGTTGGAAGAGCACAGTCCACAGGCTCTGATAATGTTTCCTGAGTTTTGCAAAAGAATTATTTTCATCTTAAACCTACCCTTTTCATAAACAGTTGTTTTGTTACTCTTTAACTACAGAGCTGGCAGAGGCAGTACAAAAGTGATGCAGATTACAGCATGTTCTTGGGATTCCTGCATTTTCTCAATAAGTGATTAATAGCAATTTTATTAACTCACATTAAACTATCTTTCATCCAAATACTTGCAACCCAGCTCAGAAGGTAGGGGATAAGACTGCCTGCATTCTAATGTTTCTGAAATGGCATTTCCAGAAATTAATGATAAAATAATATTTTTGAAAAAAATGTTTTCTTGTAAGAGTTTTGCCAGAAATTTAAAAAGTAAAGGAGAGATATTCTTAAAGTAGTGTTTTTTAAAGTGGTTGTGAAATAACCTGCATTAGAATTACCTGATGGACAACGCATATTAACAATGCATATTCTGAGTCCTCAAAGAACTATCAAATAAGAATCTTTGAGGTGGGGGTATACAATCTCCATCACTGGCAAGCACTCCCAGTACTTCTTATGCACATTACAATTCAAGAACCACTCATGGCTCACATAACTGCTCATTGGAGCTAAAATGTTTACTGTGTACAGCTGTCTCAAGGGATCTCATCTACCAATGGACAAATTATCAAGAATGTGACATTTATGAGGGGTTTGGGAAAAGAATGAGCAAAGGCACAGGTGTGGGAAAGTGTGAGGTGTTTCTAGGGAACAGTCAGAAGGCCAATGAATGGAACATGAAAGGAAGAATAGAAGAGAGGATGGAAATAGAAATCAGAGCCAGGTAACAGGCATACTTTACTACAGTTGTAAGGAGGTCAAAATGATAATGATGATATAAATTTCACATGTATTCTCTTTCTTTAATGAAATTTAACTATATGTTGCCAATCATAACCACAAATGTTAGCTAGACAATCTGATAAACCAATCTGTACTTACAATGAAGTTTAGACAATTCACCCAGGCAGTATATTCAATCACAAGTGTGTAAAAACCAAGTTCCTTCTTAATGGAGGAACTTTCAAGCCAGGAAAGAGGGAGGATGGAGTCAAGATGAGTAGCAGAAAGCTATTCCGAGGTGTTAAATCACTCTTCAAATAGCATTTTCTGAATGATAATCCATCCCATCTGTCTAGGTATAGAGCTATCTTTAATTTGAGAACTGTGACATAATGACCCTTGGGTCATGAAGTTTCTGCTCCTGAAGAAGATGCCATTTTATTTCTGACTTTCACATGGAATAAAGAGAAGGTATTCTCCATCACATTCTTAACATTTAAGGGCTCTTCGATGATAAATGCCTCTCAACAGGGCTCTAATAAGTTGATCGGATAAAGGCTGTGAATTTGATCAAATAATAAATCAACAGGAGAGCATGCCAGCTTTTATTTTTCCTCAATTTGACCCTTGTAAAGTCTGGTGGTGCTTCATTACCAAGTTTTAGAAGGATATAAAATATTGCAGACACTTTCATCTGGTTCTGGCCCTCGTTTGCATGTCAATATAATCTAGTTTTTCTTCTGAACTAAAGACTTGAAGCTTGAGGATGCAGGCTCTGACTATTCCTAATGTGAGGATAGGGGCACCGGGTTCAGTGTTTGCTGCTCTCATTTTAAAAAAGAAATCACTTAAAAATGCCCTTTATAGACATGCCTCTGTTCAAATTGTGTGTGTGTGTGTGTGTGTGTGTGTATGTGTGTGTGTGTGTGTGTATGTGTGTGTTGATGTCTATGTTTCTATGAGGTGGGGAGAAATCTTGGGAAGTAAGCAAGGAAAATACATTTCTCTTCCTTTTGTCCTCACCTGCTTCTTCCAAATCCTTTCCTCTTTTCGGAGAAAAGTCATTTCTAGGCTCCTTAGATATATTCACAAAAGCAAACACATCCATGGGTAAGTATTAAGGGAACATTACTAAGCCACTGCAGAGAGTCAAATTACCATTTCTATTGCACACCACCATGGGTCTCAAATACTGGCTAATTTAGTAGAGAACTGTGAATTTTCCAGCTTTCCTGAGTTTATATAAAGCATTTCATTACACGCTGATTTTTTTTAGGTTGAACCAGTATTAACGGTGTGTCACTTTAATACATTTTGACAGATTGAGTCTCTTATAGTTAACACCATTTTTAGCTGATCTTCAGAAATGATTCTGAAAGCAATGTGGGTAGCAGTTACCTCCAGTAATTGTCTTAAACATCACATGAAGATCCAGCACAGTATTTTTCAATAGTGGTTCTCACCAGCCTTGTAATTTGCATGCTCCTCCAAGATTCCTTGCAAAGAGGATTATTTTTAATGCATTGGGAGACAACAGACCAACCAGCTCTTCTACTTCCCTTAAATTACATATTTTAAAGCTTAATAATTCCATTTGAAAACCGAATTAAATGTCAGGCAGGAAACTGTGTTCAGAATGGGATAATTGAGGGATTCTTCCACATTCTGCGTACTATCTTTCAAGTTTAAGGAGGTTATTTCCTTTCAGTTCCTAGCTAGGGCAGATTCAGGGGCATGACATCAGTTTTCTGTATCTATCCAAACTGTGTGTCACATAAATACCAGGAAAAGAAAATGCCAATGCTATATAATTTTCTATTTCAATTCAAGTTTCTTTAACAGAGACACATACACATACATAGGCTACATTTGCACATAAACTTTTCTTATTCCAGCTGGACAATGCAACAGATATTTTTTAGGAACTTTGAATCATACTAATATACTACTTCATGTATTTTTAGGATAAAGCTAATGTGGTGATCATGAAAAGTGAGAGGTCAAGTGAAAAAGCCAGTGGACATTTAAGTTCAGTCACTGTCATATTTAAAAACCTGGATGAAAACCAGAAACAATGGTTTATCATATGGGCATATCCCAAACTCTTCTCTGATGTTAAACTAAACACTGGGTCTGTCTAGAGGACTAGAGTAAGCCAGAAGTGAAATTTCAGTCAAGTCCGCATTTCTAGTTTAAATTCATATCAGAATGGCCTTGAAAATATGCAATAGGTGGATCAGCAATGAGCAGACATTTCTGTACAATTTGTAAGCTTAACTTTTGCCAAACTGACAGAAGCAGCAGGTTAATATCCTATCTTCTGAGAAAACATTCTTCTCACATAGAACATGCTTCATTTCAACAAGAAAAGCTATTTACAGTGCAGCACACCATTGCAAAGTTATTCTCACTATCCCGTGTCATTTCTCGATTGTCTACTGTGTCAGGGAAAGCAGCAGGACTTTCAGATATGTCCCCTCATTTAATGCTAATGAGCCTTTGTGGCTAAGCATTATGAATTCCATTTTATAGATGGAGAAACCCAGGTTGGGGGAAGGTGGGTAACTTGCCCAAGGCTAAACAGCTAGTGCGTGAAACTGAAAGAGCCAGCTAGCATTAAACCCAGATATACCTGGTTTCCAGGTACAAGGTTTTTTTTTAGTGGTCTGAAACCAGAGGCATCCGGAACCTCACACTTGGCTTTTTATACTGAGGTGCTTCATTTCACTCCCTGGAATAGTAATCAAGAGTCTGTTTCCCAGCTTCTGCCAGTAGTTTGGAAACAGACTTTTACCTACTGTTTATGGATAGTTAATCACTACTTAAATTCCTTTTTAAGTGTAAATGCTTTGCACTTGGTAAGTATGATATTAAGTTCCATGTGCATAGAGACAAAAGAAAGCACTGTGATTGAGGAGGCATTGATAATACCACTGGAAAGTTTTCTCCTTACAAACCTAAATTCTGTATTTGAATCACTTTCTTTTTCTTTCCTATTCTTTTTTTTTTCTTTTCTAGACAGGATCTGGCTCTATTGCCCAGGCAGGAGTGCAATGGCATGATCTTGGCTCACTGCCACCTCCACCTCCTGGGATCAAGTGATTCTCCCGCCTCAGCCTCCCAAGTAGCTGGGACTAGACTACAGGTGAATGCCACATGCCTGACTAATTTTTTGTATTTTTCTGTAGAGATGGGGTCAAATTCCTGAGCTCAAGCAATCTGCCTGCCTTGGCCTCCAAATTACTGGGATTACAGGCATGAACCACCGTGCCTGGCCCTGAATCACTTTCAAATCAAATTTTCTTCATTCAAATCTGAATATTTTTCTAAAATGAAGTCTTTTTAGAAACCTGATTCATATAATCTACATATGAATATTTGGTCTTAGAAGCTATATTAAAGAATTATGTTATTAAGAAATGCTATCAATGGATGCAGTATGTGTTAGGAGCAAAATTTAAAATTTTCTTATAGATCATGCCATATTCTATTCTTCTGTTCCAGTTTTTCATTCACTCTAGTGTTTGCCCAGTCAGGGTACAAACCTTTTTTCCATTTCTTAGGTATATACATAACTAGATCTTCAAGGGTAACCTAATTCAAACCTAATATTAAAACATGTTCTCCATTCCTTTCTAATTTCTTTCTGTTTTCTTTTCTTCTTTTCTTTCATTCTTTAATATTGCCAGAGCAAAATGTTTTCACTGCTGTACAACTATTGGAAAAATTCAATTTCATCAACTGAAATTTTCTTAGTGAAATGAAAAATTTTATTATTAAACACATTCCTTTCCTTTGCTCCGTTTTCTCTAAAACTAGAAACAGACTTAAAACAATGATTAATAAGTCCTCCAAATAGCCAATTCTGAATCTCAATCTTAAACTGATAGTTAAATGGTATTTCCCAGCCCCCCCCCCGCCCCCGGGAAATACTATGCCATAAGAATAACAAGAGATTAAAGCCAATGACATTTGATTGCATAAAACAATCTTCTGAAGAAGATAAACAAGGTTCAGGTAAATATTCTGGAGTCAACAGCAACTCAAAATGTCTGTGGATGATAAGGTTTCAATAGTAGTAGTGATATCGGTTCAGAGACAGTAGTAACAGATTGATGAATTGACTTTAGGTTTACAAAACACTTTTATTATTATTATAAGATCTGGGGTACATGTGCAGAATGTGCAGGTTTGTTGCATAGGTATACACATGCCATGGTGGTTTGCTGCACGCACCAACCTGTCATCCACATTAGGTATTTTTCCCAATGCTATCCCTCCCCTAGGCCCCTATCCCCCAACAGGCCCTGGTGTGGGATGCTCCCCTCCCTGTGTCCATGTGTTCTCATTGTTCAACTCCTGCTTATGAGTGAGAACATGCGGTGTTTGGTTTTTTGTTCATGTGTTAGTTTGCTGAAAAACATAAATTTTTAAAGGTATATAAATTGAGTAGGTTTTACACCATAGTCAATAAAATCTTCAGGATGATTGTAACATTTTCCAAAAGACTTTCTCTTCCTTCTATATCATCATTTCAAAATAATTACTAAAGGCAATGATCGGATATATCTAATTGGTGATAAACAATGGAAACTTGTTCCTTCAAGACTCCATTCACCCAAAGTTTCACTATGTTTTTCTATCTATACATAGGTAATACACAAATAAAGCTACTGTCAATGAGTTCTTTAGTGGTTGTTTCCTAAATAATATTCCTACAATTTCTCTTAAGCATATGAATATTTGCATTTGCCATTTTATCTTTCATGTGTTTAGAAAATATTTTTAAAGAGGTTTCATTACAAATACTGTTTTGGATATTGTGGATGTGTATTGCACACTGTTTTGTCTAAAACATTTATTTTCTGTCTGGAAATTACACCAGAATCTTGTGCAGGCACAAGAAAAAAAATATATGAAAAAATATTCAATGTATCTCCTGTCTTTGTAATATGATTGACAGTAAGCCTAGACCAGATTTTGTGACTAGTACGATATGTCAAGTATAGAATGAGAAAGTATATTTCTGGTGTTGCTGCATACCAAAAATTTGATTTTATATTTCTCTCCAATAAATTTCCAAAGTATTTTATCTTTTCTTTAATAAATGTTGTTTAACGTTTTTTGGAAATGGTAATTGGTAATTTAATTAAAACTTAAGGAGATAGAGAAATAGGAACACAAAAAGAAACATAAACTAATTGTGTGTTTGTTTAGAATTTAAAAGCAAATTCAGCCCTGACAAATATTTGTAAACCATATACAGCCATGACATTTTTCACAGATGTGATTTTCGGTTTCAAAAGCCTGCATTTAAAAATCTGTTATTTAAGATGACATAGTGTTCACTGCCATTCGGGAAGATGGCAGTAAACAAATAGGTTCTTGTTGTCTTTTTGTTTTTTGCCAAAGCAATAGCAGTCTCTTTTGTGTCACTAACTAAACTGACTCCGAAACAAAGAAGTAATTTAATGGGATTCCCAAAACACGTCAATCCAGATTAACCCTGTGGCAGCTCTTCTTTTATGGAATATTTAGCCTCTGGAGTAGTGAATTGCTGGCCAAGAAACTTATAAAACAAATACTATTTGTAATATAAAAGTTTACTTTTTTTCTCAGCCAATGTTTGTTTCTATCGGAGTTAGTATGAGATAATGGGAATGACTTTGTAGAGTGAAAGAGCTCTGTGACCTTGGGAATGTTAATTTGTCCAAGGATGCCTCAAAGTCTCATCTATGAAATGTGGATAAACCAGACACTTTATAGGGTGGTGATGATGTGAAGTAGGCATCACAGAAAATTGGTTAAGAACAAGGACCATGGAGACAGCCTACATCGCGTGAAAGTCTGAATCTTGTCAGTTTTTTTGACTACTGTATTCTCAGGGTTTAGAATGATTCCCAGGACATAATACATGACCAATAAACCTCTGTTGAATAAACAGAATCAAAGAGCCCTGGCTATGTCTGACTTTTTGGCAAGTAGTTACCTCTAAAAGTCTCAGTTTCATAAAGTAAGGATTAAGTGAATGGAGTAAAAACGCTTAACAGATGAACTATTGTTGTTAAGGTAACCCGAATACATCCTTAAAAAGGTGGGTCCTTGATATGTAATAACTCATTTGAATTCACATATTCTCATTTGAATTTACAATTAATATACTGCCTATTTCAAAGATAATGTTAATGAAGATGATGAGTCAAAGAGATTACTGGTTTTACACAGTATTATACATTTAAAAGTCTCCTGAAAATTATGAAACATAAGACATTATTACTATTTTAAAGCATGTTTGGAAGAGTGTGTTCACTTGAAATTTAAAATTATGCTGCATAAAAATATTTTCTCAGCAATTCTCCTTTTCCAATTAAATGTCATTCTATAGGATAGAAGAAATCTGCTTTTATCATTCATCAAAAGAAGCAGTTTGAGTAGTGTGGGAAACATAGTTGGCCTGCTAGTTTACCAGGGTTGCTGAGGGCAGAAAAAACATTTCCCTCTTAAATGCAGAACCTCTAAAACTTCACCTCTTAAATTCAGAACTTCTAAAGGACTCAGCCATATAACTATTTTGCAATATCACATAAACCAATAAATATTTCAAAACATTATTGCATAAAAAAAGACAAGTAAATGGAATTGCTTGTTACCTTAATTCAAAACCTATACTGTTTAATACGTCTTTTAAAACTACATATCTAATGTTTCACTGTAGAGTTCCTTTATGCTATTTAGAAATAACTATTCTATCTATCTATCTATCTATCTATCTATCTATCTATCTATCTATCTATCTTATACACAGAACCAAAGAATCATTCTCCTTTGTTTCACTTATTTTCTGTTTTGTCATGATCTTCATTTCACAGGATACAGACTTCAGCAAAGTCTAATTAAAGGGTGGGACCTGCCAGAGGAGAGTTTCATTACTGTAAGCAGCTCTCACAATATCTGTACAAGAGAAAAGTTTTTACGGATGTCAGCACTTCTTCCCTCACAAATCTCTCTCATTTTTCTTCTCCTTTCTTTTCCCTCTGGTTTACCTTCCTCTTACGGTATTCTACCTTTCCTTTAAAAAAACTTTTTATTTATTTATTTACTTAATTGATAAACAAAAATCATATGTACTATACTTTTGAAAATGGCTGAGAGTAGATTTTAAGTGTTCTCAACACAAAAAACGACTAGTATGTGAGGTAATGCATATGTTAAGTAGCTTAACTGAGCCATCCCACAATGTGAATATATTTCTACTTTCCCTTTCTATCATGCTTTCTGGTCCATAACTACTTCAGAACTACCTCTGAGACACATGGTGGCTTTGTCCTTAAGACATGTCTTATTGCTCAACCATGCTCCCTCCCCAATCACTGTCTCATATTCTACAAGATCTGCTTCTACGGGCCTTTCATAGTATACAGTTTGTTAGTTACATAAGAATTCTTTGTCATAGAAGCAAAGGTACTCACAGATCAATGACAATGGGTGGGAATGTTGATTTAAATGTAATTAGGAAAGGAAGGAATATTCCAGGGCAAAGAGTGAAAACAGACAGGAGAAAATCAGTGAATACTAAAGAAAAAGTAAAGCACAGTAAACCATAGGCAGAGAGAGAGGAAACTGCAACGTTGTTGGTGGTGATGGTATGGACATGAAGGACCAGACAAAAAGACGCTGATCCACTGCCCGCTCTGTGATACCTGCGTTCATCACACCGAATCTTGAGGTTCAAAGGTAACCTTTATGAAAGACAGATGAATCACAAACTGGGGGTAAGGTGGAGGGTGTTGGGGAGCAGGCGGGCGGGGATGCCTCCAGTCTATGGAGGAACCTTAGCAGGCGTCGTAGACTACCTCGATCCTGCCTCCTCTGTTAATCACCTTCCAGACACAGTCACTTCCACCATGACTCCAGGCTCCTTCTTTTACCTTAGTCTCCCTCAGCGTCAGCTCTTTCGCCACAGATGAAATTGTTTCCTCCATTTTGTTTTAATTTTCCACCTCCATCCATTTCTGCTCCTAATACTGTCCATCAGTCCTTCCCTCCAACATTAGGAAGATTAAAAAACTACAAACTCGAACAACAACAACAACAACAACAACAACAACAACAACATGCCACTCCTTTGCTTGCCTTTCAAAAGCACTAATGATCCAGTGAAACGAAAACTAAGCAGTTATTTCCTGGGATTTACCAACTAATACATACTTCTCTAGTAGGGTCAGGGGTTTCCTCACCATTCCTAATACACCTAAGGACTTCGTCTTTGTAATGACAGCTCCCATACCTGGAATGCTCTATCTAGCCATTGTTAACTTCTCAAGTCTATGTTATCTCACCTTCTCTGCGGTGCCCCCTTTATATCTTAAATCTATTGTAAGCTTTGGCTTCCCTGAATAGCATCACAAAATTCAGAAATTGTTGACCAAGTGTTTTTAACTATTTGTCTCTCTTCCCCATCTTGCCAACAAGTTTGAAAGCAAGGACAAAATCTTACACATGTTTGAATGCCAACACTGGCTGACTGACGAGTCATAGAATCATTTTGCTAGATTCTCTCAAGCCCTGAGCCAGCCTCACTACTTACTATATACCTGGAACATAAGTTCTGTCTTTTGAAGTTATTTTTCTTCACAACCTCAAAACCTGATGTAGTTAAAAGAGGAAAGTTTACTTTATAATCACACACACAAAAAGGTTTTTATTATTGCATTACTGGAAACATTGTAAGAAAATAGTCTTTAATCAACTTGTCATGCTGCTTTCCTTTTATTATTTTCATATAGCCTTACTCCCCTTGTCTTATATAATAAAACTATGTATGTCATCAGCTTCCTTATTCCGAACATCAATTGTTCTGAACATCTATTTGTGATCTCATATCTAAGATTTGTATTTTGACTTCTGGTCCGCAATGATGTCATGCTGTCTTTACCAATATCAAAATTATGTTTCTAGATATGATTATTTTTAATAAGTCACTTTTTTAAACATTCTTTCTATTTTCCAATTAATTGATAAAAGATGCCTTGGTCATTGATTACAGCAATAAGAAATAATGTAAGAGATTCTTATTCCTTTTAAAATTAGAACATTTGCTGAAAGGTGAATGCTATTGATTCATTTTCTGCAAAACATTGTGTTTCTCATCTATGTTGGAGTCAAGCAGAGCACTGAGTAATTACCTGATTATGTAGTCCCTTGGTCGCATGATTCAGAGTTTCCAACTTCACATGAGAATTAAATATTGGTATGTGGTAACATTTCAATTTCACAACTGAATTCTGCCTATAGAGATCTAAGTTATAAATCACTCCAGGTTGGAAAAGAAAATCCAGTTTTAATGTATTTCTTAAATAATCAGAGTTTTCATATTTTTATCCACTGTCAACACTAAAAACTTCAACTTCTATTATTTTCTCTCTTTGAGGCTTATACAACTTTGAGAGGATAAGGGTTGTTCAGTCACATTAGTTTCAGTTTTTACTCTTACTAATGAACATTTTGGTTGTCTTGTGCAAATCAACAATTTAATTTTGTGCGAAGATTTTCTATTTTGGAATTTTTAAAAAGTTGTTTTAATCCTAGAAGCTAAAGAAAAGAAAAGCCTGACATTATTAATAAGATATATACAAAAATTATATTTTTAAAAAATGTCCTAAAGGAAAGATTAGGTTGAGTATTACCAAGAAGTTCAGGATTTGCACTACAGTTTCCTTAGCAAGTCATAAAAATTGTAAGCAACTAATACAATGGAATATAGTAAAAGGGAGCATAATGAACTATACAAAGCCAAATTATTTTACTGACATCTGACACTGGGGTCAAATGCTAAAAACATTTTTTTTGTCTGGGCGCAGTGGCTCACCCCTGTAATCCCAGCACTTTGTGAGGCCAGTGTGGGCAATCACCTGAGCCCAGGAGTTTGAGACCAGCCTTGGCAACAAGGCAAAGCCCCACCTCTACTAAAAATACAAAAATTAGCCAGGCATGGTGGTATGCACCTGTGGCCCCAGCTACTCAGGAGACTGAGGCGGGAGGACTGCTTAAGCCTTGGAGGTTGAGGCTGCTGTAAGCCGTGATTGTGCCACTGCATTCTAGCCTGGGCGACAGAGTGAGACCTTGTCTCAAAGACAACCAACCAACCAACCAAACAACATCAATATTTTTTCTTTTGTGACCTATTACTTTAAATAGTTGCATTTTATTAAATTCCTGGACTTGATGGTGAATATTCCTCCAACTAGCTTAGATAATAGGAAAAAAATTTCATTTTGACAAGACGGGGGTCTTAAGAGGAGCTGAGTAAGCGCTTTCTCATGATATCTAGACTATTCCTAATTCAATAATAACATCACATGGAGATTTGTCTTTTTTAGTCATAATTATAAGAGATTGTAGGGTGCTATTATTTAATCCATTATTTGATTTATGGCTGTATTCTAGGATGCTTAACTGTATTAAGGCACTATCCCACTATTCTCTCACAAATAAAAAAGCTGTTACCAGAATTTCATGTTTTTTTCTTTTTTTTTTTTTCTCCACGTCTAACTTGCTACATCATTTATATCCCGCTATGACCTTTTTGGCACTCTTGAAAGAAATGTGTGAAACTCACTCAATGAAGTAGACTTCGCCCTTCTCTGTATAGGCCATTTCCCAGTTATCAGGCAATGGGTCTGGTTCCTCATTGTCTTCAGGTTTAGTTGGCTTTGTGTCATCCATCTGCTCCTTCAGCTCCTCAGGCTGACTGTACACTGGTGCAGGATAAGGCTGGGAGGGCATCTCCCCTGAGGCACCTGCACTTTTGTCTTCATGTTCACTGGATTCTATAAGAGAACAAGAGCACGTGGTTAGTCACTCCAACCATGGTAACTCTGGACTGAGTACGGAGAATGCTGTACCAGGGAATAAACGTCATGAATAACTTCTATGAAAGCTAACAGGAAACATTTCTGAAAAAGCATAATGATCACTAGGCCTATTTGAGCTCTCCTTTCACTCATCATTGTCATCTACCTTTCAGCTAATTATTGTTGTTTACAGAATTGGAGGTTTAAAGGATGTAATGTAAGGACCATTTCATAATACAGGTATGGTGAGCAGAATAATGGGCCCCTGAAGATATTCATATCCTAATGTCTAGAATATGTGAATATTACCTTACATGGCAAAAGATGATCTGCAGATGTGACTAAGAACCCTGAGATGGGGAGATTATCTTTGATTATCCAGATGGCCTCATCTGGATGATTATGATTAAATGTAATCACAAGAGTCCTTAAAAGTGAAAAAAGTCAGCAGAAAAGAAGGGTAAAAGGGAGAATTAACTACTAAATCATGGCCAAAGAGATGCAATGTTGCTGGCTTAGAAGACAGAAAATGACCATAAACCAAGAAATATTAGTGGCCTCTAGAATCTTTAAAAGGCAAGGAAATGGATTATTTCCTGGAGAATCCAGAAAGGAACACAGCTCTGCCAACAAGGAACACAGCTCTTCCATAGTTTCAGTTACCCATGGTCAACCACGGTGCAAAAATAGATGATTACAGTACAGTAAGATAGAGAGAGAGAAAGACCACCTTCACATAACTTTCATAATAGTATATTGTTATGATTATTCTATTTTATTATTTGTTGTTCTTAATCTCTTACTGCATCTGATTTATAAATTAAATTTTATCATAGTTTTTTTGTATAGTATATATAGGATTTGGTACCATCTGAGGTTTCAGGCATCCACTGGGGGTATTGGAGCACATCCCTCGTAGCTAAGGGGAGCTACTGTACAACAGAGCAAAAACTACCTTAACAGAAGTGGTAACAGGCTTGGAGGACAGACCCAAGATCCCCAACATATAAACAGTATGAGTTCCAGAATGAGAAGAAGGAACGCACAAGGAAGAAATAAGTCGATAAACAATAGAAGAAAATTTATCTAAGATGAAGAAACACCAGTCTGTAGATTGAAATAGTTCACTGAATCTGAGGCCAGATTAAGGAAACATGCAGACACCTGGATACATCTAGTTGAAATTTCCAAACTACAATGTTAAAAGGCAACTTTAGCAGCTTCCGTACTGAACAGATGTGATTACTTACAAAGAAAAGAGGAACAAAAGAGCATCAGACCTTTTATCTGTCATACTCTAAGCGCAAAGAGAGGGTAACATCTATAGTAACTTGAGAAAAAAAAAGGTATGGTAATCCAAGAACTCAACTCTACCAAAATATTCATCTATCTGGGAAAAAACAGTCACTTTTGAACATGCAAAAGTTCTGAATGTATACTCTCCAAGTATCTTATCTGAGGGCAAAATTTGAAAAATTACTCTAACCATATCATGATGATTGAATCAGAGCAGAGATCTCAAGATATGGGGAGAAAATAAAAGGTAGGAAGATGATATGGTTTGGCTGTGTCCCCATCCAAAATCTCATCTTGAATTGTAATCCCCACATGTCAAGGGCAGAACCAGGTGGAGGTAACTGGATCATGGGGAAGGCTTCCCCCATCCTGTTCTTGTGGTAGTGAGTAAGTCTCATGAGATCTGATGGTTTTATAAGTGTCTGGCATTTCCCCTGCTTGCACTCACTCCATCTCCCCCTCCCCCTCCTCCCCCTCCCCTCCTCCTTTTCCTCCTCCTCCCTCTCTTCTTTCTCCCCCTCCTCCCCCTGCTCCTCCCCCTCCTCCTCCCCCTCCTCCTCCCCCTCCTCCTCCCCCTCCTCCCCCTCCTCCTCCTCCCCCTCCTCCTCCCCCCCTCCTTCTCCCCCTCCTTCCCCTCCCACTCCTCTCCCTCCCCTCCTCTTCTTCCCTTCTCCCTCATTCTCTCACCCTCCCCTGTCCTCTCCTCTCCTCCCTCATTCTTCTCTCCTCCTTCCCCTCCCCACCCTCCTCATCATCTCAGAAGTACTTGGGTATTTCTTGCATCATATGAATAAGAGAAAATAAGGTGGGCCGTTATGATTGACCTCATAAGTATACATCCTGTGAACAAGGTGCCTGCTTCCCCTTTGCCTTCCACCATGATTGTAAGTTTCCTGAGGCCTCCCCAGCCATGTGGAACTGTAGGTCAATTAAACCTCTTTCCTTTATAAATTACCCAGTCTCAGGTATTTCTTCATAGCAGTGTGAGGATGAACTAATATGGAAGAAATAAATTCTGGATAATATAGTTAAATATAAATGGAAGATGATCACATTTCTGAAAATTTGTAATATGTGTTAAAGACAGATTCTGGAAAGAAGAAAAATACATGAAGACCTAGTAAGACCATGGGTTTTAGACTTTATCTTAGGAAAGCTCAGGTACTAGGAAGTGGAGAAAAGGTAGGAAAATAGAGACATTCTAAAGCTCTCATCAGTAGGCACTTCAGAGAGTGAGTATATGAGATAATTTTAAAGGCCACCTTTTCATGGGATGAGATTATTGGGCAAATAATTTGGTCAAGGTGTAGGCTTAATTGTATAATGGGGATATTTTTGAAATATCTCCTAATGTGTATGTTTACTGAGCTATTCATGGATTCATTTACCCCACATTTAGTTTTTCTGCTGTCAAGGACAAACCATGAGTCTTATTTGTTGGGGAAGAGTAGAGCAGGTACCATCGAGAGAAAGAAATACCGTTAGGGTAAATACGAAGGAGAAGTTCCTTAACTCAGAAACTAGAAGGAGAGCACTACTGAGATTCAGAGGGGCTGAAAGGTAGTGAGAGGCAATGTGAGGATAAGGTGGCCATCTTGGAAATATAAAATTCTACAATTGTTTGGGAACATAATGCCTATTAAAATAAAAAAATACAAATACACCGACTTTGAGTTATCCTACTTTGAGAACATATCCTCTAGAAATAAAGGCAGTATTATATAATGATGCCTATATAATACTATTTTTTGCAATATTGTTTGTAGTAGTAAAACCCTGGAAATGATATAAATGCCTATCAATGAGAATATAATTAAATAAATAAATAGTGTTTGTCATTACCATGGAAAACTATGTAGTTTAAAATCAATGAATATCTATTGACCTTGAAAGGTGCTTATAACTGTTAAAGAGTAATCTAAGCTGCAGAGAAATGTATAGTATTAATCCTATTTTTCTAAATAAGCATATATTAAGATCTCTAAGTGATATATAGTTATATCTCTATATAAGCATGAAAACAGACTGCAAGGATGTACAACAGATTGTCAACTTTGATTACCTCAGGATAGTAAATTTGGATGGGGGTGGAAGAAGTTTCTTTTACATATCTTTGCTTTCATTTGGTATCTATTATTTTTATAACTTCAAAAGTTAATAGATTTTTTAAATGAGTAAATTAGAATATCATCTTGCTGTCACTATTAATTGCATGGGCCAATTTTTCCCCTCTCTCCATCAATCTAGGGGAGCAATATTAAAGTATCTATTAGAAATACTTATCTAATATCTAATAGAAATAAAGTATCTATTAGAAAAACACAAGAATACTTTACAAGTTGTCACTGTGTTGCCCTTAAAAGGGAAATTATGAATATAATATGGCCCTTAATGATAGAATCTCCTAGCTGATTCCTTATAAAGATTTGATCTTTGTAAGTTTTGTAGGATAAAAGCAGTAAAAACAGGTACCACTGCTAACTTCAGAGTCTCTTTTCTGTGGCATATTTCAACATGTAATTATACATACTGTGGTACGCACATGGAACATACAAAATGTCATGTTGCACTGAAAAGTTCAAATGCAAGGTCATGCTCTGAACATGTTCAGTTATACAATATTCAGTTAATCAATATTTATTATGCACTCAACTGGTGCCAGGCACTGAGGACAGAAGAGTGAACAAGAGATACATTGACCCTTTCTCTCATGGAACTCCAAATATGTCAAGATGTGTAGTCTTTATACAATAATTTTAAGTGTGATGAGTGCTGCCTAAGGGAATCTTATGTATATGGGATCTTCTGTATGTATATTCATCTAATCTCATATAAAGAGTCAGGGAAAACCTCTTTTTCAATGTGCTATAACATCTGAGTGTTCTTTCAGAAGAAGGTAAGGGAGAAATAAATAAATGAGGGCTGGATTAAGTGAGGCCCTATCAGGCATGCTCAGGATTTGGAAGTGTGTCCTGAGAGCAAAGATGCTGCTATGTTCTACTGAAGCAGATGACAAAATTAGATTTTCATTTCCCACAAAGATCTCCTTAACTATTCTGGGGATTTGAGGGTGGCAAGAGTAGATGTTTATAGAGCAGTGGAAAGTTATTTTTGTGCTCTCAAAAAGTAATGATGGTGGCACGGAGATGGAAAGAAGCAGATTAAAAAATATTTAGAGGGTAGATTTTATAACCTGCCATGGTGAGTGGCAAGGCTTTTCACTGAGATTGGAAACAGGGAAGGGGGAGTAGGATTCTGTGGGGTAGGGGTAGGCTATACATGTGGTTTTGGGCACACTGAGTTAGAGGTTCATGGAGACGTCAAGTCAGAGAATTCTTAGATGGAAAAAAAATAAACCTGAAAGAAAACAGCATATGGCTAGATGGTACTATAATTTTAGCCATGAGTAAATGAAATTGCCAAGAGACAGGGTGAGAAGTGGAAACAAGAATCTGGAGCAGCTGTCTGATGAACTTCAACATTTAAGTCACTGAAACAATGGACTGGTAGAAGAGGAAAGGGCAGCCATGGAAGCAATGAGAAAATTAAAAAAACTTCATGTTGCAAAAGCCAAGCAAAGGGTGTTGAAGACAAGACACTCAACTGTGGCCAAAGCTTCTGCACAGTCCAGCAAGACAAGGACATAAAATCTATAGAACCGAATGATGTGCAGATCACTGGTGACAATGGCTGCCAGTTACGGCAGTATTTACGGTGGAGTGGTTGGTGAAGCCAGATTGGAATAGGTTAAAAAAATGAATGAAAAGAAAATACAGAATTATCCTAATAGAGAAGTCATTCAAGAAGCTTGGCTATGGACAAATGAACTTTCCTTCCACTGTGTAATACCATTAAATTCTCAAGAGAAATGTAGGACATCTCTTAAAAAAGGATCTAGTCTTTGGAGAAATCTATAATCATATTTGTTGATGTATCAGAGATTACTGGACAAAGTTCTCCCAGTTTATCTGTTTATTCATTCATTTCTTTATTCTTAATTAATCAAGCATTAAAGTAGCAAACATGAATTTAATATCTATAGTGTGTAAGATACTTGACAAGACCTTAATGGGGGAGATTATAGACCTTTTTATCAGGCTGCTGTGAACTAAGCTGAGAGGGAAGCAGTAAGTAGCACCTACCTCTCCCATCTTAACAAAATAAGACAAAAAAAATGAATAAGGCAAATAAAGATCCATAACATTCCCATATTTATTACTCACAAAGGCTCACCTAGGGATATGGTTTAATGTGAGAATCAAGAGCTTCTGGCAAAACCCAGAGGACCAATTTATTCATTGGCAGTGTGGAACCAGGGCAGGGCTTCCATGTAAGGGTAGAATCTGTTCCCAGAAGGGCAAAGTAGAATGTTTAGGGGAAGAAAAGGGGAACTGAGCCAAGAAGGTCCAGGTTCATCTTCCAAGTTGTGTCACTCAGATAAATCCCTGCACCTCTTCTGGGCAGAGTGAGTAAAAGAGATGGTAGAATGCAAATTCAGTACTCTCCTAGACATTCAAGGCAACATGGAGGGTGGAGAAGACGTGTCTCCCCCAACTCCGAGCAACTATATAGAGTACTACAATAATGATTTGTTAAGTGATACTCAATGACATAAAATACCTGAATAAAATTTTCTAGGAAGACAGTGTAGCAATTAGAAACAAGGGTACCTAAAGCAGTTGTCTGAGGAACTCCAATATTTGTCAGTGAGAGAAGAAACTGGTCTTATATTTCCTGCATTATTAGAAACATTTATTTAGAGCATACTAACCATCAGGCACTAAGCTAGGCAGTGTATAGTCAAGGAGAATGTGGTCCAAATGATATGTAATAATTTTCTAGGGCTGCCATAATTAAACACCACAAACTGAGTGGCTTCAATCATAGATATTGATTGTCTTACATTCAGGAGGTTAAAGTCCTATATCAAGGCGTTGGCAGGGCCAGCTCCCTCTGGAGGCACTATGGAAGGATCTATTTCAGGCTTCTCTCTTAGGTTCTGGTAGCTTTTTGGCCCATGGCAACATAATTGCAGTCTTCACATGGTATTTTCCCTGTGTGCACATCTGGGTTCCAATTTCTTCTTTTTATAAGGACACCAGTCATACTGGATGAAGGGTCTACCCCTACTCCAGGATGACCACGTCCTAACTAATTATATCTGCAATGATCATATTTCCCAATAAAGTCACCATCTGAGATACTGGGGGTTTGGACTTCACCATATGAATCTGGGGGTGGGGGACACAATTCAACTCATAAAATGGTGTACTGGATCAGTTCATTGTGTAGTCCACTGAACCAATATTTAACATCTCAAGGACTGCAAATTATTGTTTCATGCTATATCATATTTGTTTCCCTGATTAATATGGAAAATAGAAATTAACTTTGCTGCATTTTAGATAATATATCTTTCTTCTGTATCGGCTTAAATTTTTTAAAAATGACATATATTGGATATTGTGTAAGTTGTTAAGAAATTACCTGTTAAGAACAGAGCAAACTTCGTAATAATGGGAGGGAAATAACCGGACCTTACACGCCAACCAAGCTTGCCTGTGTCAGCTACTCCTGCGAGTATTCCTAGTCCCATGCAGTCTGATGAGAAATATGTGCATGTAAGCATGCTCTCGCACACATCATATATATATCAGATCTGTGGTTTGAGAATTTCTGGACTATTTAAATTCTGACTAGGGAGAAGGAGCCAAATAACCCATGCATGTTTTACCTTTTTTATAGTGGCGTGAAGCTATATTTAATTAGGAAGTGGCTAAGTAAAATTGTCCTTTTTGACTTTTAAGATGCATTTCTCAGTATGCTTTTATTGTTAAATTGAAAAATAGTCTTTTTTTTTTTTTTTTGAGACGGGGTCTTGTTCTGTCACCAGACTGGGTGCAGTGGCGATCTTGGCTCACTGCAACCTCTGACTCCCAGGTTCAAGTGATTCTCCTGCCTCAGCTTCATATGTAAAATATAATGTTTTCCTTATTTACTGCTAAAACGAACAGACTTTATCAAACACTGACATTTTTTGTGCATTCCCCATTGCGTTTCTGTGTCTCTTAGATGTCGTTCAAACCAGAACAAGAATTTTTTTTTTTCACTGACAATAAAAACAAAGAATATTTCAGTAAAGAAGAAACACCTCTTCTTAAAGAATGCTAATGATGTAAAAATTTTCTATGGGACTAGGACTGTTAAATAGAATTCCTAGAAATTCTATAGAAACATTGGGGCACGAAACAGACATTTATAACATATAGTCTTATAAACAATGATCTATAAAAACATATTTTATTAATACCTACACTTTAACTGTTGTGAAGAATTAAGAAATTTAATTCCTTTCATCTTGCCTGCCCTGAGGGTTTTGTTGAATTCAGTAAATATAATTTTCTCCTTTCCATAAGAAATTCAGAAGGGCTCAGAGATCTGTACATAGTACAGGAACTGAAAGCGTTTAATTGGGAGAGAATAAATGTATGTATTTGTGCATTTAGTTCAGTCCTTATAAATTCTGTGCTTCTGGTACAGTCTAAGGTTTTGATATTACAAAAATATGCATAGCAGCCATTCCGTTTGCTTTCTTGTTTATTGCCCTGCCGGTATCTAACATGTTGCTTCTCAGGTACAAGACCAGTGATAAATTAGAATGTCATGGTTTTCAACGTTCCCACCCAGTTTCATTAAAGAATAACCAGAAGCCAAGATAAAACCATCTCAAGAAGAAGAATACATATTTTATATCTTATCCATATTTTCATGTGACACAGTCTATGTATACAGTTAACATGCAGCTTTCTGTAACTGCCGTCTTTTGAAATGAGGGAAAATAATTGATTTGTTTTTAAGGTAGATAGAAAAATTTATTCCTTTAAACTGTCATAAAGTTTGAATTTCCAAAATTTATTTTACCCTGTGATTTGTATTTATAATGGCTATGTGACAACTTTTAAGAAATCCACTTTGGGAGGCCGAGGCGGGCGGATCACGAGGTCAGGAGATCGAGACCATCCTGGCTAACACGGTGAAACCCCGTCTCTACTAAAAATACAAAAAATTAGCCGGGCGTGGTAGCGGGCGCCTGTAGTCCCAGCTACTCGGGAGGCTGAGGCAGGAGAATGGCGTGAACCCGGGAGGCGGAGCTTGCAGTGAGCCGAGATCGCGCTACTGCACTCCAGCCTGGGCGACAGAGCGAGACTCCGTCTCAAAAAAAAAAAAAAAAAAAGAAATCCAATAATTTTTTCTCCTTGTCTTCATATTATTTCTTTGGAAGTAGGCATGGCTGGAAAACATTTAAGCTGAGAGAAAAAAAAGATCAGGGAACATATTTGTAGTTCATAAAGAGAATAGGAATAATTTGAAATGTAAACTTTTTTTACGTTTCCTTTAAAAATTCCCCGATAACAACAGTCTCCATAAGAAGCAGTAGAACGTAACAGTTAAGGCTTGTGTCAGGCCACCTAGGTTTGAATCTGTCCTTTAAAGTGGGATGTTGAACAAGTTATTTAATAACTCTGTGGATGCTTCAATTTTCTTAACTGTACAATGGGGATAATGAAGTTACCTACCTATAAGGATTAGATGAGACTTATCTATAAAGTGCTTAGAGTAGTAAACTGCTAGAATATAGTAGGTGTTCAGTAAATGTTATATATTATTACCACTGAATTCTATTATTTATAATACTAAATAGAGTAGTTTAATTGGTCAAGCAATTTAAATGATTTCTGCCTACAGAAACAAAAGGTACGGTCAATTTTCTATAATTTTTAGATTAGGGGTTTTCAAAAAGTAATGCAAATGTCAGAAAAGGATATACATAAAGGTGGTATTTCTTCTTTAAAAGGTGTTTGCATCAATTGAGCTTTTCTTCCTCAATAGAGACACGTAATGGGGTTAAGTAATTTAAAGGAGGAAAAGCAATCTTTAGACACCATGCATTCTTTTCCAAGTTCTCTATTATATTCTCTAGAGTTCTGCATTTGCTTTTGTTGGGCACCAGGGGCTGCTACCGAGCTACAAACTTGGCATCACTTTGACACCTTTGCGAGCACTGATTTAAAGCAGAATCAGAAATGCAGCTCCCCAATTTTATATTGGTCCAAAGCTTGGTCTTCTCATATACCCCCGGGGCAACTTTGGCTTTCTAGTCTGCTTATAACTCACTCCTCCTCACTCTGGTTTCTGCTCATTTGTGGTAGTGGCCACTGTGTTGGATGTGGTGGGGCTTAAAGATTTCTCCATGCTTTTGTGCAAACCCAATAATCCCATTAAAAAGTGTGTTTGTTATATTGATCTAAGGTTTTATTGGATTGTGGTGGGAGGACTGTTTGCTTCACTGCTGGAAGCTGGCTTAGAATTTGAACCACAGGCTCTTGTAAATAAATCAACACTTCAGGGTTGATATTTGGACAAAATAAAAATATGATTGTGTTGATTTTTATATATGCGAAATTATGATTATTTTATTTCTAATATAATTATTTGTAAACTTATATAATTGATTTTTCATCGTGGCTGTACTATAGATTATACTCTGTAATGAAAAGTGTAGGACACATTTCAGTGTCTTCAGAAAGGGAGCAGTCACGCATTCTACACAGTCACTTGATCAAAAGAAGTCCAGATTGTCAATTATTGCTCAAAGAATGCTCTTACCCATTTTCTTACTTTTCCTAAACCTTCTAAAATGAGAAGAATTCTAATATGGGTACTAAAATATTTGCACATTGTATAGTGACTTTTTTTGCTCACCATCATATATATATATATATATATATTTTTTTTTTTTTTGACACAGTGAAACATGCACATGGTACAAAATCCAGAAGCACAATGGAGGAAAACAGTGCAAAGCAAGCTTTAAAATCCAGGGCTCTAGCCATCAAGTTAGCAATAATAATTATCTTTGTGACCCTTCAGAGATTTTTCTATGCAAATTGATTATTGACTTTTAGTCAGCTTTTGACTCTTCAGTGCTCTGAAGTGGTTCTAAGTGCTAAAAAAAAATTCATCATAATTAATATATAAGATATGAGGCCGGGCGCAGTGGCTCATGCCTGTAATCCCAGCACTTTGGGAGGCAGAGGTGGGTGGATCACAAGGTCAGGAGATCGAGACCAGACTGGCTAACACGGTGAAACCCCGTCTCTACTAAAAAAAAACAAAAAAACAAAAAAACAGAAAAACATTAGGCGGGGGTGGTGGCTGGCGCCTGCAGTCCCAGCTACTAGGGAGGCTGAGGCAGGTGAATGGCGTGAACCCGGGAGGCGGAGCTTGCAGTGAGCGGAGATCGTGCCACTGTACTCCAGCCTGGGTGATGGAGCGAGACTTCGTCTCAAAAAAAAAATAAATTAAAAAAAAAAAAAAGTATGAGTATAAAGAGGGTGTGGCCTTTAAACAGTGTGGCAAATATATCTATACCATATTTTTGCAGATGTAAACAACCGCTTCCCTTTATTATTTGAGGCCAGGGAGAAAACGTAAGTCTAGAAGGAGAGAGATATTAGAATTAGGGAAAGTTAGTGTAATGGTTAACTATGCTTCTGATTTTTGGGATGACACCTCAATCCAGGAAGCAGAAATCCCCAATCCTGTGAAGAAATGATTTATATATGTAATTTTTTAGAATTTATTTTATTTTTGAGACAGAGTCTTGCTCCATCGCCCAGGCTGGAGTGTAGTGGTGCGATCTCAGCTCACTGCAACCTCCGCCTCCCGGGTTCAAGCGATTCTCTTGCCTCAGTCTCCCGAGTAACTGGGACTACAGCGGCGTGCCACCACAATGGGCTGATTTTTGTATTTTTAGTAGAGACAGGGTTTTGCCATGTTGGCCAGGCTGGTCTTGAACTCCTGACCTTGTGATCCACCTGCCTTGGCCTCTCAATATATATGTAACATTTATAAGCAAATTACATCTCTTCTATTCAGGGTCTAGCCAGGGGTATGTGAATTACTGAGAATGCATACTTCATGCCTCACAATTATTTTTCTTCTATATCTAAAACCCATAATTAGTTATAAATTGTTTGAAGTACTAAAAGAACAATATGGAAAATTATGAAAATAGAAAATTCAAAATCTGTGGGTAGAAGGTGACAAGGAAAACATTTCCTAAAACTAAATTGAAAAGAATCACAGAAAGATTAGTAGAGGAAATTATTTTAGATTAACAGGGGAGAAGAAAATATCTAAAGATATTTATCATAAAGAAATAAGTCCCCCAAATTCTTAACAAACTTTGGGGTGAAAGAAACTGATACAAATGTTGACATACTTAAAAAACCACAGCAAGGTATGAAATAAAGAACATGCACATACAACATTTCTTAGAGCTTGCCTTCAATTTTTTTTTTAATCAGGAGCATAGTATTATAGAAAACAAGAGGCCACTTTCTGAAGTTCCAGGAAATTCAAAGGAGATGAAAGAGAAAATTAGAAAGACTTTAAATTTGATCTTGATAATTCAAGAGCTATTCTTTGGGGCAAAATTGGAGTCAACGTATTTTTTGATGAGGGCAAAAAGTCAAACGGGAAAGAACATCACAATACTGTTCCCATTGATAGAGTCATGTAGAAGGAATGGGTGCTCAGAGAGACCTTATGCCCTCTTCAAAAAGAAAGGCCAGTCCTCAGCCAGAAATAACTAGAGCCATCACTGACAATAAAGTAGCTGTGATTTCACACCAACAATCATAATCACTTTCCTGAGGAGAACTATAAGAAACCCAGGGACACAGGTGAAAATCAGACCTACAGAGAATATATGACTGTGATTAGAAAAAAAGCTTAGATTCTAAGAATGCCTGGAGAACCTGAAGAAACTTAAACATTTTCACAATTCCATGGGCTTTCTGTAACTGCTGGAGAAACCTGAGGTGCTACGCTGGTTGTCCTTGTTCTGCCTTCCTCACTCATGGATCAAATCTCCCTCACACACAAATTACGTGAACTTGCAGAGAAGTAGAGAAACACTCTCCCCAGAGGTTGAGTGCATGCAATGCTGAATCTGTTTAAGAAATGAAGAGGGCCGGGTGCGGTGGCTCACGTCTGTAATCCCAGCACTTTGGGAGGCTGAGGCGGGTGGATCAGCTGAGGTCAGGAGTTGGAGACCAGCCTGACCAATATGGTGAAACCCCATCTCTACTAAAAATACAAAATTAGCTGTGCATGGTGGCACATGCCTGTAATCCCAGCTACTTGGGAGGGTGAGGCAGGAGAATTGCTTGAACCCAGGAGGCAGAGGTTGAAGTGAGCTGAGATCACTCCATTACACTCCAGCCTGGGCAACAAGAGTGAAACTGTCTCAAAAAAAAAAAAAAAAAAAAAAAGGACTAAAGAGGTTCACATCCATTACTTTCAGTTTAACTGAAACATGACTGTGCCTTGATTTAAAATGACACTTCTAAAACTAGTCCTGATTTCCCTTACTAAAATGGTATGTTTACAATCACTATAATAGTTTAATATTAATAGTAATATAATTACCATTATAATTATAAAATTATTAATAGTAATATTATAATTATAAAATTATTAATAGTAATATTATAATTACAATCACCACAAACTCTAAAGTGATATCATTACTTTTTAATTACACCTAGACAGTCAGAACATTTTACAATTAGGGCAGTTATAACTTTCAAATAATTCTTTCAAGAAAAGATGGAATGCTGGTCATTTATAGATGGAATATCTAATTTTAGAAGGCTAATTTAAACTAGCCCCAGAAATTTTCCCATTCAATGGAGAGATAAAACCCGGTACTCTGGGAACAAGATCATAAAATTAAGCCCTTCTCACCCCGCTCAAAAAAGATAAATACCTGGGTAGATACACAAATCGCAGTCTCTGTGAACCCACACAAAAATAAGCAGGGCATAGGCGGTGGGGTGGTTTCAGAGTGGGGCATTATTCACAGGAAAACAGCGAGATTCACTAGGGAGGACATAATTCTTCTGACAGTGACAGGGTCTCATTCACAGAACCAGGACTGATGGTGCATGCACAGTCAGCGTGCCAAGCAGCACAGGACCTGGATGCGGGTCCCTAATGGTGAACTGAGATCATTGCCGAGGACACTCGGTGATCACATAAGGGACACTCTGTTTGCTCTCTGGGAGATGCAGTTCATTTGCACTAATTGCAGGCTTGGGGGCCTGGAGAAGGCAGCTCTGTGTACACATACTGTATTCTCTTTGTTGGCGAAGGTAGCTCTCATGGGCCCTGTTCCTCTTGGCATTGTGTGTGTGTGTGTCTGTATTAACAGAGAGATTTAAATGCTTTTAAAATATATGTGCATTTCTAATTCTTTGCACTAGGCTTACTAATAGCTTGTGAGGGGAAGCTACAAGATAATAGTGAATTACTTTCCGGAAAAGTTTAGCAGGTAACTCATGAAATAAAAGAAATCCAAGAAAGCTTAACCTAATTACTCTGGTTTACATCATCTTGCTTTCCTGAAGGAGAGTTCAATCTTTTAAAAAATTCAATCGACTTATCTATTAACCATCTATCTATCTTTGGTATTGCCAAAGCTAGGGAGGCTGGCTAATTCTCATCTCTAAGAATATGTATTTTCAAATGCACTTCTGTATACTTTTTTTTTAGTTATACAACTTTTGAAGGAATATAGGATCAGGGATATATCCTTCAAACTTAGGAAACACTGCATATTGAATATACTGAATAGTGTAAAATGAGCATGAAAGGAATGTAATCAGTTGATACAGTAAAACTGACATCCTCTAGAGATTAGACAAGATTGACTAAAAAATAAAGATTTACTAAGTACTTGAAATATTTAAAGATATATGCTAATCGCTGAACAGGCAAACAGAAAAATAAAAAAAAGTCCTTGTTTGGCCAGGCCCTGTGGCTCAAGCCTGGAATCCCAGCACTTTGGGAGGCCGAGGCGGGTGGATCACCTGAGGTCAGGATTTCAAGACCAGCCTGACCAACATGGAGAAACCCCATCTCTACTAAAAATACAAAATTAGCTGGGTGTGGTGGCTGGCACCTATAATCCCAGCTACTTGGGAGGCTGAGGCTGGAGAATGGCTTGAACACGGGAAGCGGAGGTTTTGGTGAACCGAGATCACGCCATTGGACTCCAGCCTGGGCAACAAGAGTGAAACTCTATCTCAAAAAAAAAAAAAAAAAAAAAAAAAAAGGTCCTTGTTCTAATGATGTTTACAATATATATATGGGGATGCCAGACATGCACATTATGAAAAGTTACCAACAAGTACCAGGCTAATACCTTCCAAACACATGAAAAGTGCAAATTGTATTACTGTCATTCAGAGATGATCAGTTTTTACTTTTCATTGTGAAAAGTCAACAAGGGATTCCCAGGAAATGAGAAAAATTTTTATTGGATTTTGAATAAAGAGAATTCAAATGTGGGAATGGTCTGATCACACAGGTGAAAATGTTTTGCGTGTGTAGTGTGGATGAGAGAAAGGAGTTTATATACGGGATTAATGGGAGCCCGTGCTAACAGAGATGTTCTTGTCAAATGTAACAGGACCTGAGTTGCTACCTGAGGAATTTGAACCAATGGAAACAGGAGCTCATTCAAGTTTTGAGGATAGTTGCATGACCTGTTTTTGTTGTTGTTGTTGTTTGTTGGGATAGGGTCTCACTCTGTTATCCAGGCTGGAGTGCAGAGGCATAATCATGGCTCCTTGCAGGCTTGACCTTCCTGGGCTCAAGTGATCCTCCCACCGAAGCCTCCCAAGTAGCTGGGACTACAGATGTGTACCACCAGGTCTGGCTAATTTTTATATTTTTTGTAGACACAGGATTTTGTCATGTTGCCCAGGCTGGTCTTGAATTCCTGACCTCAAGTGATCTACCCGCCTCAGCCCCACAAAGTGCTGGGATTATAAGTGTGAGTCATCATGCCCTGCCATGACCTTGTTTTGGTTCAGGAATTTTTACCTATGGTGGAATAAAAGGTAATTGGATCAGGAAGGATCCTGGAGGCATACAGATCCCTTAGGGAACTATAGTCCACAAATGAGTGAGTAAAGCAGTGCTCTAGGATGGTGCAGTGATATTTCGAAGGCAAGGATGGGAGCTAAAGGCCCTTTTGTGCCTAATAAACAATACCAAGACTGGGGAAAAGAAACAAAATGATAATTCTGAGGAAAATGGGTGAAAAGTAGAATTAGAGAAATCAGGTAAAGGGCTTTGTGAATTGGTTTGCTTGCTTGTTCTGTGGGAGAAGAGTTTAAGTGAAATGTGTTGCATTTAAGTTGCAGAAGTAATACTTAGGTGATGCTGTCCAGTGGGCAGCAGTTAGAAATATACCTTAAACACAGGAGAGCAGTGAAGGGTGCAGATAAATCTGTAGAATTTGAAGCCATGGGGCTGACATCAACTCTAATAAGATAAACAGAAAGATGAAAATATCTAAATATAGGTGATGTTAATGTTAAGGTTTCCGGGGGATATAAATTTTAAACATCGGTTCAAAAACAATCTGTAAGATGATGTAAGGATACATCGTACTTGTCATTAAATCTAACATCACTGCTGTGAGCCTAGTAAAAGACAAATACAATGGAATACAATGTAGACTAAATCCTCTAAGCTGCAGGATTGCGATTTACTTTGGGGAGGTCAGAAGTCCCTTTGTCTTTGGCATGGTTAACAGTTCTGGGACATGTGTTGGAGAGCGGATGAGTTCAGGTATTACTAGATCCAAATCTCGACTCTGCCAGTAAATAAACTTTTACTTTAGTTAAGGACTTTAAGCAAAATTTCAGTATCTCATTCATAAAATAAGTATAGAATTATTATGGGATTAGAGATAATATATGTATTATATGCCTGGTACATTGTTTGTATCCATTAGAGGAGAGTGGCCATTATCATTTATTTTTATGTTTCTCATTTTTTATTATTGACAAGGATAAAAGTACATATCTAAGGATAGAATTGTATTGATTTCCATTACCAAGGCAATGTGTGACAGAGGGAGAAATATTTCTGTCCTGACACTGAAAAATCATTATATGGTTTTACTAGGTGCCATGGGCTAACTCTATGTGTCTGGTGCAATTTTGAGCAGAAGGAAAGAACACTCAGTAAAATAAATATTCACATGTCATGTGAATTTCGATAACATTGATAATGTTAGCAGAACTTCCTGGAGAACTTATATATTTAAAGGTGGTCATTGAGTTTATATAGATAAGGTCTGAGAGAAAAAGAAAACTGCAGTTTAAGTATAATCTCTAGTTCAAAGGAGAAAAGATGAAAAAAAAATAGGTATCAGATATAAACCGAGGAATCACCTACAAGCTTTATTTACTTAGAGCAAAGTTTTGGTTAAATATATATAAAGCCAAATATTGGTAGATTTGATGCTTATACATGCACAGAATTTTAAAAACTAGGAATTTTTTATACCCACAGAAGGATGTAAGTTCACTGTACATGATTTCAGGAAATAAAAGCAATATGAAGTTTTTGGTAACTAGAAATTTATAATGCCACTTTGAAAGATATACAGGTAAAATAGTGGTTATATGTTTATATATCACTAAGAAATATATTTATGCTTGTATTTGGTTATATAAGACTCAGGATAGCATGGCAGCCACACATATGGATTGTGGACCAAGTTTTCCTACATATGAACTCCAGTTACTAGGCAAAGTATCTCAGTTTCCTAATCTGTAAAGTAGTACCTAGTTAATGGGACAGTTAAGATAGTTAAATGAACTAATACCTATAATGAGGTTAGGCCACTCCTAAAGCATGGTAAGCATTCAAAAGAAGTGAATTATTTTATTGCTTATTACTATTATCAATATTCCTTCATAATGGAATAATGTTACCTCAATATGTTCTTTATATTCTCCAAATGTGCCTCATTGATTATAATATTTATGCTCTGAATTGAAGTCTGATATTAATTATTACTATAGTTAGTTGATATAGGGCAGTGTTAACTAAAATTGAAGTGACATGTTTCTCTCTCTCTCTTTTTGTTTGTTTTAGACGAGGTCTCACTCTGTTGCCCAGGCTGAAGTGCAGTGGCACCATCACGGCTCATTGCAACCTTGACCTCCTTGGGCTCAGGTGATTCTCCCACCTCAGCCTCCCAAGAAGCTGGGACTACAGGTGTGTGCTACCATGCCTGGCTAATTTTTGTGTTTGTGTGTTTTGCAGAGATGGGGTTTTGCCATGCAGAGATGGGGTTTTGCCATGTTGCCCAGGCTGGTCTCAAACTCCTATGAAAGTGATCTGCCTGCCTCGACCTCCCAAAGTGCTGGAATTACAGGCATGAGCCTCCGCACCTGGCTAGGAACATGTTTCTCAGTCTTCTTTGAAATCTGGTGTCTGGTGAATGTGAAGAATGTGAAGAACACGAGGGCAGGGCAGAGACACTGTGCTAAAAAAAAAAAAAAAAAAAAAAAAAAAAACAACAATGTGATGAGTTTCAAAAGGTGAAGAGTTGGGAAATGTATATCAGAGGAGGTCAAAGGAACTCCTAAAGTCTCTACTCAATAAACGTAAAGAGAAACAAAGACATTTCAAGGACTGGGATTGTCAAAGGACTTCTAATACTGGATGATGGACCATTTTTTGGTTTGAGACTGTTCGGCTCATTTTTGAACAGTGGGTGAAGGGCTGCCTGATTTGTATATCTCTCATCTCCCCATAACAGGAAAGAAAAGCACAGTATAAGGGCCACTTGTCCAGCAGGCTTATTTACAGAGCCACTGTTGGCAGTATCCATTGACTGTCTTGCAAACCTAGAGTTGGCTAACAGTTGTTCTCTACTATCATCATGCTGAGGAATCCAGAGACAGTCATATTGCTAGGGTTGATCAAGAACAGTTCAGTTTTATCCAGTTTCTCTGGGGGTGATGAAGACCTCCTAACCATAAAAGCACATCATCCTTATGCATAAGGTATGAATAGAAGGAAATTTGGCTTTCTAGATTCAGTAAGCCCCATAATTAAACAAGTTTCTAGTTTAAAAGTCTGTGGATCAAGAATACTTCACTTTATTTGCCCTACACAGATAAGAAATGAAATAGGGATCAATGATCCTGGTTTAGCAGGAATATACTTTTTACATTTTTAACCACAAGATGTTAACCAGTAAGAAATTTTGCAAATGTTATATGACCCCAGCCTCTGCTTCTTTTGTGGTTATTGCTTCAACCCAGCTGAGTTGTCTGGCTTCTCATATCAAAAATCAGCTAAGAAAACTATGTACTATCAATTTAATTCTAATGAAATTATATAATTAAAAGCAAATATTTTGACACAGATACTTAAGAATCAAAAAAGAGGAAGATACCTAATTGCTTGAAAATTGCCACATCATTTCATAGGAGACAAGTTACATTACTTATAGTGATTTTTAGCATTTGTATCTAGAAATCAATGATGCTAGAGTCCGTTAATATATTTTAACTCACATATATTAAGGGAGGAAGTTGTCCTCCTCTGAGTAATCAAGATGAAAGCACCTTAGGTTTTATGCCTTGATTAGCACAAATTCGATTTTTGGTCTCCTTATGTTCATCTTATGTTCAATGAAGAACACTTTTATAGGCATTTTGTAAAAGGAAGATAAAAAGTAAGCTTATGAAGGTTTTCGTTGATAAAAATAACAGCATAAAAATTCCAATACTATGTTAGTTCCTTGATAAAAATAACAGCATAAAAATTCCAATACTATGTTAGTAGAGAAACAGCACAATAAACCTGAAAATATAGACATCAAAGTGGTAATAAGAAATATCTTAAGAATAATATGTATGAAAGGTACACATGCTAACAGTTTTTTAAGAGCTTTAAATATGGACCTTAGATTTTTTTAATGCCCACTGCTATGCTACCATTAAAAAATAAATAATAAAATGAAATTTTGGAAACTTACTCCAAGAGGCTACCAAAATGCCATAGTTTTGTTGTTGTTTTGGTAATATTTAATTATGAATAATTTTATTTTAAAAATCTATTTCTGATGCTCTATTAAGTAATAAGAAAAATGCAAATCCATACTTTGCACAAGCACATTTTATATTTGTGTCTAATTCTTCACATATGTGGTACAATGATCATAAATCAAGGGCACAGCTATTATTTTGCTTGTACAAGGTAGTGGCTTCACATTGTTAATGTATAAAGATACATTCTTCATGTTTCCAGATCAGGTGGTAAGGAAAAAGAAACAAATATATGGGCATTCTGCAGTTGTAGCGATTTTGAAAATTATATTCATTGAAGTTGTAAACTAAATCACATGACGTAACCTCTACTGAGAGAACTGCAAGCATAGCAAGATTTCGAAGAATAGATTTTCTCTAATATTAATTAACAAAGAGCTCAAAACTTTACACAACCATATATAAGACTTGCAATATCTTATAGAAGTTTCAATCATTCACTATATTGCTACTAATATTATATAATTGAAATAAAAAATTAAAGTAGTTGAAAAAATATGCCAAAAATGTTTTTGGCATATTCTTTCAACTTCTTTAATTCCATGTCCTTTCCATTTGATATCATAATCTTCTCTCTTTGAAGATAATTATAATAATTACACATGAATACACAGATGTAAGAAATATATATGTATATATTTATCTTACTATGTATCTGTATATATATCTTACTGTGTATATGTGTACATATATATCTTAGATCTAAAACAGTAAATTTATGAAGCCATAAAAAATGTAAATGACTGACCTGGTGTTACTACTACTCCATTTCCATTGACCACAGGCCTCTCTTCCTCTTCCTCCTCAGGAGGCTCTATACTGGCTTTCTCCATGTTGCTCACTGATTTATTCCTCTTCCGTTTTCCTTCAGCACTTGGAGTGGCTCCTGGAAGTATCTGGTCTGTTACATTTAACAATAATGGTGCTGGTTCTGCTGGCGGCTTTGGGGTACCGTAGTAATTGTCTGCAAACAATACCAAAACATCCTTGGAGTTAAATATTTCTTCTACCATGTACATAATTTGTGAAGAATGGAAATTATATTAACACATTTTTATCCTATTTTATATGTACATACATAGACACATACATGTATATATATATGGTTTTCTATCTATGTGTCTCTCTCTATATATACATATTTATTTGTTCCTTCTGTTGCATTGGACTTTAATGCTTAGAGATATAGATCTATCTTTATTCTCATCTTTGTGCCAAACCAAAATATAGTCTTATGTGTTATTCCCAAGCGGTACATAGTTAATTTTAAAATTATCCGAATTTTTTATAACAAGACTTGATTATAACCTTTTAAAAAATAATTATGTTAAGAGTACAGGTAATTTTTTTGTAGTGGGGTAATCTCACACTATTCTGAAAAGGCAAAGCACGTTCTGCTATTCTGTAGCTTTCAAAGGATTATGGCTATTGTCCTTGATGTGCACAGCATCCTGCCTAGAGCTGTATCCCCGTGCCAGTCTAGTGGTTCCCATGGCTGCTGACAGTGCGCCTGCTGCTCTATTCACTCTTCAGATTACCACAGCTTTTTTTTGCCCATAGCTCTATTATCTGAGCTATGGAATCATCTGTTTCACCCAACCATCTGCAGCACTTTTTTGAAAAGAGAATCATTCTTATTTATTCCCATATTAAAACCTAGCATATAATCATGGAATAAATGTTTATTAAGTGATCATCTTTATTATTTCATTTTATTGAGACAGAGTCTTGCTCTGTTGCCCAGGCTGGAGGGCAATGGTGCTATCTTGGCGGACTGATACCTCCGCCTCCTAGGTTCAAGCAATTCTTGTGCCTCAGCCTCCTGAGTAGCTGGGACTACAGGCGTGCGCCACCAGTTCTGGCTAATTTTTGTATTTTTAGTAGAGATAGGGTTTTGCCATGTTGCCCAGGCTGATCTCAAACTCCTGACTTCAAATGATCCGCCTGCCTCGGCCCCCCAAAGTGCTGGGATTACAGGCATGAGCCACTGCATCCGGCTGTGAACATCTTGATATGTTCAAGGTAAAACACTTTATTTAAAATATCCTAAAATTTAGATTGGTAAAGAACATAGGTCATATTTTTTTGAAATCAATCTTATAGCACCAACTTTGAATCTATATCAGTGTTTTCAGTTAATTGAGTAATTTATGCACTTATTTGCTCACTCATTAAAATCTTTATTGGTACTAAGTTATGCACCCAGGCACTCCAGTATATGTTTGAGAGAAAAAGGATGAATACAATAAAATCCTTGTCTTCCAAGATGCTCAACAGTCCACTAAGGGAGACCAAATTTGATGTCAAACAGAAAAGCATTATAACAGGAAATAGGAGAAAGCACTGCAATGGAGGAGATACACAGGAGGAAGGAAGCACACCTCACTGTCTGCAAAGGTCACTAAACACATCTGGGTAAAAGGTGTGCTGTGAAAGGAATGACCATTAACCAGAAGACATAGAATTTAGGCTTGGCTTTTTTATATAACTACAAGCAAGTTACTTAACCTCTGTAAGGCTCAATTTCTTCATCTGTAAGTTGGGAAGAGCAGTAATTGTTCTAATCACCTGTGTTCTGGGCTGCAAAAAACCACAGCCTACTCAAGTTAAATGTGATAGGGATGTGCTATATAAATATATAAGATGGCTAGTTGAGAGATAATTGCCCGACGCCCATAGTCCCATCTATTCTGGAGTCTGAGGCAGGAGAATGGAGTCTGAGGCAGGAGAATGGCGTGAACCTGGGAGGCGGAAGTTGCAGTGAGCTGAGATCGCGCCACTGCACTCCAGCCTGGGCAACAGAGCAAGACTCCATCTCAAAAAAAAAATAAATAAATAAAATAAAAAAATAAATAAAAAACATTGCCCAAGACTGGGTAATTTAGAAAGGAAAGAGGTTTAATTGACTCACATTTTCACAAGGCTGTGGAGGCCTCAGGAAACTTACAATCATGGCAAAAGGGGAAGCAAGCCCCTTCTTCACAAGGCAGCAGGAGGGAGAATGAACACAGGAGGAACTACCAAATACTTATAAAACTATCAGATCTTGTGAGAACTCACCACTATCACCAGAACAGGATGGGGGAAACTGCCCCCATGATTCAGTTACCACCACCTGGTCTCTCCCTTGACATGTGGGGATTATGGGGATTACAATTCAAGATGAGATTTTTGGTGGGGACACAGCCAAGCCATATCAAGGGGAAAGGCCGAAAAACCATGAGAAAAAATGGCAGAAACAAAGGAGCCCACTCCAGACACTTATGTTGCCTTTGATAGCCCTGAAATCTCCAGATGGTTCTACTAACAAAGGGACAACCCACAGTGCAAACTGCCTCCATGAGAATGGGCTCCAAACTGTCCTCAGCTGCTCTGATTCACTCATTTCTAGGGAAAAAAAAAAATCCCAGGCAGGATCATCTCATTGGCTGAGCCTCCATCACGTGAGAGCACCTGGGCTGCCAAGGAAGTAGAAGAGATGTGCACTCTCCTTTGATTTCAGTAGAGGGAGAGGGAGGTGGAGCCCTACCGTCCACTGATTTTATCTCAGGGGCCTCCCCAGGTAGAAAGAGCCTCTCCCTGCCCCGCCCCCCCCACCCCGCCCCGGTAGAAAGGGCCTTGGAATGCTGGCAGGTAGAAATGACAAATCTCCACTCCATTTGCCTTCTCACTGGGTTGTTGTGAAGACGAAGTAAGAATGTATGAGAAAGAGCTTTATTAAAAAAAACTGTAAAAATTGCAGTGGTTTTAACGGCAGTGTAAACTTCATGCTGGCATAAAGTGAGCAAATATTCTGAAGGCTAGCTGTGCCAATAATGCCATTGCTCATCACTATAGATATTCACAGTAAGAGAGTAATGCAAGAAAAAAAATTAAGTTGTAAAGTGGTTCTTATCCACATACTATAAGTATATAACTTTTTTCTTTTACAGTCGAAAAAGTGGATAATATATACACGTTGCTAAATGTTACTATGTAATTTGATTTGGAGCATTTAAAATAAATCAGACCTCTATATGTACCAGACAAATTCTGAGCAAACAAAAATGAACAGTTGTTCCCTGGTATCAATGAACTTTTATATTTCAGCATTCCTAAAGGGTAGCACAGCTTTCAGTATGTTGCTATGCTTTCTATGGAATCTCAACACATACTTCTTATCTAATAAGCATAATGTAAAACTAAATAATCTATGCATATCTCAATAAATGATACATGATTTTAAGGTAGTATTCTAATATCTTTAATACCTTTAATACATAGTACTAAGCAAAATGGATCACACTTCAGTGTTTTTTTTTCCCTATTTGTCTTGTCAATTTTAAATTTCCCTGAAGTAAAAAAACCTTTTACTAATTAGACATAAATGCATAGCACAGGCTAAAAATAAATACTAAATAACAGATCCTGCTAAATTTATATTACTAATTATACCTATTGGTATATGATATAACTATAAATTATACAACAATATTCTATTTCTATAAGTGTATGAAATACATCAGATTAAATTTTGTATGTAAAAATATGAATCATTAGTTAAGACATTAAGATTATCTTTATTGGCAATAATAGCAATATAAAGGAAGCACATAAATAATCCATACTCTTACTACACTTGACAAATGTAATTCATAGAGAATAAGCTACCCTAAGCCAACGTTTTTATCTCATTGCATAAGAACCAGGAAACCAGAAATACCTAGACGAATGGTTGAAGAATTAGCCAAGCAGTCAGGCAGCTAACTCATTGAACTGACTCCCTGATATAAGTGTATACAAATAAATGTATCAAGGATAAAATGTGCCTTTTAGGTAACGTACCAGTATGTTTTCAGAAAAAAATAAATATCAAAACTGTTTTAAAATACAATTTGGAAAAATTGTTCCCTAAGGATGAAGTGCCTATATGCATAGTGCCTGGATATAGAAAATCTAAAATTAAAACAGACGAAAAAACAAAACCTCCACAAACCCACAACAATATGGTGTAATGCTTAACAGCATAAATGCTAGTGAGATAAACCTGACTTTGAATCCTGTGTCCCCTAATCTCAATACCTCTTTATATCCTTAAATCAATTCAGTTAAAGTGGGAAAGTGGGGATGTAAGATGACCAGTCACAAAAGCAACTATAACTATTACTACTGTTATTACCACTATGACTGCTACAATGTGCTAACCTGCACACCGTCATGGGCATTTTACATAAGTATTCTTGTATCAAATGGGGAGTAGAATAACTCTTTCCCCACAGTGCTGTTATATAGATTAATGATACTAAAAGGATATATGACGTGACTAGATCAGAGTAGATGCTCAAAATAGGGTGCTACTTTTGGTATTTATTCATCACAATACAGCATGAAGTCATTCTGCCTATGCAGTTAAGAAAATAGAGACTAAGACGTTAAACTATTTCCTAATATTATATATAAAGCGAGTGGAAAACTTATATCTCTTTGACTTAAGAACCTCATCTCTTTTGAAAATACGCTGTTGCCTTTTAAGAGAAAAAAATGTGTGATGCAATCGCAACCTGCCCAGAACTCATAGAGGAGAACTTCATTCAAAGCCACAGTCAATGAACACAAATGCATCAGTTTCAAAAGGGAAAGGCAAAATTGCTACCAAAGCATACAGCAAGGACATTTTAGGAATTTTTTTCCATCCACTCCTTTAAAAATAAGAGTGTGTGTGTTTGTATTTTAAGGAGAGTGCAGGCTTTTCTAGAGCACTTTTCACGGAATATGTTTGTACTTGTGAAGAATGATCTATACATTAGCAGTTTCTTGTAAGTTTAATATCAAATTCCACTAACTTATTGAGTACAACAAAATGATACATAAAATTGTCCCCTTAATTCTGTGATATTTGGAAAATCTATAAATTTACATAGTCTTCTTTGTAATCAATGCCTGCAAAATAAGAGAGAAAGTCATTTCAGGACCCTGACTTATTCTTCAGTTTTTAAACTACCTATGAACAGATTCTTTTTTTCATAAAGGTGGGGCTATGAAAATGTGGAACAGGATGAATGTACTCTGTTATACAAATAGAAAAGTTGGCCGGGTGCCGTGGCTCACGCCTGTAATCCCAGGACTTTGGGAGGCTGAGGCGGGCAGATCATGAGGTCAAGAGATAGAGACCATCCTGGCCAACATGGTGAAACTCCATCTCTACTAAAAATACAACAATTAGGTGGGCATGGTGGCATGTGCCTGTAGTCCCAGCTACTCAGGAGGCTGAGACAGGAGAATCGCTTGAACCTGGGAGGCGGAGGGTGCGGTCAGCCGAGATCACGCCACTGCACTCCAGCATGGTGACAGGGCAAGACTCCATCTCAAAAAAAAAAAAAGAAAAAGAAAAACTTTTCCAAAAATGTGAATAAAAAGAATAGCCCATTGTCAATAATTTGTTTTGTAATAAAAACATTTAATAAATGCCCATTTACACAGGACACTCACACAATTTATTGCAAAGGGAGACAGACTAATTATGAGCTAAACCTGCCAGGCAAAGTCCTTGCAAAACCTAATCCCTTACCCATTTTTAGGCAGACCTGTCCCTAGGTCATCTGAAAGCAATGAGAATAGCTTTCTAAATAACTTTTCATGTACTGTACTTGAAACCATCGTGGAATTATTCTTCTGCTTTCTCTGTAGTCAACTGACCTTTGCATAAAAGTTGTATTTTAAGTTTCTAAAGTGATGATTTTACCTTTCTTCTGATTCCTCCCAGATTTTTTCACATTGATTTAGTGGTGAGGCTAAGGGGAAAAACAGGAATATGAAACGATTTCAACAAATTTTAAACTGTTTCCTTTTTTGTACCTCCAGTCTTCATTGAATGATAATAGATCAAAATATTATTTTCTGAGATGCACCATGTTCTTTATGCTTTTAAATTCCAGTATTATGACAAGAAATAGGAAAGACACTGAAAACTAATTTTAGGTATGAGGAAATGTAAAAATGCTAGTAGCAGATACTTTGAAATACTTTCACTTACTTCCAACACCTTTTTTCTTTAAACAAGATCAGTTTTCATGATGGAAACATATAATTTGTTATTACTTTAGTTTATTTGGCTTTTTAAGTTGTAGACTCAGATGCTTACTCTGTTGTTTCAATCCTTTCGGTGTATAATAATATGTGTAGGTTTTATATCAAATAACGATAGATCCTTCCATATGGCTCCCAAGTGGAGATGGGTTTTACAAAGGTAATAAATATACTTGTCTTCAAGATACCACACAGATTAAGGTCATGACTTCTATTCCTCCCCAATATTCTCAGTCCTTTTTCCCCATTTTGGTAAATGGAAAGAATGAATTTTGGATAGTGGTTCAGCAGAAGAGAGTTGATTGCCTGCAGGACCCACGGGGCATGCAAACAGCGCAGCTCATCAATGGTATTCCCAGAGAGCTTGAGGATATGTCTTCGTGTTGGAAACAATATGTGGCAAACTTTAAATGGTTGAGAATCATATTCGTTTTTATAGTTTTATAAATGAAGCAAATAGTTTGATGCTTGGCCTCTTTAATAGCACCTGCAAAAATTGACTCTGACATTAAACAGAGAAAAGATTTAGGGTTCCAGCTGATCATAATTATGTTAGAAAACTTGCCAGATTGTAAGTAAACAATCATTTAATACACATCAGAGATTTAGATGTATATTAATAGAAATGGATAAATCATCAAAGGACCCCAAATTCAAACTTTAAGACATGTTTAACATATTAAACAAGGGATAGTAATGAGTTAAAACTAGTACCAAAAACCATTCTAACTCATGTCACCCATGGCAAAAGAATCATAGTCATATAGCTATAGTTAGTAAATTAGAAATTTTGTAAATATAAAATGAAGTGAGTAAATATAACCCCGAAAATATTCTACTTTTCTAAAACTGGATTTTCTACCAGAAAATAAGACAGAAATTCTTACTGCAGAATTCTTTTGTCAACCAATTTTTGAAATTATTTTTGTAAGCAGCTCTGATGCTTACATTTGGTCCTGAATAAAACAAAAATATATCATTTCCTCATCATGTCATATGTAGTTAGCAGCTTGAAACCAAGATGCAGAAACTCCCTGACCTCGAAAGATAATGTCTTTTTCTCTTGTGGTGAAAAAGCATTAATCTTACATGTGTCAGAAATAAGAAAAATATACCAAATAGCATTTTGTCATCAATACTTATACTGAACAGTAAATTTCTGAATTTTTAGAAATTCAGTGTTTAAGTGACTTTCAGAAAGTCCACAACTGTACAAAAAGTGGGAATGTTTGTTTTTTTTTTATACATGGAATTGAATTATTCTTAACAAACCCCAACTAAGAATTTCAAATTTGTTGTAAATTAAATTAACGCTGGTTTCACAATATGATCTCCAATGACATACATTCTGAATTTACTGTCTTTATTATTCACCAGTGCTCTCCAGAAAGTCATGCAGATAGTTAAATTTGACTAACATTTCCTGAAACTTGTTCGCAAGTCCTCAGAGGTCACTCTGACTGAATATTCATTTATTCACGTCAGCTAATGTAGACAGGCACAGGATAAATCTTTGCTAAATGTAACTGTCCACAGACTGGCTAGGGAAGGTGGTTTGTTCATGTAAAGGAAATTGGACACTCTTTCCTTCAGTGGCTCTTCCCTTCAGATGTTATCAGAGTAGCTCAGAACATTTCCCACCTGCGCCAGATAGCAGATGGAAAGAAATTATAAAGAAGTCACATATGATTTGTTGATGTCAAATATACATCTGCTTCCAAAAGAAGACATTTGAACATTTGTAACTATAACATAAACTTTAAATTCACGAGTATATCCCATTTAAAGAATGTATTAAATCCCTTAGAATAGCACTATCTAGTAAAAATGGAATGCAAGCCACAGATATGAGCCACATATATGGAATTTAAATTTTTTTGTTTTTACTTTTCTTTTCCTTGCTAAAGGAGATGGGGATTTTTTTTTTGGGGACATGGTCTCACTGTGTTGGCCAGGCTGGTCTCGAACTCCTAGCCTCAAGCCTTCCTCCAACCTTGGTCTCCCAAAGCACTGAGATTACAGGCATGAACCACCACACCTGGCCAATCATCTTAAAATTTTCTAGTTAGCCATATTAAAAGAGAAAAAATGTGAAAGTAATTTTAATATTTTTCTTTACCAATATATCCAAAATTTTATCATTTTAATAATTAATTAAAAAGTTACTGTAATATTTTATTATTTTAATACTAAGTCTTCAAAATCCAGTGTATAGTTTACATTTACAGCACACCTTAATTGGGACAAGCCCCATTTCATATATTTAATGGCCATATGTTACTAGCAGCTACTATACTGGACAGCACAGCCTCAGATAATCCCTTTCATCAAATATCATTTTAAATTACTATATTATCACCTGAATAACTCATTTTTCTCACAAACAATACACTGACCATTTCTCAGTAAATAACTGAGAAAACTGAGTAAACACCAAAGCACAATAACAACTATAGGTGACAATGTGTCAATGATATTTCTCGTTTGATTGCTTTGGTCCATTGAGCACCTGTAAAATGTCATTAAGCATCTAGCAGATGTACATGTCTTAGCAACACTCTCATTCTGCTACTCATCCATTTTTATCACTTTATCTTGTCTTGAAATATTCATTTTTAACTTTATTATTAAGATATAGGATAGAAGGTAAACAAAAAAAGAATGAATGTTTGAGGTAAATAAGCATGGACTTGTGTGAAGACACTGTTCTTGTGTTCAGGGATAGGACTGAAGCGCCCTCTTTATAATTAGTCATAACTCACAGACAGAGGGATTGTTGACTCATGGCAGCAGTGTGGAAACAGACAATACTCATAGTTATCCTTTTCTCTCTTGCATTTCCTCTATAACTCCCTCTCACTTTGATCCCCCATCGTGTTCAGTACCCAGTGCCTCATGCTTCTCTTTTCATTAGGCTCCTACTTTCGCACCTCATGCTCATAACAATTCCAATTTTCTTTTTTTTTTGGACATATGATATGTGTCCCATTTCCAATTTCCTTTCAGTCTTGCCAAGTGACTGGGTTACTACTCTGAGAAACTAAACTAAGATGTCAAGGATTAAAATAGGCTTCATAGGCTCCATATGATGCTTGCATTTTAATTAGAGTTAAAACTCTAATCCAAAAGGTTAATCTTAAAATTTTTTTATTTTTTTTTGAACTTTAAAGATCAGATTTATTTGGAGAAAACAAAAAACCCACAACCCAAAGGATGGGATTTTACATCAAGACATCTCCCAGGTAATAAGTCTACAGATTACAAATCATTTTCATAGAAGATATTTTTGTACAAATTTTACATGTATTCAGGAGCGGGATATTAATCAATCCCTGTTTCTATTTTAATAGGGGGGACAAGGTAGGGGATAACTAGTCAACCACTGGAAGAACTTATTTTTCAGAAGAGCCTTTGGTGCTCCTCAAATCACAGTGGAGGCGTTATCCTGAGTAGTAAGGGCTCCTGGGAGGGTAGATATGATGACCCTGCTCCCTCAGGGAACTCAAGCAAAATGCAGATGCAAAGATATTTGGAAAACAGTACCGAATAAAAAATAACTTTAGTATAATTCCAGTTAGTAACAAACTTATAAGTCTATCTTTTTGAATGGAAACCTTTTGCAATTGTGTTATTAATGTAATTATTAATTAAGTTTTTTTTTTTTTGAGACAGACTCTCACTCTGTCACCAGGCTGGAGTGCAATGGCATGATCTTGGCTCACTGCAATCTCTGCCTCCTGGGTTCAAGTGATTCTCCTGCCTCAGTCTCCCAAGTAGCTGGGGCTACAGGCATGCACCTCCACGTCGAATTAATTTTTGTATATTTAGTAGAGACGGGGTTTCACCATGTTGGCCAGGATGGTCTCGATCTCTTGACCTCGTGATCTGCCTGCTTTGGACTCCCAAAGTACTGGGATTACAGGCATGAGCCACCACACCTGGCCTTGTTTAAGATTTTTAAGTGTCTAGTGAGCTCAATGCTTAAGAGACAATCCCTTCATGGCTCAGTACGTAAGAAAAGGAAAGTGAAATTTTGACAAATTTATAAATGGGCATTTGTACAAAGCTCAGCAGATTCTTGTGATAGTCATCTTAATTAAATTTACTTCTTCAAAAATTGATAAAGAAAACTGAGCCTTTCAAGGACATTACTTTCTCACACAACATTTATAGCTTGTCATATAACTTCCTTCTCCCAATGGTGCTTTCAATTGTGATACTATAAAATTGCGAAGAAATTAGGAGACCTCTACAACTATTTTTAGTCCCTGTCTTGTAAATACAATACCCAGGGAAATTTCTGATTAATTTTAATTTGATTGTTGGTTAATGATTAAAGGAATTTGCCAAATATCAAATCTCTAACCCTCAGTTGCTAATAAAAGTCAGAAAAACAATAAAAAAGAAATTTCATTTCTCCTTGAAGAATATGACTGCTAGATTTTCCCAAGCTTGACATGGTAAGAGCTCTGACACAGAGTCAGAGGATCTGGGTTCTAAACAGGGTTCTACCACTAATCTCCTTAAATGACTGTGAACCGGGCAGCAACCTCCCCTGAACCTCAGATTCCTCACTGTGAAAATACGGAATTAGGACATACCTCTAAAATGCTCCTCACCTCCAAAATTCTGTAATGAAAAATTTTAAAGGGTGCAAGGACAACAGGTTTTCTTTTTCATCATATTAGAAAGCCCTGAATTGACAATGAATAGAGAATAACAATAAACTAAAGTCAACAATTTCACTTACTTGAGAACCTGGACGCATTTGCTTTCCTGACATAATGTGGAAAACTGTCATTTGACTGTATCTTTATATGTCTTTGCACAGTCCCTTCTGGGAAAGTGATTGTGGTTGCAGAGTGTTTCTATTTTTATTCCAAGCCTTTCATTTGCATCCATCCCTGTTGGTGAATTAGAGAGTCCCTAAGTATATCTCCCATAGGATGTAGACTATGATTACTTTGTGGAAGGTCATATATAAAGCACTTCGACTTTATATTTTAGTCTATGTGATACTTTAAAATTTACTGACTTTTTTGGAGTTGGCATTTTTATTGTAATCACCTTGTGATCTGTGTGACACAAACATAAAGCCTACGTGTTAGAGTATGGTTAACATTAGCAGCAATTTAGATGTAAGTAGTACTAACGCATAAGTCAGAAAAACAACGAACAAACCAAAAAGCTAAAGAAAGTTTTCTTTAGCTTTTTGGCATATAACCCTAGGCTTTGACTGCATGATGCTAGCATGTCTTACTTAACCTGGATTTTCTTTTGCCTCTGAATCAATATACTGACTACCTATGAAAACCAATCTAATGACAAAGAAAACTCTGAACTCACTTTATATTTAAAACTCTGGAAATCAACTAATTCTTTTTTTTTTTTTTTTTTTGAGATGGAGTCTTGCTCTGTTGCCCAGGCTGGAGTGCAGTGGCACAATCTCGGCTCACTGCAAGCTCTGCCTCCCGGGTTCATGCCATTCTCCTGCCTCAGCCTCCCGAGTAGCTGGGACTACAGGTGCCCACCACCACACCCGGCTAATTTTTTGTATTTTTAGTAGAGAGGAAATCAACTAATTCTTTAAAGGTGTAAAGGTGTATATTTTACTGAGGTATACCTCTTCTACTCATCACATTTTTATGTAACTTGGCCTTTCATACCATCCTTCAAATTATATAGCAAATTTTCAAGTGTCACAAATAAGAGTTTACTTAGAAAACCTGTTGAATTACTGAGAAACGAGCACAGTAGGGAAAGAAATGTGTGGGTCAAAAAGACCAGAAAATACATAGGAATAAGAAAAGTAAGGACAAGGAGGCACTGGAAAAAGATGAGGAAAAGAGATGATGAAGAGAACACAAAAGAAGAGGAAGTGTCATGTGTAATTTCATGAAGTTGTAAGGTTCCAGTGTAATCTCTGAGGAGACATTTTGGCCCAAAGTCACACACACATAAGGTCATCTGTGATGACCCAGTATCTGAGAAGGTACTAGAGCGGCACTATCCAATATGGCAGCCACTTGTTACATCTGGCTGTTGAGGACTTGAAATCTGGCTAGTTCGAGTTGAGATGTGCTGTAAATATAAATTGCACACTAGCTCTTAGTACCACAAAAGAAATAAAATATCTTAGTAATCGTTTTTACATTGATTATATGTCAAAATGGTAATATCTTCCATCTCAATTCCTGGGCTAGTTCTTCTGAAAAAAAGTAAGACTCAATAAGTAGTCAACTACTAGTAAGTAATGATATCCATAACTAATAAGAGTGAGTGAAGGTGAGAAGGAGTCAACCCAAGGATCCAGGACAATAGACACTTGATAGGCAAGAAACTCAATCAGAAAGAGTATCAAGAACCATGATTGGGGTTGAGCTGCTTATTGCCTGACCAAGCCAATGACAGCTGAGTGACGGGCAGAGGGGAAGGTTATCATACACCTAATCATCTTGTCATTCATGCAGCAAACATTTACTGATAGCCTATTATTTGCCAGGCACAGGTTAACTCAAGGAACAATGGTGAATGACATAAGCACAGTCCTCTTTGAAACTTACCTTCTCCTGAGGGAGATAAATATTAATCAAAAAATCACACAAATACAAAATTATAAATTCTGACAAGAGCTAAAAAGGTCAAGTGGTGGTGTTTGGAGAACTCCAAGAAGAGTTCAAGTTAGGCTTTTTAAGAAAAAAAATTGGAATTATGATTGAATACCCAGCCTTTCTCCCTCAATCTGGGCCAAAATATTTATGGATAAATACAGATCTTTAGGAAATGCATGTGGTTTAACCACAAGAAATAAAATTGCTCCAATGTTCTTAAACTTGTCCTAAGTACTTTTCTAAAAGCCAAATGGCTAAACTATATGGAAATGTATATATGTGTGTGTTTGTGTATATATGTGTGTGTGCGTGTGCTCCCAAATAAATCAAGTTGCTTGCCAAATCTAAAATTATCAACATGTCTGCTAATTAGCCAGATAAGCTCTTCTTTTCTCAGTTTAACCCAAGACATAGTCTCTACTGAAAAGACCTCTAACATTCACAAATCCAAGAGCTATGCAGTTTGAAATGAAGTTTTGTTTTTTACTACATAAACCTAATTGAAGGTAGACTGATAGCAGGTTTAACTTGATATTGACCTTTGTTTCTAGACTGATGACCAGTGTAGTCTGGTCATCATTTCCTGCTTCTGATAGTGGGGGAGCAAGTAGAGTCAGTGAAGGAAAGGCTTCTCCATAGCACTGATGTCTAAAGTGAAATTAGAAAAAAAATGAGTAAGGCCAAGTGCAGTGTCTCACGCCTATAATCCCAGCACTTTGGGAGGCTGAGGCAGGTGGATCATGAGGTCAGGAGTTCAAGACCAGCCTGGCCAAGATGGTGAAACCCCGTCTCTACTAAAAATACAAAAATTAGCTGGGTGTGGTGGTGGGCACTTGTAATCCCAGCTACTTGGGAGGCTGAGGCAGAGAATTGCTTGAACCCAGGAGGCGGAGGTTGCAGTGAGCCGAGATCGCACCACTGCACTCCAGCCTGGGTGACAGAGCGAGACTCCATCTCAAAAAAGAAAAGAAAAGAAAAAAATGAGTAAAATGAAGTAAAGGCTCAAGAGGTACAGAGAGGGAAAAGCATTCCAGGCAGAGGAAACAAATTTACAAAAGCCTTGAATCTGGAGAAATAATAGTAACTTGGAAGAACTAATAGGAAAACACTCAGGCTAGAGATAATATGGAACCTAATAGGGTTTGTTAAAGATTTGGGTCAATTTCCAAGAAATAAAAGGAAGCCCTTAGGGGTTTTAAAAGGCATTCAGATTTGTTTTTAAAACAGATGTCAGGCTGCAGGGTGTAAGATGGATTGGAAGCAGCAAGAGTGAAAGTCTTGAGGTCAATGAGGGATATTTACAAAGGTAAAGATGTTATCTTTGAAACTGCCTTTGTAAAAATTATAACTGAGGAAATCATGACAATGAAAGAGCTCCGTCCTGACTCCATCTTGCCTTTAACATCCAAACTGTTTTTTTTTTTTCATACCTGGGTGCAGGCTGAACTAACTTTGGGAGGAACTTACAGTTTAACAAAGATGAAAACAGCCCTTTCCCAAAACAAACCCCCTTCTTGCCTGGGGAGCAGACTGTCTTTGCAGGACTAACAAATTAGCCACAAAATTAACAATTATGGTTAAAGAGTCACCGTTTTAAAACCTGAGATCAGTGCTTGAGATATTTTGCAGACCCTGCATTTCAAGGCATCAGCTGACACCACCTAGGTCGAGAACCTGGCTCATCTAGTCTTGTGTATACCCCCCCACCACCGCCTCCCCCCCACACTCAGGAACTGACTCAGCACAAGAGGACAGCTTCAACTCCCTATGATTTATCTTCCGCCGGACCAATAAGCACTCCCTACTTTCTGACCCTCTTCTCACCAAATTATTCTTAAAAACCCCGATCCCCAGATTTCCAGGGAGACTGATTTGAGTAATAATAAAACTCTGGCCTCCCATATAGCTGGCTCTGTATGAATTAAACTCTTTATGGTGATTCCCCTGTCTTGATAAGTTGGCCTTGTCTGAGCCCCGGGCCAGGAGAACCTGTTGGGTGGTTACAGCTTGGGCTAGTGGAAGGTGATGGAATGGAGACAACAATGGTACAAATTAGGTTCCAAAGGAGAAAAACAGAAAACAGAGTAATGGTTAGGAAGGAACTAATATGAGCAGCTTGTGCTTGAAGAACTGGAAGCCTTTTTCTTGATGACCTCCCCTTATCTCATTTGTAAATAAGCAATCTTGGACATATCTAAATTTGCTCCTAATACTCAGGATTTCTTTTAAAAAAAAGTTCAATAGGTTTTTTTTTGTTTGTTTTTGTTGTTGTTGTTGTTGTTGTTTTTTTTGAGACAGAGTCTTGCTGTGTCACCCAGGCTGGAGTGCAGTGGCGCGATCTTGGCTTGCTGGGAATAGGTAGTGTTTGGTTACGTGGATAAGATCTTTAGTGGTAATTTCTGAGATTTTGGTGCACTCAGCACCTAAGCGGTGTACACTGTACCCAATGTGTAGTCTTTTATACCTTGCTCCTCTTCCATGCTTCCCCCTGAGTCCTCAGTCCGTTGTACCATTCTTATGCCTTTGTGTCCTCATAGCTTAGCTCCCACTCATAAGTGAGAACATACAATGTTTAGTTTTCCATTCCTGAGTTACTTCATTTAAAATAATGGTCTCCAACTCCATCCAGGTTGCTGGGAATGCCATTATTTCATTCCTTTTTATGGCTGAATAGTATTCCACTACACACACACACACACACACACACACACACACACACACATACATTTTCTTTATCCACTCATCAATTGATGAACTTTTGAGCTGGTTCCACATTTTTGTAATATTTTTGTAATTGCAAATTGTGCTGCTATAAACGTGGGTGGGCAAGTGTCTTTTTCATATAATGACTTATTTTCCACTGGGTAGGTACTGAGTAGTGGGATTGCTGGATAGAATGGTAGATCTACTTTTAGTTCTTTAAGAAATCTCCATACTGTTTTCCGTAGAGGTTGTACTAGTTTACATTCCCACCAGCAGTGTAAAAGCATTCCATTTTCACCACATCCATGCCAACATCTATTAGTTTTCAATTTTTTAAATTATGGCCCTTCTTGCAGGAATAAGATGGTATCACATTGGGGATCTGATTTGCATTTTCTGATAATTAGTGATGTTGAGGATTTTTCATGTTTCTTGGCCATTTGCATATCTTTTTGTGAGAATTGTCTATTCATATTCTTAGCCCACTTTTTGATGGGATTATTTGTCTTTTTCTTGCTGATTTTTTCCTTGTAGTTCCTTGTAGATTCTAAGTATTAGTTCTTTGTCAGATGTATAGTTTGCAAGGATTTTCTCCCATTCTATGAATTGTCTGTTTATTCTGCTGATTATTTATTTTGCTGTGTAGAAGCTTTTTAGTTTAATTAAGTGCCATCTATTTATCTTTTTGTTGTATTTCCTTTTGAGTTCTTGGTCATGAAGTCTTTGCCTAAGTCAATGTCTAGAAGGGTTTTTCCGATGTTATCTTCTAGAATTTTTATGGTTTGAGGTTTTAGATTTAAGTCTTTCTTCTATCTTGAGTTGATTTTTGTATAAGGTGAGAGATGAGGATCCTGCACATATCTTGCCAATTATCTCACCACCATTTGTTGAATAGGATGCCCTTTCCCCCTGTATGTTTTCGTTTGCTTTGTTGAAGGTCAGTAGCCCGTAAGTACGTGGCTTTGTTTCTGGATTCTCTATGCTGTTCCATTGGTCCCTGTGGCTATTTTTATGCCAGCACCATGCTGTTTTGGTGACTATAGCCTTGCAGTATAGTTTGAGGTTGGGTAATGTGATGCCTCCAAATTTGTTCTTTTTGCTTAGTCTCACTTTGGCTACACGGGCTCTCTTTTAGTTCCATATGAATTTTAGGTTGTCTTTTCTAGTTCTGTGAAGAATGGTGGTGGTATTTTGATGGGAATTGCATTGAATGTATAGATTGCTTTTGGCAGTGTTGTCATTTTCACAATATTGATTCTACCCATCAATGAGCATGAGATGTGTTTCCATTCAATTGTGTTGTCTATGAGTTATTTCAGCAGTGTTTTGTAGTTTTCCTTGTAGAGATCTTTTACCTCCTTGGTTAGAGATATTCCTAAGTTGTTATTATTATTTTTATGTTGGTTGTTGATGTAGCTATTGTAAAAGGGGTTGAGTTCTTGATTTGTTTCTCACCTTGGTTGCTGTTGGTGTATAGCAATGCTACTGATTTGTGTATAGTGATTTTATATCTGAAACTTCACTGAATTCATTTATCAGATCTAGGAGCTTTTTGGATGAGTCTTTAGGGTTTTCTAGGTATTCAATCATATCATTGGCAAACAGCAACAGTTTGACTTGTTCTTTGCTGATTTGGATGTCCTTTATTTCTTTCTCTTGTTGAATCAAAAACAAAAAACAAGAAACAAAAAAACCAAGATATTCAGGCAACAACTAGCACAATGAATAGAATACTACCTCATATCTCAATACTAACATTGGATATAAGTGGCCTAAATACACTACTTAAAAGATATAGTGGAACATGACAAGAATATCGTGGCTAAGACTTCCAGTACTATGTTGAATAGTGGCTAGCCAGTACTATGTTGAAAGAAGTGGAGAAAGTGGACATCCTTGTCATGTTCCAGTTCTCAGGGGGAATGCTTTCAACTTTCTCCATTCAGAATAACATTGGCTGTGGATTTATCATAGGTGGCTTTTATTACAAGGTATGTCCCTTCTATGTCAATTTTGCTGAACGTTTTAATCATAAAGGGATGCTGAATTTTGTCAAATGACTTTTGTGCATCTATTGAGATGATTTTTGTCATTTTTGTTTTTAATTCTGTTTATGTGGTGTATCAAGTTTATTGATTTGTGTATGTTAAAACATCCTTTCATCCCTGGGATGAAACTCACTTGATCTTGGTGGATTACCTTTTGGATATGCTGTTGGATTCAGTTCACTAGTATTGTGTTGAGAATTTTTGTATCTATGTTCATCAGGGATATTGGTCTGTAGTTTTTTTTTGTGTGTGTGCCCTTTCAAGACATTTTGACATAGGCATTTAATGCTATGAACTTTCCTCTAAGCACTACTTTTGCTGTAGTCCAGAGCTATTCACAGGTTGTCATTATTATCATTCAGTTCAAAGAATTTTTAAATTTCCATCTTGAATCAATGTTGACCAGGCTGCAGTGATTGTTATTGCTCTTCTGGGTCTAGCCACCCAGCGGTACTGGGTTGGTACTGGGGAATGTCTGCAAAGAGTCCTGTGATGTGATCTGTCTTCAGGTCTCTCGGCCATGGATACCAACACCTGCTCTGGCAGAGGTAGCAAGGGAGTGAAGAGGACTGTGAGGGTCCTTAGTTGTTTTATTTACTGTGCTGGTTTTCTTGAATGCTGATTGTGCTGACAGTGAAGGTTTCACGTGGACAGACTCAGGGCCTCGGGTTCGCCAGGATGTTACTTGTGGTGGAATTACCTGCTGTTTTCTCCTTTCTTGGAGCAGGGTTATTCTTTTATGAGTTGCTGTAATGGCTTGAGTGGGTTGGCCTCCAGCCAGGAGGTTATTCTTTTATGAGTTGCTGTAATGGCTTGAGTGGGTTGGCCTCCAGCCAGGAGGTGGCGCTTTCAAGAGCGCATCAGCTGTGATCATATAGGGGGATATAAGCTTGCCCTTAGGTTGCCTGGATAAGTATTCAGGTTTCTCAGGCAATGGGCAGGGCCATAGAGCACCCAAAAGTTTATGTCTTTTGTCTTTGGCTACTAGGGTGGGTAGAGAAAGACCATCAGGTAGGGGCAGGGTTAGGCCTGTCTGAGCTCAGACTGTCCTTGAGCGGGGCTTGCTGTAGCCACTGTTGGGGATGGGGTGTGGTTCTCAGGCCAATGGAGTTTTGCTCCCAGGGGGATTATGGCTGCCTCTGTTGCATAACACAGGTAGCCAGGAAAGTGGGAGAAAGCTGGCATTGACAGGCCTTCACCCAGCCCCACGTAGCCAGGCAGGCCAGTCTCACTCCCACTGTGCCCCACCAACAGCACCAAGTTTATATCCAGTCAGCCGGTGAGCAGGGCTGACATCTTGCCCCAGGCGACAAGCCTCTGGACTGAGAGAGAAAGCAGGGGTTTCAGGCTCTGCCCCTCCCCACCTGCCATGACTTATGTGCTCATATTTCCACTTGTTTGCCACCCCCACCAGATTCTGCCCAGGAAAATTTGTGCTTGATCAAAATGACTACAAAGTTCAGCTGAAAGTTTCCTTCTCTCTGTGGTCCTTTGCCAATTCCACTGGCAGCCCTCCCTAAGGAACCCTGAGAGATAAAGTCAGAAGTGGCTTCCCTGGGCTTCCTTAGGGGCCGGGAGTGCCTACAGGACTCTCGCCGCTGCTTCTTCTACTTTTATATTTGGCTTTCTAAATTCATTTCAACTCTAAGTAAGGTTACACCCTTCTCCTGTGATCTGGATTTTTGGGTTCCCCAGCGAGATGTGTGTTTGGAGGCAGACTTTTCCCCTCTCACACTTTGGGCACTCACAGTTTTTCAGCCATCTCACAGAGTTTGCCGTGGCAAGCCACTTCTTTCAAAGGGTCTGTGAATTCTTTCAGTTTTCCTAGTATGTTCCTGCAGTAGTTCTTGGAGCAGAAGTTCACGATGTGAGTATCCACATGCTGTTCTATCTGTCCAAAGGGCTGCAAGTCAGTCCTGACTCCTATCCACCATTTATTTTCCTTCCCTGATACTCAGGATTTCTTTATGAGATGCTATGGGCTGGCAACCCCAGGCTGCAATAAGGATTTTTTTTTAAACATTACAGCATCCTATAAGTCTTAATTTTTTGAAAGAATTACCCTTTTAAAAAGTCTTAATAGGTATCAGACACTGATTGGTAGCCCAACAGCAGTTTAAATCTCTTGTTATAGCCCTTCTATTTTACTGTAATTATTTATTTGATGTCTGCAAAGCCCTAAATTTTGGCTCCTCAAAAGGAGCCATTTATCATTAAGCTTTGTTTTCCCAGCCTCTAGAACAACATTGGCATATGGTCAATACTGAGTAAACGATTAGTAAATGAATTCTTACACAGAAGAGACACTCACATCCTGTAAAGAAAGATGCAGTCCTGGTGGTATTTCTTGACTTTCATGATGACAAGGAGATTTGGGAAAAACCACACATTAGAGCTTAAGCTTTCAAATTGTAGGCCCCAGAGCAACAGCAGCAGTGTCACCTGGGAGCCTATGAGAAATGCACATTCTCAGGCCCCACTCTGCACTTATTAATCAGGAGCTCTGGGCATGGGTCACTCTAGGTCATTAGAATGCACGTCACTATCTAAGAACCACTATCTTTGAAGATTCCCTTAATGAGAGACCAATTAAATAAGGTTTATTTTAAAAGGCCGGTAAAAGAAGGATTCAAGTATTTTATGATCTTCTGTCATTCCTTCCTTCAAATAATCTTTATGAAAAGACTGAGGACAATGTAGTTGTTTTTAGGTATTACATTTCTGATATGCTAACTTGTCTATGTTAGGAATTGACAAATATTTTCTGTGAAGGGCCAGAGAGTAAATATTTTAGGCATTTCAGGCCATACAGTCTGGGTCATTGCTACTCAATTCTGCTGTTGTCGCATGCAGGCAGCTATAAACAGTCCATAAACAAATGAGTGTGGCTGTACACCAATAAAACCTTATTTATGATACTAATATTTGAATTTCATGTGATTTCTATGTGATACCATTATTCTTTTTCATTTAAAAAATACTCTTTAAAAATGTAAAAGCCATTCTTACCTTGTTGGCGACACAAAAATAGAGAGTAGACTGGACTTAGTCCACAGGTTATAGTTTTCCAACCCCCAGTCTATGTAATAATCAATTACATTGAGGTTGATTTTTAAATTTTTCATTAGAAATTACACAAGAATTTCCAGGTATAGGTATCATTCATTAACTGAATACTTCCTATGTACCTAGCAAATAAGCAATATAGACAAAGCTTTTGTCCTCAGGGAGCTTAAGAGCCCAGAAAAGACATCAAAATTAATCAAATAAATAAGTGAGAAAGAGAACATAATCAGAATACTGTAAGAGAGGGTAACAGAGAGAACTCCCTTAGACAGATTGGGTAAGAATGGCCCATCTGAAGCGATGCTATTTATACTAAGATGAAAAAGCTAATGAAAATTTGCCCACTATATGAAAAGCCAGAAGAGGGTTTACAGGCCAAAGCACAGCAAGCATGAAGTCCCTGGGAAAGAAGGAGCATGTAGGCACCGATGAAACCTAACGTGACTGAAGCATAACATGTAAGGGGAGGAGGGGCAGCATTTGAGCCTCAGAAGATGACAGGACGCGGATCATACAGGGCCTTGTCAGTGAAGTCAAGGATTTGGCAAAGGTTTTATGCAAGGGGCTAACTGGATTTTATTTAAGGCTTTAAAAATGACTTCCTTCTTGTTATGCTGTGGAAAACAGATTTGGAGGGGACCAAGAGAACAGGAAGACGGTTTGAAGACTAGATTAGAAGTGTGCATGTGTGTGTGTGAGAGATTCACAAGCATGCATTAGATATCATTAAAACTGAAAGGCTTACAGTAGAAATTCAGTAAAACAAAATGATTTCCTAAGCCCAAACTGATGATCTCATGATTGCAGATTAAAACCAAATTCAACTAGAGACTCTAAGAAGTCTTTTGGAGGTTGATGTAATGGGATTTGATCTAGATACAGAATAAAATCTTCAAGGAAAAGGACAAAAGCTTCATTCAACATTATCCAGCAGCTAAAGAATGATATTCTTTATGTGAATGTAGAGAGAAAAAGGAACTTTGAATAGGTAGGTGGACGTCAAGAATGAATAAGCTTTGATAGTTTACTTCATCACAATGAACAGCTATTCAGTTCAGCTCAGTAATAACATTACTAGAGACATCTATCTAATAACACAACCCTATTAGCAGATCTGTCTAAATTGATATTGAAAGGACAATTAAAATTGGCACTCAGGCTACAACCAATGTTGTAAGTTGGAATGTATCAAACATCATTTTTAAAAAAGGTATATTGTTAACATTGGGACATAAATGCAAATTAGAGTAATGACTTCATTCAGCAATTTCCTTTATATGAGGCCATTTGAATCAGCATCTCTCCTCCATAGAAAAGGGCAAATCCTTAGTAATTTAGATGATTACCTCATAGGAGTGAATAGTAAGTGAAATCAATACCATAAGGTCTGGCCTGCCATTTCCTTCCCGTTACTTCATGTCACTATGACAATGATGAGAACTTTTAAAAGTTTTCTTGCATGCTGGTTCATAAGCATTCACTAATCTCCTCCAACAATCTTCTTGTGCTCGGAAAAGAAATCCAACGTCATATTTGGAAGTTTTATTTTAAAAAGGTGAGTGCTGATACAGAATATTAATATGAACTTTTTAGTCGTATCTTTATGTAGAAACACTGGGAATCCATTGCCACTAAGGTAGATAATTATTCATGTAAGTTTTATGCTAATCATTCTAATTATTGCTTAGAAAAATAAAAGTGCCATATAGCAAATCCTTATACCATTCTCTTACATTCATGCCATAAACAACCAATAACCCAAGTGTGACTATGAGTTTCAGGAAACAATCTCTATGCTTTGGGCTGGAGGCAGTGTGCTGAAATTCATGAATTACAACTCTTCCGACAAGAGCCCTTAGTGGCTCCAGGGACTGGAAATGGAATATGAAACTTCTGACCCAAAGGTCATTGGCTCCAATTTGGCTTAAACTGGTAGTGACTACAAGTTATTATCAACAGACAGCTGTTCAGCAACTGCTACAAAATGAATTGGTGATTTCAGTGTAATTCCTAAAAGACAGGTATCTGTGTCAGGAACACATGAATCCTTCATGCCCTAAGGTGGATAGTTCTAGACAGGAGTCAAGACATTGACTAAAAGGAGTTATCCTAGCACTTTCCAGCCTTTATAAAATGGGTCTTTTTAGATGGGAGCAGCCAAAAGTTTTTTGGCAACTGGCAAGAGTGTTTGTTACTTAATAGTTTGTCATTTGTAAGGTGGGGATACAATTATATCTGACTATAATCTCTCTGTATATCTATGTTTATGTTTAAATAAAATATAACAGATCTTAGTGGGAAATGCTTAGAGAAGATGTTAATAAAATAAGACTCTTGCTACTCAAAGTGTGATCTGCAGTCCAGTAGCATCAGCATCACCTCGAAACATGTTGGAATTGCAAACTCTGAAGTATATGCCAGACATTGAATCAGAATCTTCATTTTAACAAGACCCTCAGGTGACTCAGTCACTCAATAAAGTTTGAGGAGTATAATCTGTCTTGAACCCGGGAGGTGGAGGTTGCGGTGAACTGAGATCATGCCATTGCACTCCAGCCTGGGCAATAAGAGTGAAACTCCATCTCAAAAAAAATAAAAATAAAAATAAAAACAAAAAACAACAGCAACAAAAAACCTGACTTCAGGTGATTCGCCGGCTTTGGCCTCCCGAAGGGCTGGGATTACAGGCGTGAGCCACCGTACCTGGCCTGTATCTTAATTTCATAATCTAGTATCCCTGGCTGTTTACATTACTTATGTTGCCACTTATAAAATTGCCTGCCTATTCATTGTCTCGGCATCCCTATTAGACTTTAAGCTCCTAGAGGGCAGGTATCCAAGCTGGCATTCCTTTTGAGTCCAATGTAGGTTTTATCAATAGAACAAAGGAACTTGAAATTATAAGTCTTCAGCACCTTATACTAAATTGAGTCATGCCAAATAATCTGATAATAACCTGATTCTTTTTTTTTTTTTTTTTTTTTGAGACAGTCTTGCTGTCATCCAGGCTGGAGAGCAGTGGCTCGATCTCTGCTCACTGCAAACTCCACTTCTCAGGTTCAAGCAATTCTCCTGTCTCAGCCTTCTGAGTAGCTGCAATTACAGGCACGCACCACCATGCCCGGCTAATTTTTGTATTTTTAGCAGAGAAGGGGATTCGCCATGTTGGTCAGGCTGGTCTCAAACTCCTGACCTCAGTGATCCACTCACCTCAGCCTCCCAAAGTGCTGGGATTACAGGTGTGAGCCACCGTGCTCAGCCCCAAATAAACTGATGCTTATGCAACATTAATTTAAACAGATTGTGTTTACCTGAGAGACCTGAAGGGCTATCATGATGCCCTGGATCATTAGCCAGCAGTAAATTGCTAACCGCTATTTAATGACATTGTTGGTAGAATACATGGTAAGAGTATTTTGTCCACTCTGCTAAACTTGTAACCACAACATAATGAAATACTCCGGCTAATTTTCAAAATGAGTTTGTGTAGAGCATATTGATATTTCATACATTACATTAAATTTAGTCAACATGAGACTGATTAACTGGAATTTATTTAAAATTTGGATTATGATTTTGTTTGTATGGTGTTTATAATCCCTACCTTTCAAAGGAAAAAATAAAATGCATTAACTTTATGGTACTAACAAATCAATTTGCCTGAAGTTCAGCTGTTCCTAGATCAGAGGCTTCCATTCTAAAACTAAGCCAAAAATGTTAAATAATATATTGAATATTTTCCCCAACACATATTTTATCACCCTATTCAAATTATCTAAAATAAAGATGTTCATGTATTTGGGTACCCAAGGTTTTCATAAGAGGCTCTCTCAAGTCAGCTATATGTGTCAGTTTGGGCAAGTTTCCTAAGTTCTTTGAGTCTATATTTTAATAATTTTTGGCTTTTTAGGAGAAAATATTAAGACCAAATTTATAATCCTATCTTGAACATTTAATGAGATAAGCTTGAACAAGATTTTTCGCAGATAGGTACTCCCTAGTTATTTGTACTGCTACTACTTCTAGTACCTCTGCTACCACCACCACTATCATTATTACTAACTAGCATTCCTACTTGCAGCACAATATTTGCTATGAGATCGTTAGGTTGCATACCAGATTTAAACATAATTGAACATGTAAGATCCACTCTTACATGGTTCACCAGGTAACATCAAAACATAATACTCTAAATTAAAGAAAAGCATAAGAAAGATAGACAAGCCTGCAGGTCTAATTATCTTTTCTATTAATTCTAAAAATTCTAAATTATAGCTTAATCTAATTGTGGCCTTTAAGCCTTGGAAAATTAAACAATTGACTGTGTTGATTAGTATATTGCCAACAGCTGTGTCCCCCTGTGTCCTCTCCCTTAGTAGAAAGAAATGATGCTTTTATCACACCCGTTGTCAAAGAGCCTCATCTCTCTCTCTCTCTCTACCTAGAAGCAGTATAATTTAGGATTAAGAGTATAACCTATGGACTCAAATAGAGGCTTAAAGCTGTTTTGTGCCACATAGTAGCTATGTAAGTTGAAGCATGTTATAACGTCTATAAAACAGGGATAATAACAGTGCCTACCACACAGAGTTGTTCTGAAGCAGTTAAATGGGATGTTGCTTACTTGTGCATAGCACTCAACTTTGTGCATTGGACATGGTTAAGCAACTAGTAAATACTATTATTGCCAAGACTTGAAGTATTAACAAAGGGCATAGTCTCTGCCCAGGGGCCATGCTCACTTAATTGTACAGTAAGTTCTTACTTAATGTTGTTGATGGCTTCCTAGAAACTGCAACTTTAAGCAAAATGACATTTAATGAAACCAATTTTACTACAGGCTAATGGATATAAAGAAGAGATAAACTCCCATGACCTATTTCTGGTCATAAAAACAACACCAAACTTCCAAATGAAGACCCCAAACACTTCTAATACTAAATATTGAAATAAATGTGAACTATACATACATTTAGGAAATATTAATTAAAATAAGTAAGATTATTTACCCAATTTCTGGTGATTCAGTGAGAGACAGCATTCATAGTGGTGGTGGATTAAGGAAAAAGTGTTTACAAAGCAACAACTGTAAAAAGGACCTCCTATCACCATGCAGTTCATAAACAATAAGAAATATGGCAGGTTCGCTGAGTGCTTTCGCACCTCATAGTTTATTGTGGTGTATTGGTATGATTGTTCTAGACTTTATAAATGGTTATTTGACAACAATTTGTATTCATTCATTCATTCTTCATTCATTCATTCGTTCATTCAATTTTCCAATCTGTATATTCTATTTCAGGGCTGAGGATGGCTGGTGCCTATCCCAGAAGCTCAGGGTGTAAAGGAGGAACCACCTTGGACAGGATGCCATTCTATCACAAGGCGCGCGTGCCCACACACACACACACTCACTCAGATTACGACAATTTAAACATGCCAACTCACATAATGTGCACATCTTTGCAATGTGGGAGGAAACTGGAGTATCCAGAGAAAACCCACACAGACAAAGGGAAAATGTGCAAACCTCACATGGACAGTGGCTTCAGTCTGGAATAGATTTTTTCTCACATCGATGTTATAATAAAACAATATTGAGTGAACTGATGTTATCCAAGGACCTGCTATATTCCCAATAGAGGGCACATTTCAATGGACTGACCTTAGGAACTGGTGAGTACAGATTGCCTTAACCTTTTAAGCTTCTTTTCTTCTCACCTCTAGAATTGGGTTCTCTCAGAATGCTGATTAATACAATATCTTAAATTGCCCTAGCTCATGGTAACCTACCAACTTCCTAACCCCTTTCTCAAGCTCATCGATTTTGCCTTCAGAGTTAGAAAGAGCCTTGACCAACTATCTAGTCCAAACTCCCATTTGAGGCATTACAGTTATGCCTGCATTCCCAGTGTTCACTCAGCATCAGTTTTCAACATTTCTAACGTTGGAAAGTTCACTACATAATTAAACAACCTATTCCATTTCTGGATAGCTCTTCATTATGAGAAACTTATTCTTTCTTTGGAGCAGAAATCATTGTTCTTTGTTACATGAAGCTAATGATACTGGTTTGAGCTTTTGGAACAGAATAGGATAAGTCTAAAGGCTACTCCACAAGACAGACCTCCATGTATTTTAAGATTGCTTTCATGTCGGCCAGGCACAGTGGCTCATGCCTGTAATCCCAGCACTTTGGAGGCCGAGGCAGGAGGATCACTTGAGGTCAGGAATTCCACATCAGCCTGGCCAACATGGTGAAACCCCGTCTCTATTAAAAATACAAAAATTGGCCGGGCGTGGTGGTGCATGCCTGTAATCCCAGCTACTTGGGAGGCTGAGGCAGGAGAATCCCTTGAACCTGGGAGGTGGAGGTTGCAGTGAGCTGAAATTGTATCACTGAACTCCAGCCTGGGTGACAAGAGTGAAACTCCATCTCAAAACAAAACAAAACAAAAACAAACAAAAGATTGCTTTCAGGTCTTAATGCTTAAAATGTAATGTTGAACACAACTGAATACAGTTTTAGAGACCTTATTTTACCAGAATAGAAAACAGTGGGACAATTATTTTTTCTTTGATTTAGATGTTAACTATTAATAATCCAAAGTCTATATTGAGTTAGGTAAAAAGAATTCACTTATGGTTGAATTTGCAGGATGAGATTGCTTTAAAAAGCATACTGCCTTTCAAAATGTATGTGCCCTTTTTACTATTCATCCATGGGTTTGTTAAACCTCAATTCATTCAAGGAAAAAGTTTCTCTTCTTATTTTCTATAAATAGATTGCTAATAAGTTTAAACTACTTTTATTAGCAGCATCATGTCTTACAAAAGTAGGTTTCCTGTTTGAGAGGCTCAGTTTGACAAGCACTCTTGGTAAGCAAAAAATTGTGGACTTTGAGAATAAGAAAAGCTGATAGATATAAGTGGGCCTGGAACTATTAGCTAGGTATTATGGATAGGAGCTGGCCTGGTATTCCCAGCTAGGCTATGGTGTTCTCCTGTGGAACATCAATAGTTTCACAGAACGCCAACTTCAGACAAGGCCATTGTGTGACCATAGTGGATCAAGACAAAAGTAAGACTGCCTTCTTTTGCATATTTCCCAACTACTGCATTCACCTTTCTTCATTCATCTGCATTCTAGATAAGAATTATAAAAACCCAATCATAAAATCACCCGATTCCTCACAGCATCCATCCAATCTGGAGAAGAGTCCTACTGCCTTGAGCTCTCTTCAGGATCACCTACTATAAAGCCAAATCCTAAATCTTCCTACTGAGATGGCTCATAGTGCTCCATGGAGTGCTCTCTTCCTCATTTCTCAATAACGAGTTAATAAAATCCATCTTTCTTTGACTATAGGTGTGTTCCTGGTGACCTTGGCTGAAGGGCATTGCCATCTTGTTACTGATGTGACACATAAAAAAGACTACCTGGAATTTTATCAAATGCAAAACCTACTATATATTTCCTATGACCTATAAAACACAAGTGTAATATGTCAATGTATTAATAGGATGATGCAAATTTGGACATTAAATCCTTTAATAAGGGCCTATTTGTGTGTTTGTTACCATGAACTGAAAATCATTTTCTGATGGAAATCTTGGTTTTGGCTTACCTAGAGTTTCACCCTTAACTTCTACTATGATCTGAGTATTTGTCCCTCCTATCCTCGATAGTGTTAGGAGGTGAGGCCTTTGGGAAATGATTGGGTTTTCAGGGTGAAGCCCACATAAGTAAGATTAGTGCCTTTACAAAAGAGGCCCAAGTCAGCTCCTTTGTCTCTTCCATCATGTGTGGACACATAGAAAGCACCATCTACAAACCAAAAAGCAGACCCTTAGCAGATATCATATCTGCCTCGATCTTGGACTTTCCAGCCTCCAGAACTTTCAGAAGCAAATTTCTGTTGTTTATAGGCCACTCAGTTTACAGTATTTTGTTATAGCAGCCTGAATGGACTAAGGTAATATCCTTTAGAACAGAAGTTAGATGATCTTTTGTTCAGGCACCCATTCTTTGGGCACCTCAGTTTTTATAAGAGAATCAATCCTATCTGCCACTCAGCTGATAAAACATTTAATGCTCCACTTGACTGGCAAAAGGGCGCCAGTACATCAGGTTTGTGCCAGAAAGGATAAGCTTGGACTTAGGATGGCTCAATACACTTCAGAAGCTCAGCCAAGAAAAACAATATTTGTAAAGATTAGGGGAAAGATACAATCCATATATTCCTCTAGATACTCTAAAATCTACTCCTGGAATAAGCCAGATAGATAGAAGACTGTTAATACCTGGACCTTGGAAAACTGACTCCCCAGATAAGAGCTTTTACCCAATGGCACTTCTGCATAACTCCACTGGACAAGATTGAGGACATTTTAAAATAAAAGTTTTGTGATCCTTGATACTGTTTTTTACATTAATGTCATATCCCCTCCATGCAAACTCATGAGAGAATACTGTTAGTGTTGAGCATCCTCTGAACAGTTTTTTTTTTTTTTTAACTCATGAACATTGTGACTCTTATAGCTAATCATCCTTTCTTAATGACCAATTTCCATAGAGACAAGCTAATGGTTTAGTTTTAGGAATATGTACACTACATATTGGAATTATACAGAACTTCTAAGCATGCATTTAGTGTGTCTCTTTGTATCTTCTTTTAAAATTGATTTTTTTATTATATGGATCCTTGTAAGCCATATTAAGTCATTTCAGACTGAAATAGGGGAATAAATTAATAAATAATAATTACTGAGAATAGATTTAGTGAGTTGTAGAAGTTCAGATACCAGTCAAAATATGGGATGCTCACCTATCTTAACTTTATAAATGAAGTTCATTTGATTCCAGATTCACTTTCTCACTGTATCTTAACAATGCTTCCTTGCTTCCTTGTATAGTACAGTTTTTATCATTGACTTAGCCAAATCAGTATATATTAAATCCACCTTGGAGTGTTCATTAGCAAGTTGCATTGTTAATTACTTTAGTGGGTTGTTTAAATGGCCGTGGTTAATTGGGAACACTCTCAAATTTTTTCTGGGCTAATGCATAGCAAGTTTACACTGTTTTTTTGTTTTGTTTTGATTTTTGCACTCACATTATAGAAACTTACAGGCCTTGAACACTTCTGAGTCTCTTCCACAAGATTTATTGTCAAGCCAGATGTCTTGCGTTTGCACTATTTCAAGAGATCTTATTGCTTGCTTACTTAAAATGTTCCTCTTTACACTTACTTTGCATCTGAATTATATTCCCAACATCAGTAATTTGAAAGCCACATACATGAATAATATACCCACTGCATGTCAACCTTGAGAGAAGACAGTTCTGAGGAGACTGTCCTAAGGGGGAAACTTCTAGGGAGGCCCTAAGAGGGTAACTTCTCATCCAGCTGTTGTGCTTGAATTATACGAAAGTTTAAAATAAATTCCAACACGAAGTATAAGTGGCTTTTACCAGTTTGCATTGTTTTGTTTGTTTGTTTGTTTTCAGAGGGTGTCTTGCTTTGTTACCCAGGCTGGAGTGCAGCGGTGCGAACCTGGCTCACTGCAGCCTTGAATTGCTGGGCTCAAGTGATCCTCCCATCTCAGCCTCCTGAGTAGTTGGAACTACAGGAATGCGCCACCACGCCCAGCTAATTTTTGTATTTTTTGTAAAGACAAAGTTTTGCCATGTTGCCCAGATGGGTCTCAAACTCTTGAGCTCAAGCAACTTGCCTGCTTTGGCCTTCCAAAGTGCTGGGATTATAGGCATAAGCCACTGCATCCAGCTCCAGTTTGCATTGTTAATGAAATAAAAGGTCAATATACTTTCAGCAATCTTATTGGGCAATTTGACTTGAAGAAAAACAAACATAAGGTATTTTTAAATAACCATAGACTTTTAGGTAGACATTTATTTTCTTTTTTTTTTTTTTTTTTTTTTTTTTTTTTTTGAGACAGAGTTTAACTCTTGTTGCCCAGGCTGGAGTACAATGGCACGATCTCAGCTCACCACAACCTCTGCCTCCTGGGTTCAAGCAGTTCTCCTGACTCAGCCTTCCAAGTAGCTGGGATTACAGGCATGCATCACCACGCCTACCTGATTTTGTATTTTTAGTAGAGATGGGGTTTCACCATGTTGGTCAGGCTGGTCTTGAACTCCTGACCTCAGGTGATCTGCCCGTCTCGGCCTTCCAAAGTGCTGGGATTACAGGCATGAGCCACTGCACCCAATTATTTTCCTTTTAACTCAGAGATACATTACATGAAAACGTGTAGCCAGCATGATAGTAAAAACAGCCTTATTAAAAATTTGTAAAGGTAAAAATGAGAAACTATACAAAGAACTGTATAGTGGTGTGGTGGACAAAAATGGTGTCTGTAGCTGCCATACTGTAAATTGCTTATTTTAAAAACTGCAGGCCTGTGATTCGTCCCAGCTACAATGGACGGACACAGATTATTTGTGTTGTAACACTACAGAAGGTCAGGGTTGTTCCAGCTGGGGTGCCCTGAGCCAAAGTGAAACATGAAGCCAGTTTCTAAGGGGTGAAGCAAGGTTCAAATTCTGGGCATTGCAAATACAAACAACAAATCCAAAGGGCTAGAAACAAGTTCGAAGGCAGAGTGACGGGGCCAAAGGTCTAAAACTGAGTAAGGTGGTAGAACAAGTACAAATTGCCCCCACAAGGTCAGTGAGCTCCAGGCAATTGCTATGGATATGAATGAGAGTTTGTGGCTTTTAAGAGTTGTGGCTAGCATGGAGTGGAGGAAGATGAGATCGTCTTAAAAACTGTAAGAGGCAGAGGAGGAAAATTCAGAAGTTGCCTGTAAAATCAACTTTAAATTAAAAAAAAAAAAACACCAAAGTGTATTCCAGAGCCCAGATTTGTCCTTTCATAAAAGGGTAATGGCCTAGGTTTTACAAGGTAGCAAAATGCTGTACATTCCCATCTGTTCGCAGTCTTACAATTGTAATATACTTTGACTACATGAGCATTTTCATAGCTTTATTTTAATGATCACAACCCAGTTAATCATTTAAAAGTTTTCCGTATTACTCTCCACGCTGCCCAAATTTTTCTCATCAATGAAATAAATATGTTTATGGCAAACTGTAAAATGTTGGAGGTCACCTTGGAAATGCAACTGAGTTTTAACAAGAAAATAGTAAGGTAAATGTAACTGTCCTTCAGATAAATATGTGATTTGAAAACCTCTGTCATTAAAGTGTTACTGGTGAAGGAAGACTTGCACTTATACAAACAAAATAAAACTTGCTTTCTTCAAACTTCATCCCCAAGCCTGACAACTCAGACTAAATGATCCCAAGTTAGTTAGATGATTATCTCATTAGAGCTACTGAGTATGAAGCCCCAACAATGTTCTAGACACTGTCCTGGGTGCTAGATACATCCATTAATACGCTCAACAGTTCTGTGACACAAGCGTTTGTGCAGACAAGTAAACCAGAGCTCAGAGAAATCTTATTGCCCCAAATCACACAGTTACCAAGTGGCAGAGATAGGATTTGGATTTTGGAATAAATCTGGGGTTTTAATTGTGTCTGCTATGACACATTGCTTCCTATGATATGTATTTGTCCTACTACAGGAAAATAGAAGGGAGTAGGGCCCGGGGTAGTGGAGGGGAGTCCCAGAAGAAGGAGAGATGTGGGGTGAAGGCCCAACCTGAGTCTGACCTGAAGTGGGATTTGTATTAGGTTATGTCTGCTCCATAAAATCTGTTGGTTATATGTATTTCCCCCCATTTCTAGTTCTAAAAATGTGTTCCCCTTTATTAAAAAACAATGATGAAACAATAACATATCCTTGGAGGAAAATGCATTCTGAGATGCTCTCCAGGAAGTGAAGGTAGATTGGTATTGATTCACTGACCCAAAGTTGGTCTCATAGGTGCTTCCATTTTTGTTAAAATAGGGAAAAATTGCAGAAACCACACTGTCATGATTACACACAGCAAAGCTGTCTGTGAAGTGAGGGTTAACAGTCACCAAGGCTTGTGTAAGCGCTTGTGAAAGTGCTCCATGGGGCTGCAAGCACCATCATGATCTTGGTCACACTTCTGAGCTAATCAAGTTTGAGTCTCATATTTGTGAACCTTACATAAATCTGCAAGTCCATGTGGATCTCTTCATTCTGTCAGTCACACCTCAGAAGATAATTTTCTTTATATGCAGAATTTTAAAAGAACACAAAGTTCTATGCAATAGTGCTGATGGGATTCAGGACACATTACCCCAAAATATAGCACCGTGGCATTTGATAACAGCAGAGACAGGAAGGTCACTCTTACCTTCTTCTCGCCCATCTCCCCGGAAGGCGGCCATAAATCCCAGGAAGAATTTTCTAACCTTCCCCTGAAGCAGGTCATAGGACCCTCATTCAAGAGGTACCCTCCCTACACCCAGAGGAAAAGAACATCCTTATCTCTGAAGACACAGGGTCACAGAGAGGAACTTGAACAGACAGGCTTTGCTAAGTTCTGCCAAGTTATTATCATTAAATCATACCCCCTTTGTCCAATTACATTTTTCCACGACTCTCCCATTTCCATCAAACTTAGCATAAAAATACATAGTTTGGCCGGGCATGGTGGCTCATGTGGGTAATCCCAGCACTTTGGGAAGCTGCGGTGTGAGGGGTGTGAGAATGGCTTGAGCCCAGGAGTTAGAGACCAGCCTGGGTTCTTACGGTGAAACCTCATGTCTACAAATTAAAACAAAAATATTAAAGTCAGCCAGGTAAGGCAGCGCAGCCTCAGAAGGCTGAGGTGGGAGGGTTACTTGAGTCCAGGAGGTTGAGGCTGCAGTGAACTATGATCACTGCACTACAGTCTGGGTGACAGAGTGAGGCACTGTCAGAAATAAATAAATAAATAAATAAATAAATAATAGATAGAGGACGGATGGATGGATAGATGGATAGATAGATAGATAGATAGATAGATAGATAGATAGATAGATAGGTTTAACTACTTCTTGGGACTTTGTTTCCTTATGAAGGCTTCCATGTCACATAAAACTCCACCAGGGACCCTAAGAGGGTGGAGGAATATCTTTCATTCCTTTTAGTACAAACAGGCCCAAGTACATATCAAATTTAGGGTTATTACTACTGATACAATGAATAGTTTCAATTAAGTGTGTATCTTGAATTTACTACACAGTTATTTTTCATATATTTTTATTAAAAGTACATTACTTTAGAGATGGCATCAACTTTCAGATGCAATTAAAAATCCCCAGATATTAGCTATGTTTAATTGACAGTTATTATTTAATATTTGTCCTCTTTTTAAACATAAAAGTCAAAGCAAAACCTTTCTATAGGTGCTTTCTATCTGAACATTCTTCTATAGTTGTTTACATGGTACAACATAACAGTGTGATCAGAATCACCATTTTATATAATTTGGATCTGAAATAAAGCACTGAGCTCTATTAGACTGAATCATAAAATTGTCATTTTCATATGTAGTAGATGATAAAATATCAGAAATTTCATATGAGATATATAGACACATATAAAAAAGCTATTCTGGCTGCAAAAGTTTGTGGGCATAAAGCTGCAATAAGAAAAGTGATAATATAATGAATTATTATGAAATAAAGATATTACAAAATTAAACTAGCCCCAATGAAGCACAACTATGGCAATGATAATGAAGTTATTTCTGAAGGCTTATTGTCTGCACTTGGGAACTGAGTTTATATTACCGATTTATGTTGCTACCTGCTGATAAAACCACAACACATCATTATTTATAGGGTGTTAAAGGAAAAAAGCTTACCATTACCACATTTGAGAAAGTCAATAAACATTTTTCATGGATGGATTTTAGTCAATGACTACACTTAGATAGAGCATTTTAAAGTACTCAGCCCAAAGATGTGTTTATCTAAACACTCATTTCTAACTGCATGTTTCTATTGCATTTATATATTTTACAACCTCCACTCTTACCACTAACCACTCCTGGGTGGACTGAAGTCTCAAATACTAAAAGCACATAATAATGCAAAATGTTTTGAGAAGAGAATTGCAATAAAAATCAGTAAATCTATTACCATGTTTAAAAAAGAAAATCTAGTAACTATTAAAGGCCTTAAATTCAATATATGTTAGCATATCTGGAAAGCTCTTCAATCATAATGCCCTATATTTGCTTACCAGTTTATATTTTTCCAAAAAGTATATATATATATATATATATATATATATATATATATATATATGAATGATAGCTTATATTATGCCTCACAGGAAGCCAGAGTAAGAGGCACAGAAGATAATAATCTTGTCACATGAAACATGGAGAAAGTGAATCTCAGTGAGATTGAATGACTTACAGGGGTCAACTTATGGTTAGGGGCAAAACAGGGTGGGACATAAATGTCACTCTTCTGATACCTTTGCCCAGGGCCATGTGCACTTTGCTGACAAACTTGTCCCAACAGTCACCAAACATACTGGTTTGGAAAGTGTGCGAAGTCTCCTGTTGGCACCAACATGGGCTGATTTCACGGGCTTCAGGACTGGATTCATCCGTTTACTTATGGGAACTGCATATCTTCATATCCTGAAGTTGTGATGACAACTCTAAAATGTTTGCAGTGGAAGCTTAAAAGAACCTTGTAGGAAGATGCAGACTAAAATGGGAGCACTTGAGGGAATGAGGAGAGTATATGAAGCAATACCCTATCTATAGGTGAGAACAGCCCTGGGGATGAAGTTGTCTAGAACCAATGCTAAGAACAAGCAACCGTTTTGCTCACTATTGTCTAAGTATCTTCACATATTCCCATTTCCATGCCCTTCTCAAGCTTTCCCCTTACAGAAACACACTCCCTTCTCTTTCCTGTGTGAAAGCCACGCTTCCTCTTTTGGAATCCTCCACTTAAAGAACTGTGGGTTTGCCGCCGGGCGTGGTGGCTCACGCCTGTAATCCCAGCACTTTGGGAGGCTGAGGCGGGCAGATCATGAGGTCAGGAGATCAAGACCATCCTGGCTAACATGGTGAAACCCCGTCTCTACTAAAAATAAAAAAAAATTAGCCGGGCGTGGTGGCGGGTGCCTGTAGTCCCAGCTACTCAGGAGGCTGAGGCAGAAGAATGGTGTTAATCGGGCAGATGGAGCTTGCAGTGAGCTGAGATAGTGCCACTGTACTCCAGCCTGGGTGACAGTCTCTCAAAAAAAAAAAAAAAAAGAAAAGAAAAAAAAAGAATTTCACAGGTGAGGAAACTGAGGCTAGAAGATTTTAATTTGCCCAAGTACACACAAAATAAGATTTTGGTTTCCTAACTCAGTGATGTGAGTTTTACCCTCTGTACTGAATTGCCAGTTTCTGCATTCATCTTTCCTTTTACAATTAGTTATATTTCCATATGTACTGTATATATCTTGCCAGAACAACAAAATTGGAAGCCCCCCAAAGGAGCCAGTTAGCATTGTTGTATTCTCCTTCCAAGACCTGGTACCATTTCCTGCTCATGACCTGGTGAGCTGAAATGCTAACAAAAGGCTGCCTTTCTTCCAGAGCAATTTTAGAGCGAAGGAATTTTTTGGCTATTCCCTTCCCCATCTTACTTAGAAGTATTCCCTAGTCTTTGGGTATCTGGCCCTCTAGCCAAGTGATGGTGCTATGAAACACATATGGAGGCTCCCAGGGCTTCTCCACTCTTCTAGCAAGCTCCTGACCCACCACTGCGAAACAGGATGCTGACTTACAAAAACTAGAGCGAAAACTAGAGGAATGTCACTACCCAGAAATACTTTCTAGAAGGTCAGTGACAACCCCATAGATATGGAACAAAAGTTTTCTTGTTATAGCCCTCCAAGGAACAAGCAGTAATAAAGGTTTTTCTTTTTCTCCTCTTAAAAATTAATAATCCATTTCAGAGCAGATTTCAGTGTAATCAGAGGTACAGTTTTTGCTTATTGATTATTTAAAATACAATTGAACATGTACATGTAAGAAAAGGATTTCAAACTTAGAGCACAAATGTCATCTCTATAAAGTCATCCTGGCTACTCTAGGTGGCCTCTCTCTACTGATCCTCTTTAGTACTTTATTGAAACTCTTTTTTTTTTTTTTAAATAGTTGATTGTGTATGTGACTAAATTCTCCTACTTAAATATAAATATTTTGAGTGTTCTATTCTCATTTGATTTTCTCCTCTAAGATCATGGTGTGTGATAAATCCTTAATATATATCAATTGAATACAAATAAAATAATCAGAGTTGGCAATTATCTGATGTTATGAAGTTGCTATGAAATAAACGAAGTTTTTCACTTTTAATATATTTACGTATTCCCATTTAAGGTGAAACAGAGAACAAAGAAAGAGATAAACGTTAATGTAAAAAGAAACGTGGGTCTTCTGCTGGCAAAGTGTACTAAATCAGTGTGTGAGATCTCAGCTGATTCACTGTGGTTCACACTCACAATTGCAAGAAAGGAAAGTAAGAGTTTTTATTTTGATTTTAAGTATTCCTTTAGTATTATTCATGATGACAATCTCTTTCCTAAAACAGTAACAATTTCTAAATTTCCAAAAAAGAAGAATGAAACTTAAGATTCACTTTTGAAGCTATTTCTAAAATAAGGTGCTTTTAGAAACATGAGGCAGTGAAAATGGTTACTTTTGACTCTGCAAGGTGTTAGTAACATTGAAACTAACCTAAAGCCCTAGCCCAGGAGGCCAAAATGTAGGTTCTGTGATAATTTACAACCCTCCATCCTTCAGTTTCTGCGCTGCCTTTTTGGGTCCTTATAATCACCTAAGAGGTCATATGATAAAATGATATTCTCACAAGTGTGACAGTAATTGTAATAGTCCCAGCTGTGACTTGGTCTCAATAACTATTCAGTTGGCCCACGTGAGGGTGATCATACAGTGCTTTTGCAGCTATTCTAACAATGGATCCTTTGAGACACCGTTTTTTTTTTTTTTTTTTTCTTGCAAAGCCTTGTAGTCAACACACCAGGATGACTTTAAAGTGCCATTTATTTAATAATCGAGGTCATGTGCAGGGTGCTATTTTACAGTCACTTAAATATACATGATACTAATTTTAAATTTCAGGAACCCAATTGCATTTTTGCATCTTAACAAAATGTACAGTGTTCTCTGGTAATAGAGGAAAGGCTTCTATGTGTCCCTAAGTTATTACCCAGAATATATGCATGATTACAATCATTACAACTCTACTTTTAGGAGCTTGCAATCTGAATTTCCAAAAAAAAAAAAAAAAAAAAAAAGCCAAAAATAAAAGAAAAGAAGAGAAAAGAAAAGAAAAACAATAGTGGGGCTCAAGAGAAAGAAATTCCTTTCAGGTTTTTTTTTTTTTTTTCCAGTTGTAAAGATTTATAGGTGTATTTTGGACTTTCTTCTCACCACCCCTTGGTTGACTTGTGTATTAAAGAGTTTGCTATCTATTTTGAAACTACTGTATTAACAAATTCCTCACACTTTGGGAAGAAATAAGAAAAATGAAAAGGGTCAATAATAGGTACATAACTTAGAAAAGATTAGTTTGTTATAAGCAATGGTATTTTCTGTGGAGCTCATTTAAAGCAGTTAGTGATTTTGTAAATTTGATATTAATGAGTATAAAGAATTATCAAAGGGCATGTACTATTTGGTCTTATATTAAATATTTCCCATGCCGATGCTCGTGAGTCTTAAGCTTAAAATTGTCCTGCTGAAAGGGAACCCACAGAGTAGAAAAAATACCCGAGAATCAGAGTGCTGGCTTAAAGTCCTATATTCTCCTCTACACTGAGCTTTTGTTGTGATTCATTTTTTCTGTGCCTCCATTTCTTCATCTACAAAATATATGTGACTTTATACTCACAGTCACATCCCTGCCTTGAGAAGTGTTTAATTTTTGATAAAACTGATATGGATAATTCATCCAAGTTTTATATACATACAAACACGTATGTGTGTGTGTACACATATATTTGCCACCCACTGTCACACCTGGGCAACTTCAATATTGGAAAACAGTCCTACAAGGAAGAAAATGAGAAAAGAATAAGAAAAAATAGGGACTAAAGTAGAGAAAGAATAAATAAAGGTATCTACATGGGGACTTACAGACAAAAGGAAATATTCACCAAAGGCATGCAGCTTGAAGGATGACAAAAGAAAAAAATATTACATGTTCCATGCCCACACAAAGCAGGGATAAACAAGGGAATTATGAGTGTGAGAAGGTTGAAGTTGAGAAAAAAATTATTGAGAGGAAGAGAGGAAAATGAAGATCAACATTAATAATTGAACTTGAGACAGAGATATTAAAATCAGCAAACAGATTTAGATGTGGTTAGGACTATACATTCATTTTCAACATGGTGAGTTTGAAGTGATAGCAGAATATTCATGCACAGATGTCCAACTGACATTTGGACAGTTGGGACTGAAGTTCAAAAGAGAGGTGAGAGTTACAGATTGGTTTTGAGGAGTGTTCTGGAGGTGATAATTGAAGCCATGAAAGTGGATAGAGTTTCCAAGGGAGAATGAATAAAATAACATGGAAAAATGTCAGATCTGATGTGGCAAAACGTAATCATGGGAACACTTAAATTATCATCTTCTAAGATAATTTATGATGTAAACGTTAATCTAAATACTTTAAATTTTTTTAAAATTGTGTTTAAAAACATGCAAAAAATTATTTTGTAGTTTCAAAAGACAGGTGTTACAGAAATTGAACCTTTATTTTTATGAGAGCATCAACAATAATATACAACTAGAAATTATTTGTGGGCTTCAGCGGTAGGCAGAGCTGCGTTTGAATTTCTGTTCTTCCCTTTGATAGCCTTTTGTCTGCTTTCTGATAGCATGCTCTTAACCATTACACAATCATCCTGCTCTTATAAAGCTGGATTATCTGCTGAGAGCATCAGGAATTGTCATCTACGATAATGAGAGAAGGCTAATCATGGACAACATATAGCCTTTCTAGTAGATGCAGCTGAGGCATAGCTCAGGATTTATAAAGATTTTAGGTTGCATCAACCTGGAACTTTCTCAGGCATTATACACTCAGGTGTCCTAGGGAAAGGTAGAGGTGGTAATTTGTAGTTGGTGATCTTGGGTAGGTGTTGCAGAAAAATAGAGGAGCAAGGTTGGAACAGGGATTCACAGAGGTGTAGCAAAAACTTAGAAAGCAGTGATATGCATAAAATCTTTGGAGTAAATGAACACACACGTGTCAGGATTAACAGAAGGAAAAGAGACAAGAAGCAGACAAACTAGGAAGATACTGAGATCAAGAGCTGGAGGTCTCTGTGAAATGGGAAAGAAGGGATGGTAGGTAGGTGTGAGCTCACGAGACAGATGAATTAGTGTTTGTTCTAGCAAGTACAAGATTCTGGGCAGGTGAGTAGGTAGTTGAAATAGAATGGCCGATGGAGTTAAATAGCTTAGTAACTGTGAGACTAGATTATTTGTCAGGTCACTTATATGCATGTTGAAATATAGGTTAGCATGAAAGAAGACTACAATTTAGCCTCCAAAGTTTTCAGTCACAAAGAGAGTGATCAGAAGGCAGGTGACAGCGAGAGGTAGATGACAGTGAAAACAAGTATCATATTAAGTTGGTGCAAAAGTAATTGTGGTTTTTGCAATTAAAAGTAATTGCAAAAATAGAATTAGGAAAGAAGATTTTAGACCAAGGTGGAAGACTAATGCCTAGAAGAAGTGGGGAGGATGCAGACTATCTGTTCTTTCTCCTGATCTGACATCAGGGTTGTGGGGTTTGAGAGAACGAGCTGCCTCTTTTTGGAGTGAAAGAATGAAGCAGCAGCACCCTCAGGGGTTGGGCAGATTTCAACCAACGCAGGAAGCAAAGAGGTCATTGTCTGAATTATTAACTAAGAAACATGTATCTGGGGGACGGCAGGAAAGGTTGCAGGGGATAGGCTAAAGTAAGAATGAAGTAGCCTTAGAAAAGTAAGGGCACGAATGTATAAGTGAGTTAGGAGGGAGAAAGCTATGGATGGTGTAGGATTTGGGGCAGCTGATAGAAAACCACAAGGAGGAGAGGCATGCTGTCTCAAATACCATAGCATGCTCACACGCCTCAGGACACACCTGCTCCCCTCTCTGGGAAGTAGTAATGACCATGATGAAGTTTGTGAAAGATTCACAAACGCTCTATTAGGGTACATGCTTCCATGGAGTTCACAGAAGGGAAGGAAGAGACCCAGTTGGGATGTGGCAGTGATGTACATAAAGATGTTCCATGTTACTGAGAATTACATGTACACATTCTACATTTTTCCTACTTAAAAAAATCATCACTATGAGAGCATTAAAAGGAGTGTTTAAAGTGAGTGTTATTTGTATTAACTTTTCTTGTTTTATTCATTTGTGTTCCTTCTTCATTCACTCCCTATTCCTGATGTTATGTGTCTTTCTGTAGCAGACTCAATGTGGCACAGATGTCCTATACACTGTAGTGGAAAGGAAATGGTTTCCTTAGCAACAATAACCACACAAAAGCCAGCAGAATTTTCTTTGCTGCTCATGTGCCATTTTCACAGTTTAAGGAATCCAAACAGTAGGAAAGAATAATAAACATCTGATTGGAACATATTGCAATGGAGACATATAGAATGAATGCAAAAAGGCATCTGCTATTTATAAACAGTTGATGGTGATTTTAAGTGACCCAAACTTAATCATCATGATTCATTCTTTTTCTCAGTGAAACAGGTAAAAAATCATACTATATCTAGTTGAGTGGAGTGAAATATACTCCTTCAAGATACTTTCACTGTCACTGAAATCTGATAATTGTAAATACGTTTTTGAGCCACTACAAGATAATGTCCTGGGCAATAACTGGATGTGTGCTAGGCAGAGAAAGATTTGTTTTGTTGTTCAAAGAGAGCCTCCATGAATTTACTGTTCCTAACTGCATCTCCCTAGAAGGGATTCTTGGGATTTATGTCTCTTCTAGTCTTCTGCTACTGAATTTTTGCTTTGCACCTTCCCATTTTAGAAGTTCTAAAGTGAAGCTTGAAGGCCTCATAATTATGTATGAAAATACATTCACTTTCCCCTCCATCTCTTTGTCTCTTTGTGAGTTTCTTTTTTGTTTTTTGTTTTTTTTAATGAGTGGTCATTTGATTGTAATTTCTTGCCAGAAAGTTCGCCTGCTGACAACATGGTAGTAATGGTAATAAGAGCCTGGTAAAGAAAAACAGAATTTGCAAATATGTGCAATTATTATAAATTGGTAGGAATGTTTTTAAAGTCTCTATTAAAGTCTTAATGTCCTGCTGAGCCATCCTTGCAAGATGACAGGGCACAACTGAAAAGGTTTTATAATTTGAAAGAGGAAAAATTCAAAGATGATTGCTAAACATGCAAGACAATTACTAGCTTAGGGGAAATTTTATTTGGGCTACTGAAAGGACTGCTTCGCAGAGACCATGGGGGCTGCATTCAATGCTCAAAGGCCACCTGGGGCAGCATGTACCTTCCCGTGCCTGGCTACAGTGATGATTAGTGGTCTCCTCAAGCACTTGGCCATCAGCTTTATGATGCAAAGCCACATTGATTCTAGGATTACGAGTTTTTGGAAACCAGGAGTGTGAAAAACGACAGACAAGAGCCACTCAAGAGATTCAGGAAATGAGCCAGAGCTGAGGTCCTAAACAGAAATTAACTCAGTGCCATATGACCCCAGTCATCCACAGCCATGTTTTAAATCCCCTGGCAGATGACTTTTCTCAGAGGCAATCCTAAGAGCTATGATAAATTCTGTTGGTAGCTGCTTCAAAGACAAAATGCCCATATGCTTTTCCATATCACACCTTACAAATAAAAATACCCAATGCCTATGTCAAGTCCAATCTCCACAGGTTCAGACTTACTGGAAAGAGAGTATCCAATGAACAAGATTATAGTCAAAATATTACGCACTAACGTTAACAAAATCAATCCATAGTATCTTATCACAAATATAGTGTCTGAGACTGCAAACAAGTCTAGGAAGTCTGTAAGACTCTTAAATTCTATTTAATTTGAGGCCTAAATTAAATTGGATTACATCAAAGTCATATTTGAATAGGTATTTTTTTTAAGTTGCTAACACATATTACACAGAACATGATTAATTTCTACGATAAAAGGGAAACTAAATTTTCAAATTTTGTAGGTATGGGAGACACATCAACTCTAAAAGATCACAACCAAATATGCTGTGCCACGCCAAGGTTAATTGAGCAGGTAAGGATAACTGTGGAAGAATCCCGCACAACTGCCTCATAATCTGACTGGGTGCTCTTCTGGGGAGTGAGGCTAGGCTCATGGATACCAGCTTTAATGTTATTCTGCTCAGCGTTTTAGTATTATAGGCATTAATCTGATTTAATCTGTCACCTTGGATCAACCCTGAGAGTCAACACTTCACAATTAATATATTAAAATATAAGAAAAACATTCTGCTTTAGATTAATTTCATAACCACTAAATACTTGTACATTTTTGTGGTGATGCCAGGAATCTGAAGTCTGCTCAATGATCCACTTATTTATCAACTTCAATGCTGACAAAGTTTCAGGTTAGCAAAGAAAGTTGGATAATTTTTGAAGTTATTTGCAAGTAAATTTATTACTTTTTGATTATAATAAGGTTTTTAACGTAAGGAGTTAGGAGCCATAGTCTTTATTGTCACCAAAAGCCTTAACTGTCGTCTCTTATATAACTGTGATTAGAAAGTGACCTCAAAATATGTTACCCTCTGTCTATACAACCTTAAATATTCAGTTAAAGCATATGGGTTTGGCGGTCATTTAGCTCTGAATTCCAAGTATAACATTAATGTTCAGTCCAGTGCAAGTTACTTCATCTCATCTCTTTGATCTTTTTTTTTTTTTTTTTTTTTTTTTTTTTTGAGACGGAGTCTTGCTCTGTGGCCCAGGCTGGAGTGCAGTGGCGCGATCTCTGCTCACTGCAAGCTCTGCCTCCCGGGTTCAGGCCATTCTCCTGCCTGAGCCTCCAGAGCTGCTGGGACTACAGGCACCCGCCACCACGCCCGGCTAATTTTTTGTGTTTTTAGTAGAGACGGGGTTTCGTCGTGTTAGCCAGGATGGTCTTGATCTCCTGACCTTATGATCCGTCTGCGTTAGCCTCCCAGAGTGCTGGGATTACAGGCGTGAGCACCGCGCCCAGCCTCCTTGACCTTCTTTTCTTCAACAATAAAATGGTTATGGTAATACTTAACTTGTAGAATTGATATAATGGTTAAATTTTAAAAATTAGCACCAGGCACGGTGGCTTGCACCTGTAATCCCGGCTACTCGGGAAGCTGAGGCAGGAGGATCACTTGAGGCCAGGAGTCCAAGACCAGCCTGGGCAAAATAGCAAGACCCTGTGTCAAAAAAAATTTTTTTTTAAATTAGTGGGGCATGGTGGCATGCTCCTGTAGTCCTAGCTACTTGGGAGGCTGAAGTAGGAGGATCGTTTGAGCCCAAGAGTTCGATGTTACAGTGAGCCATGATTACACTATTGCACTCACGGTCTCAGTGACAGAGTGAGACCCCATCTCTAAAACGCTAAAAAAAAAAAAGATAAGAATTAATATATGTAAGATGTTCAAAAATGTCTGGCCTATACTGAGCACTTAATAACTGTTCATCTAGGTTATTTTCAAATACTTTTTAAAAAATCACACCATTAAAACACGTAAGATTAAATAAAACATTTGCTTTTCGTTTTCTTGTCATAGACAACACAGCCTTACTATTGGCCTTACTTCAGAAATTTCCCAAATTTTCTCCATTTTTCAGCTCATGGCACGACTAATATACTTTATTCTAGTCCTGCAAGACTCTTACTGACAAAGAAGCATCATTTAGTACTTTCCAATTTTGAATTAAGAAAAATGGAAAATGACACATTTATTTCTTCATGCAGTCAAATAGCATTTAGGAAGCAGCTGAGTACCTGAAAATGGCAATAATTTTGGCATCCCGGGCTGCCACACATTAGTTCTGGGGTGCGGGTAGATCATTAAACCTCCCTGCCTCGGTTTAGTCATCTGTAAAATGAGGATAATGCTTGGGCTGGGTGCTGCAGAGAACAGTGTGTAAAGATAACTATTCCAGGAAGCAGTCATGAGGCTGAAAATGAGCTGACATTTGGGTTGGTCCTTTCAAGGAGCAGGGGAATTGAAAAAGTCAGAGGTGTGAGATGGCCCCGTTGATGACATCTCTTGGAAGTCGTTCCTTTATCTTATGCCTCACAGAACCATGTGAGCAAAGGCATGGAGTTGGGAAAGCTGAGAGCGTGCTCAGGAAATGGGAAGAGGGAAAGACCAATTTTCCTGAACATTCAATGTGAAATAGAGAGTGGAGTAAGAGAAGGCTGGAACAGATCCCGAACGGTGGAAGGATGCTGAGGGCCTTGAAAATCTGAGAATTCTATTTTTTAAAGTGTGAGAAAGGCATGGAGGTGAGAATGGCGGTTGGAACAGGAAGAAGAAAAATGCTTGAAAAATATGCCAACAAGATTGATCTGACCCTAATAAAGGACTGAATTTCACTGGTGAGAGAGTGCTAACAAAGCGATCTATCCAGGATGATGAAAGACAGGGCTATCAACAGACACAGTTAAAAAAAAAACAGAGGAAAACCAAGGTTCAAATGGATTTGTCCTCCAGGTACATACTCAGAGGTCAGGAGAAAGGAGATGCTTACATTAGCAAGCTATGTGTAGTAAAATCTATCAATATATAATACCATGAATACTTTCATTGTCCTAACACTTTATTGAGAGGTTCCATCAGATAACTTACTCTTTTCAATCCTTATCTTTTCTTCTATAATTTCAGTACCATAGCTGATTTTAAAATAGTAGCTTTCCTCATTGATAATAATATATAAAACTATTATTTATAGCATCAAGGCCTAAAAAAATTCATGTAATCAGCCTGAGAATTGAAAAACTATAGCCTAATGCCTAAATCACAGGCTGAGATTTTATTCTGCTTCTGTCATAGATTTCCTATTTTAGATATGGAAAGTAATCAACTCTGAGCTCATGTCTCCTTTTTACAATATGAGGTTTTAAAGTTTGACTTACTAGCAAACATGCAGTTTACAATATTAAAATGAAATTGATATAAAATTTGAGAAAACACATAGTTTACACAAAGAAACTTTGTCCCCATTATTGTCCCCATTATTCTAATATACTAAATAATTAACTCTTTTGAAAAAGTAAATTCATAGTTGATAGGAAACCTTGACATTCAAGTTTTTAATTGCTGTACTTTTCTTCTATTTCTCCTCTTATTTACCATTTCAGAAGAGAGGAACTACAAACCAGGCTCTTGAAAAATCAGAATTCAAATGGAATTGCTCTATTCCAAGTAATAACTGAATCTGACACACAAAAAAAGATGCAGCCATACCTTCCAAATACCTTGAAATCCTCAATAACAAAAGAGAGCCTACACACTACACACACACACACACACACACACACACACACACACACCCCCGCAATGCATGACAAATGAGTGACTTTTTTTCTCTCACACAGACAGAAATATTTCTGGCTTAATTGGTAGCTTTTGTATCAACTACCCAGTAGGATACATAGATGTAGAGGAAAAGAAATCAGAGAAAACCAATCCTTTAATTAGCTTGCACCTATATGTACAAGAATAAACATTTTGTAGATGTTCCTGACCTCCAGCTTCCTTCTCTCTCTCCCCTACTCAATAACATCACTCTTGCAGTGGCTGCTCTTTCCCCTGCATCGCCAGTTTTCCTCTCTTTACTGGATCATTTCAATCACATATACATATGCTAGAATATCTCCAATCATTAAAACAAAACACAACAAAAACCTATTTTCACCCCCCATCTCCCAACAAATACCCAATTCTCTGCTTCCTCTACGGTAAAACTCCCTATGGGAAGTCCACACTCAGCTTTCTCTAATTCTTTTCTTTAGATCATTTTCAAAACTCACTCCAATCAGGCATTTGTCCACACCATTACATTTCTCTTGTCCTATTTACCAAGACATCCACATTGCAAATCCAGGGGTCCTTTCTCAGTCTTCGTCTTAGCTGAGCTGTGAACAGCATTTGAAACAGCTGGTAAGTTTCTTAAAACACTTTCTTCAGTTAATTTCTACAAACGCACACACTCCTTGTCTTCTTACTTCACTTGTTAATCCTTTTTGGTTTCTTTTTCTGGCTTCTTCTCTTCTCTCCAAACTCTAAATGTTTAAGTTCTAAATGTTTAAATCTGAGGATTGGTCTTTAGACTACTTCACTTCTCTATCTATACTCATTTCCTATATGAAGTCATTCAGTCTTATGGATTTAAATACCATCTAGAATCCAACAGCTTTCAAATTTATGTCCCTAGCTCCAAGCTCTGCACTGGACTCCAGATTCATGTATCCAGCTGCAGATCCACACCTGAATGTGGACGTCTCACAGTCATCTCAAGCTTTGCATGCTCCACCCAGAACATTTTGCATTTCGCCTCCTAACCTGCCCATCCTACAGTGTTCCCCTCCCTAAATAGTAACTTTATTCCATGAGTTGATCAAGCCCCAAATCTTGGAGTCATCTTTCATGTATTTTCTTTGGCTTACACCTCTTATCCGGTTTTATTAGTAATTCTGTCATTGTATTTTTAAAACATAACCTATGACCACTTCTCAGTGGTTCCACAACCAGCTTCTGAACAAGTTACCACACGACTGCTTCCTCGCCAGTCTCTCTGCTTCCACTATCGTCCCCACTCCCTAGTCCAGTCTCCACACAGAAGCAAGAGTGAGGCTTTAAAATGTTGTACATATAAATGCATACAATCTGTGTTTGTAAATTACGCCTCAATAAAGCTGAAAAAAAAAAACATGTAAGTCAGATCAGTTACGTGCATGCTCAAAACTCTCCAAAGTGTTCCAGAGCCCAAGTCCTTGCTAGGTTCTGAGTCTCTCTTTTATTTCCTGCTCCAGGCAGCCTGACTTCCTTGCTATTCCTTGACCGTTCTGCACATGCTCTTCCCTCAGGCCCTTTCACTTGCTGTTTGCCCTAAATTCATTTTGCCCCCGACACCTGCTTGGTCACTCCTTCACTTTCTTCAGGATTCTGCTCAGATATCTTGTTATCAGAGAGGTCTTCCCTGACCATGCACCGTGACCACAGTAGGTGACCCCTGCCACATATGTGCATGCCAACACACACTCACACACGTCACTATTCCTTTGCTTTATTTTCTTAAGAGCCCTTATCGCCACCTGACATTTGCTTTTTGTTCATTTATTCATTTATTTATATAGTGTTTCATTTCTTACATCCATAAAATACAAGCTTTATGAGATCAACAACTTTTTCTGTTCTGTTAAAACATATTCTGAGGGCATAGTACATGGTTAAGGAATAAATGAATGAATAATACTTGAATGGATCACATGTTCCCATATTTCACTTGAATTTGTTACATGCATGTGCAGGGACACACAGACACGCTTAACACCCCACACTAATGGCAAGCCATCTCTAGCTTCAAAATGCACGTTATATATCTAGGCATATGGAAACTCAGACTTTCTTTTGGTAGATTTGTTTTAATTTAAGTCCTGCCCAATATCACTTGCGTTTAAGAAAACAATTTTCTGGCAAAAAGGAAAGAAAAAAAAGTAAAACATTAAATCATTCCAACAGTAATATTTAAAAAAAATAAAATTTAAAACTTTTTACTTATTTAAAACGATTACTTTTGTGCATGCAAAAAATTACACAATTATTAAGCATACAATTTGACACATTTTCACAAAGCAAACACCCACATGAAAACATAGAATTTTATTAAAATCTCAGAAGTCTCCTCCTGATCTAGACATTATGGCCTACCCAAGGTAACCACTATGTTGATTCCTGCCACCACTGATCACTTTCATCATTTAAAATCTTAAACTTTAACAAACGGTATTATCCAGTACGTAATCTTTTTGCCTGAATGTTTTTGCTCAGCAATTTGTTTTTGATATGATTCTTTGTTTTTGTGGATAGTAATGTTTTCATTGTTCTCATTGCTACAGAGTATTCTATTGCTTAGATATTTCACTGTTTTTAATTCTTTTGTCAATGGATATTTGGCTTATTTTCACTTCATAACTATTAAGACAGAGTTGCTATACCCACTCTTGTACACGTCCTTTGGTGAACAGATATGTGCATATTCCAACATGGTAGAGTGGAATAGCCAGCTCACAGGGTAGACATATGTTCAGCTTTAGGAGATATTGCCAAACAAGTCTTCAATGTGTTTCTACAGTTTATCTTTTGGTAATTAATTCTTGTCCAATTTGCTAAAATCTGGACTCTGCTACCTCTAAGTAGATCTTGTAAATATGATCGAAACATTAAAAACTGCTTATTGATTTTATATTTAAAATCATCTAGACAGACCAGGGTTCCTAAAGTAGCATGGGGAACATTAATTCTTAAGATAATAAATGGAATGAAGGAAGCGGGGAAGAGAAGAGAGAAAGTAAGTTTCATGGCCAAATAAAATGGGGAAGCAGGATGAATCAAGTAAAAGAAAAAGCCTTTAATGCAAGTTCTCAGATCTGCTAATATCTGCTGTGCATTGACAGTGACAGGGGGTGGGACTACAGCATGCAGTTCTGTGATAGGAACATGATAAAAACCTTTTTTTTCCTCACAGAGTATCTTGTAGGGCTATGGTTCCACAAAATTTACTTGGAGAAATGCTGGGCAAGAAAATTTGCTCAGTGATTACCAGGAATATCCGTAATCCTTAAAAATTGCTCCAACTGAAGCATTAGCAGCATGTAAAATGCAATAAAGTGCTTTGTTCCAGATGATTTATATATTTCTGTGCTTCTTTGTTTTGATTTCATCCACCTTTGAGTTCATTTTTCCATTGTTCTGTGCCCTAAATACATTAACACATTCAACATCTGTGATGGTTCTTAGTTCTTGACATTGCAAGTCTAGCTGTAACAATTCAATATTGATCTCTTCTTTTTAAGTGAGTATTCTGAGGCTGGAGCAAAATTAGGTTACTTAAGATTGCACATATTTTAGCTTGAGTAAATAAAATTGCTCAAGTTTTTATCATATATTCATCTATAGGCTGGCTTTACAATCAGTGTTATCTCCTCGAAGTGAAATGCTCTCTGTCATGTTGATTTAGTTTAAATAAACTTGTTTCCCTGGTGTGTATTGGAATTATCATCACCTTCATTCTCCAACATGCAAATTATAAAGAAGCCTCTTAAGTTTCCTGTAGAATAGCATTACAATTGAGAAAGAGAATAATCTAATCAAATGTGATCTCCTGGATCTCATTCTTATCATTAAGAAAAGAATGACTAGGGAATGGGGCCTCTTTGGCTCCTGTTCTCAGTTAACTTGAATTCAATGTAATACCCTTTGGAATGAATATTGGATTTCAATAAAGAACATTTGGGGAATATGAAACTCAGAAAGCAAGGACAGCATCCAAATTTATGACGGCTCAAAGATGCTTGAAATAGCAATTTATGCCAGATCAAATACCATTTAAATGGGTTGTAGGCTACTGGGGAAAAGTGTTTATAGAACATCTTATATCTGCAAAGTAGTTTCAGTGATTTTTAATAGTCATGTTGGATGGATGGTTATAATTTCAGGTGACAAGGACAACTCAGTAAGACAACTGACATTCAACAGATTTTATGGAAAATTAAATTATCTTGAAATGTTAGGTTTGATCATGGAAATAACAGCAATAATAAAGAGAAAGAAAAATAGGGGAAGAAAAAGAAAAAGTGGAAGAAAAATGAGTATGAGAAAGCAAGGATGATAATTGTTGATATTAAAATTACAACTTGTGCTTTGTCTAATGAGTTAGTTTCTAGCCTCAAACATCTGGTATCAAAAGCAAGACCTGGAAATTTTTCTAAGAATAGAATATTTTTCATAGTAAGTTAAAATTTTCATTTTGTAGACATGGGCTCTTTCCAGATATTTCTAACATTCAATTTCTGATATGGCAAAGTCCTGGCATGCAGGACTTACCACTATTTGTCTACTAGTTTTCAAAACATTTGGAAGTGTATATAGATTGCAAATTTAAAAGATGAAAGCATTATAACAAATGGTTTCTAATACAACAAATTAAAAAAAGATTCTAAAACTAAATAAGAGGCAATAGCAAATCATCGATGAGGAAAATAAATGTCTTTATTTTGCTGCTTGTGGTCATTTCGTGGTTCAGCAAAGACTTTCAGTGGCGTTCATGTATCTTTTACTGAGCTCCTCAGAGATTATGACTGTTTTAATGCTATTTAATTGATTATGGAGGGAATCAGGGTTTGTGATATCCTTTAAGTCATGCCAATCCTAAAGAATATTCAAATAAATATTGAAATGAAAATTTAACACTCTCATCAAGTAAGTCTAACTTTCATCCTTGGTCAAGTAGGTAAGGCATATCAGACAGAGGCAAAAGTTCATAGATGTGGGGCTATGCTGTTAAATTGGTGGCCCTCAGGGAACCACGCCTCCCAGTATTCATATCATTGTTCAGAACTTTCCCTCCCTGACTCTGATTTGACCAAGTCACTCTCTTTGGCCAGTAAGACATTGGCAAGCATGCTATAAGCAGAGGCTTGATAAGTGCTTGCACATTGTGGCACCTCTTCCTTAGAAAGCTTCTCTTAGGAACACATGGAGAGCGGAGGGGAACAACACACACGGGGGCCTGCTGGGGGAGGGTGATAGGGCTGGGGGAGAGCATTAGGAAATAGAGCTAATGCATGCCAGGCTTAATACCTAGGTGATGGGTTAATAGGTGCAGCAAACCACCATGGGACACGTTCACCTATATAACAAATCTGCACATTCTGCACATGTACCCTGGAACTTAAAAAATAAAATGAAAACAAAAATAAATAAAGTTTCTCTTAGAACCCAGCCATCATTTCCAAAGAAGCCTTAAAGTAACTTGCTGGAGGGAGAGGCTATGTGGAGAGCCCTGGTGGAAGAAAGATGCCATATACAGAGAGAAACCACCTGGGGAGAATCTGGCTCTCAAGCCAATCTTCCCTGCTGAATGTGATCACATGAAAGCCTTCAGCCCACACAACATTGAACGGAACAACGGTCTAGCTAGTCCAGCCAAACCACAGAATCATAAAAAATCAAAAATCAATACTCTGCTAAGCCACTGGGTTTTGAAATGGGTTGTTATACAGCAACAGATATTTCAGGTAAATTATAGCACTAGCATAACCCGACATATGATTTTAAAATTTCTTTTTTCTTTGAAAGTAGTATATTCACATATTTTAGACAAATTGTCCTACAAGGTGTAAAAAGGTAACAGAATTCCCTTACCTATCCCCCAGATTCCTATCCCTGGATGCAATCATTATCTACTCTGATTTTTTGTTTTGGCTATTTACTTTTATATTTATTTATTTATTTATTTTTGAGACAGAGTTTCGCTCTTGTTGCCCAGGCTGGAGTGCCATGGTGCGATCTTGGCTCACCGCAACCTCCGCCTCCCAGGTTCAAGCAATTCTCCTGCCTTAGCCACCCAAGTAGCTGGGATTACAGGCATGTGCCACCATGCCCCGCTAATTTTGTATTTTTAATAGATACAGGGTTTCCCCATGTTGGTCAGGCTGGTCTCGAACTCTCGACCTCAGGTGATCCGCCTGCCTCGGCCTCACGATTACAGGCATGAGCCACCATGCCTGGCCAATTCTTGTGATTTTAAAGTTTCTATATTAGTCATTGTTCACTAGAGGGACAGAACTAATAGGATATATATATGCATATGTATGTGTGTGTATATATATATATACACACACACATACACACACACACACGGAGAGATATATATACACATATGGAGAGAGATATATATATACACACATACACATATATATAGCCTATATATATATATAGGCTATATATATATGTGTGTGTATATACATATATATATATACACACACACGTACCCTGGAACTTTTATATATATATATATATATATATATAGTATCCTGGAACTATATATATATATATATATATATATATAGTATCCTGGAACTATATATATATATATATATATATAGTATCCTGGAACTATATATATATATATATATATATAGTATCCTGGAACTATATATATATATATATATATATATATAGTATCCTGGAAACTATATATATATATATATACATATAGTATCCTGGAACTATATATATATATATATATATATATATATATATATATATATATATAGTATCCTGGAACTATATGTGTATATATATATATATATAGTATCCTGGAACTATATATATATATATATATATATATATATATATATATATATATAGTATCCTGGAACTATATATATATATATATATATATAGTATCCTGGAACTATATATATATATATATAGTATCCTGGAAATATATATATATATATATATATATATATATATATATAGGCTGCCACTGACACATCAAGCACCATTTCATCTGCTGGGTCATATGGCCCAAGTGGCAGAGCAGCAGCCTGGACCTGTTGCAGAGCCTTCTCCTCTTCTGGGCCCCATTCAAAAATAGCAGCCTTTCAGGTCACTTGATAAATGGGCCGGAGTAACACAACTTCTTTGAAGCCCTTCATTTATTCCCAATTATTTGTTTCCTTTGGATTTACCTTTTGGTTTTTGTCTTTCGGGTTTGAGACTTCATCCAGTATTTGGTAATCCTTAATATGCTTTTACATTTAAAATTGGATTAGAAAAAAAAATTTGATCGTATGATCTGTGTGAGTGGGTGGGGCTCATCCACTGATGGGTTTCACTGCACATTGAATGGTGAGTTGGGTTTTTATTGGAGGGTTCCCATTGCCAAGTACCTGGAGCTATTTGCCTTCTCCATAGAAGAATCCTCCAGTTTCTTTCATGAAGGGTTTCAGTCTGGCTATAGGCATCCTGAGATCTGAGCTGAGTACAGACTTTTCCTTAATCCTCCTATTTTCAGCCTGACATCAAGCCCTGCCCCTGGGTATGCCCATGGCTATGTATACAGGTGGCCTTGGTTTCTCCATTGATATTTCTCCAATTTCTCCAAAGAATAATCATCTAACATTTGGCTAGATTGAGTAAGAAAAAGGGTAGTTGGTTGGATATATATGGTGGACATGGAATGCTGGTGCCAACTGATCTATCAACCATGTTCCCTTTTTGAGCTCCAGGTTTTACCCCACCTTCAGCAAGCCCCAGTGCCTCCAGTTTCCGTGACTTTCCAAGATTCTGTGAAAAGGTGACAGGGTGGAGGGCGGTGACATTGCTAACTGGCATTTCTTACCACAGGCTTTCACATTTCATTACAATTTCTGTTGCTCCCATCAGTCAGATGTATTCCTCCATCCCCTTTCCTGATTCTGAAAATGTGTTGGCCTCTCCAGTCTTCTGATTCCTTGCCCATTTCTTTTTCTGCATGGATTTATATATTTTACCATGTATACTGTCATTTTAGTGATGTTTCAGGAATAAGCAGAAATTAAACACATGTGTTCACTATGTCAAATTAACTCCAAGACTTTCATAATTGTAGATACAATTGCCACTGATAAGGATGGAATTGTAACTGATTAAGAACTACTTAATGTAATGCTTGACTTGTTTAACATATAGTTAGATCTTGATGCTGGATAAGTATTAGAGTACATAATCAAGCAATTGGCAACCACTATAGTTTTCTAAAGTAGAAAGCATTCTAGTCCAATTTGAATTCTTCTAAAATAGAATTATAGTCCTCACCACAAGTGGAAAGTGATAAATGTCATTTACAATGTACTGTTATGAGACATGTTGATTACAGGAAGGTTTGAAATTCAATTTCAAATGTTAGGCATTGGCAAGGTGATGACGGTGAATAACTGTTTTGTATGCAGTGAATAGTTATCATTCAAAAAATCAGCTTTTGTAAATGTATTAAGTGTTATCTTTAAAAAATATTCAAGACCATGCTTAAATTCCACTTTCTCTACCATGTCATCTCCCTAACTTCTTAGCCAGAAACCATCTCATCCTCATCCTGTAAACATTTGCTGTCTACACCCGCAGTTTCTAATGTTTTTAATTTCATTGAGTGAGAACTGAATGCCCACTGGGTCCCTCTCTTCCAGCTGAAGTAACAACACAGGGTTGCCAGATTTCTTGGCCCTGTAAGGATATTAAACAAACAAACACATTTTAAAAAAAAAAATCTCACAAAATAATTATTAACTATCACTATCATTCCATTTAAAAGGAGCTACTAGCTAGGGAACTAGCAATCAAAAAATAATAAAGTATTGGATTATAGCCAAAGTATAAAATATTAGGTTTGAAAGTAACGGCAAAAACTATGATTACTTTTTGCACCAACCTAATGATTGATTGAATGAATAAATGAGGTAGAATAGAAAAATCTTCTGTATAGAAGAATTCTATTTAATGTATATAGATGCTGTTATATAATGTATATAGATATCAAGGAGGAGAAGCATAAATCCCCATTACTTAACTGTGGGCTGCACATAGAGACTTTTTTCCAAGGACTACATAAATGAAAGGGGGTAGAGTGTGGGGGAAATCACCTTACGATAAAGAAACCCCACAAGCATCACTCAGTTACATGATGAAGCTTAATATCGATAGTGATAAGTCGCGTTGATCACACATCCCTTTCATAAAATGATGAGAATGGCACTTTATCTCTATGATCTTTTTCTCCCAAACCCATAACCCAGACTAACCATGAGAAAAACATCAGACAAACTCAAACTGATAGTCATTCTACAAAATACTTGACAAATACTCCTCAAAATTGTTGAGTCACCAAAAATAAGGAAAATCTGAGAAATTGTCACAATCTAAGGGACATAATAATTATATGTAATGTGGTATCCTGGGTGAAATTCTGCAACAGTAAAAGAACATTAGGTAAAAACAAAAGAAATGTATGGACTTCAGTTAATAATAATATATCAACATAGGTTTATTAGTTATGACAAACATACCACACTAATGCAAGATAACAGAGAAAATTGGATGAAAGTTAAACATAAACTCTCTGTACTATTTTTGTACATAAATATAATCTATTCTAAATAAAATATAAATCTATTCTAAAATAAAAAGTTTTCATGAAAACTACCACAACAGTAGAATGAAAACACTTCTGTAAATTCAGAAGGAAGGGCTTTATTTCTGAAAAACAACAAAAACAACAACAACAAACCTCTCTATAATGCTTTTTTTTTTTCTTGTTTTGTCACAGTTTAGAACTTTTTCAAGAATCTAGACTACTCAACTGGCTTTTGGGACACATTGGTCTCTAGCATTCTGGGTTACTCATTTGTGGTATTATTGTGACATGCACAATCTACCACTTCCTTTGAGGAGATTTTAAAAGAGATTTTATGTTTGAATCTATTGGAGACTGGGAGGGCCTCAGAAGCAAGGTCTCTCTGATTGCCTCTGGCCCTCCTGTCTGTCATTCCCCTTTCTCCCACAAGGCACGTCATAGAAACCAGAATTCCTCTCTTCCAAGGCAGGTCATATAAACCAGAACTCCCCTCTCCCAGAGCAAGCCATAAAATTTAGAAAGGTCACATTCTGACCTACTTTTCCTGAAAGTCCATCAGAAGACCACAGAGGAAGGAATGTTACACAGAGACACCAAGGAAAATCTGAACAGACAGGCCTTGCTGGGTTTCCTTCAATGTATTATCATTAGATCATCCCCTTTTTTCCAGTCACATTTCCCCACAACTATTCACTTCTTTCATCAAACTTAGCATAAAAGTACAGTTTTTCCTGGGTCTTTGGGTCTCCATTTCTGAAGTCTTCCATGTCATGTAAAACTTTTTTAAATAGGCTGGGTGCAGTGGCTCATGCCTGTAATCCTAGCACTTTGGGAGTCTGAGGCAGGCGTATTACTTGAAGACAGGAGTTCAAGACCAGTCTGGCCAATATAGTTAAGCCCTGTCTCTACTAAAACAAATAAGCAAGCAAACAAAACAAAAAACCCACACAACTTTGTTAAAACAAATTTGTTATGCTTTTCTCTTGTCAATCTGCTTCTTTGTTATAGGGGTGTCAGCCATGCACAGGATATTGCTTTCCTCTTCTATACTTAACACTGTGCTTTCTACATAATAGATTCTAAAGAAAAAGGATATTTTTTTGTGTAATTTATTTGCATTATTTTATTTCACTAATTTGGAAATAATAAATATACAGGCAAAACTTAAATAGGTGCTACTAATTTTATGGAAAATAACTAAAATTCTAAAATAAAATGAGGTGATAAAAGTAATTCTAAAGCACAGGAAAGCTATAAATATGAAAATTCATATCTCTGTTCAAAAATGAAAACAACAACATATAAGGTATGGGGTCCTAATTGAATTAAAAGATTAATATGAGTCAGCAATATGTTATTGTTATATATTTGAAATAAGCAATATCATAAAGGTTGAATTGTTTTATGAGCATTTTGACTGTTTTCATTACATTTTAGAAATTATGCTGATTTTCATGCGTGTCCGTGTGAAGAGACCACCAAACAGGCTTTGTGTTGAAAGGAGCCGGGCACATTCCTCAGCCCCGGGCTCAAAACAAACAAGCCCAGTACAAACACATCCCATCCTCCCATCCCACCACATATCGCCATATATCTCTCAAACTTCCTGAGCCCAGTACAAACACCACCAGGAAAGTCTCCGATAAGGAGACAGCCGTTCAAAGTTTTACTGAAAGAGCGGGAACCAAAAGAATTCCTTTGTTCCCCTGTAACTTTCAGGCTATAAAAAGCAAACACTCGCATTGTTCAGGGCCCTCTTGTATGCTGTGGAATGGAGGGACCAGGTTCGAACTTGTAGTAAAGATCCTTGCCGCTTGGCTTTGACTCTGGACTCTGGTGGTCTTCTTTGGGGAACTAACGGTCTGGGCATAACAGTGTGAGCAATAAAGCTGTTTATTTCACCTGGGTGCAGGTGGGCTGAGTCCGAAAAGAGAGTCAGCGAAGGGAGATAGGGGTGGGGCTGTTTTATAGGATTTGGGTAGGTAAAGGAAAAAGGGGGGTTGTTCTCTGGCGGGCAGGAGTGGGGGGTCACAAGGTACTCAGTGGGGGAGCTTTTGAGCCAGGATGAGTCAGGAGAAGGAATTTCACAAGACAATGTCATCAGTTAAGGCAGGAACAGGCCATTTTCACTTCTTTTGTGGTGGAATGTCATCAGTTAAGGCAGAAACTGGCGATCTGGATGTGTACGTGCAGGTCACAGGGGATATGATGGCTTAGCTTGGGCTCAGAGGCCTGACACTGATCATGTAATATTTCCTTAATTAGAAGAATTTAATTAAAAATTAGATTTCATAACAAAAAATTTAAACTGAAGTTATTCAGAGGAGATATTTTTATTCTTGTTTTGGGGTTCATTAATATGAAAACCAGTTATCACTGTGAAAAAAGACCAAAAAAAAAAAGAGACCTTCAATTGTATTCTCTATATTTGTATATTTTATTGGTTTTCATTTTAAGTAGGGAAAATTTGGCAGGATGTAAGTATATTTTTTGGATGATCATAAAACATGTTTATATAGGTTACTAATCTTTTATTCTGGTTGTATTTAAGAATAAAAAACCTCAAAATCCATAAATACCAAGAAAGAGGAGCCTGAGAATGTAAGAACCCTATGGAAGAAAAGCTTTATATTTTTTATTTTTTTGAGAGAGAGCTATGAAGATGAAAATATTACATATAATAAAGGACAAAGTACATAGTACATGTATATTACATAGAGCAAATGGAAACCAATGTAAACCCATCAGTATGTTAAACATAGTTGTGTGGACAGGGAAAATGGGTGCATAAAGAGATAAAACATAGAAAAAAGAATAAATGGAAAAAACATAAAAGTAAAAAAAAATAAGAAAGGGTAAATGAAAAAGACAAAAGAGGAAGAACTGAGGAGTGAGAATAAAAAATGGAGGATTATTTTTTATTTTTATCCTTCTCTAAAGCTAACTAGAATTATGGAGGATATATACAGAGAGAAATAGAAGATACAAAAAGGAAGGGAAAGAGAAAGGAAGAAAGAGGACTGCTTTGAAGATTCTAAATTGAATGCACTGTCACACTGTAAGCTTCTAGAGCTGTGGATGTGAGAGTGTTAACACCTTGTATTCCTCTATTTGAATTGCTAATAAGCTCATTAACCACTGTTCATGACTCTCAATGGAGGCCAGGGCATTATCCCTCGGGGTTGACCTGATGCCTGAACAAAGCAAAATACTCCCAGGCCTTCAAAGAAACTTCTCCTTTCCCCACAATACCCTCGACCCCTTTGTTGGATATTTAAATATTTGGTTTTCTGGAAGCTTTTCCCAATCACTTTTTGTCTCCATTGTGAGTCCCACTGCCTGGAAAACCCTCACCGGGGGTTCTACAGTCAGCCTTCTATTCCCATAAGTCTCATCTGTGTGGCTCACTCCTTTGTGAAGCTTTCCTCAGGTACAGCCACAATCACATCCCATCTTCCTGCTAGACTATAAGCTCCATGATACTTAAAGGAAAAATAAAAAGCAACGACAAAAAACAAAACTGAGGCAAAATTAAAACACGTAGAGACTTTATTTGGACCAAGTTTGAGGAGTGCAAGCTGGGAGCACTAATCTTATTCACAGCTATATTCCAGTAACTAACAGTGACTGACCTAGAGAAGGTGCTAAATACATATCAGATGGGTGAATGAATACAATGAATGGATGGATGAGTAGTGTGGGAGACCAGGATATACCTCCCCAAAATATGAAGGAGTGTTGAGCTGAAGACAAACAAGAAGCAGCAGAGGCAGGAAAGCTCTTTGCCTTCCATTTACCTAAAAGCAGGATACAGATTTACAAAAACAAAAGGTATCCCACCTCCCCTTCTACCAGGGAGAACAAAGATTAACCACTGAAGACAATTTTAGACCCTTATTGACCTGGAGATGGTACCAGAGGAATCCGCGTTAACAAGCTTCACTAACTAGCCTTTTTATGCCATTATTGCCTTTTCACAAGTTGCTTCCCCTAGAGACTCAGAGTCTTTTCCTTTGTCTTGCCATTTCTTTAAAAATTTACTATTCTATTCTTAGTTGAAGATGCTATATAAGCCACTTCTAGGAGAACTACTTTATTTCCTGTCTCCCACGTATATATAAAATATTCATGTTAATAAACTTCTGCTTTTCTCTTGTTAATCTATTTTTTTCTTACAGGGATCCATTCTAACTAACAACCGATGGGGGTTACTCTTCCCTACACTAGTCTAAACTACCCACTTGTCTGTTTCCAACTTGATTATGATATTTGACTGCAGCGACCAACTACTCGTCTATTGATCTCTAATATCCAATATTGTACACCTGGCATATACTTAGACTTGCAACTGAATGAATGAACTGATGGAACTGCCAGAGATATTCTCAACCAAACAATTTATAAAATGTAACTTAGAATGAAACTTTTTGAAGTAACTTTTTTTATAATATGGTGCATGTAATGTGTTTATGTATATGTGAATATGTATGTGTGAATTTTACGATGAGATGCTCCTCAAAAATAAGGGAAATTATTTTTCCCTTTGAAATTTAAAAATTAATAAGATAGATAAAAAACACACATGCTAACTTAAAAAGAATTTGACAGTACAGAGCAATATTATCATGTACCCATTTAAGAGAGGAATATCAATGGATTAAAAGAAAATCAAGGGGAAAATGATGACTGGCCCTCTGTGTTACAGTTCTTGAAAAGGACAATAGGTTCTTCTAAACAAGGTAATGATGTACATGTTCAGTCACATGTACAATCCATGTAGAACAACTCACAAATGTTATCTGATGATTATTTCCTGTTGATGTGTATTGTACAGTGCAATCTACACAGACTGGTCAGGCATAAGAAGAATCATGATACCTCATCCCAACTGGGGCACATGCAGGTTTCAGAACATTAAATTTTAACATAATCCATAGATACAAAATTGGAAGTGATTCAACTTCCTCATGATCATCCATAGCCAGCCAAACCTAGTTAGAAAAAACTTGAGCTAGTTCAGCAAATGACTCTCAAAGTACTCTGTAGGAATCTTAAGTGAATTCTGATGCCTACGTATAGTCCATTCAGATCAGAAAGACTAAAGAGAATGAGTTTTATCTATTTCTATCCAACATTTGATGAGGACAAATTTTAGTCATATTATTCATTCTTGATTTGAAATTATTTTTAAACAAAAACATAAAGTTCTGTCTGTCCTGTCTGGGTCTATTGAGTAGACAAACATCCCACACCCTTCCCCATCCCAATCAAGATAATGACCTCACAAATGCAGATGACGACAGATCTAATTTCAATAGAATTTTGAATTTAATGCCATATAAATAATTTAGTTCTCATTTATAGTCTTTTTGAATTATGATGGTGAGTGACTAGGGATGCATAATTTCAGCTTCTACTTTTCAATAAAATTCTCAAGGAAACACAGAGAGATGTAATTATACCATTTGAAAAAAGTCAGTATTAGCTAACAACACTTGGTGAGTGCCAGCAGAAATATCTGCTCAGAGACTCTGAGGAAGAGCTGCAGGCCCAGGCTTGGGGGAGGGAGGATATGCATAAGCACCTTGACTACAACTGCTCCCCTCAAGGGTGTCTGGCCTTCTTCAACCAAAGGAAGCAAAGACCTACCTCTTGCTTCTCTCCAAGGGAGTTGCTTCTTGATGCTATCAGGGCCATTTTATACATATACATATGCCATCACTGCCATTAGTATTCATTTTTATCCATTCAAGGTCCATGCTTTCCAGTAGTTTAATACCACCAGGGTGGGTATAGACATGCATAGCAGTATATGGTTAGAACTTTGACTGTAAATCAGCAGTAGGGAGGGTAGAGACAAGAGCAACTCTTTAAGAGCAGTAACTTCACACATTTTATTTTCTAGAGAAAAATCACACACTACTTGAAATAACACAAAAATGAACTTCCTTCCCATATTTACATGATTAGGTAAGTAGGGGGAAAGAAATATCTTTCTCTCTCATTGCTAGGATTATCATTGAAGCCCCTGTAATAAAAGACAGATTAAGAGAGAAAGCATACAAATTTGGTTAAGTTTTGGATGATGCAGAAGCTTACATAAGGAAATGAAGACCCAAAGAACAAGGAAAACCTGTGCATTTTTTTTCTGTTAAATGAAGAAGAGGATTGTTGTGGAGAGGTGTGATTGGGCAAAGGGAATATGATCTAATAGCAATAAACTAGGAGGAACTTAGTAAGGCCTGTTTGTTAAGATTCTCCTCTGTGTTCTTGTGCCTTCAGAAGTAAGGACATTCCTTTCCTCTGGGTATATGGAGAGCACCTCTTACATGAGGATCTTAGGACCTGCTTTAGGGGAAGGTCAGGAACTCCTTCCTAGGTTTTATAACTTGCTTTAGCAGAAAAGGGGTAAGGGGGTGATGAGAGTGACTTTCCTGCTTCTGTTGTTTTCTCAGATGCAAAGGTACCATGTTTTTGAGTAGTGTGTCCTGAACCCCATCAGGTAGCAAAAGCAGTTTTCTGCTTAGTTCAGCAGAGTAAACTGATTTTTGAAAATGGCTTGGTTTTAAAAATGTGACATGTAACCATGCCCCTCAACCAGTCTTCAGGTATAAGGCACGAAAGGAGTCTAAGAGCAACCACGTGGGAAGTGAAGGAGAATGGGAAACATCTGTGGTTGAAAAACATTAGATCTGGATATTCCTGTCCTCACTGAACAGAAAGTCACCAACTGAGATCTGTAAAATTGTTATGCAATATAAAAGAAGGGAACAATTGCACCTGGAATTGCACCAAAGCATACTTTGGAAATGAAATGTTTATGGAAGTGATATATGTGATTTCCAGGCCTAAGTCATAGCAATTTCCTAGACCATCCTTTACCCTTTTCCCTGACAGCCAAAGGGAGACAATTCCAGTTAGGAGCCATGTGCCAAGAGGCAATATGAAGGAATCTGATGCCTGAATGAACCCTTGAAAGACAGCTACCTACCAGAAGCACCTGCATTTGACTGTTGCTTGAGCAATAAATACATTTTTATTGGGTTAAAACATATTTTCTTAACACTATGATTTCAGGACACATTTGTTACAGCAGCTAGCATTAAGTTAATTATAACATAGACTCCTCTAGAAAAATGGGACCAGTTACATTGTTTGGTTTTGGAAGAGGAATAGAAAATACACCCACCTTACCTGATTTAATACTTTAGAAAGACCTATGTTTCCAAATATAGCCCTGCCATTAACTCATTGAGCTTTGGGAAGCCACTTAAAATATAAGAGCCTCAGTTTCCTTATTCGTCAAAGTATTTTCAACAGCTACCCCTAAATTAGTTGCTGCTTACCTTTTCCCAGATTTAAAATTCTGTGATTCTTTTATTATAAGTGAAAATTCTAAGTTAATGTCAGATATCACTCAAGTCAACACGGAGGAAGTGTGAGTATAGAGAAAGACTAGGGATTATTTATTAATAATCCACCTTGAAATGACTTGCTAACACACTTTATAACAAAACACATATAAAAAAGAACTGAGCCTTGACAGAGTAAACATAAGCCTCTCTCACCCCTTAAAAATTATGAAAATAGGCTGGGCCTGTAATCCCAGCACTTTGGGAGGCCGAGGCGGGCGGATCACGAGGTCAGGAGATCAAGACCATCCTGGCTAACATGGTGAAACCCCGTCTCTACTAAAAAATAAAAAAAATTAGCTGGGCGTGGTGGCGGGCGCCTGTGGTCCCAGCTACTTGAGAGGCTGAGGAAGGTGAATCGCGTGAACCCGGGAGGCAGAGGTTGCGGTGAGCCGAGATCATGCCACTGCACTCCAGCCTGGGCGACAGAGCGAGACTCCGTCTAAAAATAAAAAATAAAAATAAATAAAAATTAAAAAATTATGAAAATATATGTTTTAGAAGTGAATAAAAACAAAAATTTCCCCCAAAATAGATCAAGAAACTGTAAACACATCTCTGTAGAAATGTCAGTAAGAGAACAAAGTGAAGGACAAGGTTAGATCCAAGCTGAATACTTCAAGCAGTAGCCAAAATGGGTGACAGTAATGATATTATGCTTTTGGGGAATACTGTAAATGAAGACCTGTTGCTTGATTGATTTATAATTAGAATCAGTAATATTCTAGACAGTACTGAAGAGAACAATCATGTATTGGCAGGGGAGAATGAGATGATAACCTAAAAGTCAGTTTCATTTCTCTTGTCTATGGTAATTGAGCCCTTATAATGGAGAATTCAGGGGAAGCCAAATGGAGACAATTTCACCTTCTTCATTGTCACCCTCTGCATTGAGCTCAAATACCCTTCTAGAATAAATTACACAAGTGCTTCTAAATAGCAGAGGTCAGTCACTAAGCAGTTTTATAAGAAGCTTATGTAACCCATGTGTGATGGGAAAAGACCAAACCAAATCAAACAACAATAAACATTTAAACTTCAGAGTACTAGCTCAGAGCGGGAGTCAACCTTAAGAAAGGACACTGGGGCCGGGCATGGTGGCTCACGCCTGTAATCCCAGGACTTTGGGAGGCAGAGGCAAGCAGACCACAAGGTCAAGAGTTCGAGACCAGCCTGGTCAATATGGTGAAACCCTGTCTCTACTAAAAATACAAAAAGTAGTCGGGCATGGTGGCAGGCGCCTGTAATCCCAGCTACTCAGGAAGCTGAGGCAGAAGAATCACTTGAACTTGAGAGGCGGAGGTTGCAGTGAGCCAAGATCGTACCACTGCATTCCAGCCTGGGTGACAGAGTGAGACTCCGTCTCAGAAAAAAAAAAAAAAAAAAAAGAAACAAAGACGTTAGACTAATGGAGTTTTCTAATCAGCACTCAGGAAAATACTACTTTCCTACATGAAATGATGAAGATGTTAAAAGCTTTCTGCATGGCATCAGCACAGTGCCGAGCACACGAAACATATGTGTGATGAAGACCAAGTGCAACCTAGACCTAATGCAGTTGTAATTCAGGGGCAGTAGCAGGCTTGAGAAATACTGCTGCTGAGCTGTGTGATTGAAGAAGGTGGCTGGCACCTTATAAGCCCTGCACTGAGCTTGGGAGGTATGGCAGGGGGTGGTGATAAAGTGACTGGGCTTTGGATATCAGCCAGACCTTGGCTCAAATCCTGATTCTACCACTAACTAGCTGTTTTAATGTTTAATGTTAATGGCTTAGCTGTTTAATGGCAAGTTACTTAGCCACTCAATTTCCTTATCTATAAAATGAAGATAATAATATGTACCTCACAGGGGTTTTGTAGGATTTAAATGAGACTGAAATTTTGTAGTAGGATATCCAGGTGAGGCCTAATCTGTGCCTGCTACTAGGATTTAAAGATGTTTGAAAAAGTCTGATGAAATGGTGAAGTAGGCTACTCAGGATACTATTTTCACATAGGATAAAAGGGGTTCCAGAAAACAAACTTCAGAAGGAAGAATTACTTTGAGCTGGTAATAGTCTCAAAGTCAGTAGGGAGGAATGATTTTTGTATATATAGTTTGGCCTGCCATTCAAATCTATTGTGGGTCAGCTCCCTAAATTCATTTCTGCAATTTAGGGAGACAGAGCACTGTGAATACATCCTGAAAAGGTGCTCTCACTAAAATTGTGTTAGACTTCGAGACACAGGTAACTTCACTTTGGTACTCATCTTACAAGTGTTATCCGAATAGAAGAAAAATTTTTCTCTTCCAAATAGGCACTGACCATCATACTCAGGTATCTGAAGGTTCCAGTGCAATAGTGACTGTACCCAAGAAGAACTGCAGTCTGTACCTGAGACTGAGATGAGATAAGGTGTCTCTGCCTGATACGTAGTTGAAAGTGGAAATGGCAGCAGCATAGGTACCTGGGGGACTGTGGCACCTAGTGAAAGAAGAAGGGGTATTTAAAACCAGTGGCAATGTGCAGCTGAGAGAGCAGCACCTGTGAAGGGTGGCTGGTGGCTGGTAGTGCCATGGCAGCTGGAAGACAAACAGCAAAGACAATGGCAGTGATAACAAGAGGTGCCCAGGGGAAGCAATGGCAGCATTATGTCTAGCAGGTACCCTATAGCTGACTTCACTGGTTGGAGAGCATAGATGTGACACCACATATCAGAAATACTTTGGGAAGGGAATGGGAATACATGAAAGGGAACTGAGAGGGTGGGGTTACTTTACAGTCTTGCATGATCAGATGTAAGCAACTGCTAACTTCATGAAGATGATCACCTTTATGGAGATCATGTAGATGATCCCCAGAGAATGGCGAGTCTGGGAAATCTGAACCAGTAATCAATACACCACAGGAGCTCAATTCGTGATAACATTCTGTCTCCTTTACCCTCTCCTTTCTATTTTAAGTAGACAAAGTAGACTCATATATTGGCTGTATTACCTGCATTAAATGATGACCGAGTGCACCAAATTGTATAATCATGGTTGTCTTTCTCAACCTGTTACCTGATTAGCAAAATGGGAATAGCGTAGCGTGCTCTACAGCTGAGAGATTGTGTAAGTAGATCATTGTTGCAACACTTGCACATCTTCAGCATTCAGCAATGTCAGTTTCCTCCCTCTCTGGATAACTGAAGAACTCTATGCAATTAGTGTCTCAGAACTGACAAGGAAGGAACTTTGGCTAGCTTAGCTGTGATAACTAGAAAAGTAGAAAAGACTGTGGACTTAGAGCAGGAGTTCCAGCTAAGAGTCCCCCCCAAACACCCCCACCCATAACATCTAAGAATTTATTTGATCCTTTCAAATAACTGTGATTCTCTCCCTATGATTAACATTTTATATAAGAAGAAGAAAAGGCTCAAAGTTTTAACATGGGTAAATTCTAGTCTGGGCAATAAGGCAGACTGAACTAACACAATCTGTTATGTTCTTCTCTCCTGCCCAACTTCCACCTTTTTTTCAGATGATAAAATATGCATAACAAAGCATTTGCCATATTGTTTTTAAGTATAATATTCAGTGACATTAAGTACACTCCCATTGTTGTGCAACCATCACCACCACCCATCTCCAGAACCTTCTTCATCTTCCCAGACTCAAACTATACGAATCAAACCAGAACTCTCCATTCTTCTCTCCCTGCAGTCCTCACAACCACCCTTCTATATTCTGTCTATGAATCTGACCACTCTACGTAGTTGACATAAGTAGAATCATACAGTATTTGTCCTTTTGTGACTCGCCTATTTCACTAAGTATAATGTCTTCAATGTTCATCCATGTTGTAGCATTTTTCAGAATTTCCTTACTTTTTTAAGGCTGAACAATATTCCATTGTATGTATATACCACATTTTGTTTATCTGTTCATTCATTGATGAACATTTGGGTTGCTTCCACCTTTTGGCTATTGTAAATAATGCTGCTATGAACATGGGGGTTTTACAAATGTCTCTTCAAAATTCTGCTTTCAATTTTTTTGGGTATATACCCAGAAGTGAAATTGCTGGATTGTTTGACAGTTCTATTTTTGATATTTTGAGGAACCACTATACTGTTTTCCATAGCAGCTGCACCATTTTATATTCTCACCAGAAATGTACAAGAGTTCCAACTTCTCCATACCCTCACCTTATTATTTTTCCTTTCCTTATCCCCCCTTTTTTTCTCTTTTGATAATAGTCACCCTAATGGGTGTTCTGGCTAAGAATTTTTACCAGGGCTTTCATCACTGTCTAATGAGGAGTGAGGGGAAGCTACCAAAGAATCACAGAGCACTTACAGCTATTTGTTGTTTGCAAATTGCTAGTTATATTTAAGTTAACTTATTCATCTAAATGCAGTTCATTAAAAAAATGTGGTTCATTTTGTCCTATTTGTCTGTAGATTTCTAGTTAATAGTATCTATTTCAGTTATTGTTTTTTAAAAAGGTATCTGAAGTGGATATATTTTTCTGGATTGCATTTGCAAACAAAATTTAATCACTTTATACAGTCCAACTGAGTGTTTCTGAGGTGGGACAACCCAACCAGTAGATGACGCTCGTGCCATTTGATTACATTTTACTGGCTAATGTCATGTATCATCCTCCACATTTTGTCTGGATTCCAACTGTAGAGAGCAAATACTCGGCCGTAGCACATAAAACCTTTCTCCAACCTTAAATCATAAGAATATGGTAAATTCAAGGAATTTTACCAACAAATATGACATCTCTTCTTATAAAGATTCAGAATTTATAATCGTATGTTCATAAAGGTATAAATAAAATGGGTATTCATTACATTGGTTACAGATGAACAAAATGGAATTTAAAAGAATTACAAGATGGATGTCTTGAAGACCTCCAGAAAGCATAGTGAAGTGTCCTCTGGTAATGTCACATTCCAGAATGCCAGCTGTTTACTGGCTGTGTGTGACTCTAGACAAGGAATCTTCGTGAAACTTTTTGGGAAAAAAAGTAAAGTAGGGAATACAATGCATATCCCCTAATGATGAAATAGAACATTGCTGAACAACATCGAGTGTCACAGGTCTCCCAGAATAGGTGCTTGTTCAACGTTAGCCCTCTTTTCTCTCCACCCGACACTTTAATTATCATCTTTGTTATGTGACAATTAACTGGAGGAAGATTTCATCTCAATTATCGTATTTCTTCCCTTTTCATTTTCTTTGGCACAGAAAAATTTAATGTTTACCTTCAAAGCATGAATTGGTGTGTATGTGTATGGGTTCTCCCCAGGAGACAATTTAATATAATTAATAACTTCAAAATCCTTTGGGTGATGTGAAATATGCATAGTTATTACAAGCCAGTGTGTGGCAGGGGGAGGGGTAGATGGCTGTTCAGTAGGAGGCAGAGGCAGATAACATATGTGCAAATGGAAGTTAGAAACCAGGCAACCTTCCGAGAGTGAAGGCTGCCAAGTCAGTCTCAAACAACTTGCACCACTCAGGTGCATTCCTGCCTAACCCAGAGAGGACTGTGAGCTTGGTGCAGATGACTGGCTGAGCTCCTATCAGAGCCTCTTACTTCCAGCTTCAGGCATTTGTGGAATAGCAATGTAGGTGTGCTGGCTGTGAATAAACTTGGGTTTTGAGCAGCCACATTAACAAGCTAGAATCAACAGGGAGAATTTGCCATAATAAAGCACTTTCCCGGCTGTCACATTGTACTTTTTAAAGTGGCAAGTTTTTCCCAGTGTGCTCCAAATGTGATCAGATTTACAAACAGCTGATTAAAAAGATAGGATTTTAGAGCTGAAAAGCACCTCCGAATTCATCTAATACACTATCTTCATTTTACAAATAAAGAAATAGAGTTTCAAGGGGATAAATGACTTGCCCACTGTCAGGAACTGAACAAGTAGGAACTCCCAAGCTTCTTAACTATCAGGAAAGGGCTCAGCCCAGAAGGCCACACCAGTGATTTCTAAAACCAGGATTCCTATGTGGTTTATCTCAAAAAGAATTGCTATTGTTTTCCCAAACTCCTAGCCTATCACAGAGCTATTTCCTGATAATTTTACGGTCTGGCCATAAATGTTTTGAAGTAGATACTCAAAAATTCACCAAGCAAATCTACATTTCATCATCATCATCATCACCATCACCACCATCATGTTTCACACTTACACAGTGCTGATTATGTGGCAGGCACTAACTAATGTAAGAATTTTACATAAATTAACTCACAAAACCCCAGTGAGGGAGGTACCATTCTCAACATCTTGCAGATAAACTGAACACAGAGAAGCTAAACAGCTTGTCCAGAATGTACATGGTTGATAAGTGATGGATTTGGGATTTGGACCCAGCCAGCCTGGCTCTGGAGTCTATGCACATAACTGCTATGCCATATTTCCTCTCAAACAACTGCTATCCTATATTACCACTCCACTCTATGATTAGGATGAGGAGATTTTCCTGATGGTCATATTAAGATAATTTGTTGAATCTGCTTTCCGACCCTAATTCCCTGAGTGAGAGGTGTGGCAGGGAAGAATAGAGCCCTAAAGATACCAGGTGTGATCTACACTTGATCTTAGCCAAAAGGCCGAGAAGTGATACCAGGTGTGATCTAAATTGCATTGTAAATGCTCCATGCACGTAGCCATGGTAGAAAGGGTACATGTCAAATTTGCTGGGGTTTTATTACACTTCAAGAAATATAGCATTCTTTGATTACTTTAAATATAGGTCTTCAATATGGAAAGAGTAATGCAGTCTAAGTAAAACTGAGCAGTTACTTCAAGTCAGGTACAACAAGCAGGTTATTATTTCATAAATGACATTTTAATTACCACCAGGAGGCCATTAGAAATGCATTCTGGCAGTTTGCTTGGTTCCTTTGGAAAGATAATATTGACAAACTGCTATGAAACTGGAGTTCAGAAAACAGTGTAAATTGAGATCAGGAATAAAACAAACATTTGCTTGTGTACCCTAAAGCAATGATGAACAATTTAAAGAGAGAAGACAAAGTTGAAATGATATTTTTCTTTCTTAGGGAGAGGCAGAAGAGGGAGTAGTTTTGCAGGAAGACTGTTGTGTTCCTAAATTTATTACCTATGTGAATTACTTGATGTATTTAGCATAGCAATTTGAAGCTTCAGCCATCCAAGCACAAGTCACTGAGGAGCTGAGTGCACTGGAACGCTAATTCTGCCTTCTTCTCCATGCTAGGAGATTGGCTTCTTGTGACCTCTGGTGTGGAGGGTTTCAAAAGAACAGTTTGGTCCTGGAGCTGATCTCCAGTCTCATCAAGGGTGACTGGCATAACTCCAGGAGCTTGGGTCATCTTTACAAATTCCACAGCTTTGTCCCTTGGTGATCCCAGGACACTGGGAAAATTTTTCACATTTAGCTTCAGGCATTTGTGGAATAGCAATGTAGGTGTGCTGGCTGTGAATAAACTAAAATATAAAAACCTAAAACATAAAAGGGAAAGACCAGATAAGTACACCTAAAAATCAATGTTCCTATTGCTTATCATGGTTGGTTTTCCTTATAACTAAAATCAGTACAAATGCTTTTTGCTAGTCACGTGGGTTGTCACTGTAGAAGCCACAGGAAAACCATTCAAGCCACTTACCTTTTCTCTCTTTCCTCTAGGAAATACCTTTTGTATTGGTCTGTGTGGTACTTAAACCAAAGGGGAAAAACTGTGGTGACTGATTCTACTACAGGTTAACCATATAAAATAAAGAAAACTCTTGAGATACCCTATTGGAGCAATGTAATTTACTTTCCTTTCCCTAAAGTAGTTCCAAAGGTGGGGATATTGCTAGGATTTGGGGTCACTTTTATTTCTGAGAAAAAAGGTAAAGATGAATGGTACTTAGATCGCAATACACTAGCCAAATAGCAGTCTCTGTCAGAGACTCCTCCCTCTGACGTTCCTCTCTATATTTATTAATTTATTCCTTTGACAAATATTATTAAAGAGAGTACTATACATGCCTAGATTTATCTAAACTCCAAAGAGATTATGGTCTAGAGAGGAAATAAAATATGTATATGAATAAATGAACACGAGGAAGAAAGAAATAAATACCATGAGAGCAGCACATAGGAAATGCTTTGGGAGATTTTACATGATTATCAAGAGAGATCCAGCAATTCTATTTCAAGAAGTCATATTGACTATATCTCTTCTCCTTCCTGAAACAGACCTCATTGAGAAAGCCACAAGGGATTATAAAAGCTTTTAACCTACAGCAATAAACAAGAGCGGGTTAGAGATCTCATTAAAATACTGAAGGTGAAATTGATGCAGTGGTATCTAATGTAGCCACATCTAGCTGTAGACAAGAATATATTGAGAAAGGGATGAATCCAAGCTGGAGGTGGGGGGAGTACTCTATTCCACAGAACACCAGAGGCTTGGGACTCAGAGACACTGTGTAAATGAGGTCAGGATGATATATGATACCAATGGCGGAGCCCTAACATCCACGTAGCCTCTAGCTAAGGAAACAAACAAATAAACAGGCTTCCCTGATCAGAATTAGGAAGGTAGTCTCCGAGTTGGAATATGGGTAAACCGCTCCTAATGGAAGCATCTGGGACTTGAAAAATTGAGTCTGGCTCCTCACCCACTCTCCCTAAAATGAGGCCATCAACGTGTACACAGAGATCACAGTCAATGTCTCTATTGCTTCATTCCTAAATGTAAATAGGCTATAAGGAATAAACCTTCTTTTCATAAAAACCTAAAACATAAAAGGGAAAGACCAAGATAAGAACATAAGAATCAGTCACAAAAATATTAGAAGAGCAAGATGTTACAAACAATAAAAGCTGCAGCATAAGAGAAGACTCTTGAAAACTTTTTTTAAAAATCTGATGGAAAAAATGTAAAGACATTTTATTAAAGAGTTGTGTGATAAGAACAAGGAAATTCCTTATATTGAGGAGTGAAGGGATAAAGAGAAAAGAAATATGAGGGAGGACAGGTGACTCAGAGGATTAGTCCAGAAAGATCACATCTCACTAACAGGGGTTCCAGACAGAACAGTGAACACAAGGAAAGAAAGTTGCAAAGAAATGTTTTAAATATAGCACTTTCCGGTGCTAAAAGCACATCTTCAAATGGAGAGATTTCATTGCATATCTGAAACAAATATATTTTTAAAAAGTATTCTCTATATAGGTATTGTTGTGATATTTCAGAGCGCCAGGACCAGGAGTCAGCAAACATTATTTTCCGTAAAGGACCAGAGAGTAAATAGTAGACTATTTTTTTTTTTTGTAAAGGACCAGAGAGCAAATAGTGCAAGCTCTGTAGGCCATTCAGTATTTGTCCCAACTGCTCTGCTCTCCTGGGTTAGCACAAAAGCAGCCATAGATGTGATTAGAGCAAGGGGATAGAAGGCCCTAAAAGGGCAGTATTTGAAAAAAATAAGCAATTTTATTGAACATATTATATGATGGAGCATTTGAAAGAAAACAATAAAGATACAACAAAGGCAAAGAGTGACGGTAGAAAAAAATCAATTAGAAAGAAGAGAAAAACTTAAAACTCACACAGGAAATATAATGATATTACAGCACTCTATTTGTCTAAGCAATGAACAGATGCATATATGCATGAACTGTCAGGGGAGGGAATGCGTGTCCACGATTTGGAGACCTGGGAAAGCAGGCACACTGGGGAGGATAGAGCACAGACTGTACACATTGTAAAAGCCCTTGCATGCCCTCCGAAAAATTACTGATTCTCTTTTTTTTTTTTTTTTTTGAGACAGGATCTCGCTCTGTTGCCCAGGCTGGAGGGCAGTGGTGCAATCTTAGCTTACTGCAACCTCCACCTCCCGGGCTCAAGCAATTCTGCAGCCTCAGCCTTGCGAGTAGCTGGATCACAGGCACCTGCCACCACACCAAGCATTTTTGTATTTTTTGTAGAGATGGAGTTTCACTACATCACCCAAGCTGGTCTCTAACTCCTGAGCTCAAAGCCTAGCCTCCCAAATTGCTAGGATTATGGGCGTGAACCACCGCACCTGGCCCCTGATTTTTTTTTTCCCCTCTTTCTTTTTTTTAAAGCAATTAGATGAGGGCGGATCACGAGGTCAGGAGATCGAGACCATCCTGGCTAACACGGTGAAACCCTGTCTCTACTAAAAATACAAAAAATTAGCCGGGCTTGGTGGCGGGCGCCTGTAGTCCCAGCTACTCGGGAGGCTGAGGCAGGAGAATGGCGTGAACCCGGGAGGCGGAGCTTGCAGTGAGCTGAGATCGCACTACTGCACTCCAGCCTGGGCGACAGAGCGTGACTCCGTCTCAAAAAAAAGTAATTAGAAACTACTGACAGTTTGAAACGCAGAGTAACAAGATTGGGGTGGCATTTGTGACACATGGGTCTGGTGGCAGTAGTGGACCAGAGGAAGATGAGACGGAAGGCAGGGAGAACCTACATGGGAAACTCGACTGGGCTTCTTGTTTTAGAAGTAGAATATCTTGTTAACCAAGAAGGAAGCATCCACACTGTGCATCTTATAGCTCTTCCATGAATTTTTATCTGAAAATGACTAACTCTTATTTGTCTTCCAGATGGGATGAAGAGTGCAAAAAATATTATTTGGGGCTTGGTGTCTCTGAGTACAACATGAAAGCAAAAGATACTTGCGTTGGAGTAAGCAGAGACATTTTTCATACATTGGCATTTAAAAAAATTCAAGTTCTTATATAATCCCCAAACTTCCATACTTCCATTTGACTAAAAATTGTCCAAGGTACGGGAACTTTTGTTCTTTTTTGGTCAATATAGCTTTAGAATAGATGTGTTAAAACTGTGGTTCTGAAATGTTAGCTTAGGGAAGCTGCTCTTGTTAAAGATACATATTCTCAATTTCAACTCCCAAACATATCACATTCAAGGGTTTACAGTGAGGGGGTATTGAGAAAATGCATTTTTAACATGCTCACAGATGTTTGGCAGTGCCTGGCTTAAATCATCCTGTAGGAATGTACCTAGTCAACACCATCTCCTTCAACCAACCTATATCCCACTTCACATTTCTGTCTTGTCCTCTTTGATACTCCTCAGAATGTTGAAGCTGCTCTCAGTTTGCTGGAACTATATAGCTTTGGCAGAAGCTTGTCATTTGTTAAGATAATGTTGTCCAATTCTACAATTTAATTCCTATTCTCTGCTACTGTGGAAGGCCAGGTCTCACTAACACAGGCCTCTGTAACAGCTATTTCAGCACTGACTGAGTGATTAACTATTAAAAGCTGAAAGAGCCAGTGACTTTATACAAAGGCTGGAATGTAACAAAAGCCCACCAAGAGTTTTGTCCAGGCTTTTTCCGGGCCTTGAAGCATGACAAGATAACAGAAGAATTCTATTTTTTTTTTTTTTTTTTGAGACAGAGTCTTGCTCTGTTGCCAGGCTGGCATGCAGTGGTATGATCTTGGCTCACTGCAAACTCTGCCTCCCGGGTTCAAGTGATTCTCCTGCCTCAGCCTCCCGAGTAGCTGGGATTACAGGCAAGCACCACCATGCCCAGCTAATTTTTGTATTTTTAGTAGAGACGGGGTTTCACCGTGTTGGCCAGGATGGTCTTGATCTCTTGACCTTGTGATCTGCCTGCCTCGGCCTCCCAAAGTGTTGGGATTACAGGTGTGAGCCACTACGTCCGGCCAACAAAGGAATTCTTAAAAGGACCTGTTTAGGATGAAACAAGTTTTATTGGGGGCTAAAGGAGCTCCCCAAACCTCCATGATTTAGTAGGAAACAAGGGTAATCACCCCAGCACTTGGTCCCATTAAGTAAATTTACTAAGGCTACAGAGAAAGGTCTTCAGGACTCAGATCTCAGTTATAGATTAATTATGTCTTTAGATGAATGCCCGCTTACACACAGACATATAGCTTAGAAGGTATATAAGGTCTGGAAGACTTTGTAACTTTGAGTTGGTCTGGCAATATTTTCTGGGCCTTTTCTCTATAACCGGTTACAGAAATAAAAACTCCCTCCTTTCCAAGTTCATCTGCATCTAGTTACTGGGCCACAGGAATAAGCAGCCCGACCTTCAGTTTGGTCCAGAACACTACGTTTTGCTATTTCACTTGCTAGAGACTTTGGACAAGATGTTCCACAACTCTCCTCTCCCAAATTGTTGCCATGCTGCTTGGAGTCAGAGTAAAAACAAATTATCTGAATGTGAGACAATATATAACCTATGGAAAGGCAAATATTTAATTGTGCCTGAATTTAAAGTGGTATTCGACTTCAGTATAAAATTAGGTTCAAGAAATTGTACTGTTTTCTGAAATTATCTTTCTTTTTAAACTAGCTGCGATTTCTGCTTACACTCTCATCTAACAAGTTTAATTATTACTTTTAAAAAGCAAAGCACTTCACATTTTGCCCTCTGCTACCTAAGCTGCTAAAGAACAAGTTTCAGAGATATTATGATCGAATGTGAGTTTGACCTAGAATATAAGAATTCGTTTAATTTCTATGCTACTTTCCTCCGAAGAAAACTATGCACTCAGTTCAGACATATTTTGGCATGACAATCAGCATAATGAGAATTAGTTTCATTTTTATTCACTGTATAGAACCAAAATTCAATGGAGAATAAGAAATGCAAATAGAAGGATGTATGATGAGGTCCTCAGAGCCTGGTGGGTTACGGGGAGTAGAATGCTGGGAAGCACAGGAGACCTTAAGTATTTTGAATGTATCGGTAGACTCTCAGAAGCACACAGGTGAGAGACACTAAGATATTCTTGAGTAGAGTGAGAGGTCAGAGAATTTATTTGTTCCTGGAGTTTTTCCAATACAAAGGAAGTATAACACCAGAATGTCTTTGTAATTCAGCTCTCTTTTGGTAGATTTTGAATAGAGATCAAAAGAAATATGCATGAATTGGGATCAAAATTGAGAATTTTCCCTATGATAAAATATGCTTCATAAGAGCAGAATCTTTGTCTTGTTCACTGTTGTATCCTCAGTTTGTAGATCAGAAAAAATGCTCAATAAATATCCATATTAGGAAGGAAGGAGGGAAGGAGGGAAGGAGGGAGGGAAAGAACGAAGGAAGGGAGGGAGGGAAGAAATGAAGGAAGGGAGGGAGGGAAGGAATGAAGGAAGGGAGGGAGGGAAGGAATGAAGGAACGGAGGGAGGGAGGGAAGGAAGAAAGGAAAGGTGAAAGGGAGGGAAGAACTGGGATGATACCACACTGGAGAGTTAAGCTGTTAGCAAGAATGGAGCCCTGGAGATGAAGTGTAGTTCCTTTTTATTTAGGTATTGACTGTCAACCCAGTGGTAGATGCTGGGGCAACAAGAGGACCACCATCAGTCCTCTGGCCCCAAGAGCTTCCATCCTGAAGGAAAAAACATGCAAAATATAATGTGGTGAGGGCTTTCAAGGATGTGGGCTATGATGGGAACAGAGCAAAAGGAGCTTTCAGAGTTAGTAATGAGTAAAACTAGGATTAAGATCCAAGTCTTCCTACTTTAAATCCTATACTTTTTACATGAAAGCTCTGTATTAATTAGGTCCACCATGGTAGGAAGGTTCTTGGTGGTGTTAGTTTTGATTCTCAACTGCTTTAAGTTTTAAATACAAACTCCAGGTGATATCTAAATGCCTTTTGGGAAGTTCTTAGGACAGCCTAGTGATAAAGAATAAACCAATATATTTTCTTCTTACTTACTGATTACTTCCAGAGTCCTGATTGTCATCCAAATGTCATCAAGACATCCTCATCTTGACCCAGTGTCCAATAGTGTAACAGTACTCAGCTGAGGCATCACAGCAGATACATGAATGGGTCTATCACATAAAAGAATTAGCTGGAGTGGAGCATAAATTAGCCCCAGGGAGTTGTACGGAGCCTATTTTAATCTATGTGGCAGGCAGATCTGAGTGAATACAGGTGTGTTGCACATGTGCACATACCTCTCCCATGTTTGGAAGTGGGGAAAAAAAGTTGGAGAGCTGCCACATTAGAGAAATGGCTATTAGGATGCAATAAAAGTTAGAGAAAAAATTCTTTAAGTAGGAATTGTTCCTAAGTTTTTGGTAGAAGGGAGGCTAACCAGAAAGACAAGCTTGAAAAACATGCTGGCAGAAGAGAATATCTGCCTTTAACTAGTTATATAAGATCCAATAAATTTATCTATAGCACTGAGTTATTTCTGAGCATATTCCAATTTGAGAAATGCCTATTTAGCTACTTTTATTTAACATTATAACGTATACTTCTCAGCATATTTGATACATAATAATTTTTGTGAAAATACATAAAAATAGTACATTAAACGAATTCCTTGGGGGGGGTCTTATAAATAATTTTAGATTTGGATCCCAATGCCCACTTAATCCAGACTAACTTGAAATACGGTCAGAGGCACAAAGTGGTTAACCAATTCAACTCCACATGCAGAAAGCTAAAAATTCTAGTTTTCATAACCCATAAGATTTCAATGAAAGAGCCCAGGCAATGAAACAAGAAATAGAGAAATAAAGGGAAAGGCAGACATCATTTATACATCACTAAATGGTTTAAATATGGGTAGACTCTCGAGATACATAAACTGCCCTTATCCTTCCTACTTTTACCTAACCATGAATGCGACTGACCCTGGGAAATGGTCTCTTAATAGTTAAATTGACAATTATTGCAGTAGGGATTTGGGAACTAGGCTATTAAAATATCAGGCTATTTTGGTTTTGCTTAAATATATCTTTACAAGGTTTCTTATAGAATCTTCAATCCGATATTTCCAGAATCTTTGTTGCATCTGGCAAACTGTTTTTTTTTTTTCCCATAGAGTGATTTACTTGGTAAAATTTGCATAAGTCTATTTAATAATAAAAGAAAAATAGGCATGTGACATTCTTCATTTTGTAATCACTATAGTAAGTGACACCAATACAAGGTAAAAACAATATATTCTAAAAACTGCCTCTGAATATTGAATTATTTTGGACTTAACTATCTTCCTGGGATGGTCCTCAAAGAAGAATGGTTCAACATTAAATAGCTAAATCTGCTTATGCATTAATTTAAAATTAAATTATACTTATGGAATGCTTTTCATGAGTAAGATATCATGTTAAACTCTAGGGATATCACTGTAAACAAAATAACTACATTCTTTCAAGGATTGTATAGTCTAGTGGCCATGGAAATAAATAAATGAAAACTTGCAATAAAGTGTGGTGAATATAATAAGTGGGGATTAGCAAAGGGAGCTCTGGAAATATATTAGACGGTGGGAGAAAGGAGTTAGTCTGGTACGGGGAGGTGCTGAAGAGGAGATTGTAAGAGAGGAGTCCAGGCAGAAGGAAAACCTTGAGTTATGAGAGGGCATGGCCTATTTACGTAAAGATGGTAGATTAAAATCCAGGAATTGAAGGGAAAGAGGTAGAGAAAAAGAAGCGACACTACAGAGACAGACAGCCAAGGAAACTCTTAAGAACTTTGAACTTCATTCTTAAGGCTAGAAGGAACCCCAAAGGATTTTTAAGCAAGGAAATAAAATGATTGGATTAGTACTCAGATCAGTTGGGTGATAGCATGGAGAATGAATCAAGGAACCCCGTTGGGAGGGGTTGCTTTGATTTGGATAAAGATGCTAATTGCCTATACTAGGTAAGCTACTGGGAGGTGACACTGGAAACCATAGACAGGTCTAAGGAATAATTTAGTAAGTATAACCAGGATATAGTGTTAGGTTATTTGGAGTAAATAAGTCAAAGTTAGTAAACATGTTTCTGGCTTGAGAAAGTAGGTACCATTCATGGAGACAGGTAAGTATCCCTTGAGAGGTTTGGAAGAAGATGAGGAACTAGTTTCAAACATACTGATTTGAATGCTTATGGGACATCAAACAGACGTGTCAGGAAGGCATTGGATTCATGGGTTTGGAGCTTAGGATATATCTGGGGTCAAAAGATAGATTGTGTATAATTGTGAATACTGTACCACTTTATATGCAACAAATTTAAGGGAGATAAAGATGCAGATTTATCATTTACGTGTACTTCTAGAATGTGACCTTGTATTTTGGCACCACTAAAATCTGTTCAAGTAAAAATCAATTTTTAGAAATTAACGAATCATATGGCTTCCACGTGACCATTCCATACACACACACAATCTTATTTCCTACCTTTTCATTATCCAGCTCCATTTTTGTATACTTAAAAGGCACATTTTCACCTTCATTAAAATTATTTCTATGCCTCGTATTAAAAATTTTAAGAAGATAGATCTCAAGTGTTCTTACTACAATAACAATTATTTTTAAGAGCCATTCATAATTTAGCATGTGACATAAGCCATATTTACTTTCCAGAGCCTCCCTAATGTGTTGGAGTGATTATCCGTTCTTCCTTCAGTCTCTGTGAGAAATACCCATACCAAGAGTCCCGGAGCTAAGAAAAGCCAGGATGAATAAAATAGGCAAGTTCGGATTAACAGAAGATTTTTTGAAAGCCAGAAATACCAATTTCTTAAAAAATTTCATTGGTATCAAAACAATGTATCTCTTTCACTCTACTCTTCCACTGAACAATAACACTGACCTGTAAAGTCAGAGGTAGTCATTTGGAACCTCTGGCTTTGGAAAGACTATTGCAATGTACCATGTCTGACTTCAATTATTTCCTGCACTAGGTCTCAGGTTCTCCCCTAATTTGGTATCTTGAGTCCTTCCCCAGCAAGGTACTAGGGAGGTGCCCAGAATGGCCAGGTTATCTATGCCTACCAGGAGAATAAGACCTCACTCTGCTGCTTGTCACTCCTATCTAGGGATGTCATAGGTCATCTTCTCTCTGAATTCTGCATTTGCCAGAGAGAACCTTTCATAAGAACTTTGGAATGGTGCCTCTTCCTGTATCCACAGGACTTGAGGAATGAATCAAACCCTTTAAGCAGAATGCTTATACACCCAACATTCCATCCTCAGTCTTCAATGCCTAGTTGACCTTGTAAAATGTTTGTTCTTGGTCTTTTTTTCTTAAAAACCAATAAAATTGGATACCTTTTTGTAAATATCTCCATAAGTTTCAAAAAAGTGATTATCTTAATAATCTTTTAAATTTACCTAAATACATAAAGAATTAAACACATTTTTATCCCCTCTCCTGTCTCCAAAGCCCTACTAAAATGGTAATGAAGGAATTTTTAAATAATGGAATAAAGAATCAGAAAGAAAATAGGAGAGAATAGCAAATCAAGAATAACACAATTTTAGAAGAAGACATATAGATGGAGAGTTAACTAGACTTACCAAAAATAAAAAGCTGAAATCTAGAGCCTGCATACCGTTAGCAAAAAAAGGTTTAAAATATAGATATTCTATCCATGAAATAAAAATACGATGCCATACAAAAAATGATTAACAGACTGAAGTAAGAAGGGGAAAAATAACTTATAAATTATCCTATGTGTTTGTGTAGAAAATAGCATTCACTAGCATTTTAAAGATTATCGATGCATTTGGGAAATGTGGCAATACATAATTAGAAAATTAAGCAAATAGAAAAATGAGGCAACTATTAATTCACAGGGGAAAAGGGCATATAAAACGATAGTACACTGGAGTGAATAATATTTACATAATTATAATTAAAGCATCGGTGGATTTAATAAAAACTGTGATTACACATGAGGGGAGGTGTGTGTGTGTGTGGGTGCATGTATGGAAAGGAGAGCTAAATATTCATTAGATTAGGAATCAGGTTAGAAATCAAAGCGAAATGTCTAAAATTGATAAATCAACAAATAGTAGTATAAAATTACTTTTAAAATGTGAACTGTATTTCAGAATAAATTGCTAAGCAAGTTGAAAATGATTGCCTCAAAGGAGAATGTGGGTTGGTGACAGGTGTAGTGGGACACTCTTGTTATTAAATATAAGCCTTTTTGTGCTACTTAACTTTTAAAAATATGTTATTTTGTCAACATAAAAATAAAGTAAAATACATTTATCTGACAATATACAGAAAGATGTGAGCTTAACCTTGGATCTGATTCACCCCTCTCACATTTTAGAGTAAAACAAATGTGTATTTTCAATACGCTAAATATTCCTCTTAGTGGTTGGTCCCTCCATGCTTATTGGGTACCTTCTATGTGCCACACACTATTCTAGGGACTGGAGAAACAGCAGTGAACAAAATGAACATAAATCCCTTACCAAGTGTACATGTATAATGAAGAAGTTAGAGAATAATGACATAAGAAAGTAGAACACAAGTTGGTTAGATGTTAAGTGCTAAGAAAAAAAATGAGGCTAGAAATGGGTCCCAAAGATTTGAAAATGTGACTTATTTGGTAATCACTTGTAATTTTTTTCTTCATAAGAATGTTCTTAGCATTCTTTCTGAACTTCGCATTCTGAGAATCAGTATGTTGCATATTTTATATAAAAAGTCTTAAGTCTTAGAATTCCTGTCTGCCTTACCTCAGGAAATTTTGGTTGTTCGAGATATTGCAAAAATCCTGTTTCCTTTCAGTATTTATGGGCATTTTTATAAGGTACTCAAATTTTGTATTTCTACTGGAGGATAGAGGAATTTGTGAGCTTTGTGGGTAATTCGATGGCTCAATGTTTTGGGCAAGGATTAAAAAAATTACCACATTCCACAACTTTTACAAATCAAAGAAGTCCAAATCCGTACACTTTGCAATGTAACTTATGAGACATAGTAACAGATTTTGAGGTATTTATATTGCAAAGAAACAAAAAATAATAATTATTCATAGAAAATACTAAGTTTGGACGGCTTGTATATCATTTGGGGTGGTTTCCATCAGCACACAGTACAGTGGACACATGGTATAAATCTGCCTTTGTCTTTTGATGATGAGTCAGGCAAGCCAGAGTCCTACTTAGCTGAGCCTATTAGGTTTGAACATGAGGAATCATCAGTAGAATGAGCCCCACATTTCAAAGCTACATAGACAGTTCTACTGCCCAACTGTTTTAAGCATTTCAGAAGTCTACTATTTCAGCTTTTCTGGCCCAAGCTCTGGAACAATTTCTCTTCTTTCACTCTCTCTTCTCCATACATTATAATTTCAGGAGATTAAGTACTTTTTTTTTGAGACGGAGTTTCATTCTTGTTGCACAGGCTTGTTGTTTCACTCTTGTTGCAATGGCGTGATCTTTGCTGACTGCAACATCTGCCTCCCGGGTTCAAGCGATTCTCCTACCTCAGACTCCTGAGTAGCTGGGATTACAGGTGCCCGCCACCATGCCCAGATAATTTTTGTATTTTTAGTAGAGACGGGGTTTCACCACGTTGGCCAAGCTGGTCTCAAACTGACCTCAGGTGATCCACCCATCTTGGCCTCCCAAAGTGCTGGGATTACAGGCATGAGCCACCATACCCGGCCGATTAAATATTCTTTTTCTTCTTTCAGAAGATTTCTTGTCTTGGATACTTTGAAGCCAATTCCTTGAGAATATTTGAATAAGTCTTCATATCAAAATTGAGGTAGAAATGCTATGTTCTTTTTATCTAAGAGCATAAAAAAAGCTGAAAAGCATTTTTACCAGAATAAAACAAATGAAAGGAATAGGAAATGCCAGAAAAGTAATGTATGTAAGATTGGCCACATTCGCAAAGAGCCATGTATGTGATTATGTGAAATGGGGAAAAATATCTCCCCATAGAATGCTTTTAATGCTTATTATGATCATTTAAATAGAAAAACCTTTTCCACCAAATATATTATTAGAAAAAAATAAATCTACAAATAGGCCAGAAACCATTTTAAAAAGAAAATCATCATATTATTGCATAGACTTTGTTTATAAGATTTTATTCATTCTTCGATTTCAGCTTTGGGAAAGATGCTACAGTTAATTGACTAAATAAGAATTACAATAATGGGGAAAGTTAATGGTGACTTTAAGAGAAATACGATCAAAGCTTTAGCTCCCTGACTTTAAAAAGCCAGCTCCTTACACAATAAAAAAGCACTTCCGGGCACTGGTTGCTAGGTGTTGGGACTCATTCTTTTTGTCATCAAAGACCTCTTGTATTTTTTTCAATTAAAGTGACAGAAATACTGAGAAGTGCCAAGAAAACTGATAATGGAAAGTACTAAAATCTTTCACAAAATTTTGAGCTTCATAAGGAATAGGATCTGGCTCAAAGGCAAAATAAACATTAATTTTCTTGTACATAATTAGCTTACATGTTTCTCTTAAAGGAGGAAGTAATGAAAGGAGATGTCCTAATACAGGTTCCTCTTAAGTTAACATCTCTGTTGCTTTCTGGCTCTGTTAGATGACTACCCTGAGGAAACGTTTTCTAGGCTGGTAGCTCTGATGTCATTTAGGATGAGACAACAAGACCTGTATGAAGGCCACATTGAAAGAAGAGTGACCTTGAAATGGATTAAAACATTCAAGATTTGAAGCTTTCTTGATCTAGGCATATTCTGGCAGATAATATTTCTATTTTCTTTTGAGATGGAGTCTTGCCCTGTCACCCAGGCTGGAGTGCATGACGCGATGTCAGCTCACTGCAACCTCTGCCTCCCAGGTTCAAGCAATTCTCCTGCCTCAGTCTCCTGAGTAGCTGGGATTACAGGTGCATGCCACCACACCGGGCTAATTTTTTGTATCTTTAGTAGAGATGGAGTTTCACCATGTTGGCCAGGCTGGTCTTGAACTTGTGACCTCGTGATTTATCCGCCTCAGCCTCCCAGAGTGCTGGGATTACAGGTGTGAGTCACCCCGCCCAGCCAATATTTCTATTTTCTTATAGGCTACCAAGAAACCTATACAATGAGACCTATTTGTTCAAATGGCTAACATTTGTTGAATACCTACTGTATGACAGGTACTGTGGTAGGGACCAGAATTAGAATAATGGTCAGAATAAGAAATTGTCCTTCATATTTTAGAGCTGATAGGCTGGTGGGATTGGCACTAATGAAACATAAAATCAAACATACAATGACAAATTAAGATATGTAGATATTCTGATGAAACATGATTATGAGATTCCCTAGCAGCACTGAAGACTAAAGGAGTCATGAACATTTTATTGATGAAACAGTCATGGAGCTGGTATCAAAACGATGAGTAGGATTTAAGTAGGGAAAGCATATTGGGGACAGGGAAGTATGAACAGGAAAGTTCTTTAGACAAAGAGAACAGTAGGTAGGATGGCCCTGAGATGGAAGAAGCATGGTGCATTTGAAGAACTGGGAGCAGGTGGCTGAAGTATGTTGATGGGCAAGGAGGGCATTTGAAGAGATGATGCTCCAGAAATAGATAAAACTAGAATAGAACTGGGTGGTTTTGAAACTCATTTGAAGTGGTTTGCCCGTCCTTTGTTGATTTGATTACTTTACTGGTCGCCTTTTATCCCCATACTGAATCCCATTATCTCCCGTCCCAGACAAATGTTCTAATGTAATAAATGAAATTCATTCACTAAGCAAATATTGAGCATCTCCCATGTGCCACACACTACTCTAGGAACTGGAGAAATAGCAGTGAACAAAATAGACATAAATCCCTTATCAAGCTTACATTTATAATGAAATTAGAGAATAGTGACATAAGTAAGTAGAACATAAGTTGGTTAGATGTTAAGTGCTAAGGAGAAAAATGAAGCAGGAAACAGGCACCCGGAAGTATAAGAAATGTATTTCTCTGTTTCAATATATTCTTGCTAATACCAATTGTTGTTTTACATGAAAACATTTAAATTCATATAAATGGCATTGTGCTATCGATCTTGTTTAGTTTTTAATTCTTTCTACTTAGAGCTATTTTCTTAATATCTATTCATGTAATTATGAGTATGGATAATCTGTTGCTTCTGAATGTTGTGTAATACCCCCATACATCCCCCTCATATTTTATGTATCCATACTTCCAATAATGGAAAACAAGATTACCTCCATTTCCTTGCTCTCAGAGCAAAGCCAAGCCATGGCTCCATGGACTTTGTATGCATGTGAGAGGAGGTGGCAGTGGAAGAGAAATAAGACTGGCTTCGTATTTTCAAAACATAACTCTAGATGCAATGTGAAAATTGGAGTGGAGGGAATCCAGATTCTATTTAGGAGAGTGATTGCAGCAGTCTGGGAAGAAATGTGCATTTTAGACTAGGTTGATGGCAGTGGTAGAACTGAGGAGAAATGGAAGAATTCAAATGATACTTAAAAAGTAATGTTGATTGGCCTTGGTGATAAAATGGATATGGAGATGCAAGAGAGGGATGTGTCAAGAGTGACTCAGCATTCTAATTTAGGCAACTGGGTGGAGAAGAATTTTTGCACTAAGGTGGTGAACATCGGAAAATGACCTCTTAAAGAGAAATATTACATGGCTGTAACACTGATTAGCATGTAGAATTTAATGAAATCTGTAATATAACCACTTTAATCTAACCACTCCATGAAGGAAAGATTCACTGAGTACTTATATGCCATTAACTGTGCCAGGATTTAAAAGTCCAGTAGAGTGACAAAAAAACTGCCAAATCAAAATATTATAATTCTGTAATTATTATGATGAAGCCTATCGGGGACATAGAACACAGAGCATGCTGAAGTCTGTTTGGAGATGAATGGAATTTCACTAAGAGGAATCTGGAAGGAGGGCAGAAGGAAAACTAAGCACAAAGAGATGGAAATGTAAACAAATCTAATATTTTAGGGGAAGTTCAAGGAATCTGTATTTGCAAGGAAGGAGTTAGTGGTTTTTAGTGGGGCGTGGGGCCATTTAATTCTCTAGCATACAAAGGATTTTATGGAGACTGTGACGGGAGGTACTCGAGCAGAAAAGTAGTGATTAGATTCAGACACTAGAGAGATTACTCCAGCATCAAGAGAGAAAGACAGGTAAGGACACTACTCGTTGGCGACCTCTGAAATGACGACTGTATGAACTATGGCAGGGACATAGGGATTGGATAAGAGGGGCACATGAAGGAGGTGTTCAGTAAGTAGACTTGAAAGGACCTCATGATTAACTGAATGTTCTGGGGAATCAAGGATGACTCCCAGGTTCCTGGCTTGGGCAGTTGTGTAGATGGCTGTGATAGTTACTGAGCTTGGGTATACAGGAGGGACAGAAGTTCTGAGCAGATGATGTGCTCAGTTGAATTTTAGTTTGTTTTTTTAAAAGGTCAATCCAGATGGAGGATGTATGTGGGTTCAGACCTAAGAACTAGGTCTGAGTTAGGGATGTAGATTTTAGAGTGGGTCAGTTGACTGGTGTATGTGGACACTGGGAAGGAAAAGAATTAAGACCCTCTTTGCCCGGAGGCCTCTTTGCATATGATGGCCTACTTTTGACAAAAACTCACTTTTTTTTGAAGCCAAGCAGAGCCACAAATATAAGAAAAGGTGAAAGAGACCAGTCAAAGATAATACAAGGAGAGGAGAACCAGGAAGAAAGAAGAGAGAAGGTGAGGAATATAAGTATTCCAGTGTCTGCACTATTTTTTCTTACATGTTTTTCCTTGTGTGCTAGTTTTTGGAATGTTCTGAAAATGCTATTTGTGTATATATTCTATAAAATGTCATGATGATTTACCTCTGGTTTCTCTTTTACATATGGCTTCAATGTATCTTTGCATATGATGGCCTACTTTTGACAAAGAATCAGGTTTATAGTGTTTGAATTTTATGGCATCAATAAAGTTTTAAAATATATTTAAAGTGACTGCTGTATAAAATTTCTCCTTGTCTTGCAGTTAACATGCCCTTGTATTCTGTTTACCATGCCCTCCCACAATTTTCTTTATGTTTTCTGCTTTCTGTGTATCTGTTTTTCATCTATATGGGCTGTTTCTTCCATCAAAAAAAGACCTCCCAATTTCTAATTTTAAATGTATATTCCTTTCTCCATTCTTTATACATACTTCTAAATGTAACTCAAATTTTCCAAGGCCTGGCAAGCCCCTGGATATTAATGGAATTATATTAACAATAGCCCAAACTCCATTGCTTTTTAAACATAACTGTTACAAGGACCTTTGTTCCTTGTTATGTATGTCTGTTTATTATACTAGAGGTGGGCATTGTTTGGCTGCCAAACATCTTGACCTTTTCCCTATGTTTGAGGAATCCACCATTGTGTGAGTATTGTGGGAGGGGGCATCTTCTGCAGAGGTGAGAGAAAACATCACTCTGATTTCGGGCAGCTAGGGGGCAGTCATGTCACCCAATCGCAGATAATCAGATAACTCTTGCCAGGGAATTTGAATCTGGGTTGATTGACCTATAGAAGCAGAGAAGCCTGGGAATATTATCTAGTATTCAGTGGCTATGGTCTAGTGGTAGGGTCCAGTTTCCGCGGCTGGCAGGCCCAGTAGTTGTTAGAACTCAGAGACGCTTAACAAAGTTCCTTTGTATGGAAACAGAACCACATGTTCCATCTCATTAGAAAGAAGTCAAACTTAAAAAAAAAAAAAAAAAAAAGAGAGTCTCTGTAAAATGTACTGCATTGTATTGAGAGGAATTTGTGTTAAAAACTAAATAATGGGAAAAGATCCACTCTACCCTATGACCTTTGTGGTGGTTTAGCTGCTCAACTTTCCTTGATTAGTCTTTTCAGAACCTGGTTCTAGTTTTCCTTTGATTGTGTGATGTACAAAATACTGGTCCAATAACTTTCTTTTTTGCTAAAATAACCAGACTACAGCAAAATGCCTTTGTGCTCTATGTTACATCCTCATGGACAATTTCAGTTTCAGAGGTGGAACACAGATCCATGAGAGCTCTGAATCCCTTTGTGCTGGTAGCATCCCGCCTCTGGTACTCTCCAAGTTGGCCCACTCTTCCGGCTCAGCTTGGCTCTCAGCCTCCTATGACCTGGTCACTTCAAGCTTTTAGACAGGAACCTCTCAAGAGGACATAAAACAGTTCCATGTTGGCTTCTCTTGAGCATGTTCCAATATGGATCATGAAACACACAGCATTGTGCCAGCAGGCTGAGAGAGCAAATTAATTTCCTTTTTCAGCTATCATAGGCCACTCAAGCCCAAGCATGGCCTTTTGATTTCTTAGGCTCAGTGTAGATACCAGTCTATCAGGCCACACACTAAGGTGACACATATTAAGTCCCTCTCTTGACTTAATGTAAAGGGGTAATTACCTTTCACATCTTTGCTTTGGTGGGGGTGGAGTCACAGCATAGCCCTTCAAATCAATCCTCTTCACAAACCCTGTCTCCCCATTCACACACTTCTACCCTTCCATGCCTTCCCCTGTCCCCAACTGGCTTTGAGATCATTTGCTGTACCTTTCTGGGTATCAGTGTCCTTATATATATAATAGAGATAATAATGGTTTCTACTTTGCAAGGTTTTTGTGGTGACTGAATGTGTGTGCATATATATATGTGTATATATATATGTGTGTGTGTATATATATATATGTATATATAGAGGCATATATAATGTGTGTCTGTGCATGTAGCTTAGAATAGTCCAGCTCATAGTAAACTCTATCTAAAGTTTTCTTATTGCTATTATCATTATTATTCATGCTGTTGTATCCTAGTAACTGACTTAAGAGTTACAATTTAGTCCCTGGTATGCCCATGTTGATTTATGTAATAAAATGCTACTTTGAAGGGGAGGATTTAAGAGATGTTAGGCACTTTAATTTATGCAACAAGAAATTTCAGGAAAGTTGTTCTAGAATCACATAGTTATATGGTACTGAAATTGAGGGCAAAACCACTTTTGTCCTTGTTATCACCCCTGTTCTATGCTAGTTAGCTGACTGGCTGTTTTAGTCAGGGTTCCCTAGAGGGGCAGAACTAATAGAATGTCTATATCTATCTACATATGGGAGTTTATTAAGTATTAACTTACATGATCACCAGGTCCCACAATAGACTGCAAGCTTGAGGATCAAGGAGAGCCAATCTGAGTCTCAAAACTGAAGAACTTGGAGTCCAATGTTTGAGGGCAGGAAGCATCTAGCATGGGGGAAAGATGTAGGCTGGAAGGCTAGGCCAGTCTTACATTTTCACGTTTTTCTGCCTACTTTATATTCACTGGTAGCTGACTAGATTGTGCCCACCAGATTAAGGGTGGGTCTGCCTTCCCCAGCCCACTGACTCAAATGTTAATCTCCTTTGGCAACACCCTCACAGACACACCCAGGATCAATGCTTTGCATCCTTCAGTCCAATCAAGTTAACCATCACAAGTCCACTCCTTGTCAACTTGAAGCCATATATATCTCCTGAGATCATAATCTTCAGTAAAGACAATAATAAGGTCATAATTATGCCTAACATGACTATGCTTCATACAACAGGAAACACACCAATCCCCAACCCAAATACTATTACATAAAGTTAACAAATACTATTACATAAAGTTGACAAAAAGTCAATAAATCTTATGTCACGTGATGAAGGAAAAGGAAATAAAATGAAGGTATTTTCTTAGTATGAGTGCCTACATGCACAAACATGTTTTTAACAAAAGAAGGAGGAAATACTCATGACGGTTACAGTCCTTGGTTCTGCAGCTGCTTACCTGGTCATAGCTGTTATTGATGACTACCTTCTTCTACTACCCACCCAAACCTTCATTCCTGAGGGGTATGGACCATTTGTAGTCCTGCCTGGATTGGGCTGATGTAGTTTCCCATTGACCTTAATCACAGAGCAAGGTAATACTAAGAGACACCCTAATGGATCTCCTGTATTCCATGCATACTCTTCCTTACCTCTATTATGTAGTAGACTGATTTCAACTTGATAAGTCCAGGCCAATCACCCCAGCCAACACTGTAACTCCTCTCTTAGCCTCTTGACTTAGGAGGAGCCCAAAGTTTCCAGGTGGCAGTCTTAACTTCTAGTTTAAAGTAACTATTGTATCTCTTGGTGGCAGCATTCCTCCCTCTGGAACTAAGACCTCTAGGTCAGCAGAATGTAATGTGGGAACTGGAAGCAAAATTTTGCTAGTGGATCACTAGGGGTGATGGTGAGTGGTGCCACTTCCACTCTACCCCTTGATTCCTGGATCTGTGAATCTTGGCTATGGGAGAAATGGTACCACATATTGGATACTAATTCAGAGCATACATGGTCTTCTGGAGAACTTTGCCCCAGCTGTACAAAGTATTGTCACCTAGTTGGATTGTAATTGTGACTTCATTCTACTGTTCTATCAATCCAATTGCTTCAGGGTGATAGGGAACACTGGCCTTGGAGGAGGACAGGCTGACTTGGTTTCTAGAGGCTGAGTCCTAGTGACTGCTTGTGGCAGAGTTGGCTGTGTGGACAGAAAACCATCACTACATAGTATAGTGCTGGTAGAACTCTTAAAGGGCACCCAGCTCAACCACTTGACTTTACAGGGAACACAGCGGAGACCTGGAGGGTTGAATGATATTGTTGCTTTCCAACGTGTGCTCCAGAACATGAGTCCTGGGGAGATGTTAATAGAGCTCCATGACAATTGGTTCCACGGTCTAAGAAGTTTGACAAATGCTGGAAGCACAGATTTAAACAGGCTTCTTTATTGCAGAACTTAAATTTTTAAGATTCAATCTGTAATATGAATTTTCCAAAGAGAATATGGTAGGCAGTATATTTTCCAAACTTGTTTGACCACAGGTTTCCTCCCTCTTTGGGGGATAGAATTTCATATGACTTATGTTCTGCCAAGCATACTTTAGGAAACACTGGTTTAGAATGATGGATATCATGGTTGGAAGGAAACTGAAGGTCAAGGAGGCACAAATAGAAGAGCAAAGCAAGTCATCCTGTTTTGGAAAGGGAAATAGGGTAAATCTAGACTTTATTTGACTGAATACATTCCCAATGGGAAACAGGTCTTCCAAGCACAGACTATGTGTCAAAGAAGGCTGGAAGCAATTTCAACTTCTCCCCTTTCTACTTCAGAGACTTCCTTCAAGTTACTAAACATCTTTACGCTTCAGGTTTCTCCTCTGTAAAAATGGTTAACATAATACTTTCATTGAAGAAACATTGTAAAATTGGAGATTGTGTATGCAAAGTATCAAGTCTGGTGTTGTTTTGGATGTTTTAGTTATCATCAGTCCAAATGTTTAGTAGGTGTGTATCCCCTTTAGAACAACTCTGACAAGAGAGTTCTTAGTCTGTGCTTGGCAACTAATATCAATTTATTATTTCATTGGCCCTGGCTATGATAAAGCATTTCTTTATAACAGGCCATAATCTATCTTTCTTCTTTTTCCTTGTTTCACTCCTTAAGATCATTCAGAACAAATCACATTCCTATATCCTGTGAAACTTAGTCATTTAAATACAGGGTACACAGAGCCCTCTTAGTAAATGTCCAGCACTAAGTTCATGGCAAATCCAAGACTGGCATTTGAACTTATGATTTCTAGGCCTCTATTACATACTCAAATAATTCTGACATTCCCTACCAAAGCCTTGGTTAACTGGAGCACTGAGACTTTTTACTATCTTCTGCATTTTAATACAGCTGTAGAAATTGTTGTTTTTGCTGAAAATGAGGACAGATTCGGTCCCAGTGCTGTTTGTTGGAAAATGTGATGTACACAGTGGTATGGCTTAGTTGACATCAAAGAGATAAAACTTCCTACAACACACACGTACAGCCTGGGATGCGAACAATTCCATTAGACAATCACTCACCTCTGAACGGTGCAGTAGTATGATTGTATTTAGTTTCTTCAAGTGTACTGCCAACAATTCTTATGCTTGAAAGTAGACATCCAGCACAAGAAGGTTGAAAATGATTGTCCTACAACTGACCTGAATCCACTCTGTCCTAGCAAGGCTGGTCAAGGTTGACTCTTCCTCTAGTAACTGGACCACTCCAACTACCCCCAGAAGCTTCTGTCTATAATCCAAACTCCAGCTTCTCATCCTTCTGTCTTGATATATTTAAGTCCAAATTTGATACCACTGTTATTTTGTTATTTTGAGGCAAACATGGTCTACCTTCATTTATTATTAGATATACATCTCTACTCTCTTATACAATTTCTACCTCTACTATTGTTTGTAAAAATCGTATGCTATTAGGACACAATTTTTTTTCAGTAATAGAAGAGTTATAAAAATTTACATGAAACATGAAAAGCAAAAAAATGTTTTGAGTAACTGGAAACCTGTATTGGAGAAACATAAGCAATTCTGTGAAATAACTATTATTTCTTTTGTCTAATTCTATAGTAAGGAATTACAGGAGTTTACCAAAAAGCAAGTGTGGTCTCAAATTGTATGTAATAGAATTAAATAAATAATAATTATAAGGGCACCCAAGAAATACAACATAAGAAAAACCACGAATAAAGGGAATGTAACCAGCTAACATGAGAATGAGTATTAACAGGGGATGCTTTATAAATAAAGTAAAATTTTAAATTAAAAAATAACATTAGAAAACAAGAATAAATGAAAACAAATAAACCACATTGTTTTTCCTCTGTTAAGGCAATACCCTTATATACTTAGAGACAAACATTTGTTTTCCCCTACCAGCCTCCTAATGACAAGGGAGGCCTGGTCTCATTAACGGAATAAGGATTTGAAGATTAAAGAAGCCTAAAAGAGGAAAATAACATTTTATTTTTTTTAATTTTTTTTTTGAGGCGGAGTCTCGCTCTGTCGCCCAGGCCGGAGTGCAGTGGAGGGATCTCTGCTCACTGCAAGCTCCGCCTCCCAGGTTCATGCCATTCTCCTGCCTCAGCCTCCCGAGAAGCTAGGACTACAGGCGCCTGCCACCACGCCCGGATAATTTTTTTGTATTTTTAGTAGAGACGGGGTTTCACTGTGTTAGCCAGGATGGTCTCGATCTCCTGACCTCGTGATCTGCCCGCCTCGGCCTCCCAAAGTGCTGGGATCACAGGCATGAGCCACCGCGCCAGGCCGAAAATGACGTTTTCTAAACTACAAGGGACATAATTTATTAAATGATGAAGAGAAATGAAATAAAATGTCATTTAAATGATTAGTTTTATTCACACAAACTTCAGGCAAATGTAAGTACATAGTAAGACCCATTTACTAAGAGAAGACGCCGTATACTACTAGATTTACTGAATAACATGTAAAGTGTGAAGAATCAGGGTACATTATATCAGTTTCTGAACATATAACGTGCCAAACTACACAATCTTCATTTGAACAAAATGCCCATGAGCATGCCCCTTTCTAAGACAGTGTAGCTTCTCATACAGGACAGATAAATCATTTTAGTTAAATTTCCTCTGTAGTTGACAATGAGCCATTGCCTTGTGGGTACATTAGTAAATGTCATTTCCATTATTCTCACTGTTTTTCCCCATAGCTCTACAGGAAGAAAAAACATATTAATTTGTAAGAGCCAGAACCAAGAAATAAGATCAAGTGAAGTATAAAATGAAGCATTTCCCACTAGAGGAAGCTTTCTAGGATATAAAGTTGAACTATAGTAGAGAATTCACAAAGGACTCTTGATTCTCAGAAGAAAGCAAAGCATAAAGTAAAAGTACAGAAAGCAAATAATGCCAATGAGCTTTTGGTAGAAACAAAACACGTGAAAGGCTAGTAAAAAGAAAATCTTTTAAATTGTGAGAGAATGGCAACAGGAGCTAAATATTAAAAGAAAGAAAAATAAGGAGTGTACTAAAATGAAGGTTATGGCAAAGATAGGACTATGAACATGAGTTAAAAATGTGACAGTATAATAGGCCAAATGTCTTTAACTTTTGATTTTGTTTTGCCTCTAAGACGAATATATACAGAGGCCTGGTGCAGTGGCTCATGCCTGTAATCCCGGCACTTTGGGAGGCTGAGGTGGGTGGATTACTTGAGGTCAGGAGTTTGAGACCATCCTGGCCAACAGGGTGAAACCTCATCTCTACTAAAAATACAAAAAATTAGTTGGGTGTGGTGGTGCATGCCTGTAATCCCGGCTACATGGGAGCCTGAGGTAGGAGAATCAATTGAACCTGGGAGGCGGAGGTTGCAGTGAGCTGAGATCATGCCACTGGACTCCAGCCTGGGTGACAGAGTGAGACTTCATCTAAAAAAAAAATTAGTGTATACTGCAAACTGTGAATGTGGGCCTTTCAGGAAAATCAACCAAGATAGCGATGTATTATTTCCTCTCCAACTAAAAACATAGGCTTTGAAGCAAGTGTCCTGCAGCTTTTACTCCTTAGAACTCTGGGGGACAGGTGAGTGTCCCAAAAGTGAAAGAAAAAAAAAAAGAAGCAGAGAAAACATTTCCACATACTATCATGCTGAGGTTTCTAAAAAAAATGGATAAACTTGTAAATTTGCATTTTATTAATACATCAATTTTAACAATTTGGTAATGCACCAACAGTTTTACACATCTATTTTAAATCCAGCACATTCATTAGTTGCTTTACAAATATGCCACATACAAGATTTCTGACTTCATAAAAAACATTATTGGGGCAAAAGAATATGCAGTTTTTAACTTTATTATAATTGTAAAATATCTAATCACTTTTTAAATGTATATTTATATATACTTAGAATGTTTTAGGCATGTAAGAACATTGTCAGGTTTGTTTGCATTTATAGAATGCATTTCTGATGCATTTCTGATATAATTGTTGAGACAATTTAGTCAAATCTTAATTTGAGTATAAATTTGAATATATATAATAAATTGTTTCCAAACAGAAAGTAGTTAAAATATTTTATACCAAGAGTTGCATTACATTTGTCTGGCATTTTCAAGGAATGTAGTATTCTAATTAGGTGAATATTCTAGCCTTTCCCTTTCAGAAGTCCAAACTTTTGAATTTTAATTATCTTTAAAAGAAATCTTTTTTAAATATTACCTTTCTGCACATAACGTTTTCTGGATAGCTCAGGGTCATTATTAGGAGAATCAATAGCTATGCGGGGTTGCAATATTTTGATTACCTCTGCCAGACTGATAAGCACTTCCTCTGTAAGAATGACCATGGATGACTCAATTTTCACATTCCTCTGTCAACTTTCTGTACTTTCTCTCTGTCCTCCTTCACTGTCAGGCTGTCAACGTGCCTGTCTCCAGGAGTCTCCATCCCCACATCTCCCTAACCTGCATACACCATTATACACATTTTCTTTTAATGGTTTGCTGCTACCCTTTACCATAAATGAGACCCCTATTAAATTGAAGGGGAATAGGGGAGAAGGGAGGAGAGAAGTTAAAATTATCTAACCTGTATACACTCTTTGAAAATTAGTATTCCTAGATATCCTTGAAGTTAGAAATGCTACCAACTACCCTTGTTGCAATGTGTTACATTTCATCCCAGGTATAATAACACTTGTTTCATCTCCAGGGAAACCAGATGGCTGCATCAAAAAGGTTTTCTTTGGAAGTTTCATGGAGACCATTTACTCTCATCCTTAGAGAGCAGGGGCAGAAATAGCAAGTATTTAATCTGTCTAGAATTGATCCTGGGGGACCTGGCATGGAGAAATCTTTCTGTTCCTATGGACCAGCCAAAAGGGAACAGATCCCTTTGGGAAATGGCATCCTCCAATGCCAGATCCCAGTGCCAAAGGGCAGGTTTCTCTCGCCAAATACATGCCCCTTGTTTACATATGGCATGGAGATAAAAGAGAAGAAAACTCATTGGAAAATTTTACCTCAAATATGTTCCTTTTATCTACCCATCATTGTCAGGATTATGTCATTTTGGGCCTATTGTATATCGTTTAAAACTTTTTGTTTATTGACACCACACGTTGTGTTAATTTGGGTTACTATTAGTATTCATACTTAAAATACACATTTTCAGGTTTATAATTTTACCCATTAATCAGTGAAAGGAATCAAACTTTCACATATTATAAAATAATTTAAAGTCACTCAAACATAAAAGGAAAAAAGAGAAGGGTAAGGTGAGGTGGAAATCTTAGCACGGAACAATTACTAATTGATAAAAATATATTTTCAGTTTTTCCATTAATTATCCTTAGAATAAAGGAATAATAAACAAACCTATCCTTCCTTACAGTTTATCAAAAAGCAGCCAGAAAATGTTAGTGAATTAGCTAATAAATCCCAAGTCCCACATGTCCACATATTTACAAAGCCTTTACATTTCTTTAATGAAGAAACACACATTCTAGTTCCTTTGTTTTAAAATAAGTTTTGGAATTTGTATATTTTGCAATACATTGCAGGACCTTTCTACCTCTTTCATACGTTTAACCTCATTACTCTTTTTCTCTAACTCTCCACTGACTTTCTGTATTGAAAGCAGAGAAATCAAGGAAGCCTTCATAATATTTGGGAGAAAAAGAGAACATGAAAAAAGACAGAAATTTTAGGGAAGGGTAATTATCATTAATTCATAGGTAGTAAAATACATAGAACTTTGGGGGGTGTGTGTGTGTGGAAGGAGTGATTGAAGGTATAGTTTTGTTGACCAAATGTACTGTTTTGAGTTTGAGCGATTTGATATACTATGAATTAGTGTAGGGAAAACCACACTATGGGAATGGCCATAGCAAGATAAAAACTACATCCCAGATAAAGTGAGGGGGAAACATGTGAGAGAAAGAGACTCACAATGTTAATGATGAGAATTAAGATAAAAACAAAATTATCACACTTATGACATGTGGTTAACTTAGGACTAGATTCTAAGGCCAAATGGATGCTGCAGCTTCAAAGTATTGGCCTAGAGCCAAGAAAGTGGATATGCCTCAGAGTCTTGGGTCAGGCTAAATCTCTAAGTGGGGGTAGAAGGGTTCTCATTGTTGGGTTAGAAGAAGAAACTTAGGTATTCATCCATTCATTCAACCCACCTTTATTGAGCACTGCTTAGGTGCCAGTGATTATTCTAAGTTTGAAAATGAACTGTGATTCAAACAAATTTTCTGACTCTCTGAGTTTACTTTCTAGTGAGGTACACTGACAATAAACAAATAAATGGATACAGAATAAATGGTCAATTATAAGTGCAATAAAAAATAAATAATTGGAACAGAATAGAAAATGAGGGCAAGTCCAATTTTGGATAATGTAGTCAGGTAGGAGCTCCCTGAAGACCTGATTTTTGGATGAATATCATAAAGTGACAAAAAGGAACAGATGGATATTAGGAAGAAAAGTAGTCCAGGAAAATGACAAATTCAAGATCCTGTGTGGGTAGGAATGTGCTGGTTATTTGAGAAACAGAAAGCAGGCCAGTATAGCTAAAATAAATAGGTTGAAGACAGTGTAAGTCAAACTTTCCATTTTGTTGTAACTTATAATTTAAATTTGTGCTTTCTGCTGGTCCCTAAAAATTCATATTTGTAGAGTGTTTCAGAATTTCCTTTCATGGAATCAGTTCTCTGCAGCCATCTTATGTGGACAATTGATCCTGATTTTGTCTGGTTGCTACATATAGATACAACCTATAACGGATCTAAGAGAACTATTAGTCAAGGAAGTACTGATACTAAATTTTAGTCTAGTGTTATGAATGATTTGCCATAATCATGAGGGTTTCCAAGCCTTCAATAAGGAGGAGCTTTCATACAGTGTGAATATTCTATAACATGATTGCTTTTAAACATAAGCAGCGGAGTATTTTGACAAATATTACTTTATAAATTTTAATCAAGCTGCTCAGTATTTCTGTTTACAGCATGGTCAATAGAGGCCTCAAAGTTTCAGATATTGTTTTTGTGCAGTCTGAATAAAAGTTGCAGTTTATAAAATAATTCATAAAACCATCTACATCTGTCATAACTTGGTTGGATATCAATGATTTAAATAAAGTAGCTACTTAGCAATAAAAATGAGGGCATTGATTTTTCCAGTATTGATGGTTTCTATTTCCCCTGAGAGAAATAACAGACCTGAGGTCAACTAGATTTTACTCTCCTTTGTCCCCCAGATTAGGAATATAGAAGATATAAGGAAAGAATATCTGCGGTTTTCTTTTTCAGATTTTAAATTCAAATACAAAAATGACTTTTATATAATAGGACATCAGGTTATAGCTTTCAAATTATTAATGCATAGAACAAATCTCTGAAAAACCTTTGTCATCACATTAGGGCACCATTGAGAAAGACTAGGGTAAATAAAACATTTGCTTTATTAAGGTCTATGTGTTAAATCCAAGACTTAACATGCAAGAGCCACTGCTTATATCTATGGGGATATTTCAGAGAAACATGGACTCTTAAGTTAAAAACGGTTGGAATCAATTTCATCAAGATTCTCTTGTGTGCCTCTTATAGAATGAGGAAATTTACTGTATTTGAAAGTCATGGAGTTGTCAGATCCAGTGAATATATTACAATATATATTCACAGCTGCAGCAATACACTCATTAAATTATGATATATTATCAGTTTTGTTATCCAATTTTTTTTCCACTCAGAAAAACACCACAGAGGGTTTGAAAATATGCACCTAATTATTCAAAGTAAATAGGTTCTGTTTGTTAAAGCAGTAGGGAGAAATATAAGTAAAATTTTTGAAGTCATGATTTTTCTTCTTCCCACTCAAAGGACATGATTTTTTTCTGGGTGAATTTTTGACGTGTTTCAGATTAAAATGGAGACAACTGAAGTGTCAATCATTAGATAATGGATTTTTATATTGTGGTATATACAATAGAATACTATTCAGCCTTTAAAAAGCAGAAAATTCTGTCATTTGCAACAACATGGATGGACCTAGAGGACATTATATTGAGTGATTTAAGCCAGGCACAGAGAGACAAATACGACATGATTTCACTTACATCTGGAATAAAAAAAAGTCAAATTCATAGAAGGAGAGAGTAGAGTGGTGGTTACCAGAAGCTGTAAAGGACAGAGGGTAGACACATCAAGGGGAAATGTTGGTCAAAGGGTACAAAGTTTCAGTTAGAAGGAGGAATCGGTTCTGGTGATCTATTACTCAGCATGGTGACTATAGTCATCATGGATTGCATACTCCAAAATCGCTAAAAAAAAAAAAAAAAAAAAAAAAAAAAGAATTTCAAATGTTCTCATCATGAAGAAACAACAAATATTGAAGTGCTAGAGATGTTAATTAGTTTGACTAGGTCATTCCATAGTGCCATGTTTTGAAACATCACATTATATCCCATAAATATACACAATTATTATGGGTCCATTAAAAATAAAGCAACATAAAAAAGAAAAAAGTCACTAGGAGATGTGTACAAGAGTTAGTAAATCATTGTAATTAAAGATATGAGTGTGAGAAAAATGAATTAAACTGTGAACATCACAGTTTCGGAACCCTAGGTTTTACCTAATAATATTATGGATTGTGAGAGAGTCAAAGAAGTGAATCCTATGCCCATGCATAGTGACCTTAATTATATTTCCTTCAGCTACAATGGAACAAAAAACTTACAGAACAAACAGTAAACAGGTTAATATTGTAGTTAAGGTGTCAGAGCAAGTCACTTCATTTTCTGTGATATTAGTCTGTAAGTTAATAATTTTATATGATTTATATGATAATATTAAAATCATTAGTTGCTTATGTCAGTCCTTCTAGTCTCTTTGGGGAGAAAAAAGTGCTTAGAAATAGGCATTTACATTGCATATTTCAAAAAAGCTGGGCTCAAAAAATTCCTAAACTGAAAGCGAATTGTACTTCATTATAGAACACAATGACACTTCCATTCTTAGTGCCTTACATGGGACCAACATAGCATGCAAAAACCGTACACTATCTGTTGATAACTCTGAACACAAATTGAATCACTTACCAAAAAATTCTGGCATTATAAAACCTTAAAGGGGTATAAAACTTCACTATGTTTTCTTCTACTGGTCAAATAAACATTTAGTGAGATCAGTAAACGGTCAGTGTTCCTAAAAAGTACACCCAAATGCATGGCCTAGAATCTTCCACAATAGAAATATTACCAGAAACAGGAATCAAAAGAAAAAAATGCTATAACCCGGATATGTAAAAAACAGCTGGACCCTTTTAAGTGCCAAGAATCTACTGCTGTTATGAAGGTTATTACTTACACAGTAAAAATTTCCTCTTGTAATAGTGTGCAAAGGGGAAAAAATGAAATCATTTTGGTCTTCTAAAATGACAAAAATCTTAGCATCTATCTAAGCATTGACATGTCTTTCAATAAATATTATTTATATTTCAGTGGATAGAAATTTGAACTGATAGAAGAATGGTTTTGCTCAAGATGATCTGTGGTGCCAATAATGATTTTTTATGAGTATCTCTTTATCACCCAATCCTATCTTGGTTGCAGATTCAAAATTTGAGATTAAAAATTTCATCAATACATCAAACTATGCTAAAATAAAAGCTGATTTTAGCTAGTAAAATGAAATAGATTTGTGTAGAATTTGTTATACATCTTCTGTCATCATAGCAGTGTTTAGCTTAATTGCCTAGAAAATTATTTGTATTTAATACTTAAATTTCTATAGGATTTTATGTGCTACATCATGAAGTACAGCACTCCTTTATGTAGTTATGAGAAAACTTGAATTTCACACTCCTCTTAATACAATTGCTCAAGAAACCTGGTGTGCTGTTTGCAGTAGGCTCAAGTCTATGTGTATACTAGGGTCCACGATTATAAGAAATCACAACATTAGGAGGAGGGAAATGTCGTATTTGTACTATGTTGTGTCAGATGCCTAAATAACTTGCTGGTCTTGATTCGATCCTCTTAAAAATTGGGACAATATTACAATTGGGCTTATGTCCACTTAAAGAAAACATTTAACTCTAGGATCAATGACCTTTTCAATAGATAGAAAAATAGCTTTATTTTAAAAACAAAACAGCCTAATATGGTAGCAGATGTTACAACAGAAGTGGTGTTCTGGAACTTAGTTGTGGATTATCTCAGTAGGTGAATTAAATGAAATCAATCCAAGCACAGATCAGGGGAGGTAGGTTTAGTTAATGAAGACATTCAGAACACAGGCTGAGGAAGACAACTGCTGTAAGTGGTGAGTGAAATCACGAATGTAAAATCACAGACACTTGGAAGAAGTAGGTCAGGCAGGATTCGCTGACTTAGAGGCCTGGTTAATTCAGCACTTTGGACAGTTCCCAAAGACCTGTCTTCTTTACAGGTACTTGGAGTACCTAACTTTTAGAGTGCCATACTTACTAATTTCATTCCACCTCTTGGCATCTCACCTTTACCTGCAGGTGACCTTAAATCCAAGGGAATTATCTGCATTCATCCAAAGAGCTCTGTGGTCTGTGTTCACAGGAAGTCAACACCTTCAATCCTAACATGAAGGTTCATAGTTTCTATGTTACTTGAGATTTTGTCAGACTCATCAGTAGTGCTTATTAATCAATAATGGATTATTAATAATCAATTTATTAACAATAAAATTCATCAACTAAATTTTAAACCTGATTCAATATGAAAAGGTGAGGATGAAATCATCCGAGTCATGGAAAAGAGTCCCTTTACCAACACCTGATGGTTACTATCATGGCCAAGTCCCCCAGGCAATTCACATGCAAGGCTATTCAGCAGATGTTCTATATCAAATTCAAATGAGGCATTCAGAATGGGGGGGTGGAAGCAGAAGAAAGGCTTTAAGAATCAACTAAAACCCTGCCTACAGCCATGTGGCATAGCTATAGATGGTAACTAAAGCACATTAAGCCCTTCCTTGAAGGCTCCAGGAAGTAACAGAATTGCTCTTTTGGAACAAGGACTTTAAGTTAATTTCTTAAAAGGCTTAAGAGGCAGGACTACAAATCAGGACAATCTCTCTGATTTCTAACCAAAGGACAAATTATGCTTTAGCCACATCTATCCACAAAGTTTAAAATGAGAATTAGCAATAATAAAAAGGCACACATATAAAAATAAAAGTAGACTTTCCTCATGACTATTTTTCGGATGAGTGTTTCCTGTTCTAAAACCCAATGGTGAGGCTGAAGCAGAGAAACACCATAAAATTGGTTTTCTCTATGATGAGCAGCTTAAACTAGACATTTTATAAAGGACTCTCTTGATCTTTGTGAATAGAAAACACAAATTAAGTAGTTTCTAATATCCCTGACAATAAATGCACCAATTTTGGAAGCATTTCAGATGAGCAAGAAGAAACAGGGTTTATGGCTCTACCTCCAGTTACATTAGCAGTCTTGCTGCTCTGGTTTGTGGGTTAGATTCTGGGACCCCCTTTCAGTCTTATGGATCCCACATAGTTAACAGAAGGTCTGTAACCTTAAGGCTGAGAGTAACTCAATTCCTTCTTATTTTCTTTGGTGTATTCACAGAATATCATAGATGAATTTTCTGGCCTGACCTAGAACTCTAAACAATACTGCGAAGGCATGAGACTGCAGTAGGCGAGGAGGAGGAAAGGGAACAATGACCTAAACACTGCAGAAGGGAGAATGTGTAATTTAAATAAATGAGACTTTTTATTAAAGGAACCATTAATTGCTAGGTTTTTCAACATGAAAGTTCTCAGGTCTTTGTCTAGTTGAGTAGGACAGAATTCTGTATATCCTGAAAGTACCAACAGTGCAAAAAGACATTCCTTAGTTTTCCCTGACAAAATGAAAACAAAAAACAAAACTCCCAAAAAACACATTAAATGGTAGCCCTAGGTCTAGAGATTAGGACAAGTAGTGAAGAAATGCAGCAATTTTTATTGGGTGAACTTTGCTAGTTCCTCAGCTGTAGTTACAGGAAAATCTGAAGATCCTGAGGTTTGAGAACATTCCTTAAGTGTTTACCCAGGTCATTATGTGACTTGAGAAAAGAGATTCTTATTAATCCATGTATACAATGTGTATTTGTAAGCAATGGTATTGATAACAATTGTCAAAGTCTTATATGGAAGTCAGCCTCACTCTCCAATAATCAGCTCTATGCACACTAGGCCAATTAAGATGGCACCAAACCCAGCAAACTAAAGTGCCAGTACTGAAAAGGTGTCTGAAGAAGATTCAGAGTAACCCATTCTGGCTCACAAAACTTGGTTATGTTCATACAGTTTCAGGATATTACTTTCAAAAGTGAATTGGAACCTAAAGTTTAAGCTGTATTTTAAAATACTGATATTAAATGTCATGACATCTAGTGTACCATGAGAACAATGGAAATTTACCATTAACATTTGACATAATTTTTCAGCTTATATAAAATCAGTTTAGAGAGTCTTTATTTTTACAAACAAAAAGTCATATTGTTAATCATGTTACTCTTTTAATGATCTGATATGTTAAGCCATTGGTTCATTCTTACATAAGTGATATTTAAATAAGGTTGTAAAGTATAATACATTATATTAAAATGTGTGCAAACTAATGAATGTTACTAAATAAAGTCACAAAGCCCATGGGAAATTATTCTGTAAAATGTATTATTTAACATCTTTGATAAAGTTATTTTCTATGATTTACAGTTTTTTTCATATATAGTTTAAGGCAGCTTTATATTATTAACACAACTTCTTTATTTAAAATGTTTTCAATAAATCTCTACTATCTTTTATTTTTGACAATATGAAGAAGGTACAGCACTAATGCATAAAACTGTTTCCTTTTCCTGGGTATTTTTGCCTATTTCCTGTAAATGTGGCAAGAAGCAATTAAACATCTCAGCCGCAATTTGGGCAAATGTCTCTGCCTAGATTGCCTTATAAATGCTAATGGAAGAGATTTTAATACTTTTAACAACTTCAAAATATTGAGTTCTTGAATAACTACAGTTCACTAAACTAAGAACAGTCATGCATTGTGTAATGACATTTTGGTCACTGACAGACCACATATATCATGGTGGTCCCATAAAGTTGTAACGGAGCTGAAAAATTCTTATTGCCCATTGACACTGCAGCCCTTGTAATATCATAGTGCAATGCATCACTCATTTGTGTTTGTGGATGTTAGTATAACAAGACCTACCGTTCTACCAATTGTATAAAAGTACAGCAACCTCACTAGCCTCTGTTGTTTTTTGACATTCCAATAATAGCCATTCTGACATGTGAGATGGTATCTCATTGTGGTTTTGATTTGCATTTCTTTAATGATCAGTGATGTTGAGTTTTTTTCATGTTTGTTGGCCACTTGTATGTCTTTTGAAGTGTCTGTTCATGTCATTTGCCCACTTTTTAATGCAGTTATTTTTTTCTTGTAAAATTTTTTAAGTTCCTTGTAGACTCAATATTAGATCTTTGTCTGACAGATTGAGACATTTTCTCCCATTCTGTAGGTTGTCTGTTCACTCTGATGATAGCTTCTTTGGCTGTGCAGAAGCTATTTAGTTTAATTAGATCCCATTTGTCAATTCGCTTTTGTTGCAATTGCTTTTGGTGTTTTCATCACGAAACATTTACCCATGCCTATATCCTGAATGGTTAATGAAAGACTGGATAAAGAAAATGTGGTACATATATACCATGGAATACTATGCAGCCATAAAAAGAAATGAGATCATGTCCTTTGCAGGGACATGGATGGAGTCGGAAGCCATTGTCCTCAGAAAACGAATGCAGGAACAGAAAACCCAACACTGCATGTTCTCACTTAGAAGTGGGAGTTGGTTGATGAGAACACATGGACATAGGGGAGAAAAACCCACACTGGGGGCCTTTTGGGCGGGTGCTGAGAAGAGGGAGAGCATCAGAAAGAACAGCTAATGGATGCTAGGCTTAATATGTAGGTGATGGGATGATCTGTGCAGCAAATCACTATGGCACGTATTTACCTACGTAACTTAAAAGTCGAAGAAGAAAAAAAAGTATAGCACATACGGTTATGTATAGCGTGTAATACTTGATATTGATAATAAATGACTATATTACTGGCTTAGATAATTACTGTATTTTACTTTTTATTGTTATTTTAGGAGTGTATTCCTTCTACTTATTAAAAAACGTTAACTGTTAAACAGCCTCGGGCAGGTCCTTAGGAGGTATTCCAGAAGAAGGCTTTGTTATAGTTCCATGCCTATTATTGCCCCTGAAGACCTTCCAGTGGGACAAGATGTGAAGGTGGAAGACAGTGATACTGATGATCCTGACCCTGTGTAGGCCTAGGCTAATGTGTGTGGTTGTGTCTTAGTTTTTAACAAAAAAGTTTAAAAAGTTAAAACAATTTTGTTTGAACATTTTAATTAAATGGATTCATTTAAAAAGACTATAAAATTTGACATCGAGAGATAAAAAAAGACCTATAAGATTTAAACTGACAAATATAAAAATGATTGGCTACAATGTAAAAATACATTTCCCAGCCCCCAGACAAAACATAATTTAAGTATAGTAATTATAAGATTAAAACAATTTTAAATAGAAAAAAGCTTATAGAATAAGGATATAAAGAAAGAAAAAATCTTTTTGTACAGCTGTACAATGTGTTTGTGTTTTAAACCCAGTGTGATTACAAAAGGGTCAAAAAGTTTAAAAAAAATGGAAAAGTTTATAAAGTAAAAAGTTACAGTAAGCTAAGGTTAATTTATCATTGAAGAAAAAATAGTTTTAAGTACATTTAATATAGCCTAAGCGTACAATGCTTATAAAGTCTACAGTAGTATATAGTAATTTCCTAGGCCTTCACATTCACTCATCACTCAGTCACTCTGGACTCACCCGCTAATGGACTCACCCAGAGCAACTTACAGTCCTGCAAGCTCCATTCATGGCAAGTACCTTATATAGCTATACTGTTTTAATCTTTTATACCATATTTTTAACTTAACCTTTTCTATGATTAGGTATGTTTAGATAAACAAATCCTTACCATTGGGTTGCAATTACCTACGTATTCAGTATGGTAACATGCCACACAGGTTTGTAGCCTGGAAATAACAGATTACAGTACATAGCCTAGAATGTGTCAGGCTGTAGCATCTAGGTTTGTGTAGGTACACTCTATGATATTCACTCAATGATGAAATAGCCTAACCATGTGTTTCTCGGAAGTATCCCTTTCATTAAGAGACACATGACTATAAATCAAGGAGAAAGTAGAGGGCCCAACTGTTAACGTGGCAAACCCAGCTTATTTGATGATGTTTGGTGAACTTTGCATGTATGATAGGCTAAGCAGCAAAGTATATATCATGAATTTTGTTTTTAATATCACTATTAGTTGCAGTTTAATAAAACTAATCTTTGAACTTAATAATAGCATCTGTACATATACTTTGTAACTGTGAAGTAGGAATGAAAAATTATTTTCTACTTTTTTAGTTATAATTTCATCATATATATACACAGATACATATTTTCATTAGATATAAACTAGATGCATATGTTACCCAAATTGATAAATGCAATCATATCAACATATTGTTACTTATTTGTATTTTTAATGCCATCATTCCACTTTCACAGATGAGACAACTAAGGTTTAGTGACATAAACTGTTACTTAATTTTTGTAGCAGATAAATAATGAAGCCTAGTTTGAAACAGAGATTTTGGCTTATGTTTCAGTGCTTCTTCCACTGAGGCATATTTCCTGCATTCAAGGTTTTGGTTTCATTTGCTGTTCACGTTTGATTTGGGTACACAAGGAGATTTCTATTGTGGTAGAGCTTTGGAGTTCATTCACAGATCATATTTTTTTCTACCCCATAATTTCGTGTAGGAGGAAACTGAAGGCCAGTGAGGTAGAGTAATTTGAGAAAGCCACACAGGGATAATGACAGGACTAGAATTCTAGCCCTTCCTTCTTTTAGATGACATCTTGAGATAAAGACGTTTTATCTGAGAGATCACAGCTTAACTTCAGGAGACAAGCACAAGAATACTTCAATGTGTGTGTGTGTGTGTGTGTATATATAAAATAGGTATATATATATAATAGGTGTATATATATAAAATATAAAATATTTAAAAATATATATTTTTCTCCAGGCATATTAAAAGTACACTTAATTGAGATGTATTTTAACTTTTTTAGAATACATTTCTAAACTCATCTTATTAAAGCTCTCAAACCCAAACCAGCCCATTAGTAACCTGGTGTCCCCGTGCATTTCCATCGAATGAGAAAAATGTGATGCCAACAAGAAAGATTTCTCAGGAACGTTGTGCTTACCTTCATAAGTCCCACTTTCTAGGAGAGCACCACTTTTCTCCAATTCCATAAAATCTTCAACAGTGATGAAAATATAATCCACTCCAGGGACCTCACCCTCCTTATGTGGCCTTGTGGTGCCTGAATAAAGAAAAGTAAAAACAAAAGAAAGACGCTAAGTGATTTGTTGTTGAACTTTAGAAATACCACCATACTTCTGAATATTCAGTGCCACTTGTTTGTACATCCTGCAAGTTGGCAGTTTGCATTTGTCCTTCTGTTTGTTTGGCAACAGAAAACAGCAGGGGGTAAAGATTAAAGTAAATGTACAAAGCACTTTTCTTCATCAAGCTTATAAAGAGTTCATTGCCATGGGATATGGTTGCGTATATTTTTCAGTGAAAAATTCAGAACATTGTGCCCTTTTTGAAGAGGTGGTTTGGATATTGAGCCAGCAGTCTGCTAGTTCAGGAATTTATATATTTCACTCCATGAATGAACCTCTATTGTCCTGCAGACTGCTGTGCTATGACATAAAATACAATGGAAAGTAGTGATCTTAGGAAAATGTCAATTTATCTTTTTAATTTCATAATCTGCTTTCTTTTGGGAGGACTGTTTGTTGGTTTTCATTTGTTAAATATGCACCCAGAGCCATTTTCATTTGATTTAAAGGATCGCAAAACCTTTACTATTACTTAAAATTAAATAATTAGAATTGTGTAATAATTAAATTCCAGTAGTGTGATGCTGGGAATATAGTATCTAATCTGACAGGAGAAAACTTTCTCTGACTCCACCACACAGGCTCTCCCTTATGCGGCCTTCCTTCTTTCATTACTGCCTCTAATTCTGACTGAAGTGACTCCCAACCAAGGGTTACTGCATGGGACCACTGTTCCTGACTCCTCCATCACCCACAGAAGGAATGGAGCTATGACGGCCAAGGTGGCAGGAGTATCAGCTACTGAGACTGTAGCTCAGTCCAGCTCTCCTGAAGAACACAGCCTTCCAGGCATGCTGTCCAGTTTGTGAGGCAAGAGCAGAAACAGAGACATATTCAAGGCTGCAGGTTTGTTTCCAGGTAATACTTCTTTCCTTAAATATGCCCTAAGCTTCTTCCTTTTTCTATGCCACCTACATAGGCATTTTGCATGGTCAGATTGGAATTTACATAATGCATACATGCAAAGAAGTATGCAGAAATATACAGAAGCCAAATATATAAGGTAGTACATTGGCAGGCTTCATATATATAGACTCCCCCATATTGTCTATATGCTAAAAAAGTATTTTAAATCCTTAAATTTTATTTTTGTTCTCTGCATTTGAAATCTTTATCAACTAGGTCATGAAAATAGCCAGTCGGTTCTCCTTTTGGTCTATTAGAATCAAATCTGGACTGCAACTGAGCAGCAGAAGGTAATGTCAGAATATATAATATGCCAGGGAAATTTGATTTTGGATAAAAATGAATAATTCCTATTGAAAACATTTTTTAAGATTTGAAGTTATTATTTTCTAAAATCAAGTTTTATAACTCGTCTTTGGGGGCTGCAAAAACAATTTTTTTCCATAATCATGTTTAATGGCTTTCCCTGAATTGGTTATTTTGTTTAGCTGAGTCACATTTTGCAATATTTCCTGCTGCTTTTATGCTATAAAATATAAACCACCTACATCTAGTATGCATAATATTGTCAAATTAATGTTTCTATGAGAACCTTAACTTTCAATATTCTGACTTTTATGTGCTTAACCCTTGTGAATTAAAAGTGCATTAACATGGTTTTTGGCAATCAATTTGTTTTTCTGTTTATTTAGAACACACTCCAATCATTAAGAAAAAAATCACATAACAAAGACTCAATTTTCCTTACTAATTTATCTGCAAATTTCAGAAGCTGCACACTTTAACTGCTTGCAGTATGGCAATGCATTCCTAGCACCACGTGAGCACCAGGATCACAAGATTGAGGGCAATTTCCAGGGCTGCTGACTTGTTTGGAGTAACATGGCTGTACCAAATTTTAGTGAACATTTGTAGTTGTGCTCTTCTTGGGAGGCCCATCAGTACTTTCGGTTCGCTAAGTGGCTTTCCATCTCCATCTTGCACTTCAGACCTCTGTGATTGAGTTCTTCCTTCTGTGACAGGCAACATCAGTGAGTATCACCTATTGCTATTGACCCAACTGATGCTGGCTGCCTACTTGGACTGGCAGTTCACCTACCTCATTGTGGCTTGAAGTTCTGCTCTACAATCTCAAATGCTGCAACCTCCATCCTTGACATCAGTTTCTGATCCTTTTTTCCTATTCTGTTCTTCTTTCTAATTATGATCTGTAGTCCCTGATCTCTTGTAATTTCCCTGATGTTCCCCAAGTCTGGCTTTATTTGCCTCCCTAACTACTAAAGGACTATGAAAAAACCAGAATCTCTTCCTTCTTTTAGTTCACCTTCATGATTCCCCCACTCATAATTAACCCCCATGTTCACTGTTGGTTATTTCATTACTGACAGCAGTTGCTATAAAAAAACAAAAACTTTCTCTGACAAAGTACTCCACAAATTCAGATTACTTAATGTCAGTTTGATCCTCGTGATGCTTGGTAATTCTTTTATGTGTGTCTTCTTGTCTCTCTCTCATATTCCCAACATTTTCTATATTCAACTGCTTTGACGTTTTGCAGAAGACATGAGCTCATTCTTTCTTGGTAAAGTAAGAGACAATCTGAAACCAAATTTCCTAAAGTTTCCTAATTTTTCTTATCTGCATTACTCTCGTATTTTTCCTTCAAAATTAAGCCTTTATTGGAATTATCATCCATCTTGCTAAGACAAATTTCTTTTCCTTTGCTTTTAGAACTTTATATTTTAAATCAAATAATTTAAATTAAATAAATATTTTATTTGTCAAAGTTGCATATACAGATATTTTAAGTCTTCAAACAATTCTATAAGACTTCTTATTTTTAAAAAGCAGATCCTCATTATCACCACCCAGCCCCTGGAAGCCCTTTCTTTTTATCCAGAGAAAAATACACTGATTTTAGCTGATTAATTGGTTTAACCCCCACATCTCTAAATACTTTAAGATGCCTCTTGATTTTTTACTTTAGTAATTTTTTCTTGATTTTAAAAAAAATGAGAGTTTAACTCTTTTTTTGTCTATAATTCTAACTCTACTGCACATACCACTTCCTGCTTTTCTTCCATTCTTCTAACGGAACAATCTTGTGTTTAGATTAGTGTGAAGTGTTTACATTATTAATTCTATGTAAATCTATTCCCAGCTGAAACGTGGTGTACTGACTTTTTGTGTGTAACTTTTTTTTTTTTTTTTTTGAGACAGAGTCTTGCTCTGTCGCCCAGGCTGAGAATGCAGTGGTGTGATCACAGCTCACTGCAACTTCTGCCTCCAGGGTTCAAGTGATTCTCCTGCCTCAGCCCCTTGAGTAGCTGTGACTATAGGTGTGCACCACCACACCTGGCTAATTTTTGTAGTTTTAGTAGAGACTGGGTTTCACTGTGTTGGCCAGGCTGGTCTCAATCTCCTGACCTTGTGATTCCCCCACCTCGACCTCCCAAAGTGCTGTGATTACAGGCATGAGCCACTGCGCCTGGCTGTGTGTAACTTTTTGATTACTCTATATGTAATATGTTTTCATTTCCATTTTCCATTCATTAATCATTAAATAAACTCTCTCCTTGAGAGATAAATCTCCTCTCAAAATTCACAAATACATTTTATATTTTATCAAGTTTATCCTATTGAAGAAATCTTTCCTGGAGGCTTCTGACATGCTCCAGTCTGGACTCTCAGCTGCCATCCAGGGATCATCCTTTGCCATCATCCTGGGGAGTCACTTTGCCTCTGTCTTGTGCAGTTTCTCCTCTTCCCTAGACCCCATGTCTATTTTTGTGGTCTCCATCCTCATGGTGGCTGAGCACATCTGTTGGAAGCTTCCTGTCGAAGGTTGCATGGAAGCCACATTGTTTGAGATTTTCCAAGCCTGAAAATGTCTTTATTCCACCCTCACTAGTGGCAAATCCGACAGCATTTCAGGAAAATGTAATCATGAAAATGTATTTCTTCATCTTGCTCCCCTGTTCATGCCACCACCATTCTTCTAGTTGTGCTGGTTTGAAACTTTCACCTCAGAGTCACCTACCTTTGAGTCCTCCCTCACTCCTTTATCCCATCTCCAAATATTTGGCAAGTTCTATGTCCCATATCTCCACAACATCATCCTTCCGATCTGTACTGTCTCTGATCCCAGCACCGCCCTCCTGGACCAGGCGGTGGCTCTGTCACTGGTGTGCCTGCCTCCTTCTTTCAGTTCATCGCTGCTCTTCCTGATGAGCCCTGGTGAAGCACCAGGCTGATCACATTTCCTCTCTAAAGGCTTACCTACCCAATCTATGGTCAAGAGAGTGGGTTGAAAAAGGGAGGGAGAGAAAAATACTGAGAGTCAAGAAGAAACAGAGAACGCCATGGTTCTATTATTTACAATAAAGCACAACTCTCATGGTATGCCAGCTTGTGGAGTTTCTTTACATGGGCTTGCCTTGATGGAAAATGTGAGAAGACATAATGTAAGAATTTTCTGTTTATGTACTACCCTCCTTTCTGGCTCGTCATGTGTCATTCTACTTTGTCTTTAACCTAAAATTTCCACCATTAGAATTACTCTTTGGTTCAGATGAAGGAGAAACTACCTTTAAAATGTATGATATTTTGAAAGTAAGCTGCCTGTGCTGTTTGGGACTCAGCCACTTGTTATCAGTATTACCTTGAGCAAGGTTCTCCACCTCTGTAAACTCTAGTTTTCTTATCTGTAAAATGGGAACAATAGTAGTAGCATCTTCATAGGGCTAATGTGAGGAACAAATGGGATAATTCATATAACATACTTAAGACAATGTCTGGCACATTTTAAATACTCAACAAGGATTATTATATGTTAAGTACTATTGCCTGGAAGAGCAGAAATGATTTTTTTAATGAAGTCTTGCCATAAATATTAACTGAGCACTTACTATGTGCCAAAAACTATTCTAGATGCTTGAGCTATATCTCTGAATAACACAGACTAAGATTCCTGCCTTCATGGAACTAATATTTTAATAGGGAGAGGCAGATAATAAATAAAAATAAAAAGTTATATAGTATGCTATAAAGGGTTAAATCTTATTAATTGACCATAAATCTGATTGTTAGAACCTATGCACAATTTAGTGGGTCAAATACTGAGATTTCTGTTAGCTTAGACAGTATGGAGAAAAGAGTGGAAGGAGAAGAGACTGTGAGAAAAAGACCTGAAGGGGAGCAGAGACCCACAATACTTGTAGGCTGTACACTACCCAGGTGAGTGTTAGCTAAGTGGGAGACTGCTGGAAGTCAACAGGGGATCCAGAAAGAGCCTGGTTATATTTTAGAAAGAATCACTACATCCTTAAAGAGAAATTCCACTTATTTCACATATTGCTTGGATTAGCTTAGGTCATTTGGCTTAACATCTTGGCGCCTCATACAGGTATTTCTGAACTATCAAAATCATTTTCAAAGGATAAACATGGCAGTGCATGGTGTGTTCCAATGACTGGTGTATGTGCATATACACAGACACTTACGTGTCAACCCTCATTTTTAAAAGAAGAAAATGACTAGGTTGTGGGAAAAGGGAACACTTACACACTGTTATTAGAGTGTAAATTAGTTCAGCCATTGCGGAAAGCAGTATGGCAATTCCTCAAAGAGCTAAAAACAGAACTACCATTCAACCCAGCAATCCCATTACTGGGTATATAACCAGAGGAATCTAAATCATTCTACTGTAAAGACACGTGCACACGAATGTTCACTGCAGCAGTATTCACAATAACAAAGACATGGAATCAACCTATATGTTCTTCAGTGACAGACTGGATAAAGAAACATGGTAGATATACACCATGGAATACGATGCAATCGTAAAATGAACGACAGCATGTATTCTATGGGAACATGGATGGAGCTGGAGGCTATTATCCTTAGCAAACTAATGGACGAACAGAAAACCAGATACTGCGTGTTCTCACTTATAAGTGGGAGCTAAATGGTGAGAACTTAGGAACACAAAGTAGGGAACAACAGATACTGGGGTCTACTTGAGGGCGGAAGGCAGGAGGAGGGAGAGGAGCAAAAAAGATAACTATTGGGTACTGGGCTTAATACCTGGGTGAGGAAATAATTTGCACAGCAAACCCTCATGACATGAGTTTACCTATGTCACAAATCTTCACATGTATCCCCAGAACCTAAAAGTTTTTTTTTAAAAGTGAAAGAATGGCTGGGGGCGGTGGTTCATGCCTGTAATCCCAGCACTTTGGGAGGCCGAGGCGGGCGGATCACGAGGTCAGGAGATCAAGACTATCCTGGCTAACACGGTGAAACCCCGTCTCTACTAAAAATACAAAAAAATTAGCCGGGCGTGGTGGCGGGCGCCTGTAGTCCCAGCTACTCCGGAGGCTGAGGCAGGAGAATGGCGTGAACCCGGGAGGCGGAGCTTGCAGTGAGCCGAGATCGCGCCACTGCACTCCAGCCTGGGCGTCAGAGCGAGACTTGGTCTCAAAAAAAAAAAAAAAAAAAAAAAAAAAAAGTGAGAGAATGCTGTGGTGTGATAAAATGGTGCGATAAAAAGGTTCTTAGATTAAAAATTGAGGACATCTACATTCCATTTTTGTTTTAATGTTTTACATATATGATTCTAGATAAAAACATTTAGTTCATCATCGATTTTCTTATGCACTGAGGTAAATAATAGACATAAAAGGGCATTATAAAAAGTAAAAGCATAAACACCATGCCAACAATATCTGCATTACTTTTAAGTAATATTAATAGTGCTACTAAGAATACTACAATTTCACAAATTTCATTGGTGGTATCTTACTTTTGGAGTATATTATAATCAAAGCTTTAAATCACTTAACTTCACTCAGGCTAACACTTATAATAAAGAAAAAAAATTTATGCTTGAAGAAACAAATTGTCTTTTTTACTGTTTGAGTATGAAAAAAACATGAGTCAAGATATAAATCCATTTTGTCTGATTACACAGTAAGATGTAGTACACAGTGGCTTGGTCACTAGTTACAAGGATCCTTTTGTCTTTTGTAGACAGTCATGTAAAACAGCTAATGCCTATGGCCTAGGCTGCTAGAAGGTTTTTGCCATTTGCTGAGTCATTTGAAAAGTGTGAAAGTGCTCACAAAACCTGATTAGTAGGTCATTTAATTTTACCTGCAGGCATAGCACCTACAAGAGTCAGAAAGCATTTTAGATCTATGTGTCTGGGAAGAAAGGATATTAGTTGATGTTACGTCAATGGGCAAGGCAGTGGCTGAAGAAGGAGAAAGCAATTGGAAATCTGTGAACACCTCTTTGGAAAGTAGTATGATTCTAAAAATAAGGAAAATATATGTGATATGAAATGAAGTGTTGTACAATGGTAATTTGCAGCTAAAGGTAATTAATATCTAGACTGGGGAAACAAGTTAAATTTCTTGAAGTGGTTACTTACTTTTATGCTGAAATAATTACAGTTGCTTTTGCAACTCAAAAGATGATGAATAGTTGACAGCAAAGCAAGACTCAACAGTAATAACAAGTAATTATCCAGCACTAGAAATAGGGTGGAAGATGTGGAGAATAAAAGAGGGAATATAGATGATTCATCATATAGCTGAAGCTCACCTTCTTTTATTGCTCTTCTGTTTTGGTTGGGACTTTCCTAAGTGGTGTATAGGAAAGTCCAAAATAAGTTTTATTATCCAAATTATAATTTATATATTTTATTCTTATTATTTATTCCAGACCACTCCTCCAAAGGAAAAATAAATAGAACTGAAAGAGCAAAAATGCTAAGTTGAGGCTTTGTTTCATCTTTTATTAATTAATTTCTTAAACAACAGCTTATTTATTAATTGCTAAATTAAGTACTGTATGAACAACACCTCCTTCATGAGTTAATGAAAGCATACAGTGTTTCTGCTCAAAAGACATGTCTAAACAAAATGCATTATCTCCCAAATGGTTAGCTTATTGATACACAGTGAAGTCACATGGAAGCGACTTGTCATTTTGCTACCATGGCAACTGGGAGTGCCAATGGAATTTTTTTATTAACCTACTGTTTAAATGAAGGAACATTGCTCTTTTTTGTCTTAGGAAGAAAAGGGCATTTGTGGTAAATATAATTCTAAAGCGTATTTTTCCCCTCAGCTTTCTGCTATTTCCTAGTTTGAGTAAAATACTTTTCTTCAAAAGAGTCACCAGCTTGACAGTATTATTACTTAGATGATGGTTCAGTGCAGTCATCTATTGTGATCTATTCTGATATATTAAAAATTCCATAGTGCTTGCCGCATGGCAGGTACCCAATACATATTTGCTAAAGAAACAGACTTGGAATTAATCATTAAGTCAATGTATTCTAAGCAGATGGGTCATTGTGTGAGAATGTGAGAAAATGAATTCTGTTCTTATTCATACATTCTCCCTTTCTTTTTCCTGGTGTTTCTCAACTGCAAGCTGGAAAAAATAGATCTTGACAGCAAGGGTGACTTCCTCTGTATTTGACCTTTGATTAACTAACTCTTAGATTCTTGAAGACACTTAAGTTGGTCACAGTTACTCATCAGCAAGTAAGAACACAATCATCAGATTTGTGTATGCTGCCAATAAAAACATACATCCGATAGATTCCTTTGGCCAATGCCTGTAATCAATTTTTACACAACCAGCCTAGGCCTTGGGTTTTATTATACTCATTTTCAATCACATAAAATCCCAAAGTATGGTTTTATACAAACATAGAGCTAAAGTAAGCAAAGCAAGTAATATAGTTTGGGTCATTGAATTGTATGTGATAGACAGATTATAAAGTAATGTAGGCCTTATAGATTTCCTGTTAACTGATGGGGTGGATTGGTTTGAGGTAAAAAAATTAAAACCTACAATTCAATGAAATAAATCACTTATTAAGTATAAAAATTATTAATAGCCTCAATAAAACACTATGCACATTTTATAAAATATTGAAGATTTGACAAATCCATTTGTAAAATATTGGTAGTTAATTTGACTTATTTTCTTAACAGTGTGTTGCTTTAAACCTCAGTAATTATTTCAAAACTCTCTTCCCCTAAGATAACATGTTGTCAATTTTTGTTTAAAGCAGCACTGGCATATACTAACAATGTTAGGTATCTTCCAAAAACAGGCTTTTTTTTTTTTTTTTTTTTTGGAAGAAGAAACCTCACTGAATATCTTGGATATAAAGGTTCAAAATACTGCCCCATATGGCATCAATTACTGTTTTAAATTTTAACAGTTTGGATTGAGGAAGCATCGGACCCAAACTTGGTGTTTCTTAAAACATAGGCTGCATCAAGGCCGGGCGCTGTGGCTCACGCCTGTAATCCCAGCACTTTGGGAGGCCGAGGTGGGCGGATCAAGAGGTCAGGAGATAGAGACCATCCTGGCTAACACGGTGAAACCCCGTCTCCACTAAAAATACAAAAAATTAGCTGGGCGTGGTGGCGGGCGCCTGTAGTCCCAGCTACTCGGGACGCTGAGGCAGGAGAATGGCGTGAACCCGGGAGGCGGGGTTTACAGTGAGTCGGGATCGTGCCACTGCATTCCAACCGGGGTGACAGAGCATGACTCCATCTCAAAAAACAAAAAAACCAAAAACAAACAAACAAAAACAACACACAAAAAACATAGGCTGCATCAGAACCATGTGGAGGACTTGTTAAAGCACAGATTGCTGGTTCTCACTCCCCAGAGTCTCTGAGTCACCCTGCTGCGGTGGGGCCTGATTATTTGCATTTCTAACAAGTTTTCAGGTGATGCCTCTGACACTGCGGGTCCAGAAACCATAATTGGAGAACCACTGTTCTAATTTCACTCATAGCTCAGGGAACCCAAAATAAAAACAGTGTTAAATTTCCTCATCAAATATAACTACAACAATCCATAAAGCATGCAGGTCATGACTGTGGCATTGGGCCTGGAGTACTCTATACCCATGTACCGGATTCAGAGAAAACAAGCCATCCTTCATTTTCTGGTGCATAGATGAACAGAGTCATGAGGAGTATTTTTCATAGTGAAGTGTTCTTTAGAAGTTAAATGAATTTGGGAAATAATGCACCTATCTTTATTTATGTGTCCTTATAAATATCTTTATTATTTGAAGTAATATAAATTATTTTGGCTCTATCTATGCAACAGTATGGCTGATATTGGGAAAGACTTAGGAGCTTGAATATAGCTCACCAGCAGTGATACATGATAATATGTTAAAAAAAAATAAGCATCTAATGCAGAAGATCTCTCATGAAGAAAAACTATGGTGGATGTCAAAAAATAGATGACAAATGAAAAATCTGTAGATCTCCAAAAAGTAAGAAATAATAGCATTGCATTATTTTCATATACCAAGCTATCTGATTTGCTAAATGTTAAAATTACAGCTTGTTTACAACTATACTTATCAAATGAAATCAGGTGATAGGTAACATACACTTTGGAATTAGTACTCATAAAGCTCTCTGTTATAACAAATTATTTAGGCCACCATATTGTTTTATTAATTCCATAGTTTTATTTGCACAATTAAGTCCCTGGTGTAAACACTAGAGTAAATGAGGGGTAGATGTGAGAAATATCATTTAAAACTTGAACTCAGCCAGGTGTGGTGCCTCACATCTGTAACCCCAGCACTTTGGAAGGCTAAGGAGTTTGAGAGCAGCCTGGGCTACATACAGAGATCTCATTTCTACAAAAAATTTAAAAATTAGCTTGGTATAGTGGCACACATCTTTAGTCCCAAGTGGAGGACTGATTACTTGAGCCCAAGAGGTCAAGCTGCAGTGACTCAAGATCATGCCACTGCACTCAGCCTGGGAGACAGAACAAGACCCTGTTTCAAGAAAAAAATAAAAAGAAAAGAAAAGAAAAAAAAAAGAAAGCTGAACTCATCACCTGAACTAAAAAACCTGTCATACTGAGCAAGAAAGAAAGACAATGTCTGGGGTGATCACTTTTGAAGTTGATGTATATGCAATATATTTTCAATTTTAAGGCTTCTACAGTAAATGACCAGATGTAATTACCAACAGTACCAAGATTCCTTGACCACTGATATACAAGCACTCTACACTGAAGACAAACTAGGGCAAAGTGAATGATTTCATTTATTCATACATTTGAATCATCACTACATTGGTAACAAAAGATTTGTACCCTAAATCTTATCCATTCCTTCACACCAAAGTCCATCTCCTCTACCCAGCAGATTTCCAAAGAAACTTTGGTTGCATAAATTACTTTCTTCATGATATTTCCATCTTTACCTCACTTGCATTCACAGTACAGAATTATTCACTACTTGGATGCAGAGACATAAATAAAATGACTCACCCCAATAAAATCAGATTCCTTGGTAGCTATAGTCTTGGCTTTTGATCCATTCTCACAATATATAGGTATAACATACCTAACTAACTCCAGGACAGATCAACACTGCATTCTCACCAATAAAGTAGGGCAACCAACCATAATTCCAAGATTCTTGACTTGACTATTAATTTCCTGAATTTTTTAAGAGACTGGAAGAAGACAAATGACCCTTTTGTTACCAATTAATTTATTTTTGAACTTTTGATTTTAATTCAATATTTAATTTAGATATGTTCTATATTTGGCATTCTATAGAATTAATAAAAGGAGGTTTTTGATTCCCTAATTTATTATTTAGCAGATAATGTTTCAAGATTACATACTGAGCTTAAGGAAAAGAAAGATCAGTGACTTTTTATAGAAACAATATATATTTAGTTTGAAGCTTTTATAGTCTCCTCATGTAAAATTAATCTGGGCCAGAACTAGACTGTGTGGATACCACCAGTCCTCTAAGCAATGCAGACACACTACTCAGTGACCTTCATTGCATGGAAGGTTTAGTGGATCATAACTTTATCATTTTATCACTATTAGAATCTTGCAATGACATTAACTTTTAGTATCACCATATGTCCCTATGGCATCTATATTCTGAAATGCCCAAGGTAGATAGTAGAATACAGAGTCTACAGAGTATCAGAAAATCCAGAGGAAAGAAAGAGGGCAGTTAACTATCCAGGGATTTCAATTATATTGAAAATGCTTTTCAGATTTTATGGCATAAATCACAGGTCTGAGTGATCAACTATTTTTTTTATTGAAGCTCTCAAGTACACACATATCAAATTATCATGGAGGGAAGAAACAAAGAAGAGAGGGAGGAGTGAAATATTAATGAGTACCCACTAGGAGCTCTGGATGAGGTGCTTTTATTCTTGCTTTAAATCTTGAGTTAAAGAATACCCTGTGCATCTGATTTATCTTATGTTCACGATACTAGCTATTATATTAGTTGATATTTTATCACACTAAATCTTATTATAAAGTTGATGAAAAGCAGAACAAAAATTCACAACTCAGCTTCCTTACTTTAAAAAGATTACAGAATTGGGGATATTATAGCAGAAATATACTCGGCTATAGCTGACAGCCCCTTAATTCCAAAACCCACGTCTGTGAGCATTCATATGTAGAAAACATCTGTACATATTATAGGGAACAGGCAATTCTCCCCATTCAGGCCAGTGTGACTGTGGGCCAGCCGCTAAATGTTGAGTGGCATGGCCTGGCTCCCCCTCAAGAAACTTAGGAAAAAAGAGAAAAGTGACTTGTTCAAATCAAATAATTAGCATTCTGATAAAAAAGAAAACATAAGTATCCAGATTTTCAGCCTGTAGATAACTGCATGCCTCTGAAGGGATAAAAAAGCGGGGGTGCAGGAGGCGGACAGAATATGATTTCTGCCTTTTTTGAGATTTTAATATTCGACACACAACCAGCAGCCCCATGGCCTAGATCCACATGGTCTTTTGGGCATGAAGGGCAGCAGGACTCAGTTTCTATTCAATTGTCATAATCCCCAGAACACTGTGGTTTTAATCTCAGACTACTGTATTTCCTTCCTGATTGGGGAGCAAATTAAAAGTGATACAATATAAAGCAATGTGTATTGTGAACCGTCAAATAATCATTTGAGACTCCTGCTGGAAATTTTTCCATAAACCTATCAGAATAAAACTATCCTGTAATAAAAAAACAAAAAACAAAAAACAAAAAGCACTTGGCTCTACAGACTCTCAAATCACTGTCCCTGAGAAATGCAATTATCATCAGAGAGTAAGGGAAGTTTTAGGAATTAAAAATATAAAAGAAAATTGTAAGGAAATTTTAAAAGAGAGCTAATTAAGGTACTTCTGGCATAAGAGATATTGAGTTAACAGTGAGTTATCAAAATAAATACTGGATTCTTCAGAGAAAATGTTTATAATTTTAGATAAATCTTTACCTCCTTTAGAGAGATCAAGACAACACACTTATTTGCCACGACTAATAGAGACATAATACAAAACAGAGGGGTGAATACCAACCAGTAGCATCAGCCCAGCAGCTGACTCAGCATCCTACCCCTCACGGGGAACAAGTGGCTGGAGAGTTCATACCTGGTAGGGTGATGGTGCTCTGACTTTCAGACCCAAAGTATTAAGTATCGCTGCCTAAAAGAAGGGGTAGAGCATCTTGTATTTGAAAAAACTAGAAAGGCTGAGGCTGGCCAAACTAGGCTATGGGGCATGAGTGAATCCATGTTAGAATAAAAAATGTGCATGATATAGTTTGGCTGTGTCCCCACCCAAATCTCATCTTGAATTGTCATTCCCATAATCCCTGCATGTCATGGGAGGGAACAGGTGGAGATAATTCAATCACAAGGGCAGTTTCCCCCATCCTGTTATTGTGATGATGAGTTCTCATGAGATCTGATGGTTTTATAAGATGCTTCCCTGTTTGCTGGTCACTCATTATTCTCTTTGCTGCCACCATGTGAAGAAGGACATGTTTGCTTCCCCTTCCGACATGACTGTAAGTTTCCTGAGGCCTCCCTAGCCCTGCAGAACTGTGAGTCAATTAAACCTCTTTTCTTTATAAATTATACAGTCTTGGGTATGTTCTTATAGCAGTGTGAGAATGGACTAATATAGTACATATGTTTAACCTCCTGGAAAAAGGCTAAATAGCTATTTATCTCCCCATTTAGATCCCAACTATTCCTTTGGATTAGAGTTCAGCAAATTTCTAAAAGAACTAGATAGTAAATATTCTAGGCTTTGCTGGCCATACTGTCTCTGTAATAACTACTGTTATTAGAGATACAAGTGGACACATAATACATAAACAAATGAGCACAGCTGTGTTCTAACGAAACTATATTTACAAGGTGGTGGACAGATTTAACCTGTAAGAAGTCGTTTGCCCACCCCTACATTAGGTTTTCGATGCTTTGTGTCTTCATGATTTTGTCTCCTAGATTTGTACTTGTAAATCAACAAGATGCAACTTCAGTGCCAGCATTTGAGTGCACTACCTCAAGAGAGAAAAATATGACCATTTCTGTTGGTGTGGCCAGCATTAAGTGTAACATTTCATGTGTCCATTTTTTTTTTAAACTTCTTCAAAACAACTAACCAGGTAGCTTTCTAATACACAGAAAAAAAATGGGGGAAAATATCTGTAGAATGATCATAGATATTTGGTCTCTCAAGAAGCAAGAGAGGATTGTTCTTATGCAATCTTTGAAATAATATGAACAAGAAATTGCCAGGGGAAATACGTGTTTTGTGAGGCTGATTGAGAGTGGAAACACATCTGTTCCTATAAGTGAAGGAGCTTCTCCTTCAGTATTGACTGAGGGCATTGCATCTTTTAGTGGTAAATAACAGTATCTTGTTGACCTTGCTTCCATTTTAGGGTATAATTATATTAGCAAATCTTCTGTGTGCTAAGGAATTTACCAGACATTTCATACAGGGAAGAAACATGGAGTCTGTAAGTGCTCCTGAATATTACATATAAATTTTATGCTGTTGTATCTGTAATATCCCATGTGTATGTTACATGGTCACCATAGAAATCAAGTTACTTATCATTTATTGGATAAAGCGGTATTCACAGTAATATTTTATATTTGATAGAAAATTTGTCATTACCTGACATAAAGATTAACAGTTACATGATAAAGTTGTATATGAACAATATGCACATACACATAGCTTTTAAGTTTAGGACCATGGTTCAGTAAAACGAGCACAGCATATGAAAATATGGCAAAGAAAAAGAACTATCTTAGGTTAAGCATTCCAAGATATTTGATTCTGTGTTGCATTGCAGCAAAATATTGAAAATTGATTCAACAGGAGAGAGCCCTCTAGCAAGACTATGTGCTAATTTTTAATATATTCAGTAATCATTTAGGAGCCCTCAATTTTTTCTTTTACAAATTTATCATTTGCCCAAATATATATGAAATGTTTCAGAATGAATATCAATCTAGTGGAAAAGAGAGAAAGACATGGTTGATGAATATGTCAAAGTAAGGAATTGTATGAGAAATTTTTTTATGTATATAATATTCACAAGCACTAATACTTATTGAGCTCTGACCTTATGTGAAGCATTGTACTCTGCTTTTTGCATGCATTATCTCTTTCATTTTTCTTAACAACTGGATATGGTAGGTGGCATTTTACTCTTTTTATACCTTGAGTAACTTGCCCAAGTGGCAGCACTAGGATTCAAACCTGGGCAGTCTGGCCGTACAGGCCAGGCTTCAAAGCAATGGTGCACTCCACCAACATCCACAAAATGTTCTAAAAATTTTTGTTGTGGGAGATAGATGAGAGCAGCAGGTGGGAGTGTGGGTGTGCCTTGTGAATGGGATGTGGGCAACCACCACTTGGCATTCAGATAGAATCTCTGCCAGGAAAGAATAATGAAACTGGGAATCAAATATCCTATGGCTATCCCAGTTACTCTGATTTGATCATTACACATTGTATACATGTACCAAAATAACACAAGTACCTCTTAAATACATACAACTATTACATATCAATTTGAAAAATATATGGAGAAGCAGAGGGAAGTAAGATAATCTCTAAACTGTTGTCAAGTTAGAGTAAGGATATTCAGAAAGGTAACTAAGAAATGCCAAGAAAGTAGCTGGGGTGCACCAAGGACTGATATCTTAGGAATGAAATGTCCAAACTTGTTGAATTAGGAAGCTACAAATATTTAAAAAGAAATACAAGTGCTCTGAGCAGATGAAAAAGTAGTAATTTTCTAAAAATAGAGAAATGATAAAATATTAATAATTAGGTAAGGCTCTAGTTTGCCAGGTCATATGTCCCCTTTACAAGTCACATAATATAAATGACTTGTAGAAATTTCAACAAATATATATTTGATGCCTATAATGGCTGACAGACAAAAGTGAAATAAAATCTATTTCATCATCCTGGAGGACTCAAGTTATTAAGATACACACAATTGCAGCCACCTGTATAACAATTATTTTGAGACAGTTCTCAAAATGATAAAAAAATATATAGCTTAATCCCTTTAAAAGATAAGAGATGGTTTAAAGTAAAAGTAATAACAATATAGTGAATGAAAATATATGACCACAATGGCACAAGGGGTGGGGGATGGGAATGGTGGCATACTATTGTAAGATTCTTACCCTATATATGAAGTGATGTATCATTTGACGGCTGACTGGGATAAGTTAAAGATGTGTAATAGAAAGCCTACAGCAACATCTACACACACACCCCCACACACACTATTGAAAAACGGATCATCCGTTTAAAAGAGCAAAACTCAACTATATGCTGCCTACAAAAAACTTACTTTAAATATAATAATGCAAAAAAAGTTAGAAGTAAAATAATTGAAAAAGCTATGCTATGCAATGATCAAATGAAATTTATAATAACATCAGAAAAAGTAGATTTTAGAGCAAAGAACATTAACAGTGATAAAGAAATTCATTTCAAAATAATAAAGGAGTCAATTCCTTAACAGGAAAAAAAATACTAAATGTTTATGTATTTAATTAGAGATTCAAAATACATGAAGCAAATATATGGAGCTACAAAGAAAAATTGATAATTCCATAATTATACTGAGAGATTTCAACACTCCTCTTTTAATAATTGATAAAACAAGTAGACAGAAAATTAGTAAAGTTATAGACCTGAACCACACTATCTACCAAATTAACCTAATTGACATTTATAGAACACTTAACAATATACATTATTTTTAATTGCACATGAAAAATTTATAAAGATAGACCATATTCTTGGCAATAAAACAAGTTTCAATGCCTTTATACAAGAAACATCATAAAAATGATGTTTTCTGACCACAATAAAATTAATTTAGAAACCAATAACAGAAATATATCTGGAAAAGCCTTAGATATTTGGAAACTAACACACTTTCAAATAGCTCATGTGTCAAGGAAGAAATTAAAAGGTAATTACAAATCATTTTGAACTAACTAAAAACACAATATATCAAAATTAGTGGGATGTTGCTAAAGCAAGAATTCAAGAGAAATGTTTAACTCGAAATACTTATATTAGAAACGCAGAAAGGTCTCAAATCAATGACCTCGGAAACTGGTAAAAGGACAGCATATTAAACTCAAGTTAGGAAGAAAGGGAATAATAAAAATCAGAGCAGAAATTTTCTAAATAAATAGAAAAAAAATAAAATCAATAGCTGGCTAAGAGAAAAATCAATAAAACTGATAAACCTCCAAGCTAGACTGACCTCAGAAAGAAGAGGGAATATACAAATTATCAGTTATTACAATGAAAGATGTAAGTTCATTACAAGTTTTATGGATATTAAAAGGATATTAATGGTATATTATAAATTTATGCCAATATATTTGACAACATAGATGAAATGAACAAAATTTTTGAAAGGTACAACTAAAGCATGTTTTATGTATAATATCCAGGCTTTCTGTGTACAGTAGATAGCCTGTATATGTGTGTGCGTGTGTGTGTGTGCGCGTATGTCAGTGTGTGTCTACCTGATATTTTAGTTAAAAACTATCACTTATAGGAAACTCCAGAGCCAGATAGCTTCACTGGTGAATTCCATGACATATTTAAGAAAGAAATAATGCTAATTCTATACAAATTCTTTCAGAAATCTGAAAAAGAAGCAAAAACATCTAATTCCTTCTACAAGGCCAATATTACCATGATATCATAAAACCAGACAAACATTAAAAGAAAAGAAAATTGCAGGATAATATTCCTCATGAACATACATACAAAAAACTAATAACATTTTAGCAAATTGAATGGAACAATATGTAAAAAGGACAATACATCATGAGCACGTAGAGCTTTTACAAAGTATGCAAAGTTGATTTAATATTCAAAAATCAATCAATATAATTCACCATATCAACAAACTAGAGAAGAAAACCCAGTTATTTTTATGGATACAGAAAGAAAATCCAACATCTAATCCTACTAAAAACTCTTAGTTAACTATTTTGCAGATATATGTGTGGTGTGTGTGTGTGTGTGTATACCATTTACGTGAAGTTTTTAAGTGTGTCCAAGTTGTGTATAGACACAAACACAAATAGCAAAACTTTTTTTTTTTTTTCCCTGAGACATTGTCATTCTCTGTTGCCCAGACTGGAGTGCAGTGGCATGATCTTGGCTCACTACAACCTCCGCCTACCAGGCTCAAGCAATTCTCATGCCTCGGCCACCCAAGTAGCTGGGACCACAGTTGTGCACCACCATGCCTGGCTAATTTTTCTATTTTTAGTAGAGATGGTGTTTCGCCATGTTGGCCAGGCTGGTCTCGAACCCCTGACCTCAAGTGAGTTGCCCGCCTTGGCCTCCCAAAGTGCTGGGATTACAGGTATGAGGCACTGCACCTGGCCCAGCAAAAGTATTTTTAAAATGTATGCAATGATGAACACCAAACCAAGTAAAATTGTTATTGCTGGAGGATGAAAGAGGAAAATAGGGTCAAGGAGGGAACTTGAAGAAGGGTATAATGGAGGAGATTCAACTGTATCTGCAATATTTTATTAAAAGTGAAAAGATCTGGGCAAAGATAGAAAAATATTAAAATTTATTAAATCTTAGTGGAATACACTCAGTTGTTATATTATTTCTTCTCTGTTTCTGGAGTCTTAAAGTATGGTTGAATATTAAGCAATCATTAAAAGAACACTTATAATCATATAAGAGTATGGAAATGTTTATGATGAGTAATGCTGCTTTAAAGCAGGAAAAAATTGTATTTAGGAATATAGGAATTTTGTAAGTGCATGTATATATGTGTAAAATATTCGACTATGTAAATTTAGCATGTTTTCTCTCCTACCAGTGAAACATTAGTAACTTTCATATTGTTTTCAAATGTTCACTATTAAATACAATGCTACAATTAATGTTCTTATATATAACTCCTTTGCAGATATTTTTCTACAAAAATATACTTGGCAATATAATCACTATGCTATCTATACTTGGCCTTTATAAAGCTATAGGACAATATAATGGAAGATCCCATATCATGTCCAAAGAAAGATTGTTGAACTTAGCTTTTTCTCTTTGCCTGCATCAAGCAGCCAACTGCTACCTGAATGAAAATTTGGGACAAATCTCAAACCATCCTTTAGCACTGACCAACAGTCACACAACATCACCTCACTTAATCTCTCTCTACATTCTTTTCAAAAGTATTGCTTTTCCTTCAAACCTCCTTCTTTCTTAGAATCTTACACTCTTGGTTATTCACTGTCTCCTTCGTATGTTCAACCCACTCTTATGATTAGACACAATTGAGATACAGGTTACTTGAATATAAATTACTATAACCGCCTTGGTGGGTGGGTGACAGTAATTACATATCAACACGTAAAATGCATAAAAATACATAAACATATTGACCAAACAATTCTATTTCTAGGAATTTATCACAAAAATATTGTCATGCTAAAACACCAAAAGCAATGGCAACAAAAGCCAAAATAGACAAATGGTGTCTAATTAAACTAAAGAGCTTCTGCACAGCAGAACTATTATCAGAGTGAATAGGCAAGTGAACCTACAGAATGGGAGAAAATTTTTGCAATCTAAACATCTGACAAAGGGCTAATATCCAGAATCTACAAAGAACTTAAACAAATTTACAAGAAAAAAACAACCCCATCAAAAAGTGGGCAAAGGATGTGAACAGACACTTCTCAAAACAAGACTTTCATGCAGCCAACAGACATATGAAAAAATGCTCATCATCACTGGCCATCAGAGAAATGCAAATCAAAACCACAATGAGATACCATCTCATGCCCATTAGAATGGTGATCATTAAAAACTCAGGAAACAACAGATGCTGTAGAGGATGTGGAGAAATAGGAACGCTTTTACACTGTTGGTGGGAGTGTAAATTAGTTCAACCATCATGGAAGACAGTGTGGTGATTCCTCAAGGATCTAAAACTAGAAATACCATTTGACCCAGCAATCCCATTACTGGGTATATACCCAAAGGATTATGAAATAATGCTACTTCAAACACACGTGCACACATATGTTTATTGCGGCATTATTCATAATAGCAAAGACTTGGAACCAATACAAATGTCCATGAATAATAGACTGGATAAAGAAAATGTGGCCCATATACACCATGGAATACTATGCAGCCATAAAAAAGGATGAGTTCATGTCCTTTGCAGGGACATGGATGAGGCTGGAAACCATCATTCTCAGCAAAATATCACAAGGACAGAAAACCAAACACCGCATGTTCTCAGTCACAAAGTGGGAGTTGAACAATGAGAACACATGGACACAGGCAGGGGAACATTACACTCCAGGGCCTGTTGCAGGGTGGGGGGCTGGTGGAGGGGTAGCATTAGGAAAAATACCTAATGTAAATGACAAGTTGACATGTGCAGCAAACCAACATGGCACATGTATACCTATGTAACAAACCTGCAAGTTGTGCACATGTACCCTAGAATTTAAAGTATAATTAAAAAATTGCACTACAAAATTTCCAAAAATAATGCAAGCTCAATGCAGAAAAACAGTACAATAAATAACAATTCAAAGTCAAAAAAATTCTGTCGTGGTTCCCAACATACACATAGAAGGATGTTCACTGGCTCATCCTTGTAACAAGGAAAAACCGAAAAAGAAAACAATTTCTTCCCTACTACCTTCAATAAAAAATGCTCAGTACATTGCAGTAATAGGAAGAAGCCTTCATATACCCAGGCTTACACTGCTATGCCTATTTTTGTTAGCCTTGCTTCCAAAGATACAACAGCTGAAACCTGAAATATTGTTGATCCTTATGATTTTCTTTCACCATCTTATCCAACACTTTTTTCTTCACTTGTCTTTTATTTATTTTAGCATCATCTAGCATATGTGCTCTCAACTTTGGCTACACATTAGAAACATCTGGGAAGATTTTAAAATTAGCGGGTCTACCTTGGATGAATTAAATCAGAATTTGGGGGTTAGTATCCAAGAGTTGCTTTTTCAGAATGCTTGTCAAGTGATTTTAATGTCTACCAGGGTGGAGGACCACTGGTCTTGGAATATAATCAGCATTGTGTTTTCACATTGCAAAGATAAATTCTTTAATAGACTTCCAATTAATTCCTATCTATTCTGAAAGTTGAGAAGATGGTAAAATTTATTTTGGTTCCAGGAATCCTGCTGCTTGCCTCTTCCCATCTGCTCTATAGTTTTAACTCTGCTGATGTCAATCTAAGATATTTTGCTATAGAAACTTGTTACATTGCAGGTCTACAACAATTTTCACCCTGGGTGACCAGTCTCATGGCTTCAAGAGTTCAGCAAGCGCATACCCTTAGCCATTTCAACATTCTTCATAATACACTGTCAGGTCAGCACCAATGTGGTGATTAATTTTCTTCAGCCGCAGCATTCTGACTGGTTGCCATTTTGTGATCTTGAGTGCCTTGTTAAACCGCATGTCTGTTGGGTAGTGGCACTTTTTTATTTCCCACAATGACTTGTTGAAAGAAACAGTAATCTTCACTGTTTTATGCCTGTTTCTTTTTTGGGATGACTTGTGGTAAAAAAAAAAAAAAAAAAAAGAAAAAGAAAAAAGTAACGACACTTTTTAAAAATTTGCATTTTTATAAATTTTTTAAAACAAACTTGCCAGAACTTGAACACGAAAATGAGTATTTACATGTTAGGAGACTATACACTAATTCTACCACTTTTTTTTTATTTTAAAGAATTTCTTTTGGATTCAGCGGCACCTTTTTGGAACATCTACAATCATGGCAAAATTTCAACATCGGAGGCTGAGTTTGGCATGTGGAGAGAGCCACTAAAAGTTGTTCAGATCCAAATCTTATATTTTGAGTTGCAAATTTAAAAAGTATCATTTGATTCAAAATAGAAGTGAGACTAAAAATAATAAAACTATTTTCTTTGTGACTACACCTGGCTATAAGAGTAATTGACAAAAAATTTCTTTTTTTTTTACAGCAGTTGGTAGCTACTCAGCTGTCAAATTATCCCTAGGTCTATAAAGCCCCATGTTTTGGCCTGGTCATCCCTGTTGTTATAGGTATCAGGTCATACAGATGGGAACATTGGTATGCAGCCAAGTGGTGAGCTTCTGGGTTAGGTAAGTTATTTAACCTCACTCGTCCTAACAGTCCTCATTTGTAAAATGGGAATAATAATGCTAATCGCATGAAATTGCTGAGGATTAAATGAGAAAATATTTTTAAATGCTTTACCCCAAGGCTTCTTGCATTCTGATGTGTGTAGGACTCTCCTTTAGATCTTGTTAAAATGAAGTTTCTGATAAGCAGGCCTGGGTATGGCCTGAGATTGTGAGTGTCTAACAAGCTCCCAGGTGATACTGATGTTGCTGATCTACAGACCATAATTAGAGTAGTAAGGTGTTAGTCTAGCCTGGAGTAGGTAACTCAGTAACTCAAAAACGGTTTTCTTTTTTTTATACCTTCTTGGTTATTCAGGGGTTTGGAATTTGGTCAACAACTGCAAGCACTGACACTACTACATGAGAGATCCTGGATACAGCCACAAAGAAAGTAACTCACAAGGCATGCATTAGAAATAGGATTAGCCTGCATGTTTATGAACTTCATGTTTTCATTCAATCATAAAAATGTCCTTGGTTCCAATTGCCTGAACTTCCAGTCCAGGGGAAGGACAGACAGGCATCCAGGGCTATAGAATGGGTTGGGTGGAGAAGTGGGAACCAAAGTCTTTCTTATGTGGGAGTGGCCTTCAAAAGCAAGGGTCCCATGTGTCATTTCCATGGGAGTAAGCAAAGGAAAAAGAGCTGGGTCCCAAAGAACTAAACCAGGAGAAACAGGCTTTCAAAAGGTCAGGAGGTTTAACTTCGAAATATGTGTTCAGTCAGCTGCAAAAGAAGAGAGAGCCTTTAATGAAGTGGTTACAGGGGCATGTATAGACAGAGAAGAAGTTGGTTTTGTTAGGAAATTTATTTTATGGGCAGTTATAATGAAAATATATCATTACCATTCCAAGTCAATAATGATATTCAGCAGTAGTCTTTGTCCTCACTAAGTATTTCTGCTGACTATTAATCATTTCAAACACAGTAAGATATAACCAATCCAAATATGTTGAAAGAAAATTAAGTGCTACTCGGCTGTAAGTAGTATTCTGTTTGAGGGGACATGATGTCCAGCTAACAAGAACAACAGCATGCAATAGTCACTTTATTTCTTTGTATCCGAACAGATAGTGTCACCTCACACTGCGAAACAGCTCCTCAAAAACTATCAAGAAACAGATGCTTTCTCAGTGGTGATTTGAGGCGTTCTTGTGAGTAGGCTTTTAGCAATCCTTGACATGGTAACTTCATCATTTTTCATGAAGCTTGAAAAGTACTCTGTTATCCTTGAAGATTCTTAGCAGTGTCTCTCATGTCATGTTATTTCAAATCAATCATTACATATCCTGGAAACAGCCCCTCCATGAGGCTTTGAAGTAGTTTTGATCCAGTGGTAGTATTTCTACTGTAATAGAGATTGATAATACAGACCCTCCAGCCTCTTGGTGAACACTTTAAGTTGCTTTCTGATAATTCATGTAACACACAAAATATAAACACAGATACACACACATGCCCTATAAACTTTCTGCCTTTGTGCTTGTCTTACTTGGATAATAGAGATGAGGTAAGTTTTTTTTTTTCCATTAATTCCTTCAATGTCTACATTGTCCTGATTCATTGGATATTCACTCTATTATTTCAGCGCACCCACTGAAGCACCCCCTGTGCTTTGTTTTTAGCTCCCTTTCTTATTCAAATGCAGTCTGGGTTTACCCATTGTTTTTACAGTTTACCTTATGAAGTAGAGAACTCATAAATGTTATTAGAAACCCTCCCAGAAAATAACTTCCAATAATATGATTCTTTTGATAATCAGATATCAAAGAGTTAGCATTCTATCCTAAAAACAGAATAGATTATGTATATTCTATATGTATAATTATTGAACTTAATTAGAATAAAATGATGATCTAAGGCAATGAGAGGTCTTGAAATACCCCGATTCAAGGTAATGCTATAATTGTTCAGTGTACTTTAAAAGTCAAATATATTTTGAGTATGAGGGTCCTTTTAAAAGTGGTAATTTTGATGTGGAACATATCCCCCTGCCTTCTCTGAAATGTAAAAGTAGAAAATACAACAACAAAGACCTCAGAAGCTAAAAGAGAAAAGAAAAAAAGCCTATGCCTTGACTAGATCAGACACATTAACCACTACTAAACAAGCATTTTGTGGTGTAAACACCATCTGAAACATCAGAACTATGTTCTGTATGCTGGTTGTATATGTATATACTTCTCCATGTGAAGAAAATTTAGAAAAGCTATGTTTTATTTCAACAAACACAACTGTCAAATGAGTTAATGGGGCAGCCATTGTTCCAGGTAATGAGGAGATATTTACCCTCAAACGGGGAGAGAAATAGGCAAGCAAATAGACACTGAAGGTTAGCATTTAAGATTTTACACATGTGAATTTCCATTATAGATCTCCAGTCTCAAGTGATTTCCTCACTTGGATCTATTGCATCCATCAAACTAATCTACAAATAAGCAGATTTTTGCTTACATGGTGTTCGACTTCCAAATAGTAAAGGGTAAGACAATAATCTATTCAATACAATAATATCAAGGGTCGCTACCTGACTTCAAACTACACTACAAGGCTACAGTAATGAAAACAGCATGGTACTGGTACCAAAACAAATATACAGACAAATGGAACAGAACAGAGGCCTCAGAAATAAAGCCACACATCTAAAACCATCTGATCCTTGACAAACCTGACAAAAGCAATGGGAAAAAGATTTCCTATTTAATAAATGGTGTAGGGAAAACTAGCTAGCCATATGCAGAAAACTGAAACTAGACTCCTTCCTTGCACCTTATACAAAAATTAACTCAAGATCAAATTAACTTAAGTTTAAAGACTTAAACGTAAGAACTAAAACCATAAAAACCGTAGAAGAAAACCTAGGCAATACTATTCAGGACATAGGCATGGGCAAAGACTTCATGATAAAACACCAAAAGCAATAGCAACAAAAGTCAAAACTGACAAATGGGTTCTAATTAAACTAAAGAGCTTCTGCACAGCAGAAGAAACTGTCATCAGAGTGAACAGGCAACCTACAGAATGGGAGAAAATTTTTGCAATCTAACCATCTGACAAAGGGCTAATATCCAGAATCTACAAAGAACTTAAACAAATTTACAAGGGAAAAAAAAACACCCCATCAAAAAGTGGGCAAAGGATATGAACAGACACTTCTCAAAGGAAGACATTTATGCGGCCAACAAACATATGAAAAAAAGCTCATCATCACTGGTCATCAGAGAAATGCGAATCAAAACCACAATGAGATACCATCTCACGCCCGTTAGAATGGCGATCATTAAAAAGTGAAGAAACAACAGATGCTGGAGAGGATGTGGAGAAATAGGAACACTTTTACACTGTTGGTGGGAGTGTAAATTAGTTCAACCATTATGGAAAAGAGTGTGGTGATTCCTCAAGGATCTAGAACCAGAAGTACCATTTGACCCAGCAATCCCATTACTGGGTATAAACCCAAAGGATTATAAATCATTCTACTATAAAGATATATGCACATGTATGTTTATTGGAGCATTGTTCACAATAGCAAAGACTTGGAACCAACCCAAATGCCCATCAGTGTAGACTGGATAAAGAAAATGTGGCACATATACATTATGGAATACTATCCAGACATAGAAAAGGATGAGTTCATGTCCTTTGCAGGGACATGGATGAAGCTGGAAACCATCTTTCTCAGCAAACTAACACGGGAACAGAAAACCAAACACTGCATGTTCTCACTCATAAGTGGGAGTTGAATAATGAGAACACATGGACACAGGGAGGGGGACATCACACACTGGGGCCTGTCAGGGGTTGGGGGGCTAGGGGAGGGATAGCATTAGGAGAAATACCTAATGTAGTTGATGGGTGCTGCAAACCACCATGGCATGTGTACACCTATGTAATAAACCTGCATGTTCTGCACATGTATCTCAGAACTTGAAGCATGATAAAAAAAAAAACAAGGATAAAGAATATTTAATAAGTTCAGTCTCTGAATCTTCCCACACCACTTGTCCATCCTCATTAGACTTTTAGTACTCTGAGGTCAAAAGATTCTTTTGATTTCTTTGAATAAATGCAGGGAATGTGCAAGAGATACTTATAAAATAAATGAGGAAGTATTCAATAATGAATATTGCTCCTTACAGTGATACCCTGAAAATTACAAGAAATTGTTCAGCTGGGAAGGCAAAATAATAGTATTTTAGCAACAATGGTTAAAACTAGGATGTTTAATTATCCAGAATTATCCTAAATCCCTAGGATTAAGTTTAATAGCACTTACTTTGTGTATCTGCATAGAAATAAAGAGCATGAATTCTTGAGACAGCTACCTGGGTACAAACCCTGGCTCTATCACTTACTAGCTGGGCAAGCTTGGACAAATTTCTTACTCTGTGTTTCAGTTACTTTAGCTGTAAAACTGGGATAACATACTACCTTCCTCATATGAGGAATTATGAGGATTAAATTGGTAACATTTATAAATTGCCTAAAATAGTATGTGGCACACAGTGAATATTATTTAAATTATGTTAAATAGATATATCAGCACCTCCCAACCTGAGTCTTGAATGAACCTGGTCCCACAAGATGCTCTCTGTAATTACATATCAAATAGGTTTGGGGAATGTTGCATTTTCTGGAGTCATAATATAAATTTATAAAGTTTTGAAAGGTCATATAGCCAGAAATTCTTGTTTAAATGTAATTATGCCAACGTTTCCCAAGTTGAGTTCTGTGCTTAAACACTTTTCCCCTACTTAACAGATGTTACTAGCCCATAGCCCCATTTCGAGTTAATACAATTTTAATTGTTTACCTGTTACTACTCTGCTTTGTAATTATTTGTGTGTACTTTTACATATATATATATATATATAGTATATATTTTGCATTGCAACTGGAACGAGGTTACAAATTGAGATTTTAATAACATTTGTATTTATTGCTCTGCTGCTCTCTTGCTGCTCTCTGTTTTGTCAGAATTCCTATACAGGGTTTCACATAAATACCAAGTGTGCTGATTTCAATGTAATAGAAAAATGTTATTTAAAACAACAAATTCAAGACCTGTGCCTTGAACGGGTCTGTTTTAGCTGCTACAAAGCCTCTAGCTACACCCATAAAAATGCTGTTTCAGGATAAATGCTTGAGGTGATAGAAACCTCATTTACCCTGATGTGACTTTTATATATCGCATGCCTGTAACAAAATATCTTGTGTATACCATAAATATAATATACCTACTCTGTGCCCACAAAAATTAAAAATTTTAAAAAGAAATTTTAAAAATGCCATTCAGGCAGAAAAAGGCTAAAAAACTGATAGTATTACTAAAACGCAAGACAACGGAAAACCTATTGTCAAAACCTGGAAAAGTCTCCTTTCAGTTATCAGGGCCCTGAGGCTGACTTTGTCACCTCCAATACAATCTACCTCAGCATGGAAGGGAATCCCCTGACTGAAAAGGAGTTGGTAGAAGCTTCATCATTCTCTCCTTTCTTTCCTACCATGCAATCTCAGCTTTGGCTTATACAAAAAAAAAAAAACACAACAAAAAACAAAAAACAAAACAAAACAAAAAACAAACAAAAAAACAAAACAACAACAACAACAAAAAAAAACAGAAAAAAATGCAGGTAACCTGCTCTTACAGCATAGAGAATACGTCTGAAACAGCCAGGAAATGTCTCTCATATCCTTCAGGGCGGCATCACCCAGAAGGGAATGAGCAGTAAGTTTGCCCCTTTCCATGCACAGACTCCAATATGTATAGCAATTTAAACAATAATAAAAGGAGCATCACAAATCAGAGAAGATATGTGTTTAGAAAGAAAAGAGGTTTGGCCGGGCGCAGTGGCTCACGCCTGTAATCCCAGCACTTTGGAAGGCCGAGGCGGGCGGATCACGAGGTCAGGAGATCGAGACCATCCTGGCTAACACGGTGAAACCCTGTCTCTACTAAAAATATAAAAAATTAGCCAGGCGCGGTGGCGGGCGCCTGTAGTCCCAGCTACTCGGGAGGCTGAGGCAGGAGAATGGCCTGAACCCGGGAGGCGGAGCTTGCAGTGAGCAGAGATCACGCCACTGCACTCCAGCCTGGGCGACAGAGCAAGACTCCGTCTCAAAAAAAAAAAAAAGAAAAGAGGTTTGAAAAAATTGATATTGCACTTGAGGGAAAAATAAAAGTGGGGATCCCCATTAAACTATACATCAAAACACATTACAAAAAACAGCCTAAGAGGCTGTCCATTATACTAGAGTGGTCAAAAACAAGGACTTATGTACCTGACAGACTTGGGATTGATTCCTGACTCCATCTCTTCCTAACTGTGTTGCTTTAGGCAAGTTACATGAATTCTGGACCTCTGTGTCTTCTCAGGTACAATGAATAGAATGGTATTTTTCTCATTGGAATCAACCTAAGTGTCCATCAACAGATGAATGGATAAAGAAAATGTTGTGTATTCATATACAATGAAATATTATTCATCCTTTAAAAAGTAGATCCTTGCATTTGCAACAACATGGATGGACCTGGAGGACATTATGCTAAGTGAAATAAGCCACACACAGAAAGAAAATTACTACATGCTATCTAGAGTCTTAAAAAGTCTAATACACAGAAACAGAGAGTAGAACAGTGGTTCTACTCTACCAGGGGCAGGGTACTGGGGGAAATGGGGAGATGCTGGTCAAAGAGTACAAAGTTGCAGTTATGTAAAATGTAAATCTAGAGATCTAATGTACAGCATGAGAACTAATTTGCTAGAGAGTAGATTTCAGGTGCTCTCACCAGAGAAAAAGTGAGGAGATGAACATATTTGACTGCTATAATTTCACAATGTATATCAAAACATTATACACCTAAATATATACAATTAAAAATAATCACGTTTTACATCTTAAGTATATATAATTTTATTTGTCAATTATACTTCAATGAAATAAAAAAATAAGTTTAAAATTTATGATATGCAAAAAACACTGTCAAGAGGATTAAAAGACAAGCCACAGACTGAGAGAAAATATTGGCAAAAAGTGTATATGATAAATAACTGTTATTTAAAATATACAAAGAACTCTTAAAACTCAACAATAAGAAAACATAAAACCCAGTATAAAAAAAAAAAAAGGAAATAGGCCAAACACATTAACAGATACCTCTTCAAGAAGATACAGGAGATGGCAAATAAGAATATCAAATGATGATCCATATCATATGTCATCAGGGCAAAGCAAGTTAAAATAACAATGAGATACTACTACATGTCTATTAGAATGGCCAAAATCCAGAACACAGACAACAAATGCTGCAAGGATGTGGAGTAAAAGGAACTCTTATTCATTGCTGGTGGGAATGCAAAATTGTACAGCTAGTTTGGAAGAGTTTGGCAGTTTCTAATGATACTAAACATACTCTTAGCATGTGATCTAGCAATTACACTCCTTGATATTTATCCAAAGGAGCTGAAAACATGTCCACACAAAAGCCTGCATGTGGATGTTTGTAGAATCTTTATTCACAATTGCCAAAACTTGGAAGCAACCAAGATGTCCTTTAGTAGGTAAATGGATAAACTATGGCACATCCAAAAAATGAAATATTTAGTGCTAAAAAGAAATGAGCTGTCTGAAAAGATATGAAAGAAATTTAAATGCACATTACTAAGTGAAAGATGCCAATGTGAAAAGGCTACATACTGTATGATTCCAACTATATGGTATTTGGGAAAGGCAAAAGTTTGGCGACTTTAAGAAGATCAGTGATTGCCAGGGATTGGGAAAAGGAAGGCATAAATAGGCAGAGCATATGTGATTTTTAGAGCAGTGAAACTGCACTGTATGATGCCATAATGGTGAATATGTGGTTACTATACATTTGTCCAAACTCATAGAATATACAACACCAAGAGAGAACCCTATGTAAACTATGATCTCTGAGTGATAATGTATGTGTTCAGCAATTATAACAAATGTATCACTCCAGTGGGTGACGTTAATCATGGTGGAGGGCTATGCATATATGAAGGTGGAGGGTATATAAGAAATCTCTGTACCTTCTGCTCAATTTCACTGTGAACCTAAAACTACTCTAAAAATTAAGTCTATTAAAAAAAAGAAATCAAACAACCAATTGGAAAGTGCTCATTCCTTTTCTATTTTCTGAAGGAGATTGTGCAGAACTGATATTAATTCTTCTTTAAATATTTCATAGATTTCTCCATGAAACTATCTTAACTCTTGGAGGTAATCTTTTCAGGAGTTTTTGTACTACAAGTTCAATTACACAGAATAGAGAACAAAAATATGTCCAATAAATTTTTGACACAGGTGCAAACACAATTAAATGAAAGGAAGAGCTTTTTCAACAAATGGTGCTTGAGCAACTGAATATCCATAGGCAAAAAGTGGTTTTTAAAAAAACGACTTTGGCCTTAACCTCACGCATTTTACAAAAATTAACTCAAACGGATTATGGACTTAAATGTAAAATGTAAAACTATAAACCTCTTAGAAGAAAATCTTTGGGATCTAGGACTAGGCAGAATTCTTAGACTTGACACCAAAAGCACAACCCATAGAAGGGAAAATTGATAAACTGGGCTTCATATAATTAAGATCATTTGCTGTATGAAAGACTCTGTTAAGAGCACAAAAAGACAAAATATGGCCTGGGAAAAAATATTTGCATATCACCACATATCTGACAAAGGACTTTTATCTAGAAAAATAAAGAACTCAAAACTCAACAACAAAATATCCAAATAACCCCCTGGTCAAATGGGCAAATGACAGCAAGAGAAAGTGGATATATGGATGGCAAATAAGCACATACAATAATGTTCAACATCATTAGCCACTACAGCAATACAAATTAGTACCACAATGAGATATTACTATACACCTATCACAACAGCTAAAATAAAAAATAGTGACAATGCAAAATTGTGGAGAACCTGGATCACTCATAGATTAGTCGTGGGATGTATAATGGTACAGTCACTATGGAAAACAAATTGATCGTTCTCTAAACAAACAAACAAACAAAGTTAAACATACAACTACCCCAAAAGCCAGTAATTGCACTGTTGGGCATTTATCCCAGGGAAATGACAAGTTATATTCACACAAAAACCTGCACATGTTATAGCACCTTTATTTGTAATAACCCCAAACTAGAAACAACCTAGACGTCTGTCCTTCAAGAGGGAATGCTTAAACGAACTATGGTACAAGCATACCATGAAACACTAATTAGCAATGAAAAGAAACAAACTATTAAAAACCTGTAAGAATAGGCCAGGCGCGGTGACTCACGCCTATAATTCAGCACTTTGGGAGGCCGAGGCAGGCGGATCACGAGGTCAGGAGATTGAGACCATCCTGGTTAACATGATGAAACCCCATCTCTACTAAAACTACAAAAATTTTAGCTGGGTGTGGTGGTGTGCACTTGTAGTCCCAGCTTCTTGAACCCGGGAGGTGAAGGTTGCAGTGAGCCGAGATCGTGCCACTGCACTCCAGCCTGGGCAACAAAGTGAGACTTCATCTCAAAAAAACAAAACAAAACAAAACAAAACAAAACAAAGAAAACCCTGTAAGAATCTAGATGAATCACCAGAGAATTATGCCAAATGAAAAAAACTGAACCCCAAAAGCTTGCCTACTGTATGATTTCATTTATATGACATTCTTGACATGAAAAAATTATAGAAATGGAGAACAGATTACTTTTTGCCAAGGGTAAAGGAGAGGATGCAGGTGGTAGGGAAATATGGTGGCTATAAAAGGACAACATGGGATCTTCATGATGAAAAACATGTTCTGTATCTTGACTCTGCCAAGGTCAATATCTTGGTTGTGATATTGTACTATTGTTTTGCAAGATGTTATCTTTGTGGACAACTGGGTAAAGAATAAGTAGGATCCCTCTGTATGATGTCATACAACTACATGAGAATCTCCAATTATCTCAAAATAAAAAGTTCAATTTTTAAAAAGTTAACTGAATGTAGTATTTAACAATGACCCTATTCTCACCATGGAATACTATGCAGCCATAAAAAACGATGAGTTCGTGTCCTTTTAGGGGCATGGATGAAGCTGGAAACCATCATTCTCAGCAAACTATTGCAAGGACAAAAAACCAAACACTGCATGTTCTTACTCATAGGTGGGAATTGAACAATGAGAACACTTGGACACAGGAAGGGGAACATCACACACCGGGGCCTGTTGTGGGGTGGGGGGAGGTGGGAGGGATAGCATTAGGAGATATACCTAATGTAAATGACGAGTTAATGGGTGCAGCACACCAACATAGCACATGTATACATATGTAACAAACCTGCACGTTGTACACATGTACCCTAGAACTTAAAGTATAATAATAAAAATAATAAAAAAAAGACCCTATTCTTTTCATTTGTGGCAAGTATACCTCTTTAATATGCCAATGTTAACTTATCTTAAGACAACATTATCTTAGGAAATTAGCATTAACCCTAAACTTACTTGAACTGACTATTTTATAGTGCTTCTCATGAAAATATCAACTCGATTCACAGAAGTCTTTAAGAGGAAAATGCCTAATATCAGAGGAAATGAAGTGCTAAAAGCTCAATTAAATTAAATATTAAATAATGCTCACAGAAGATTATGGATTCAAAAGAAGGCAACTATTTCAAACAGAAAAAAAGGAACATTTAAGAAGTAATGAAGAAATAACATGCTATAAATGATATGACATATTGGTGGCATTTTTAAAACCCGCTTAAGTAAAATGGGTATATTCCATTTCTAAATGCTTTAGGAACTTGAATATCTTTTTACTTAGAACATTTCTCCATGTTAACCTTGCTTAAAATACATTAACATGCCCTAATTTCCACCTCCCCACTGTAATTGTCTCTCTCCTCATAAAAATATATGTAGACATATTTTAAAATATATTCACTATTTACATTTTCCAATTGTCTGTTCATTCTTTTCAACCTGATGATTCCTGTCTTCATAACTCTGCTTATTGAAACAGCACTGATAAGGCATCAGTGACTTGCAAATCTTAACACCCAAGGGTTCTGAGAATCTTGTTTCTTGAGACTCGTTTCCTTTGGCCTCTCTGACAGTGTCCACTCCCGTCGTTCTATTACAGTTTCTACTTCTTTGTATCACTCACTAGACCTTCTTCCTTCTCCCCTTAATAGCAACAACAATGGCATTTGTGAAGCAATATTTTTGCATACCTTATTTAATTTGTATTTAAGAAATTTATCATCACATTTTTTATAAGAGTGGACAATGAGACACAGGTAAGTAATCTGATCCAGATTATGCTCAGAGTCATGTAAATCCTAGTCCTCACTTCTTTTCTTGCTATTCTTACTTTTCATTAATCTTATCTATTTTTATCAGTTTGGGTGTCACCTTTATGGAGATACCTTTAAACCATACTGATGATACACAGATAGTTTCCAAGTTCTGCATTTTTAACTGCCTATTAGATAGCTTGGCACAAATGACCCAGATACAAAACTCTTCAGGTCCCTAACTCAGCATTGCCCATAGAAGTCAGCAGCTCTTAATGTTCCTTTTAATGCCCTGACCATCTCTCTAGTCATCCAGATATGAAGCTTGAATGTTAACCGTTTCCTCCTTCACATCAAGTCCACTATCAAATCTTACAGATTCCATGTCTTTCGACTTTGATTCTTTCTACCCATTCTCTCTCCTCTAGGGCTCTGTCATCCCTCACTCAACTAGACCAGTGTGTAGCTGCTTAGCTGGTCTACTGGCCTCAGAACTCTTCCTAGTTACAGTCTATTCTTAAATGACTGTCTGGTTAATATTCCTCATTTGTAGTCTTCTGCTTAAAAGAAATACCTCCAACTGCTTGATCACCTGCTGTCAGCTACTTCTGCCAACTCATAATGTGCTTGATGTCAAAACTCAAAAGAAGACTCAGAGTGAGTCAAAAATACTTTTTAGAGTATTTTTACATGCAATTATTTGAAGGGAGTCTACACTTCAGAAGAACTAGTCTTCCAGTATAAAGGACACAGCAGGTATTTAAAGACAAGAAACAACAACACAAGGCTACCAGCTTGGAGTAGGCTGTGTGGGGGTGGGAAAATCCACATGAATAATCTGCTTGCACGGGTCATCACAGATCTGCAGACATAAACATCACAAAAATGTCTGAGATGTAGAGTTTTCTTTAAAAACTTACCAACTTAAAGGGCCCAAGGCTTTATTTATTTGGGGGACTAGAACTAGACAAAGTCGTCTTCCTTTTTGTTTATTTTAGGGTGTAAAGTACTTTATTTATAAATGAAATTCATGGTGTGCATAGACACATGGTGACAGGGCAAGATATTGGCTTTGTTTTCTCATCTACTATATGGAGCCCTTCTACCTTTCCATTATCTTTTTCCTTTAAACTAGTAACTAGTTGGCTTAGTGGGTTCCAAAGAATCTTGTAGTATTTTCTTACTTCTATGTTGCTTTTGCCTCAAACACTTTAGTTACCATCAATCGAAACACTAGCACTTCCTTAAGGTCTATATAAATTCTATCTTAGCAACACTTTGCTGATACTACTTTTCTACAATTATTATCATTTTTCTTTAATAACACTTATGAATCTTACTTTTACTGAATGTATTTTGCTTTGCAGAAAAGTGTGTATTATCATCTAATTGCCAAATTTTATTTATTTCCATTTATTTTATAATGGAATTCAATTCTATAGTGTGTCTACACCATCATTGCACTTCTCTAAAATATATAGGCAAAGACAAAAAAGGAATGGGGAAAAATTAAGGTTTCATAAAATAAAATTATATGTTAGTACTGTATATGACTGGTGAGGGTAACTACTGGTGAAGGGAGAAAATTAGAATGGTTGTGTGTATACACATGTGAAATGCATTTGTATCTGCCTTCAAGCAGCTTACAATAACTGTAAGTGCTCAATAAAGATTTAATAATAATAAATGCTGACATTTACTGAGTACCTACTACGTACCAGTCATGCCTTAAATAATTTAATTCCCAAAATCACTTACAGAATAGTAATCTAGACACAGAGTGGTAAATGAGCAAGGTTACACAGATAATATATAGTAGATACAAAATTAGAAAATCTGGCCATCTGGTTCTAGAACTCTAACCATTAAGCAACACTGCAAATTTGAATGGAACTAAATTAGCACACATTTTGAACACACAAGCATGTAAGCATTTAGTCTCTTCCCATTTTCTTCTATTTGGTTACCATGGTTACCTCTTCTACCTTCAGTTAAAGCCAAGATTTTATTTGTACCAACTCTTTTTTTTTTTTTTTTTTTCCAGACACAGTCTCACTCTGTCGCCCAAGGTGGAGTGCAGTGGCCTGATCTCTGCTCACTGCAATCTCCGCCTCCCGGGTTCAAGCGATTTTCCTGCCTCAGCCTCCTAAGTAGCTGGGATTATAGGCACGCGCTACCACACACAGCTAATTTTTGTATTTTTAGTACAGATGGGGTTTCACCATGTTGGCCAGGATGGTCTCAATCTCCTGACCTCATGATCTGCCCATCTCTGCCTCCCAAAGTGCTGAGACTACAGGCGTGAGCCACTGTGCCCCGCCATTTGTACCAACTCTTTCTGGCTTTGAACAACTTTTGCTGAATAGTTGGAAATATGCTTGTAAGACATAACTGAGATGACCACAAACTATTTTCTAATAAAAACTGATACTTTATTGAGGTTTCTTTGTTAAATAGGTAGCTAAGAGACCTTAGCACGATTACCATGTGAATGGGTAAATTTCACTGATTCAATGGAAGGAAACAGTTAACACCACTACTGACTTAGAATCAGTAACTTAAATATAGAAAGAAATAGCCTTAATGCATAACATGTTGTTTCCAAGAGTTATATAAATGTGGATTAACCACACACTTGATTTAAATCTTCCTAGGTGTCATGACTAATTTCCCTTTTACTGATTATTACACTACAAAATTTATTCTGATATTCCTAATGTTTCCTTCAAAATAAATACAAAAGTTTATCATAACAAAGCCACCAGCAGCACATATAATACATCGCAACATTTTTTTGACATTTTCATGGAATTGATACTGCAGTAATCACTGGGTGCTATCATGGGTGAGCAGTGCATTTCAGGAATTATATTTCATAGTTTTTCAGTCTGTAGCAACTGGAGAACAAAATACGCAAAGGCTACCAGAGAGTGTCTATTTAGTCATAGAGTCTATTAGTCCACCATCTCTCATTCCAAACCATGAATAATTATATATTATTGAGAAGTGACATTTACATATTCATTATATATGTGTGGACCCATGTTGATATACGTATATACACACAACCATTCTACTTTTCTCCTTTCACCAGTAGTTATCCTCACCAGTTATATACAGCACTAACATTTAATTTTATTTTATGAAACCTTAATTTTTCCCTATTTCTTTTTTGTCTTTGGCTATATATTTTACGGAAGTGTAATGTTGGTGTAGAAACACTACAGAATTGAATTCCATTATAATGGAAACATTCTCCAAATTATTGGCAGTCATAACTTCCATTTTCGTTGATTATGTATCTTTTTTTTAGATCTTAATCAGTAATTGAAAGAACTTTCATAGATAATTTTAAGATAAATAGCTTTATGCACTAGTATGTTTTTCTACTTTTGAATAATTTTCTTGGTATAAATCTTGGAAATGGAATCATTAGCATTCAAATTATCTTGAAATGATACATTTATCATTTTAAAAAACAAACTTACTTTGCATTGTCAGTGTTAGTACCTTGATCACTACATTTTTTCAATAAAAAATAGCAAAGTATATTAGAAGATTCTCTTTATTCTATTCTAACAATTATTAATAAGTGCCTAAGTAAAAACAAAAAAATAAGAAAAGGGAAGGTATACTGAGTTAAGCTATGCTTGAAACTTTTTAAAAGCACTTTTATTTAAACTAACTTTTATGATTTCAAGAATATTAATTCTCATAGTAAAAAATACTAAAAAACAAAACAATCACTCATGATTCATTCTTCCTTACTTTATTCTATGTATAAATTTCATATGTAGATATAATAAAAACCCATGTGAATTTCTCTGAGGCATAATGTCTTGTTATAAGCATGATTTTGGTCACTGCATTTTACTAATATCTTCTACTTTACTTAATCATTTGGTTCCTAGTATACATATTAGTGTAATTAAAAAATTTTCAGCTCTTAAAAACAGTATTGCAATGAGTGAGGGTCAAATTTGTATACGTATCTATGATTATTTTTCCTAGAGGTGATGTTACTACCTACGATTATAAGTAGTTTTAAGGTTCTTGATACGTGGTATCAAATTTCTTTTTAAAAAGCTGTATGAAAAAGCTTGGATAAAAAAACAATTTTCATACATGAAGTAAAATCATTATATGGAATGTGTCACAAATAGCTAACATATACATATAGGATAGTTACTCTTTAACAATGGATAATGAACTCCAGAAATGGGAAATAAATCAAATGAAGCAGAGCAGAAATAGAAGGTAGGCAGTGCAAAGGATGGAGAAACAATGAAAACTTAATATACATCGTGCTTTGCCTGATCGCACATTGTACATATAAGCTGGTTAGAGAAAGGAGCCAGAAGTGGTCCAAGTCTTTAATTTCTTTTCTAATCTTTCTGGACACATCTTAGTAGGTTGATTTGGATTATTACTTGGAAACTATGCTGTTTGGCTTCTATGGAGAACATAGGGGTTCTTAAAAACAAGAGTGAAATCTGCTTGAGAATTAGAGTAGCCTTAGAATAGTCATATCAACAAATTAATAGAGGAGAAAAAAGAAACCATATATCTAGGATAAAATGCCAAAATAATACATGGAAAGAATCATACTTTATTGTGTTAATTCATGTCTTCATGTATTCATTCATTAAACTAATCTTTGTTGAACAACTATTATATGCCAGGCACATCTCTAAATGCTAGAGATATGATAATGAATCAGAGATATAGTCTGTATCTTTATGGAGCTTACAGTTTAGTGAGAAATACTGACAATTAACCAGGTAGTTATAGTAGGGTGATGTCAAGCTTAGTGGGATAAGGAAACAAGGACAACCAACCCTGTTCGGGCAGTTAGAGAAAGTATGAGGCCAGTTTCCAAGTGAAAACTGAAAGGTAGTCAATGGAACAGAGTGAGCTGAAGAACCAAAATACTGCTTATGTAACTTTTGCTATCCAACGTAAGTCTCGAAATAATAGTACACCTGTTTGGAACTTTATAGCTTCCCATTATGTTCTGGTGGGGAGAGCTAGACGACTTTAAAACTGCTGAGATCATTATAGCCATGGACAACCTGTGATACTAGCCAAATTTTAGCAATGCAAATATGGGGATAGGAAAAATAAAGAATTCAAAAAGACAGAAACAAATATCTTAATGAGGGAAGAGTAAGAAGTAAGACTAGAACTGTGTAATAAATATTCTGTCCAGTTACAAATGTGCGTGAATTCATTGTACAGTTCATTGTATAGGCTTGTTTGGGGGTTTTCCTATTTGTTGCTCTTGTTGTTTTCTCTTGAGACCTGACAAAGTACCCCTTTGAAAGTTGTAGAGAACAAGTCTCAGCTAGATGGACCCAACTCAAAATCTAGCCATTATATTGGTGCTAGCCAGGAATAAACTTGATTACATTGGCCAACCAGGGGGACACTGGCAAAAGCTCTCATCTTCAGCTGACATCTGTGAAGAAGCTTGACTTGATGATACCTGGTAGCTTCACAGGGATCATCCAAAGTATGAGGGAACTTTTCACAGACTTTTATGAATAATACTCAATTTGATTCTTACCATAAGGCTATTTGGGGCCAGAGAAAATACTGCTCTCTTTACTTTTCAAAGAAAGAAACAGATTCAAAGGTAGCGAATGCTTTGCCTAGGGGCACCCTTCTAGTAACTGTCATGGCTAAAACTGAAGTCTTCAGATTCTTAGTCTATTGCTCTTTCTATTAACATCAGTTTCTTCAACACCTCTGGATTGCCATTCTTTATGAAATGTGATCAGTAAGACCTACTATATATGGGAAAAATTATTAAAGACTATGGAGACTATATTTTAACTCATTGCAAACATAGAAAGTTGATCTTTTTTATTTTAAGATAATTGTAGATTTACAAGAAGCTGTAAGAAATAATACAGAGAGATTCCAGGTGCCCTTTACTCATTTTCCCCCAATGGTAACATCCTTCAAATAAATACAATGTCATAATGAGAATACTGGAGTTAAATATAGAACATCTTCTTCACAACACAGATCTCTCATGTTGTCCTTTTATGTCCACACCCCTGCCCAATCCCCTCATTATTCCATGGCTACCACCAATCTGTTCTCCATCTGTATGATTTCATTTCAAGATTGTCAAATAAAACAAATCGTGCAGTATTGTAACCAATTGGGTTTTTTTTTTTGAGATTCCTTTTTTTTTAATTTAAAAAAAAATTTTATTATTATTATACTTTAAGTTTTAGGGTACATGTGCACAATGTGCAAGTTAGTTACATATGTATATATGTGCCATGCTGGTGTGCTGCACCCATTAACTCGTTATTTAGCATTAGGTATATCTCCTAATGCTATCCCTCCTGCCTCCCCCAACCCCACAACAGTCCCCAGAGTGTGATGTTCCCCTTCCTGTGTCCATGTGTTCTCATTGTTCAATTCCCACCTATGAGTGAGAACATGCACTGTTTGGTTTTTTGTCCTTGCGATAGTTTACTGAGAATGATGATTTCCAATTTCATCCATGTCCCTACAAAGGACATGAACTCATCATTTTTTATGGCTGCATAGTATTCCATGGTGTATATGTGCCACATTTTCTTAATCCAGTCTATCATTATTGGACATTTGGGTTGGTTCCAAGTCTTTGCTATTGTGAATAGTACCGCAATAAACATATGTGTGCATGTGTCTTTATAGCAGCATGATTTATACTCCTTTGGGTATACACCCAGTAATGGGATGGCTGGGTCAAATGGTATTTCTAGTTCTAGATCTCTGAGGAATTGCCACACTGACTTCCACAATGGTTGAACTAGTTTACAGTCCCACCAACATTGTAAAAGTGTTCCTATTTCTCCACATCCTCTCCAGCACCTGTTGTTTCCTGACTTTTTAATGACTGCCATTCTAACTGGTGTGAGATGGTATCTCATTGTGGTTTTGATTTGCATTTCTTTGATGGCCAGTGATGGTGAGCATTTTTTCATGTGTCTGTTGGCTGCATAAATGTCTTCTTTTGAGAAGTGTCTGTTCATGTCCTTCGCCCACTTTTTGATGGGGTTGTTTGTTTTTTTCTGGTAAATTTCTTTGAGTTCATTGTAGATTCTGGATATTAGCCCTTTGTCAGATGAGTAGGTTGCAAAAATTTTCTCCCATTTTGTCGGTTGCCTGTTCACTCTGATGGTAGTTTCTTTTGCTGTGCAGAAGCTCTTTAGTTTAATTAGATCCCATTTGTCAATTTTGGCTTTTGTTGCCATTGCTTTTGGTGTTCTAGACATGAAGTCCTTGCCCATGCCTATGTCCTGAATGGTATTGCCTAGGTTTTCTTCTAGGGTTTTTATGGTTTTAGGTCTAACATTTAAGTCTTTAATCCATCTTGAATTAATTTTTGTATAAGGTGTAAGGAAGGGATCCAGTTTCAGCTTTCTACATATGGCTAGCCAGTTTTCCCAGCACCATTTATTAAATAGGGAATCCTTTCCCCATTGCTTGTTTTTCTCAGGTTTGTCAAAATGTAAAAGAACGGAAATTATAACAAACTGTCTCTCAGACCACAGTGCAATCAAACTAGAACTCAGGATTAAGAAACTCACTCAAAACCGCTCAACTACATGGAAACTAAACAACCTGCTCCTGAATGACTACTGGGTACATAACGAAATGAAGGCAGAAATAAAGATGTTCTTTGAAACCAACGAGAACAAAGACACAACATACCAGAATCTCTGGGACACATTCAAAGCAGTGTGCAGAGGGAAATTTATAGCACTAAATGCCCACAAGAGAAAGCAGGAAAGATCCAAAATTGACACCCTAACATCACAATTAAAAGAACTAGAAAAACAAGAGCAAACACATTCAAAAGCTAACAGAAGGCAAGAAATAACTAAGATCCGAGCAGAACTGAAGCAAATAGAGACACAAAAAACCCTTTAAAAAATTAATGAATCCAGGAGCTGGTTTTTTGAAAGGATCAACAAAATTGATAGACTGCTAGCAAGACTAATAAAGAAGAAAAGAGAGAAGAATCAAATAGATGAAATAAAAAATGATAAAGGGGATATCACCACCGATCCCACAGAAATACAAACTACCATCAGAGAATACTACAAACACCTCTATGCAAATAAACTAGAAAATCTAGAAGAAATGGATAAATTCCTCGACACATACACTCTCCCAAGACTAAACCAGGAAGAAGTTGAATCTCTGAATAGACCAATAACAGGAGCTGAAATTGTGGCAATAATCAATAGTTTACCAACCAAAAAGAGTCCAGGACCAGATGGATTCACAGCCGAATTCTACCAGAGGTACAAGGAGGAGCTGGTACCATTACTTCTGAAACTATTCCAATCAATAGAAAAAGAGGGAATCCTCCCTAACTCATTTTATGAGGCCAGCATCATCCTGATACCAAAGCCGGGCAGAGACACAACAAAAAAAGAGAATTTTAGACCAATATACTTGATGAACATTGATGCAAAAATCCTCAATAAAATACTGGCAAACCGAATCCAGCAGCACATTCAAAAAGCTTATCCACCATGATCAAGTGGGCTTTATCCCTGGGATGCAAGGCTGGTTCAATATATGCAAATCAATAAATGTAATCCAGCATATAACAGAACCAAAGACAAAAACCACGATTATCTCAATAGATGCAGAAAAGGCCTTTGACAAAATTCAAGAACCCTTCATGCTAAAAGCTCTCAATAAATTAGGTATTGATGGGATGTATCTCAAAATAATAAGAGCTATCTATGACAAACCCACAGCCAATATCATACTGAATGGGCAAAAACTGGAAGCATTCCCTTTGAAAACTGGCACAAGACAGGGATGCCCTCTCTCACCACTCCTACTCAACATAGTGTTGGAAGTTCTGGCCAGGGCAATTAGGCAGAAGGAAATAAAAGGTATTCAATTAGGAAAAGAGGAAGTCAAATTGTCCCTGTTTGCAGATGACATGATTGTATATCTAGAAAACCCCATTGTCTCAGCCCAAAATCTTCTTAAGCTGATAAGCAACTTCAGTAAATTCTCAGGATACAAAATCAATGTGCAGAAATCACAAGCATTCTTATACACCAATAACAGACAAACAGAGAGCAAATCACGAGTGAACTCCCATTCACAATTGCTTCAAAGAGAATAAAATACCTAGGAATCCAACTTACAAGGGACATGAAGGACCTCTTCAAGGAGAACTACAAACCACTGCTCAATGAAATAAAAGAGGATACAAACAAATGGAAGAACGTTCAATGCTCATGGGCAGGAAGAATCAATATCATGAAAATGGCCATACTGCCCAAGGTAATTTATAGATTCAATGCCATCCCCATCAAGCTACCAATGACTTTCTTCGCAGAATTGGAAAACACTACTTTAAAGTTCATATGGAACCAAAAAAGAGCCCACATTGCCAAGTCAATCCTAAGCCAAAAGAACAAAGCTGGAGGCATCACGCTACCTGACTTCAAACTGTACTACAAGGCTAGAGTAACCAAAACAGCATGGTACCGGTACCAAAACAGAGATATAGATCAACGGAACAGAACAGAGCCCTCAGAAAGTTGATCTTTAACACAAGTTTGAAAAAGAAAACAAATTGCTTTTTGTCTGCTATCTAATTTTCAGTAAGACTCAACAAAAGCAGTAAGTCTGTGAACATTCTACTTTATCATTAAAAATTTTATAAAAATGCTTAGAACAATGGGATTCCAAATATGTATTCAACTACTTAAAGTATCACATAATGAGTAAAGCCAAAGCCAACTCGAAAATACTTTAAGACTGTATGATACCAGCACTTTCTAATACAATTTAACGTTGATCAACTGATCCTAATTCCACATAGTGGCCATTGTGGAGAAAACACCAAATGACAAATCATTTTTAGAGTAAGATTATCAAACCTATGAACAATATCATCCTCAGGCACTTACTTAATTTGCTTTCTGTTATTATTTCCAAATTTGGTTATGTTGACCCTCAAATTTCCATATTCAGAAAACTGAACAGCGCTTTCCAGGCCAAGCCTTGCTGCTTCTCCCACAGGCTTGCAAAACATAATTTAATTGTGTGTCTCTCTTTTTTTTTTTTTTTAAGATAGCCAATAACTTGGTTTTCTTCCCCTAAGGAAACATTACGCACCTCAGAGAAACAAGGAAAAATTTTAAACATATACTTTGCAAAAATAATTACAGTTGACTCTTAATTTTCTGTGGTAGAGGAAAGCAGAGATAGCATGTGTGACTGAAATTCATGGACATGCCCCAAATTTCATTTTGAAAAGCAATTTCAACTTCTCATTTAAACAAACCTGTTATTTGCTGCAAAATTGGTTGATGTGAGCTTTGCTTCTTTTTTCGAGCCAGCCAGAGGGTAAAGCAGGGAATGTACAAAATAGAAGTACCCTCAAACTTGATAATCAATTCCCAAGGAAATGAAAGTTAACCATAATCACTTGGCACTGCATAAAGAAAGAATTCTACAGGAAATGTAAACACAGCTAAAACCGTCTGATGTTTACTGTTTTCAGAGTCTAAATGCCCTCTTTAAAACCAATATGTAAGAAAAGTCATTAGATTTTCTTTACCAAGTCTGTGATTATTTAAAACCAAATCATGAAGCTACAGATTTAGAAGTATCTCTAGGAAATATAAAAATGAAGATATCACGCTTAATCTCTATATTTCTATGTGATGACATTAATCGGGAGGCTAAATTGAAGCTGTGCATAAAAAGCAGCTTCTCTGCTTCCAAAAAAGTGATTCATAATTCTAATTGTTTTTAAGTGCAAAGTGACTAAAGAGGCAAGTTTAAGCTTTAGCTTGTAAGGCCCAAAATGCATTTTCCCTCTATAGAAATGTTCATTGTTCTTTCTGATCCTTAAATGTTTGAAGGATCTTTAAAGAAGGTGATATCCTTTGGATGTTTGGCCCCTCCATATTTCATGTTCAATGTTCAGGGTGGGGCCTAGTGGGAAGTGTTTGGGTCATGGAATTGGATCCCTCATGCCCTCCTCATGGTAAGCAGTTTACATTAGAACTGGTTGTTAAAAAGAGGCTGGGACCTCCCCCCTCTCTCTCTTGCTCCCTCTCTTGCCATAAGACATGCCTGTCCCCCCTTCATCTTATACCATGAATAAAAGCTTCCTGAGATCCTAACCAGAAGCAAATGCTGGCATCATGCTCCCTATACAGTCTGCAGAGCCATGAGCCAAAAATAAACCTCTTTATAAATTAGCCAGTTTCAGGTGTTCTTTATAGCAATACAAAATGGACAACACAGAAGATAAGACAGATGAAGGCATGCTCTTGTTCTCTGGATACCCATTCAACCAAGGATCTTTTCCCAAAATGGCTGGTTTCATCTATCTGAATAAACTGTTGAGACATGTAATAACCATGATTGATGATCTCCACAGTTGTTTTTAGGAAACACCCTCAATTAAATAGCAGTTCTCAAAGTGTGGTTCTCACAGGCCAGGAGAATCAGTTTTATCCAGGAATTTGTTGGATATGAAAAGTCCTGTGCCCCATCCTGGGGCTGTTGAATCAGAAACTCTGGATTGAGGCCCAACAAACTAAATTTTAACAAGCCCTTCAGGTGATTCTGATGCATGCCAACGTTTGCACACACTCCCTTAGAAGGCCTGACCTCTTACCATTGTCTCAAACTTATGAGAGCCTAAGAAAACCAGAACCTCTGGAAACATCTAGGGGGTTGCAACAAACTTTCATCAATGGCTTTTATCATGCTTAGCCTATAAAAGTTTGGAATAAATGTTTAGCCTTCTTCTGAAGTATTAGATCACTAAACATCTATTGTCAATACTCATCGTCAAAAATGTTTCTTTTCATCTTTTATCAATACCTTTGTTTTACCACTTTCTGATCACCATCGATTACACAGAATGTTAAAATTCACATATTGTATGTTTCTTATTTCATTTCTTCAGCATCTTTATAATTGGTGAGTAACTCATTTCGTTAATGACATTTATAAATTTTTAAATACTTTTAGTCACTGTTATTCGTTAAGATTCTCCAGAGAAATAGAACCAATAGAATATATGTGTGTGTGTATTCACACACACAGACACACACACACAGCACACATACATATGTATATATAAAGAGATTTGTTATAAGGAATTGGCTCACACAATTATGAAGGTTGAGAGGTCTCAAGATCTGCAGTCAGCAAGCTTGAGACCCAGGACAGCCAAGTACCAAGTACTTGGTCACAGTCCAAGTACCAACACCTGAGAACCAGGAAATCTGATGGTGTTCAGTTTCAGTCCAAAAGCTGGCAGGCTCCCAGACACAAGAGGAACCAATGTTTCAGCTTAATGACAAAGGCCAAGAAGAAGACCAATGTCCTAGCTCAGAGTATCCAGGCAAGAGGAGTTCCCTTTCTCTTGCAGGAAGGTCAGACATTTTTGCTCTGTTCAGAACTTCAACTGATTGGCTGAGACCCACTCACATTAGCCTGGGGGCGGCGGGGAGGGGGGCAGGCAGTGTTTATGGGGTGGGCAACCTGCTGATCCAAATGTTAATCTCATCCAAAAACACCCTCACAGACACATCTAGAATAATGTCTGATCAAATATCTGGACAATCCGTGGCCTGGTCAAGCTGGCATATGAAATTAACCATTATAGTCATTTTTTAATTACTACTTTTATTTTCCACAGAATTGTATAAGTGTTCTGACTAATATGTTCAATATGCTCATCACTTTACTCTTATTGGACATGATGTAGTTAATATTATGTATAAAGCAACTATAAATCAAACACAAACACAGTCTATGGAAGACACTAACAAATGACCCACTGGCTTAAATTAAGAGAGACAATCATGATGACATAGTGCACTGCTGATGTTGAGCAGTCAACAATTTTTTGCTATACAGTGTACCTTTTATACATTAATAAAAGTTTGTAGTTGAAAGTTAATCAGGAGAGAGGCTTTTTTTTTTTTTTGCATAGTGCTAATTCAACTGCAAATACATGAAAAATCCATCCAAATAGCAAAGCTTTTTTTTTTTTTTTTTTAACACCTGATCATGCAGCAGAGTGTTTCATTAATTGGCTATTTTGGCACCAGGCAAACTGATTCTAAATCAGAAGAAAACAAGATTTCTTTGAGGTGGAAGGACTTTCAAATAATGAACAGCAAAAGCAAATACTTATGGCATGCCTATTATGCATGAGGTACTAGCTACATGTTAGGCCCCAAGTTTCCCAAATTAATGCTTGAAAACTAAACATTCCAAATCAGGCAGCTAAAAAAAAAAATGGTAAATGTATCTATTCTATACTTTAAATGCTTCTATTGGGCAAGTTATATAATGTGTAATTTTTAATATTTTGTCTACCTCATTTATTAAATCAATGTGAATAAGAAATTCTTTTGTTTCACCTTTGTTATTTATAACTCTGGGAAGATGAGTTACACCTGCCCAATATAATGGACTAATCAAATTATTGTACAGAGAATTAGAAACTACAAATTAACCAAATCAGGAAAGAGATTATATGCAACTATTCAATGTTAAGGCCCAAGAGAGCATATTTTTAAAAGACCATGGACAGTTACTAGAGTTTATGTAATGTAATTATAAGTTTAAGACCAAAGAAATTGAAATGGCATGACTATATAAAGTTTTGAACACATACATAGAAAAGTATGGAGGAAAAAAGTGATTTGGCATTCCTGAAATATAAAAAGCTCTTAAGAAGAGAAAGTAAACATGTTCAAAATTTGAATAAAGTAAGACAAGATTAGGACAAAGCTTTCTCTTTTCAATTAGATTAAACTGAAACACTGTTTATTTTCGTAAGTGTCCAAATCTGGGTCAAAAAACTTCAGAACTATAGATGACTGTCAGTAAGTAAATGTGATATAGTAGTTACATTCAGTATTGCTGGGGGTTACTGCAAAGACCCAAAGACATACTCTTTAGTTTTTATAACTAGTTCCAAATTGACTCCACTTCAAGGCCATAAAAAGATCCAGGGATCTTTTCATGCCTACAAAATTGAGAATTATGGGTTGCTGTTGTTGTTGTTGTTGTTGATGATGTATTGTGTGTTTGAATGTGTGATTCCATGTAGTTAAAAAAAGAGTAAGAAGGTAAGAAAGTTAATGATACAGACAGCAAGAATAAGCTAGTGCAGGTAAGCAGAGGTAAGAGGAGGAAAGGAAGAAGGGAGAGAGAAGGCTACTGGTTTGTATTGTTACTGATAAATACATTTATCAAGATGCGGAATTTAAAAGCATCAAGGAAGGAGGGAGAGAAGCTATTGGTTTGGATTGTTACTGATAAATACATTTATTTTATCAAGATGCAGAATTTAAAAGCATCAAGGAGAAATCAGAGTCAGGCTTTGCTCCGGATTCTATTTTGTTACAGATTTACATAAGACATTGAATCTGAATCTCACCTAGAAATTCCTATGTTGCCGCCACACAGATGAGGTAATATAAATGAAATCTGTTTAGAAATTGTAAGGCACTAAATATGCAGGGCACGCCATGAATCATGACCTCAGTAGGTTGTAAACAATCCTGTTTTGATAACCATCATCCTTCTTGTTTTCCAAATGGAAATGAAGTTAAATCAGAGGTGCAGAGCCAGTTAATGATGCACCTGAGGACAGGATTGTAGGATGTGTCCAAAACTCAAGTAGTGTTCTATGCACACTGGCCTAGTTCCTTCTTTAAACAAGAGATTATTTTACAGACCACATTGTGTCTTATGAATCAAGAATATGGTATATTCTAAAACACCATTTAAAAGTTAAAAGGATATTGTTTTCACTGATTCTAAGTCACCAGTGACTTGCTAGCTTTGGACAAGGGCAATGTCAATAGCAATGCCATATATTCAGTAATAAGAAGTATATGCAATAGAATAAAAAATTAGAAAAGAAAAGTAATATTCTCACAAAATCCATTATAAAGAATGAGGTAATTTCTCTTCTAAATGATTCTATAGTCCCAAAAGATATAATGCCATTATAGAAACACATTTAAACAAACATAAAGCTAAATGAACTCATAATATGTGGCTTCTGCTAAGGCAAGACTGTATAAAAGGAGGATAAGAAAAATACCTCAGTGCTCAAGACAAGAACAAGTAAGAATTGTTTAGATTCTCACACTGTTTTCTTGGCGATTCAGACCTTTTCTAATTTAAGCAGCCACCTCATATTTCTAAGTTCTTGTTAATTCTATACACTCCAGGAATTACTCTTTTAACCTGAAGAACTGTTTTATTGGAAAAGCCAACTTACAAAATTAATTCTTCTCTAAAACTATAGATGCTTTTTTAAAGTATATATCTGTATGGCCACTGTTGTCAATGCTAAAGAAGTGAGAATTGAAGGGAAAACTACAGATTATTTCAGCTCAATCCAGTGTCACAGTTGATTAAAACGCAGTCTGTATTTGGTACATTTTTGAAAAACCGGTGTTTTCAGTTTATTTTTATTATTTTTAAAAATAATCTCATTACATTATGGATGAATAATCATACCTAGTATCTTTAAAGAAATGCGGTTCTGTGATGAACGTGGATATTATACTAATGCTAGCATCAATGCATTTTAATTTTGTGTCTTTTCAGGACTACCGTAAATAATGAATATGTATTTAATAGCTGCTTTCTTGCCAAATACATTGAGGCATTTTCTTACTAAACAAATAAAGCATTCCCTTGATTCAAAATTTTATGCTCCATGTAGTACTCATGATAGGGGATGAAAAGGCCTGTTAGGCTGTTATCCTAACTGTTTTAAGACAATTTCCCCAAGTTTGAGTCAACATAACTCAGTTTAAACAGCTTTTTTCTTTAACTTCCCATTATTCTTTCCTTTCTTTTCTCTCATTTTCATACCTTCTTTAAAAGTAGATTGACAGGAAAATGTAAGTTGAGGTCCATTACATAGGGCCTGCTTTGAACATGGCCCAAAATATTATTTGCAGTTACATAGTAATATCAGTCATACTACTTTGCTATACTGTAGGTGTTATAATTTATCAATTGTGTTGATCTGGCTCTACTAAGTCTCTTAATACTTTAGTACATGTCAGGTTTTTATATAAAAGATTTATATAATTATATAAATGTATAGAAGCCTATCTTTTTTTTCTATTTTATAGTAACATATAATTTAGATTTACAGAAAACTTTTAAATGACATATATTAAAGTATATTTTTCATGCTTTCTTTTCAGTTAAAGAAAAAATTTTAAAATGAAACATCATTTTATAAGAATGGTACTTAAAGTTTAAATGAGTCAGGCACATAGCTATGTGAAGATTGGTCTTTCCTATCATTAAAAAAAATAAGCATTTATCAACCAATTACCATGTCTAAGGCATTACATGCAAGGCTTTGTGTTTGATGACCATGACTGGCATTTGCAACCTCACATGATTTCTTCTGAGTTAAGAAGTCTTCCCCTAAGAATTATTATGGATTTACTGGGGATTCTTCTACTAGAAAATTAGAACTCTTTGAGCATTTATTACATAATTTCATCCAATCCTCTTAGTTTTTTGAATGAGAAACAACATGGCGTCCAGTGATATTAAATGAGTTGCCTGAAGTTAACACTTTCTGATCACCCCTTACAATCAAGCAGAAAAGCTAGTGCTCTGCATAGTACAGAGTCTGGGGGAGCTGTCAGGAGACAGGGCTGGTGCATAGCCTCAGGGCACAGACTGAACCAAAAAACAGAACCAAAATCTAAGTCCTAGTCATGGGCAAGTGTGGGATGCATGGAAAACTTCCAAGAAAGGGGCAAAGGAAAAATTCATATTCAAGTTCAGGTACTGGAGAAGTAGAACTGATCTAATGAAGCTTAGGGAGGCAGTACCGATCAGAGAGAGAATGCTTTTTATTGGGTAGCTGGACTAAGAAGACAATGGAGTAGTGGAAAACTAACTAGTGGAAAACTAATTTTGAAATCCAATGGGGTTTTCATGAATCTCACCTTTTATTTATCTTTTAAAATGTTTATTGGCAATTTTATGTAGCCTACTACTCTGTCCCTCTAGAAATATTCTCTATTTTCCAGAATATTCCTGCCTTCAATACTTATGCCCATGGTACCACTTACTCATGAAAAGGGCTCATCATCCTTTAACAAGTCAACATATTGCCTGCTTCCCACTCAAAGTCATCTTCCCCTTTATCCCCAGAGTTTTTATTACATGTATAACTCATTTGGAGAGGGACTCTACTCATTAGTAGGGTGGTAAGGTTTGCTCAAGATAAACTTAATTTATTCCTGTTGTTCTGATGTAATTATTAGTCAACCCCCTTTCTTCTGTAATGGTTTGGATGATAAGTTATATGGTCATTTAATTCCTTTAGTATTTAGTGTTTATCTCCTAACCTAACCTATATCTTTCACATTAGACCATAGCTGCATGTAGTAGATGCTTTATCAGTTTTCCTGTTGATTCCTTGAGTGGTGAGTTACCACAGTCCTTATCAATATAAAGTCCTACCAATCACAGGACAGCTTTAATAACTACAATTTTTATTTAGACTCATTATGTGAATTTTAACCATGTTGCCCAAATGACTATAGAAATAAGAATAAAATGGCAGGGGTGTTTTCATTGTCTCTTGTTTTATTTTTGAAATTTATCTTTCTGAAATATAGAGAACATTGCAAAAAACAAAAAGAAAGTAACATTATTCCACTTTCAAAAAAGATCCCTCTCCTTCTCACCAAGTCACTTATTCCAAGTGAGCAATTTATCTGACCCAATGATATAACTGCTAAACTTTCTAAGTAATTTCTATCATGAATGCCATTTCATTCATTCCTGCTTAACTCCTAAACAAAGACAATTTAGACTAACACTGAAATATTAAGTGTGTCTACTTTGCCCTCACCCATGAAATACTATGAAATTCTACTTTTCAAATTTCAGCTCAGATGTCACCTCCTTTGTGCACCCTTTCCTTTCACTCTTTTCTCCTCCTTTACCTTCTCTGAGAGAGTGAGGCATCCCTACATCTGTATTCTTACAGCATCTTGTACATATTGATATTATAGCACTTATCACATTGTACCATAATTGTTTACATGCCTATCTGCCCCATTAGACTGATCTCCTGGGAGTCAGAAACCAAATATTTTTCATTTGTCAATTCCCAGCTTCCAGCCAAATGTCCCAATGCCTAGAACATATCACGGTTTTAGCAAATATTTGTTAGGTAAATAAATCAGTGATTCAAACACTTTTAAAAAGTTATCAAAATGTTAAGTAATGTTCTGTATATAAAAGACATTAATATCCTAAATGAGCACAGCTCTAACCTAATAGTGACATATGTACTGTTCATAAAGTTTGTATTAAAGAAAGATCCTTTCAAAGACAGAAAGTGTTCACGATCACAAAGTCATTCTGACAAAGTGACAGGCAAATGACTTCCAAAGAGAAAATGCTATTCTAGAGTTTACACGTAGAAAAGACAGGTAGGAGGAAGCACCTGCAGCAGTGTGAAATAATGTCACGGAACCATTAACATCTAGGAGGCAATACCAATGAAGGGAAACTGATCAGAGATGAGGTGCTTTCATTTTAACAAAACATAAGGAAATTGTGCCCTAGATTAGGGCCTAGATGTGTCAGTTCTCTCTACATTTTGCCCACCACAGAGGCAATCAACAAAGCAAACAACGAAGTCAGCATAGTCAGCTTTGCTCAGCAACCAGTGAGAAAATCAGTCCAACTGGTGATGAGACATTAATAAAACCAAGTCAAAAGCAAAATCAAAATCAAAAGCAAATAGTTGCATTGAGGTCTTCTTCATCTATCTTTACATTTTATCCAAATAGAGACATAAAACAAAAACAACTAGATACGTATATTTGATTGCATTTTTTAGCCATAAGTTACCACAGTCCTTTCTTGATGACTGTGCCACACATAGCCTCTGAAAAATAATGACGTGCTTACAATTCCCCAGGTCCTTTCAATAGAAAGGAATAACTCGAGAACCATTAACATGGATTAATGTTTATGTGCATAAGCTTCTATGTATCTATACTCTTCTGTGATATTATTTGGGTATATAAAGCATGTATTGAAATGGAGTATAATGAGTTATCATTATATTATTTCCCACTAATTGAATGCTAGGGTTCCTTAGGGGAAGTACCTAATAAGTGTGGTTACCCTCAAGAACAAAGTAAGCTCTCTTAGGTTTGGGGTTTGTAAAAGTGGGAAGTAGGGAGCAATAAAAGAACAGGATTGAGAAAGAGAGGCTATATTTTACAACATCCTAGCTGGCCTTTTAGAGTTCATGTAATAGAACTAGAAGGAACCATTTAAGACCACCTTCTTATCCACTTCCTGCTTCTAGACAGGATTATATCCACAACATTTCCAGTATGAGGAGTAATTCTGTTTTTAATAACCTCTGAAGGAGACGTAAACACTTTGATTTGTAACCTATGCTGAGTTTTGACAACATTCATAATCAAATCATTCTTTGTAGAGCTGACCTAAATCCCTCTTAACCCAGTAGGAATTCATTTCCTATCTGTGCTCCTTAGAGGAGTAAGCTTATCACCTTCTTCCATATAGTCTTTCAGATACTTGGTTAATAAGTCTTGGGTCTGGAAAATGCCTGAGAGGGCTGGGATAAGCACTAAGCTCAATGGATCTTGATGGAGGCTCATGCTTAGAGGGTGGTCCTAAAAGTGACTCTTAATTCTCAGGGCCTTACACTGACAAGCCATGGCTAAGGGAGGGCGACACTGCAGGATCATCTCATTGGAGGTGCTACTGGCATCCTGGACAGACAAGTTCTTTGTTGGTGGGATTATCCTGCTCATTGCAGGACATTTAAAATGTCTTCCTTCACCCTCAGACTCCCCCGACAAAATGCTAATAGCACAACTCTTCAGACATTACAGCAACCAGAAATACATTCTCCATATCCACATTTCCAGGTGCCTCATGAGGGGGTGAAACTGCCCCTGTTTGAGACCCACGGGTCAATAACCCCGAGATGTACACTTATCAATTAGGCCAGAATCAATCAGTTTGTATATGCGGAAGGGAAAAGTCAATACTTTTCTTTGGTATATTTCAAATAGACTTATACTTTCTTTCATATTCCTGGTCTGTTATAAGCCATAAAGAAATAATTTATAATAACAACAACTGTCACTTACTATTACCCAGCAGATCCTGTTTGCCATTTTTATATATTACACAACCATATTTAGATAAAACTAATAAACTCATTTTAAATATGAAGAAAATGAAGATCACAGAGATCAACTCCCCTGTTTGAAGTCCCCCAGATTAGAACCAATAGAACCAAATCTACATCTTTCCACTTCCAAGGCCCTTACTCTTTTCAGAACGTCGATCTGTAATATATGCTGCCATATACTTGTAGATATTTTTCTAGGTGGGTCCCATGCACAGGAAGGAGACCTGGGGAGAAGATAACACTACACATGTGATAAGTGAAGTCACAAACATGAGGAAGGTTACTCAGAGACTTGACAGAGTAAGGAGAGAAGGCAGTCAGCGTCACAACCCTAGAAAAATAGCAGAGAGACTAGAGTCAGGGAAAGAAGAAGAAGAATTTGCATAAATGTGTTTCTCATAAAAACCTAAGGCATTAATTTAGAAACTTCAGAATCACAACCTTTATATGACAACTTAATTACACCAACATCTTACTGCAATGGTGAAGATGTGCGAAAGAATAGTCTTTAGGGCAAAGACAAAAATGCAATGACCAAGTAAATTTTTTTTTTTATCTCTGTAATCCTATAATTTTTTTTATAATTTAAGAAATAGCAATTTTGATTCCCAACACAGAATTAAAGTATTAATCCTAAAGTGTAGGTAGGACAAATTCCAGTTTTAGTCTATATTTCTATCTTCCAATAAATAAATATTTTGTTTCAGGAAATAAAATCATGGAGTCAAGATATACACAAAACTGTTCAATATTTTAGGTACATAAACATGAAATGCTTAAACTTCCCCTTGTAAATAGAATTTTTAATTTTCTTTATTGATGAACTTTTTAAAAAAATTATACTTTCAGTTCTGGGATACATGTGTAGGATGTGCAGATTTGTTACATAGGTATACGTGTGCCATGGTGGTTTGCTGCACCAATCGACCCGTCATCTACATTAGGTATTTCTCCTAATGCTATCACTCCCCTTGCCCCCCACCCACCAGCAGGCCCCAGTGTGTGATGCTCCCCTCCCTGTGTCCATGTGTTCTCATTGTTCCCACTTATGAGTGAGAACATGCAGTGTTTTGTTTCCTGTTCCTGTGTTTGCTGAGAATTATGGTTTCCAGCTTCATCCATGTCCCTGCAAACGACATGAACTCATCCTTTTTTTGTGTGGCTGCATAGTATTCCATGGTGTATATGTGCCACATTTTCTTTATCCAGTCTATCATTGATGGGCATTTGGGTTGGTTCCAAGTCTTTGCTATTGTGAACAGTGCTGCAGTAAACATACATGTGCATGTGTCTTTATAGTAGTGGAAGACAGTGTGGTGATTCTTCAAGGATTTAGAACCAGAAATACCATTTGACCCAGGAATCCCATTACTGGGTATATACCCAAAGGATTATAAATCATTGTACTATTGATGAACTCTTAAGAGTAACTTTTTCTTTTCTTTATGGGTATTAAAACAAAAGGGAGACGATAAAAACAATCCAGATTTTCAAAATGTAAAACTGTTTTGCTTTATTGTGTGTTAAATATTCTTTTCAACCACCTGAAATCTTTTGTGGCTCTGTATAAGAACAATAATAAGTAGATTTTTGCTAAATTTTGAGAGAATCTAGCTTGTAATAAATCCAGAAGTGAATTATGGAAGAAAATATGGACAGGCACTACTGACAAATTCGGCTAGACAGGGATCCATGAAAAATGCAATGGTGATAAAGGTGGTTGTGAAGAACTTGGAATCTGAGTCCTGAAGTGTTTATAGTGAGGAGGGCCATTGAGTTTTTGTGAGTAGAGCAGTGACTCTTGATTGTCTTATCCATTGTAAGGGCAATACCAATCAGGAGGACCTATTTAGAGGCTATTGCGATAGTGCTACAAAGATGATATTAGGATGGAAAGAGCTAATAGAAACCGAAGAATGAGCAGAGGGTTTGCATACATGTCAGGAGACTTGGTATCATATAAGGCAAAGAAAGGCAGCCTATGAAGAAAGATGTCAAGGGAAGAGTATGAACAAATAAGAAGTGGCAGAGGAAAAGCTATTGGATTTACTGATTAGGGGGCCACTGATGAGTTTTGACAAAGTTTGTAAGGGCTTTTGGAAGACAGAGTTAGAAAAGGGATACAATTTTCATTGTTGTCCAGCCATCCTGGTTTCCTAATCCTGCTTTAATGAATTTAGCATTGATTCTACATCCTGAAATCTTCAAGAATAGACTATTCTACAAGTAAAGTGTTCCCTCATCTTTCCACATTCTTTCCTTATCCCACATCCCAGGCACTGCAGTTATTCTCAGTTCTTGGACTATTATAATTCCATATCCTGTCCCTAATCATAAGATCACTCATTTTTTTCACATGATCCTATTGCTCTGCAAACAGTATCTTTGTTGGGGCTGTTACTGAATACTAATGTTTCTGTCTCTTTGGTGGAGAACAGTACACTGTAACTTGAAAAGTAACAAAACAGCTGATAAAATACCAGTTTTTGCCTGGCTCTTGTTTTGACAAAAACACATTTAAGATCTTTGTGTTAAACTTACAGATAATTTTAAATGTTTAATAAGATTAACGGGGCTTCTCCCAGTGATACAACAGAAGGGGCAGGTTTCAGAGCTCTGAACCCTCTAATCACGTAAGGTTGTTTTTCATAGCCTTCATGCCAGATGCTCTTTTTGGACTGGCTAAGCCCAATATAGTATGTATATAATAAGGATCCATTATGTCACCCTCAAAATACTAAACATTGTCCAAAAAAAGAGCCTAAACATAAATCTGTATTATACTCATTATCAATAGATTCTCCAAACATATTTCATCTTATAAACTAGGCCTTGTATTTTTTTAAAGCACATTAATTACTATAAGCCTTCTAGGAAAGTATCAAAGAAGAGAATAATTAGTGACTTTCAGGTTCGCTGTGTGAAGCTAGGAATCACAGCCTATGATCCCCCAATTAACACTCACTTGGAATGGATAAGCTTCAAATAACAAACAGCCACTACTTTGGGTCACTTTCCTTTGTATGACTGGTTGGGAAGCACATCTTTGATCTCTAACACAGACCCAACTGCAGAACCCAAATAAGGACTCTTTGGGAGCCACTGGTTTTCAGAGTTTCACTTTAATTGTCTAGGTCTGTAAAAGAAACACTTATGGATATAATGTGTTTCTTAGTTAAAAGATAAAATTCACATTACCCTAAAGTTTCTGGTTCATATTTACTTCTGTATTATTAAAAGAGGTGAGCGGATAGCTGAGGAATGGAATGAAAATAAAATGGAAATGTATGAACAAGAGTGAACTTTTCAGTTGCTTCCAGGAAAAAAAAAAGCATTTTTTTCTCCCTAAAACTTTATAGATGTAGGTATGATATCCTCTGCAAAACTAACATTCAGTATCTATGTTCCACACGTATACAAAATTATTCAGAAATTCTACCTTGGCCAAAGAAATTTCAGAACGATGGCAAATTATGCATATGAAAGCAAGCAGGTAATTAGTACAAACAAATGCCATTACTATAATATTGTACTTTTAACATACAGAGGAGCCTGTGGTACCAATACAGCCATAATTTATATTAACAGGCTTCTCATACTACATTCATGAGGCTGCATATAGCAGGACCGATTTAACACATAAAGTATTTTATTTGTGGGCTGGATGTCCCATCTCAGCCTTAAATGTTTCTGTCAAAGTTTTCACAATGGTGTCTCTTGACACCTGTTTTTAATACCTTCTCCTGTCTGATTTTCTTTCCTAGTGGGTTTAGAAAACATTGTAAAAGCTTTTCTAATGTTGAACCTCACATCATTTATTCCTGGCAGAGTTTAAGGCTGTCACCCCAAGAGCTGTCCTTTTTGTTAATGAGAATAATTGATTTGTGTCCCAGTGTATATTTCATTGTATATTTTGGATCATTCTCAAGTGTCCCTTAAGTTTTTTTTCTTTTCTTTCCGGCTCAACATATCAAGTTAGGTTCATCTTTTCTGACAAACCTTGTTTTCTAAGAATTTTATCATTTTTGTTTCTCTGCACTCCCTTCAATTTGTCATTGTCGTTTTTTTTTTTTAACAGCCCCACGAGTAAAATCCTCTAGAGATCATTTTAGCAGCAGCTAGAGAACTACAAGAACATAACTTTTATTTCATTTCCAGTTTTTCTGCTTAAACAACCAACAAAAAAGCACACATGGTTCCTTTTGAACTGAAAGTCATGATATATACATAACCTATATATATATGTGTGTGTGTGTGTATATATATAGGTTAGCACATAGTATGTGTTCAGCAATACTTGCTATTTTTTAAATAATATTGCTGTAACTGATAGGTGATAGGGAGACAAAGAAGGGGATAAAGAGAGGCAAGGAGAGAGAGGGAAGGCAAGCAGAAAGGTTCTGTGGGCAAATGTCATGATCATCATTGTTATTCTGACCCCTTGGGCTACCGTGAGCACAGATGACACTCTACCTCCAAAATATTAGTACTTACATTCAAAAAATTTCTCAAAGAAAAAGAAGTTGATGGGTTCCTGCTCTTACTTTCTTTTTCTTTTTTTTCTTTTCTTTTTTTTTTTTGTCAATAGCATGCTTTTATTCAGCATGCCATGCTTTGGTTCTTTTACCTGTTCACATTGGAAGGTGTGCTTTTGCTTATTTTCTTAAGAATTCATTCTGAGAAGGTCATGATACATTGAAGATGAAATGTGATTTTTTTTTTCAAAGAAAAATGAGCCCATAGGGGAAAAACAATGAGGACTGAGGTAAGCTTTTCTTTCATTGTCTCCTCTCCCTTTATTTTATCTTTTACTGAGATTTAACTAGGCACCTTTGTGAGCCATTCTCCTTGCTTTGGTTGATGGCTAATGGAAAGGAATCCACTGCCATGATTTTCTCTGACAACTCCAAATGGCTTCTGACACTTTCCCGTTCACATAAGTGTGAAACTCTCCCCCTCCTTACACACCCATCACCATGGCTACCTTTCAATCAGCCCTTCTTCATTAATATTAGCAGGGGAAACCGTTTGTGTAATTTGTGTCCCTATAATAGCCGGATAGAGGTAAATCATGCAGTTACATGTGTTTTCATCACAGGCTTCTCCCCATCCCAAGTTATAGCTGTTAGCTTCCCAGAGGAGGAAAATGGAAAAAAAAAAAAAAAAAGGAACAGATGAAGAATTTTATAGATGAAATTGTATCTGAAGACCAGGTGTATTTATGTCTCTTTAGCCATCAGAATGTGATTCGAGGCTATGATGTTCAAAATATTGTCGAGCTGAGTGCATATTTCTGAAAAAGAGCAGATTTAGCTATCTTCATATGACAGCCTACGGGAGAACTATAATAAAGAAGAGAAATTAGTTTTATTCTGTGTAAGTCTAGAAGGCAGAAGACACAGAAAGCAAGCACATACTAACTCAGCAAAGGGAAACCTTTTCTAATCACTAGAGGTGGCTAAAAGTGAAACATTCCCCTTCAGAGGTACTAAGTTCTAACACCAGTAGCATTCAAGCAGGGGTGAATGAGCTTCATTATTGCAAGATGTAAGTAAAAGTTTTATATTATACTGGAGACTGGGCTAAATCACTGGCTTCCAAACGTCGGTACTCAGTCCAGCGCATTGCATTAGAGTTTAGTTAAAAAATAAATACTGAATCCTCCCCTTCAAGGACTGACCCACACCTTTGTAGGTGAGGCTAGGGAAATTGGCATTGAACACATACCCCTGGTGAATCCCTGAACACAGTCAGGTTTTCTTCTCACTCCTAAGCAGAGATGACTCCTGAGACCCCCAGCTGACCCAAAGCTTTTCCTGTTATCGATTATACAATCAGGAGTATATAAACGCTATATACCACATGACTCACCCCTCCTTTAATTCATGTGTCAACTCTTTGGGTCTCAGAGTCCCCCTGTTAAGGAGCTAAATATAGTCACATAGAGATAAACTGTATTTTAAAATACATGTGTGAAATGTTGTTACAGGATTCATAATGTCCTAATGAAAATGTTAATTCCTAAAAATTGGAAATGCTAGGCATAATTTTTAAACATGTAGAGCATGGAACTCACAGAAGAGATAGATACTCAGCTCAGCAGAGACAAGACCATACCTGCATAATTTCCTAGTACTTTGTCCAATGTGTAGCACAGAAATGTTGTCCAATAAATGTATGTCGAATGCATTAATAATTTAAAAGGTTGCCATGACATCCAATTTTTCTGGAAAACTGAAGGAAAAAATGAGCTTCTAAAGTGCAAAATGAGCTTATAGACTGGGCGCGGTGGCTCACGCCTGTAATCCCAGCACTTTGGGAGGCTGAGGCTGGTGGATCATTTGAGGCGAGGAGTTCAAGACCAGCCTGGTCAACATGGTGAAACCCCTTCTCTACTAAAAATACAAAAATTAGCTGGGCAGTATTGGCGTACACCTGTAGTCCCAGCTACTCGGGAGGCGAAGGCAGGAGAATCACTTGAGCCTGGGAAACAGAGGTTGCGGTGAGCCGAGACTGGGCCACTGTACTCCAGTCTGGGCAAGAGAGTAAGTCCTTGCCTTAAAAAAAAAAAAGAAAAAAGAAAAAAGAAAAGAAAAAAAGCAAACAGAAAAACTTATATTCATATAGCAAAATAAGTGTGGGACTGACAAAAATAATGTGTTAATCACATTTAGCATATTAAAGAGTGTGTAGCTTTGAAAAAACCCCATGTTCATTTAGCCTCTTGATTGATTTGTGTCTAGCCTCATTTTACAAAGGCTTTGTGGTAGCTGTACTAAATTACCCAACGTAATGATAAAATGAGCTATCACCTATTTTTTAGCCTTTCACCAGAAGGTCAAGGTGTCATTTAAAATTATATTGCTGGTCTCTCACTTAGCCTTTGGCTGAGGTTGTCTGGCTCACTACGATAAAGGAAAGGACCAACCAATTATTTTCTTCCTACCAAAAACAGATTCAAGTTCTTATTAAATACTATGTTTCAGTATGTTTAGTTCTGGCAGGCTTAACAACTGGTTTCTTTTTTATGAAGACAAAAAAAAAATGTGGTCCTAGATTAAATGTCTGAAATAGTGCAAGGCTTTTAAAAGAAAAAAAGAAACACACATTAGAAGAAGGGACCACAGATTCTTGACCTTTTATCTCTACAGAAAGGATCATTTAAATTCACTTAATCCTTGTGGTTCACAGAAGTGTAAGAATGTACAATGAAAAGCATGAACACTTTTATCAATGCGAGGTGGAAAGGAACATGAACAATAAGCACTGGCTCCTTTGAAGTGAGAGGTGAAGAAACACGTCCTATCCCCAACATGGCTAAGAAGTATGAATAGAAATAAATGCTAATACAAGATTTACAAAGATCTTCTGCTTCACAATTTTTAGAATGCTAAAATACAACTGACAAATGTGTCTCAGAGAAAGATAAAATAGAAAAGAAATAATTATATCAATAATTTACTGTGACGGATCCCTGTTCCCATAATATGCTTAGGGTTTGTCAATAGAAGTCTATGAAAATATAGTAGTCCAGGAAAGTTAAAATTATTTTTCAGTACTCTCTTTCTTTAAACAGAAGTTGAGATATCAAAATTGCTTTCACACTGTCAATTGGAGTTTTCTATCTAGAAATATCTTTGGAATTAAGCCAATATTCTTTCGCTTTGGTCTTTCACAATACAAAGCAGTGTTAACCATAATTTGTGGAATTAGAGATTGAAGTTGAAATATGACATTGAAGTGTGAGAAATTTTAAAATTTACATATTACATTTTAGTAAATGTTTAAAATTATCTATCCTATTGCAGAGTTTGACCACTCTAGTTCATAGATTATAACCACGGTACAACAACTAATAATTCCACGATATATGTTGAAAATTCTGTAATATTCTCAAAACTCAATATATTACCTTTAGAACAAAGAGCATTTATCATAATTATTCCATATTCTATCAGCTGATATTATCAGAAAGAAACCATTCTTTTAAATTTTCAAATCAAGGTGCAATTTAAATAAAATGCTCCAAGTTTGATTTGTTTTTCAAATACATACATCTATATAACCTCCAATCTAATTAAGATTGATAATATTTCCATCACCTCAAATGCTTCATACTCCTTTGCAGTTTTCTCTATCTCGCCCACATGACCGTCAGGCAACTATTAATCTGCTTTCTGTCACTATAGATTAGTTTTGCCTGTTCTAAGATTTCATATCAATGAAACTACACAATGTGTATCTTTTTGGATCTGGCTTTTTTTTTGCTAAGCTTCAATGTTTTGCTAAAATTTATCCATGCTGTTATATGTATCAGTAATTCATTCCCTTTTATTAAGTAGTATTTCATTGTAATAAGATATCACAATTTATTTGTTCACTCAATTGTTGTATTTGTGTTGTTTCCAGTTTGGGGCTCTTAGGATTAGAGCTGTTATGAACATTCTTATGTAAGTCTTATTGGCAGTATTTCTTTTGGTTAAACCAATTATGCAATTTTAACTACATGTTTATCTTTTTAATAATTGAAAAGCCATGAATGTGGTATACAGAATTCTCATGCAAGTATAATAATTGGGTATGAAATCATGTTTTGCAAGAGTTATTAAATAAGAACTTTTCTTCTATCAAAACTTTCGTTTGGCTTTAGACCATTTTCTTAGAAAAAAATCCCAAATATTTAAAGAATTTGAACATACTACATTTTGTAGTTTTTATTTTCCTATCTTTTAATTCTTGACAAAATTCTATACAATTTTAATATACATTAAAATATAGAATTCATTCATTCAAAGACACACTTAGCGAATGTGCTAACCACACTGCTCACAATGTGGTGAACTTGAGGCAGGAGTGAATCGTACATGTAAATCACAGAGCAGCATATGAATTTCCATAATACCATGTATGTTTCACAACAGGGAAGGCTGACAGTTTTGCTAAATTCCCATTCCTCTCTGACCGCTGCTCCCTGCTCAACTGTCATCATAGCATTAAGAAGCAAAAATATTTATAAAATTTGAAGAACTGTAGACATTAGCTTGAGAATGTGAGCCACTCACCAGATACTTTTTGTCCTTCTTTAAACATTTCTAATCTATATCTAGGAATAGAGAGTAATTCTAGCACATTGGGTGAACTATATTTGTTTATATTGTTGTATAAGAGAGAACACACAAAAGATACTGAATATAGGAATTACTCATGTTTTGTTTCTACTCAGGGCTTTAGATTTAAATTCTGTCCCTACAGATGTCTCATTATTTCATTGACCATAAGAGTAAAAACATTACTACTGGCCTCTCAGGAAAGTGGAAGAGAGGATGAAAACTTTTTAATGATTGCTTAAATACAGGTCCCTCAAAAATATTTCCTGAATAGTCACTCTAAATGGAGTACTCAGCAGATAAGCAAGTAGAGTAAAAAATGGTATCAGAATTCCTTCCCGATCTTAAATCTCGTGGGTTTAATGTAAAATGACACTGCATGCAAAGCTGCACTAAACATGCACATTCATAGAGCACAACATTTTCACATGGCTTGCAAGGGTCTTTACAATGGCCTTGACTTTTTCTTTTCCATATTCTTTTTAATTCATGAGCTCATATTCTACCTTCCATTTCTTTTAAATGATTCTTAAATCCTTACCTCTGTGACTTCTCATATGCTGTTCCCTCTGCCTAGAATACTTTTTAACCTGGATAACCTTTATTCCTTTTTGAGGACATGTAAAGACTTCATCTTATCCAAGAAACCGTGAGCCTGGGTTAGGTACCACTCTTACGTGCTTTCATATGGCCCCTCTAGTTGCTATTTATTTCACTCTGTTATTGTCTCTTGACATCTTAACATTCCCGACTAAGTGCAAGCTCTGTGAATGCTAGAACCATGTGTGGCTTGATTCCTGTTTTACTCCCAGAGTTTATTGCAGGGTCTGGCCTGCAGTGGACATCTTATGAATATTTGTAAGATAATGAATGAATGAGGTTGAATACAGCAATTACTGAGAAAATGGAAAATAACAGAGTACTTAGATGAATTAAAACAGGCTCCCTGAAGTGGGTGAGAGCCTTCATCCTGATTTTAAAGAGAATGAAATCTAATGACTGATGCAGAACAGATTGGTGTATGATATTGTATAAAAAGGAATGTACAAAAGTCATATTCTAGGAACTGGAAGAAGTTTAGCTTGACCAAAAGAGCAGACTCTTTTAGTGAAAAACTAGAGAAATTGAGTTGAAAAATTAAAAATCAGTGGTAGGCAAAACTATGGAGACAGTAAAAAAATCAGCGGTTGCCAGGTGTTAGCAGGGAAGGGAAGATCAATAGACAAAGCACAGAGAATTTTTAGGGAAGTGAAACTACCCTGTATGACACTATAATGCTGGATGCATGTCATTACACATTTGTCCAATCTCATAGAATGTACAATACCAAGAGGGAACCCTAATGTTAACTATGGACTTTGAGTGATAATGATGTGTCAGTAAAGGCTTATCGATTGTAACCAATTACCACTCCGGTGGGCATGTTAATAATGGGAAAGGTTATGCATGCGTCGGGGCCGGGGAAAGTCTCTGTACCTTCCTCTCAATCTTGCTGTAAACTTAAAACTGCTCTAAAAAAAAATAAAGTCTTTAAAAAAATCAGTGGTGGTTGGTGAAGCATTTGAAGAGCTGAAAGTTAAAGATTTGTATTAAAAGCCATATCAGTAAGCAGGTTTTTACATGAATGGATATCATGCTGAAAATGATCTTTGAAGAAGAAACACTAATATGTAATCATGTTTGTAAATAAACATACTAATGAAACTATGAGTGTGTACCTGTAGACTGCAGGTCATAAAAGAAGAGACTGAATGGTATTTATACTGCAGAAAGCAGGCAGTTTTTGAGCCCTGGTGTCCACAGCTTCCCTCTAGACGGTGGTGTGTGATACCTTAGGGAGCATCCTCAGGCTGCCACTGAGACACTTCACAGCAATACAGTGTCGATTAAATTGGACACTAGTAAAGCATGGGTTAGTGGTCTGGAAAGAAACATTCTGTTCCTACAATAAGTCTGCTCTCGCTTCATTTTAAGTCTTAAGGATTCGATTAAGCGTTAAGAGCTGCAAAGGGAGAAGTCAGGGTTCTGATTAGACAATAACTAGGTCAATTAATTTTCCATATTTACAAATAATATTCCTCATAATACAAATCTAGTTTCCGAAAGCTCTGAAAATCATAATGTATTTAAGTATCACATTGTGTCCCTTCAGTTTATCCTTTGTGATCAAATAAATACGGAACAAAAAATGCATGCTCTAATCACTGAATTAAATAGCACATGTATGAAGTGTGTGGCTGTATTGTCTAAATAATTAACCACTACTCAGTAATTATGCTAACTAGTGCATACTGGAATGGATAAGATTAATGAAGCCTTTGGTTACAATTTAAAAGCCTCCCTATGTACGGTTTCTTTCACTGAACTAAAGAAAAAGGATTTTGCAACTTTTACTTACTAGTTCTATATTGGAAACATCTGGATCATATCCAATACTCATGCTTAGAGGCTGCATCAGAGATCAGTATCTAGTGAGCAAGATGTACAGTGAAAATCTGAAAGGATAAAAAATGAAGTGCACCAGGGAGGCAGCATGCTATGGTAGACAAGTGCGCCTCTAGAGACCTAGAAAGCTGATTGTTTATCCCATCTTTGCCACTTGCTGGTTGTGAAAGTTAGGCAAAGTCTTTAATCTCCATCAATCTCAGCTTCCTTGTCTGAAAAGGTTGGAGAAAAATGCCTGTCACATAGTGCTTTGTGTAAAGCACATAATATAGTGCTGGGGACAAATCAGGTGCTCAATTGGCATTTACTATTAGTATTGGTGGCAGTTGTAGCATTATAACTTCTATTTTTTTCTCTACTCCCCTTGGGCCAAAATACATAGTGTTACTTACAGTATGCTTGTATAAAATATTCTTACAATATGTACAATCTGTTAACAAGTCTCTGCATTACGGGTCAAGCAGAATCAAAAAGTTTCAGAGCAAGAGAAAATCAATTAAAACATTTGTATTTACTACTGGCATCACAAAAGAGAAATTTTTCTTCCTGTCTACAGATATTTTCAACTCCCCACTATTTGCTTCTTGCTAAATACAAATGTTCAGAGGCTTGGGAAGGAATCATGGCAAGGTATTAACTCTTCTTTGGGTAGATGAGATTGATGCCTTCTGCCTTTGGATTGTTTCCCCAAATAATGAGCCAGGATGCTAGAACAGTGCTCACTCAATCCCCAGATGAGCTGATCTCACCCATCCTTAAGGTGATTCTTTTTTCCAGCTTATATTAGTAGTTCAAATGGTTTCCCTGGATCATTGCATTTCCTTATATCTTTTCAAGGAGTTGGGTGCTGCCCACACCCACTGCTGGCTCCATGGTAAAACTGTCTGCTTTGTATTTCTTTCACTTTGGATAGCCTTAGAAAAGTGTCTGCTGCCATGATTTTGCTGGTCAGGATCAAAGCTGCCATAGTTCAAGCACAAATATTTATTGAAAGGAAAGGATTGGGGACAGTGAAAAGAGCTTTGGAACCAGACAGATGTAAGGGCAGATCCTTGTTCTACAATATAGAAGCTGCGTGACCATTGATAATTTCCTCAGCATGGGAAACTGGGAGCCTCAGTTTCCCATGCTCAAATAACCATTTTGTAGGGTTGTCAGGAGGAATAACTAAAACAACAAATCCAAAGTACCTAGCATAAGACTATTTGTCTTCCTGTCGCCATAGGTCCAGGTCTCCCTAAAAATCATTCTCAGTTTTTGTTAGCAAAGTCATATAGTTCTTTTCAGCCAAATTATACACCTACACACCTAACACATATGTACAATCATGGAAACGTAAATAATGCTAAAGTTTTAATCTCTTAAACCAGGTGGAATCCTACAGTAGCATCGCTCTCATGAGTTCTTCTGTCTCCCATTTAAAGTAGTCCTAGAATTAAGGATTTTCATTCTGTCTCATTAAGGAACACAGTCTAAAACCATTCTCAAATGATAAATCAGAGAAACTGAGTTAGCAGTACACACATACACACTCATACACAGAGACTCTGAGTTCTAGTCCCCAAGCTCAACTAGGAGTGCCCACAACTTACTTTAAAGAGTTTCATCTCCTAACAGTACATTTTAATATAAAAGACTCCTTCCATAATAATGGAAGCAACATAACATAGAGTAAACATTGAGACAGCCACACCTGGATTTAAATCCCAGATTTGTCATTTACTAACTGTGCAACTTTGAGACGTAGCTTATAAAGGCCAATACCGCTTTCTCCGTATGTTAAAAGGTGGTAATATCTACCTGTTATTGTAATTAAGTCAGGACTTTATGTAACATTTAATACAGTGCCTGGAACATAGGAAGTGCTCAATAACCATAGGTATTTATTATTACTTGTTGGTGTTTTCTGGTAATCAGAATACTAGGAATACTGGTTTCCTTATAAAGTCTCCTGGTCCAGGCGTGGTGGCTCACGCCTGTAATCCCAGCACTTTGGGAGGCCAAAGCCGGCAGATCACGAGGTCAGGAGATCGACATCATCCTGGCTAACACGGTGAAACCCCGTCTCTACTAAAAATATGAAAGATTAGATGGGCATGGTGGTGGGTGCCTATAGTCCCAGCTACTCGGGAGGCTGAGGCAGGAGAATTGCTTGAACCAGGGAGGCGGAGGTTGCAGAGAGCCGAGATCACACCACTGCACTCCAGCCTGGGCGACAGAGCGAGACTCTGTCTCAAAAAAATAAATAAATAAAGTAAAATAAAATAAAATGTCACCTGAATTGTTCATAAATACATATAGAACACATAATGCAAATAATCTTAGCCTGCCTTCCCCATGCCTTTTCTAGGACTGAACAAGCACTGACAGTCACATTTACAATGCTTCCAACATGCACTTATTTTAAACTGAAATCTTCCTCCTTGCTCTGTATCTGATGTCAAACAGAGCAAGTGTATTCCTCCTTTCACAGAGAAGCATTTCAAATATCCAGTGGCAGCCTTCACATACCCTTAAGTCTTTCCTCCAGGCTAAAGAGTCTCAGTTCTTTCAATGTACTCATATTTTGGGGTTTCTAGACATTTCACCATTGGTCATCCTTCTATGCAAGACTGAGTGACTGAATCTCAGCAGAGTTTAATTTCTAACTTGTTAGGGAAATACTAACTTGGTATTTAAAAAAGACAAACAAACAAAAAACCCATATGGTCATCTAAGAAAAGGAGGATTTAGTGGGGGGGGGGAAATTCCACCATGCTAATAATACACCATCTTTTATTACAGGAATGGTTTGACAATTTTTTAGAGCTAAGAAGCAAGAGCATTTGAAGCCCAGTGGGCTTGTTTCTGCTGCCCCATCAGGAGGCTTCCAGAAACAAGATTTCTGGTATTCTCTTATCCTAGTTTTTAAAAGACTTTTCTGTCTTCTCACTGTATACCACATAGTTCATTTTTTTTTCTTTTTAAAACATGACAGTGTTTTGCTCTGCTGCCCAGGTTGAAGTGCAGTGGCATTATCATAGCTCACTGCAGCCCTGAGCTCCTGGGCTCAAGTGATTCTCCCACTTCAGCCTCCTGAGTAGCTGGGACAACAGGCAGGCACTGCCATGCCTGGATAACCTTTTTATTTTTGTTTTGTAGAAAGAGGGTCTTGCCATCTTGCCCAGGCTGCTCAAATTCCTGGCCTCAAGAGATCCTCCTGCCTCAGCTTCCCAAAGTGTTGGGATTACAGGCATGAACCACTGCACCTAGCCTCATTTCTTTTTTGATATGACATAATCACTCAATTTTTACAAGTTAATTTTCTAAGCAAGACAACTTCTTAAAAGCAAATTTAAGCTCAACTGAATTAATGTTGTTCATCTTACCTACTCTGGAAATGATTAAATGTAGCCTAACCCTCCTACTGTGGCAAAATTTAATATCCTTGGCTGTGCTATAAATAAGGAGTACATTAATCCCAAATTACTATTACTTCATATACCTAGAGTTATATACTTGAATTAATCAGTTGGTATGTGCCACAATTGCTTTTTTCCTTCATCCACAGATGAAGGACAAACATGTTAGTTTGCACAAGTTAAGTGATACAAATCTTGCATCAGTTTTCCTAAGACTTTCTCATTATTTTACACATTTTAACAAAAAGTAACAGGCTTCTTTTATTCCAAGCACTTGTCATTACTATGCAAACTGATGAAAAAAAAAGATTGTCAGTTTTCTGAAAAATAGACTGATCAACAGAATGTAAGAGTTACTTTTCATGTCCACTTTAACAGGCAAACCACCATTCAGGATGTGTTGAGTGGTTTGATGCTCTCATTACTTCATTCTTCTTTGAGATTTATTTTCATCTAGTGATCGAACTAGAGAGGTTGCTTGAATAAAGCAGATCAATTTTAGACATGATACATGGGAGAACACTCCAGTTCTAGAGACCACCAATCCAGCCTTTATTTTACCACACTGCAATCAAAATAACCCTTATTTTGCTTTCATCATTCAAAGCTTTTAAATAGTTTACACAACTACAACATGTGCTATGTGGATCATGTATTTTTAAATGCTGTTATCACAAGGTGAAACTATAATTTGCCAATTGGCTCTCCACTCTCATTTCTACTATCTTTTTCCTTTTCATCTCTTTAACATTTTTGATATTTAGTGTTTAATCTCTTTTAACATGTTTTTTCTTTTCATTTAGGGAGAGCTTTGGAAGTTTGTCCTCTACATCACTGAGTTGATTCTCCGCAGTGTTGTCTGTTATTCTATTCATGGAAATTTAAGCCTGTTGTTTATTTGTATGGTGGTCTGGCTTATTGAGGCTTGGTCTATTTCACTTCAGACTGCTTCTCAGTCTGCTTTCTCATTTTGATAGGAAGTATTATGAAATAAGTTTTAAATACTTTAAACTTTTGAGACTGAGTGCACGGACTTAAATTCTAGCTATGCCACTTACATTATTTTTCCTCTTGACCAAATTATTAAATTTCTGAAAGCTTTGGCTTTCTCATCTTTACAATGGATATGCTACTAATATTTATCCAAGGGCTGTTATAAACATTAAATGAGATCATCCACCTATTATACTTAGCATAGTGTCTGACACATAATAGCAATACAAAAAAAGATTGCCATGAATACAAATAAACCTCCATCCTCATCTCGTAGAGCAAATGTCTTTTTTAACGTCACTGTAAAAAATACAATGGACATTTCCTAAAATGCTCTGCCATTTCCTGTAATGAATAATTTTGTGAGCTTTGCAATTTTTTTCAGGTCTTTAAGATACTATTTCTCTCCCTTTTTATTATGTCTACATTGCCTTTCCCCATCGTCTCTCATCCTTAAATGATGAATACACTTTTTGAAACTCTGAGATATACTATAGTTATTTTCTTCCAGCTATAGAAAAAAAGTATACCTGTTCACTTCTCCTTATAAGATTGTTAAAGGATTTTCTATTGTACATGTGTACAAGTTCATTTCTTTAGGATGTTAGGAGGACTATTAAGAATTCACTATTAGCCTGCCTCTGTTAGATTAATCTAGAAATAATTTCCATGATTACCAAAGTGCCTTAAGTTTACCTTCAGAGAATCTGAGTATTCCTTTTTTAAAAAATACTAATACGAATGCTTTCCACTACAGTGAAGTTACAGGAAATTATATTCATATTTCCAATAAGCTATATCAGTGAAATCAAATGAGTTTGTCAAAACTGTGCTGATCAAATAAAATCTTCCTTTGATATTATACTGGTTGATCATTCCTAATCTGAAAATTCGAAATCCAAAAGGTTCCAAAATCTGAAAAATTTCAAGCAAGAACATTATGCCACAAGTGGAAAGTCTGGCATCTGCCCTCAAGGGACAGGTTACAACAAAGGTCCACAACACAGTTTATTCTGCATCCCCTAAGGAAAAAAAGATCCTCCCAGGCTCATTCATTTGGTGATGCCACTGTGCTGCTTAGTTACCCTGAATATGTTATCTTTTCACTGTATTTATGGCATGTCATGTTTTTCACCATTAGGAACTTATGTGTCAGTACGTTTAAGAAAATAATTGCTTATATACTATCCTGATAGATACTTACTTATCCTGATTGTATTAGCCTGTTCTCACACTGTTAATAAAGATATACCCCAAACTGGGTAATTTACAAAGGAAAGAGGTTTAATTGACTCACAGTTCAGCATGGCTTGGGAGGCCTCAGGAAACTTATAATCATGGCAGAAGGGGAAGCCAACACGTCCTTTTTCACGTGGCAGTGCGAGAGAGAAGTGTCAAACAAAGCGGAGGGAAAGCCCCTTACAAAACCATCAGATCTCGTGAGAACTCACTATCAGAAGAACAGCATGAGGGTAACCACCCCATGATTCAATTACCTCCCACTGGGTCGCTCCCACAATTACGGGAACTATAATTCAAGATGAAATTTGGGTGGGAACACAGCCAAACCATATCACTGACAGTATATAACTTTAACTTTACATACAATATACTTTTACCTTTATATACTATTTAGAGTCAGAAATGATGGTGATAAACAATCACAGATTGTCCACGTGGGTGACTGAGAGTGACACCTTTGCTTTCTGATGGCTCACTGTACACAAACTTTGCAGCTGTTGTTGTTTTGAGTCAGGGTCTCACTCTGTCACCCAGGCTGGAGTGTAGTGGCATGATCTTGGCTCAATGCAATCTCTGCCTTGCGGGCTCAAACAATCCTCCCACCTCAGCTTCCTGAGTAATTGGGACTACATGCCACATGCTCAGCTAATTTAAATTTTGTGTAGCGATAAGGTCTCACTGTATTACCCAAGCTGGTCTCGAACTCTTGGGCTCAAGCCATCCTCCTGCCTCGGCCTCCCAAAGTGCTGGGATTACTAGTGTGAGCCACCACATCTGTCCACAAACTTTGTTTCATGCACAAAACTATTTAAAATATTGTATGAAATTACCTTCAGGCTATGTATGTAAGGTGTATATAAGACAAATAAATTCCATGTTTAGATGTGGGTTCCATCCTTAAGACATCGCATTATGTATATGCAGATATTCTAAAATCCAAAAAAATCCAAGATCTGAAATACTTCTAGGCCCAAGCATTCAGGATAAGGTGTACTCAACCTGCTTATTGGGTTCATCCTTGCATTTGAAGTCTTATTTTGTATTTTCCTACTTTACTTGGCAATTGTGTAACAAGGTTCCTCATATAACATTAAGTCAGTATCTTGTGGCTTGTTTTTATAATCATATATAACACTTTGGCATCTATTTGTGAAATTTCTTGTCTTTAGTTTGAAAGTCAAAAGACCCTCCAACCATAAAAAGTGAGTACCAAGAAACTTTCAAAACTTAAAAAATATCCACATAACTTTTATATCAAAATAAAATTCAGAAAAGTAGGCCACATGGAAACAAAATAATGTAAGTCCCCCATTTGAGAAGAGAAACTATGAAATAAAAACGATGAATTTCTCTCTAAACAAGAAATTAATTTTAGTTAAATAGAAATTATGAAGCAAATCACTTGGACCTAAAATTATTTTATTTATCTACTGTGCTATAAATTGTTTTCTCATACTGAGAAAAAGCCAAGCAATCAGTAATTTGTATGACCCACCGAGCTAAGCAAATAACAGATTTATTTTGCTATGTAATGAGGTTGATAGAACAGTTTCAAGTCAGATTACATTTGACTATGCTCTGTTTCTATTACATTTGCCACTTAATGGTAGGAGATAGAGATTCTCCTGTTGATAGACTGTTTTCCTCTCCAATCTGTGTTTGCCCATTGGAATTGTTATGAAACATGTTGTGGATGTTTGTGAAAAGCATGGTCAGTGTAGGAGATAGTTCACATACTATGCTTATTAATCAATTCAGATAAGACTCAAATTAAAATGAATTTGGAAGCTTCTTGTTTATCTTCTTCCTAAAACTAAGTTCTTTATTTTTCAGCTCCACAAAAACCTTAAGAAAATATCTGGTGTTTGAGAGAGAGGCTCAACCTGCTAACTCTCATCTTTTAAGGTTTTAGTAAAAGTCCATCTGACAGTGTTTAAACCTGAAACATAATTTAAAACTTTGTTTCTTCTAGTCAATTCTTCTCAACCACTTTGAAGAAATCAGTATACCTACCATATATACTGGCAATTTTCTGTTTGATCAAAGATTGAAGATATCTGACTGTTAGGATATATATTGCTTGTGATGGAATAAACAAAAAACATGATTATGAATTGAGTTGAATTTACCCTAAAGTCATATCACCAAATTGAGGTTTATCATTTCTCATCGTGACACTTTTCAACAGTTCTCTGACACCTTTGTATAGATTCAACTTCTCTTAAATACACTCTGTCAAATGGGCATAATTTTTACTTAAGCAAATGGAAAAAATACTTAAAAGTAATATATTAAATTTAAATAAATTTAGTATAGTAAATGTGTTACATTTATGTATAATTTAAATATATGAAAGTATATTATAAATAAAATATTAAATTTTAATATAAATATCTAAAAAGTAATCCATGAAGTCTACAATATATTTTGTTTCTATAACATTGAAATGTGGAGACTGATAAAAATCCATGTTGTCATTTCTTCAGTTTTTCCATTATAAAAATTTTACAGTAAGAAAGACTGAACATTAATTATAAATTAGAATATAAAACCAAAGGTTAAATCTATTTTCACCTAATGATATCAATATCTGGGGCCTTCATTAGCATGTTCACTATATAAACATCTGGTTGGTTTGATCAGACTCTGTGATTTTGATTGTAAACAAGATTCCAGGAGGTGAATTATTACACTGGGTACATTTGGCATGGGGTTGGGAAAATTTGAGAGATTTGGTTAATAAAATATTGTTTTGTTCAAAATATGGAAAGGAAATGCAGATCATATTTGTAATAAAATGTAAGGTAGAGTACATGTGGGACCACAGTTTTTAAATACATTTGATGATGATTTTCTTTCTCTTGCTCTTCAGAAGCCAAGGGATACATAATTCATGTTTGGAATCTTACGTAGGGTGTAGGAACACTAAGTTCACAGAAAAGGTGGTATTTGTGCTAAGAATTTCTCTAATCCAGGTTAGTTAATAGGAATCAAAACAAGCTCACCCTGCCTTTTTCCCTTTCTTTCTTCCTTTTCTTCCTTCCTTACTTTCCTCCTTCCTTCCTTCATAAACTTTACTTTTTTGGAAACTGGCCTTGGCCTCATACGGGTTAATAAAATGTCAATTTACAAAGAGCTATACTTGTTTATTCTCCCAAACACTTCCAGTTAAAAGGCTTTCTTATAATCACGTTTTCACTTTTCCTTAAATCATACTAAATTTTATCATTTCCAATCCCCTGCAACCTTTGAGGAGAACTAACTTTTTGGAATTTCCCTAAGGTTTCAATGAGCAACAAATGTCTTCAGGAGAATATGATGCATCATATCTACTTAGGATGTTTCAGGATTCTCCTGCTGATGAATGCTCACAATTCTAGACAAAGTTAATAGAAGAAGGGAACTCCCCTTGAGAAAAGAATAAATGGTGGAGAGTGATCTGAACACAAATGGTACAGTTCAGTGCAATTATGTCTAGAGTTCTCTACCGGATATCAAGTACAACTGTCATTTGGTATTTCAAAAACACTCACAGTACACATGGTTGCTCTAATGGGAAATACATTATTCATCTGCCAAAGTTTGATTACTATTTGAAATCATTTTCCACAAATCACTTATGTGAATTGTAGAAAAAGGTATGCAGGAGAGCAAGGTATACATGCCAGATTAATTTTCCATTAAAAATAATTTATGCTTCTCTTGTGACTTAAGTAATAACTTCTAAGAGCTATAATGTATAAAACATTACAAGCAAGAGTAAGGATTCCTAATACTTCTTGATTTACTTAATTAAAAGTTCTTTTTATCTTGTTTATAGTCACTAAATAGAATAATGTCTCATGTTACTTAACTTTGAAATGAGGATAATACTAGCACCTTCCTCACTGGTTAGTTATAAAGATTAAGTGATTTAATACATGTGAAATAATTAGAACAATGATAGAGATTAGCCCCCCAATAAATAAAAGTTATAAAAATATTATCTGCTATGGTCATTAAAGCTGTTAATAAATATTGCATTTCTTTCTTCTTTCCAGACAAGATGATTGCTCTTCCCCACCCCTTTCATGTGGGGTGATTAGATTTGGAGGTGGAAAGGAAGCATCTATTATAAATTCCAGGAGCATTTATTGGATGACTAGGTAGATAAAACTGGTCAAGAAAGAGCTGAAGAAATGATAAATTCAATTTTGGACACAGAGTGTTTGTGAACAATTGGGTGGAATTGTCTGCTATGCAGTTGGTTAAATAAGTCTGGGGCTAGAGGCAGATTTGGAGTCACCAGTTTATAAGTGACTGTTGGAGTCATGGGTTAAAAGAATCACCCAAGAAGAGTTTATGGAGAAATCTTGATGAGTAATGTATGAGGAATAATGTTGGAAGATTTTCAAAACTTGGGAGGTAACTAAGCAAGGGTGAGAAAGAAGACTGAAAAGGCATGGCCAAAGTTAGAAAGAAATGCAGAAGAAAGTGACATCATAGAAGTCAGTACAGAAAATAAAGTTTAAAAAAAATCCCAGAGCCAAAGAAAATATTGAGTTACTGCCTAGGAAAATAGTAGCTTTCAATGAATATGTATAGTGTTCAATGTATTCTTGCAAAAGTTTATATTTCTTAAATTCATCTGTAAGAAGACAGTGTCTGTTTTGAATATGTTACCATTTAAAGTGCATAACCCCCTGGCTGGATTACAATTCCAAGTTGTGTCTAGTTGTAGAAGCAGACTGTAACACAAATAAGAGGGTTAAAGAAAGAAATTAATATTAATGGTGCAGGTTTTGTGGCAAACATTTTGAGATTGAACGTGTGAAGTTTCAGAATTTCTCATCTGCTATCTAAAGAGGCTAAATCATTTTGCGTTGAATGGATACAGATACAGTTTTTCATCTTCATAACTCTGACTGTGAAGATAATATGACTGTTCTAGATACAACAGTGGTTGTCCATGAACCAGTGCTCCAAAAAGCACTTCCCTATAGATATGAATCACAAGCCAATTGCTTCAAATATGAGGAGTGTTGTAAAACAAATGCATAAACTCTGCATTTCTGATGCTATTTTTAAAAGCAATTTATCACTTGTGTTTTGTTACCTGAAACTTAGTTTATATACCATGCCACCATGGGTTTATTGATTTGGTCTTTTTCTCACATTAAATGGAATATGTGGTATTCAAGATACACACACACATACACACACACACACACACACACACACACTTTTCTTCAATGAACAGCTTAGAACTGGAGGAACAAAATTAGTTAATTAAAGAATACCATATGTAAAAATCAACTCAAGATAGACTAAAGGCTTAAATGTAAAACCTGAAACTATCAAAACCCTGGAAGATAACCTAGGAAATACCACTGTGGACATAGGCCCTGGCAAAGATTTCACAACAAAGATGCCAAAAGCAATTGCAACAGAAACAAAAATTGACAAATAGGACCTAATTAAACTAAAGAGCTTCTGCATATCAGATCCATCAACAGAGTAAACAGACGACCTACAGAATGGGAGAAATATGTGCAAACTATGTATCTGACAAAGGTCTAATATTCAAAATCTATAAGGAACTTAAACAAATTACAACAAAAAACCAAGCAACCCCATTAAAAAGTGAGCAAAAAACAGGAACAGACACTTTCCAAAAGGAGATATACATGTGGCCAAGAAGCATATGAAAAAATGCGCAACATCACTAATCATTAGAGAAATGCAGATCAAAATCACAGTATGATACCATCTCACACCAGTCAGGATGACTATTATAAAGCAGTAAAAAAAAACACGCTAGTGAAGTTGTGGAGAAAAGGGAACACTTACACACTGTTGGTACAAAGGTAAAATAGTTCAAGCATTGTGGAAAGCAGTTTGAAGATTTCTCAAAAAACTTAAAATGGAACTGCCATTCCACCCAGCAATCCCGTTATTGGGTAAATACACAAAGGTATAGAGAAACATGCATGCACATGTTCATCACAGCACTATTCACAACAACAAGGAAATTGAGTCAACTTAAATGCCCATTAACAGTAAACTGGATAAGGAAAAGTTGGTATATATACACCGTGGAATACTATGCAGCCATAAAAAACAAGAAGATCATGTCTTGGCTGCAACATGGAGGGAGCAGGAGGCCATTATTCTTTTTTTTTTTTCCTGAAACGGAGTTTTACTCTGTTGCCCAGGCTGGAGTGCAATGGCATGACCTTGGCTCACTGCAACCTCTGAGGAGGCCATTATTCTAAGTGAACAAATGCAGGAACAGAAAAACAAATACTGCAGGTTCTCACTTGTAAGGGGGAGCTAAACACTGAGTACATGTGGACAGAAAGAAGGGAACAACAGACACTGGGGCCTACTTGAGGGTAGAGGGTGAGAGGAGGGTATATTTACACCCCAGAAATTGGCAAACACTGTAAATTGGAGTTTTCTTTCCTTTTGGGGGGAAGAACTGGTTTACCAGTTAATATAGTTTGGCTCTGTGTTCCCATCCAAATCTCATCTTGAATTGTAATCCCCACATATCAATGGAGGGACCTGATGGGAGATGATTGGATCATGAGGGTGGTCCCCCATTGCTGTTCTCATGATAGTGAGTGAGTTCTCACAAGATCTGATGGTTTATAAGGGGCTCTTCCCCCTTCAGTCTCTCTTCTCCCTCCTGCTGCCATTTGAAGAAGGTCCTTGTTTCCTCTTTGCCTTGTGCCATGGTTGTAATTTTCCTGAGGCTTCCCCAGCCATGTGGAACTGTGAGTCAAGTAAACCTCTTTCCTTTATAAATTACCCAGTCTCAGGTATTTCTTTATAGCAGTGTGAAAATTGACTAATATACCAGTGCACCACTGCTTTTAATTCCAGGGTAAATCTAAAGCCAGATAACCACTGATTTTCTCCTTATTAAATATATATAAGGACTGCTCAAGTGATGCTGACAAACTTTCCTTCAGTGGACTGAGAAGAAGCTGATTTCAGTGGACTGTGAAGAAGCTGATTCTCATTTTGTTTGCAAACCTGGTGTTTGGGTACATCGTTTTGTGTCATGTAGGCCAATATTTTCTGGGAGAACTGTGAAAGAAACTAGAAACAGATAATTTTATATTTTTCCTATGAAAAAATAGCTGACTGGATTAATGTCCTTTTGACTAAACATTTCCAGGCAACAAAGAGTGACTGGAAATGAACTTTTCTAAAGCAAATTCTTATAAAGATGCCTTAAACTGTTTGTTCCTAGTTTTTAACAAATGACAGTTTCCTGCTTTCATTGTCTTTGACAAATACATTGCCAATCACAGCAAGACTGTCCATCAATTTTCTCAAATGGGCAACAAGCACAACTAGCTGAGTTCTAGTGGAAACTTACCATAGAGTAACTATGTGATGTTGAAAACTTAAAGTTTCTAGTTTTTATATTAAATGGACTAAATGGTATCTCAAGCATCATGCCCATTTATCAAAAATTAATATTCTGGTTAGGAGTCATTTAGTAAATGATATGGTTTGGCTGTGTCCCCCCCCCAAATCTCAACTTTAATTGTATCTCCCAGAATTCCCATGTGTTATGGGAGGGAACTGGGGGAGGTAACTGAATTATGGAGGCAGGTCTTTCCTGTGCTATTCTTGTGATAGTGAGTAAGTCTCACGAGATCCGAAAAGTTTATCAGGGGTTTCTGTTTTTGCTTCTTCCTCATTTTCTCTTGCCACCATCATATAAGAAGTGCCTTTCACCCCCCGCCATGATTCCGAGACCTTCCCATCTATGTGCAACTGTAAGTCCAATTAAACCTCTTTTTGTTCCCAGTTTCAGTTATGTCTTTATCAGCAGTGTGAAAACAGACTAATACAGTGAACTACATGAGAAACTTAGTACTTTCAAGTCACATTAAGAAATTTAAATTTTTATAAATACACACAAAACAAACATATTTGTATCTATACTGAATAAACCCTGTCCTTACATAATTTATATTAACTTTGGGAAGCAAAATTAATGAACACAAAACAATTAGCCAACAGTGTAATCCAATCACATTTAAATTATCGACTCCTATATTCAAACTGGAGATCTGTCTAAGAGGGAAATGTGGAGAACAGAAGATAGCTTGGCAAAGGTAGTGAAACTGTAGCCAGCCCTGAAACAATGCATAGGACTGTTTTTGGTTTTTGTTTTTCTCCTTTGAAGGTCTAGGGTAGGGCATTAGAAATGGGAAAATAGCAGTAAGGGAAAAAAAAAGAACATCGTGTGAATAAAACAGACTCAGGTCAACAGGACTGTGAGTCAACAGGCCTTGGTGTGGAGGTACCCTGGAGAGCAATGGGAATGACTTGGCCCTCCAGAAGTACATTTCAGCCTTCTTTGTACTGAATTCTCACTTCTAGCTCTGGAATCTACATTGTGAAACTATCAAAGAAACTAACAACTACTAAAACCCCCACCTGTATCTGAATGCAGCTGGGTTTACCTCAAGAGCCACACCCTTAATTAGGGGAACAGGAACCTAAATGTTTTGAGGACTGTTAGTGAATAAGATATCAATATTAAAGAATAAATTAGCAAAGAATAAAAGAACCACCCATTAGACCAAGGGAAGGGAAAAAAATGAAGAAAGGATGATGGCAGATAGTTTTTAAAAATTATATACCAAATCACTGAGGTTTTCTAAAATTTAACATTTAATTGGTGATGTGTTATTAACAAAAATTCCTTAAAATATGCTTGAAAGGTGAATCTGTGACTATACTTATTGGATATGCCTAAATATGATTTTTAGTGTAATTATAACTTCTGACTCTAAAACATTGCTAAGTTGTGCCAGACACTACTTGAAACTTCACACTTAACACTCATTCTAAAAGTAACAATAATACCTATAGGCACTGATTCCCAAATAAACATTATTATTTCTCTACTTAGACATTCTTATGATTCAAATACAAATAGCTTAACAGATTGTATTTTATGTGTATGTGTTTTTATGACAAAAGCAACTACACTTAAATGTGCAAAAACTCTACTCTGGGTGATTTGCATTCTTATATCTCATTATAGAGTTTCCTATTTGAATTTCCATCTGGTCCCTAATATCTTTTTGTATTTATTGCTTTAATGAGATAATCTTGTTTTACATACCTAGATTTCATTACTATTTGGCAAAAACATTCTCTACCCTGATTTTACTCTCATAAATACCTTAGCCTTAACCTTGGGGCTTAGTGCAGTCTGGTATGAGATACTTCTAAAATAGTAAAATGGAAAGAAAAAGCATTCAAAGTAAAATGTAAGTAAAGGTTAGTCCTTTATCTCTTAAAATCGTAACAGATAGACTGTTTCCCTTTATAAGATTAATCTATATCCACCCATATAATGCCTCATTGAAGATTTACCATGATAAAGTAATATATTGGTATATCTTACATTAAAGCAGAATTTGGAAGAATTAAACAGATTCCATGAAGATTTTCCACTGATGGGGACTGACAAGGCTTAAAGTTGATAATTCAGTTCTTATTTAACAGTCATAAATGTTATCTTCAATCTGTGCTATCAACTAAAATTTTCTTCATTCGAATGCATTCATATTCATGCAGCTTCCTTTGAAAAGACTGAAAACCATTCCTAAAACTCAGACAGGAAGAGCTCAATGAAAAGAAATTATGACCTATATCCACTTTAAGATTTATTCAACTGATAAGCTCACTTCACTATAGGTTTAGGTTGCCAATAAAATTCTCTCTAATTTTGAAGCCATCATCTTTCAAGAAGAATTCAGAGCCTTTTCTGATTCCTCAGCATGACAGAGTAAATTGGCAAAGCACAGTAAATGATAAGGTATTTACTTATTTGTTTATATTAGTGAACACACAGTGCTTATTGTATCCCAGGCATTCTTCTAAGTATTTTACACACATGTTAATTCATTTCATTCTAGATCTCATATAGCCCCCTTGGGACTTAATGGGAGAATATGTTTCAAAAAAGAAGTGTAATGAAGTGTCTGTAAATACAAGCTCTCTATATTTTGCTAAGTGCATCTTTAATAACACTAACAATAACTGCTACTTATTGAATGCCTCCTAAGTGGTAAGCTCACCCTCACATCAACTCTTTAAGATAGGTATCAATAACTCCATTTCATGAATGAGTAACCCCTAAGTCTCATAAATAGTAATTATCAGAGGCAAATGTCAAGGATTCCAAACACTTTGACTCTAATACTCATTTTTTTAAAGTACCTTATAAGACATTTTTCTCTTCTTAGTTCCAATATTCTACTTTTCTTAATATTACTTGGTCAAACTCCTTCATATAATAAATACCCTTCCAATCTGTCTCCTTCTCTCCATCCCCGCTATTAGCCCACTAGCTATGCTCTCATCATGCCTCACTTGTACTTCTGCAAAAGATTCTTAACTCTCCCTCTTTCAGTCCACTCTCCACACTTCCAATGAATTGATCTATAGAAAACATAAATCTGATTATATTACTACCTGTTTAAAATGCCTCACTGCTTTCAAAATAAAATCTGACGTCTTAACTATGTCATACAAAGCCTTTAATGAGATAGAGCTCATGGCCAGTGCAGCTTCATTTCTCCCAACAATACCCCAGGCCTCCCTGTACCCACCTGCAACATACACACCCCCACCCCCCCCCACACACCTCCCTCATGCTTCAACTAGATAAACTGTTATTTTGCTTCTTCTGTGCCTCTGCAAATTATCATCTCTCTATGGAAATGCCCTTTATCTCCTTCTTTTCTAAGCTCCTACATATCCCTCAATACTTACCTGTGATTTCATCTTTGGTAGGAAGCTTTCTTAGACATCTCTGGCCTAGGTCAGTTGTCTGACCTGTGTTTCACCGTTAGAGCATTCATCATACTTTTCCCATGTCTGTGGCCATCACTTCAGTTCACGTTTATTTTGTGACTATACTGAGCACCATATAAGCTAGAAGACACAGTACAAATTACACTTACTATCCCAGTCCTCAATGAGTTTCTTAGGAGCTTAGTTGAAATAGCCCTGAAGATGGCTTGCCATCCGGCAGAATTTATATGTGTTTGTGCCTTAGCTAATTCCTCATTTCTCATCTTCAGCTGCTGTCCTCAGCTATATCTCTTAGTATCTTCTGTGCTTGGCTCCTGGCATTTACACATGATCTTTTGGTATTGACTTTTTGCCTGGTCTATGTTTGTAGGATCACAGATTAAATACTCTGCTCCCTCATAACTTCCCAGTATTGACCCTGTACAGCATGTTTCTCTTGTGTCAATCCTACAGCCAGCCAGGTCAACACAGTCTTTTCATGACTCTTCTTTTAGATCACAAACCTAGAAGTCATCAAAACTTCAAACAAAACTTTTAAGTTACTAACATATCCAGGAGGGTAAATGCAGCCCTCAACAGGGAAGGGACCTTTCACGAGAGTTGCCTCATGTTAAATAAGCATTGCTAACAGAATGGTTATTTCTGTTAATATGTACATATTACCACATACTAAGTACATATTACATTATTTAATCCTTATAGCAGACAATATTACACACATTCTACTAAACAGGAATCTGAAATTCAGATAAGTTAGCACCTAGTCCAAGTTCACACAGCTAGATAACCATCAAAATCAGGACTAATGCTAATTTTAAATCCTTTGCCAGCCCTGCATGATCCTGATTGAGTGCAAGTACCCTGGGGATTCGCAGGTCTTAGCATAGGTGGTGCAAAGAACCCTATGTTTGGGAACAGGGTGTAGGTAATGGATACCAAATCACTCCATATTAACCCCATCAAAGAATGTGACTCTTGACCCATTCTTAGAGAAGTGAACTACAACATAACAAGGAGGAAGCAAGCTTAATCTCTGAATGAATCTGGAGTTTTATCTGTCCGTGGCACGATAATACCAAACACATTCCTCAGGGGGCTATTGCAAGGGTGGGTACAATATCCTATTGATGAACCGTAGTGATCAAAGGAAGGCATGAGTTGAGAGCTTAATAGAGAGAAATGCTCATAAAGCTCAGTATATTGCTACTGATGGAATGATTAAATGCCGCTTGACACAAAAACATATGCAGTTCTTGAAAGTCAAAAGATACAAAAACTCTAGAGTCATATGGTTTGTCAATCTACAGGCAACCCCTCTGTACCTATAATTTCACTGTTTCATTTATGCTTTGCAAAATTGATGATTATTACCAAAGGAATTTGAGTTTAAGCCTGGCAACTAAATCAAAAAGTAATGCTCTTACCATCTAGAAAATACTTAAACAACTTTAAAATGGAGTCAATGAATGTTTGACTGTTTGACAGGTAAGCTCTGAGTATATAATTAATCTGGCAATTGAAATCAGCTAAGTCTTTATAAATTCTCTTTGTAATCTAGTGCGTGATGATCACAACATCACTTGTAAGGACTTCGCAATATTCAAAGGACTGAGGTTCATACTCACATTTAGTGATATGAAATTCACAGGATATATGTGTGTTAAACTTGCACGTCATTGAAGTTTACGTATATAATTAATTAGACTCAACAAAGGAAACATTCATTGTCTATTTGAGGTCTGGACTGTGCTGGCATCAGCATGAGCCCCCTACTAGGTCTCAGACTAAAGAGGTGTCAAAGACAAGCAAATAGTTTCAGAAGAGTATATATAAGAGTAATAATAAGGTAACATTAGAAATATGAGCAAGGAATGGAGGTTGCAGAGAGGAGGGATGTTATTACCTAGAAAGGGTGATTTCATAACGCTTATGTGTAAAATGGGGGCAGGAATAAAATGGGTGAATTAGATCATCTTTATAGTCTGCTTTTGCTCTTTAATTTTGTACTGTCTATATACTTGTCAGATTATTTCCATTTTGTTCTTTTTTCCCCTTAGAGCCATATTTTCTGATTATGACCATTGGAAATGTTATGTTCAAAAATTTCCATGATCAAGGACTGACGATGGAGTCTTTATTCTTAGGTCCCCAGCTTCTCTTCTTACCTCCTTCCTAAGAGCTTTGTAGGATACTATTGCTCTGGCATATCTTCTCCAGAGACTGAGTAGAGAAAGGAGGTGGAATTACAATCAGTCAGCTTCACTTACTGAAGTTCTTGTGAAAGTTTGATAGAAGAGAGTTGATGTTTAAGAAAATATTTTTCACAGAAAAGAGCGGCTCTTAATTACCTGCAGTAATGGAGAGCAGTGGTGTGTATAATCCAAAATGGTGGATAATCCAAAAACTATTTCTATTTGACTTTGAAATGTATTTTTGAACTTGCATTTGAATAGAAATATGGCACCAAGAACTTAAAGAGTCCTAAGCTTTCTATCTTTCTTATACACATTGGTCTTTAGAGAGACGAGGGAATTGCATGTTTGAGTTTTAAGACCTTCCTCCACTGGACTGCAGGTCAACTCTAGGTTAAAAGGAACAGTGCTACTGGCAATGTCAACAAAAATAGCTAAGCAAGACATTTCTAAAAAGAAATTAAAATAAAATGTGTCTTAGATGATGTAGAGTTTGGCTACATATTGCTTGATTATATACACTCGTCTATGAACCAAGTTCCTACTTACAGTAAATCATTTAAGCTGGATGTGATGCACATCATTTCAAGCTGATGGAAAGATGACTAGATAAAGTTTGTTCTGTCTAACTCCCCCACTGAATGCCTGCCTGGCACTCTGAGGAAGCCACAGCAGGGTGTCTTCAGAAGCTATTTCCAAACAAATTTAGACTTGTCTTATACATGATGAGAGCTATTTATAAAGATTGTATAACAAATAGCTTATAATAGACACCTCTGTCAATTGCATTTATAATGAAAAAATCTAACACAAGAAGGCGTTGATTCCCAGTGCAAGCTAACGCTGCAATATCTTTGCTTTTTTATCAACTAAACTAACCGGGGAAAGGGAGCATGACAAAGCTCACTGCACTTCATTGAAACTTGAATTGAGATCTTAAAAAGAAGTAGAGTTTCATCAAAATATACAAAAGAGTAAAGGGCAGTAGGTGCATTTTAGTTGGTAAAGTCAGAATCCAGCAATCATATAGAATGACAAGATCTACTCTCAGAAATGATAGGTAATGACATTATTACGTGAGGATCTTTAATAACTTCTACTCTTATCTGTTTAATTGATGTACAAAAGGTAAAAAGATTTAAAGAATTGAGAGAAAAGCAGCAGAAAACATCAAAAATCGAAGAATTTAAATCTTCCATCCCCAAGACAAATGGAAAGCAAAAATCAATACATTACAAAAAAACTAAATAATTTTAGTGTGAATGTTTTGAAACTATCAGCAGTCTGTAGTAATTGTACAGGCAAAGATTTTAGCATTGCAACAATCTAAGATGGGAATTTACATACGAAAATGAAAACATTAGACCTTTAATCAGAAGAATTGAAATGAAAATCAAAATTACTTAATTTTTTTCCCCAAAAAATATGCTTTTGGAAATGTGAGACTATGTTTGAAAGCCTGTGATTTTCTTATTTTATAAATGTGAAATGTGTTCAGTGATGACTATGATATGACGATTTGGAACCTTGAATTTAGTCTCCTATTTTACTCCTAATTTGTAATGTTACCTTGTGCATAATGTTTATTCCTTTGGGGTAAAGTGCTAATTAAATAATTCATTCATTTTAATAAGCATTTCTTGTGTACTTATGTACTAGGCCCTATGCTTGGCATAAGAGCTATAAAATTGAATAGGCCCCGGTTATAGTTTTGGCATGTTTGATAAAGTCAGTGGGGATGAAGGCAGAAAGACAAACATGTGGCGTAAGATGGCACTTTGACTAAAACTACATACAAGTGGAGATGGCACTAATAGAAAGTGACCATTTCTACATGGGATGAGATATATCAAGGAATTCATTGACAAACTTAGTCTTACAGAATCTCTATACATCAAAGGTATTTGCCAACTATCCCTCTTCTGAAAGGTCAAGAAGTCAAAATCCCCATGAAACCTTGAATGGAGGTACATTAAAAAACAAGAACCTTCAAAATATGTAATAGCTCTTTTCAGAGCTGTCATACACAAATAAATACAAAATCTACTCTTACTTGCTTTCCTTCAATAGTATCACAAAAGGAGGTACTATGTTGATTCAGTATATACTTTGTATACTCACAATGCATGGAAAAATGCATGGAGAACCATGCATAGAGAACGTTTTACCTCACGTATTCTCAATTGATTTTCTAACTTTTGTTTTTAGCAACCATCCTTCATCAAAAAGATCCAAGTGTTAAATAAACAAGTCTAGAATTCACAGTTTGTACTCTCCTTGTGCTTCCTCGTTTTCTGTTATTTCTTTTCGGCTTGGGTAAGCAAACTCTGTTACTGCCACATTCTTTTTTTTTTTCCACTGAGAATAGTTTCCCATGTTTTCAAAAGAGCACAGTTGTGTGATATGTGTTGTGGGGGGAAGAGGTGAAAGAAAGAGGAGGGGAAGAGAATATACTTGTGTAAATATGAATAGTGTACATAAACATATATGAAGACATGGTCTTCTAGACACAGAAGAAAAAAGATATATAAATGAACACAAAGTGTGGAAACACATGTGTAGTCAGATGGATCAGTGTCCTTAGGGGGCAAGGTTTCAAAGTTCAGTCTACAAAACCATTCTAATTAAAATAACATTTTAATATCCAATTCTGGTTTACTTTGTAAGCATTTTCTCCCTTCTGTTTGTTTTCTTTACTAAAGTCACAGCAAGGGCTGTGCTGAGGCTCCAGTTCATCTAAGCTACTCGGTGCATGCCCAGACAGCAAGAAAATGGTTTCTCTGGCAACAGGAATTATGTGAAATCTCTGTGTGTTCTCCCCCACCTTCCATCTGATTCCTATTCACTTAAGCTCTTCACATATAGGCAACAACGAGGCACTGGAAATCTAATGAGCAATTCAAATTTATTGAGCTAGTTCATGGAGGCGGGTACTGTGAGCATCTTCATTTCCTGTGTACCAAGGAGCAGAGTGTGTTTGTTGTACGTTATCTGTATTATTCAAGAACCATGCACTGTCAGCAAATAGCCCAAACCAGATAAAATCAGATGAATATCTAAAATAAGAAGCATATGAGGAATTTACTTCCATCATGGTAGGAGGGAAATGCAAAGGCTTTCAGGTGCCAAACACAGCTTTGAATTTTCCAAAGATGCTGAGCGATGGAAGTCACAATGATTTAAAACAGCCTCATATTGTGTCTGAAACCCAAGAGGGAATGGCAAGAGCTTTGATTAAATTGCTTTGAATGTCAGCTTTTTTATTTCTAAGGAATCATACTGTTCTTCCATGACTAAAGCGCTAGAGTTTTCAATTTAGGCCTTATAAACATTCCCTAATAATAGTTCATGATGAGACCTCGTATACATGTTTTTCTCTGTAGCCTTTGTTAAGGAGAGAGTCCTGTGTTTAGCATTGGTACTAAGGCTGATATTTACTAAGAGAGTTTAATCAAATGGGAATTGATTTGCTTGGAGGAATCAGGACTAAGGCAAATTAGCTTTATTCTTTAGAGATTAGGAGAATGTGGGAGGGAAGGATCTATTTTTCTTCGGTTCCAATAAGGATGAAATAACAGCAAGAAATATACTCAGTAACATAAAGTAGAAAATAGAGTGAATTGGAATGGACTCCTGAACCGGTTTCAGAATCATTGTCCTGGAAGTTTAAGAAAAATATTTGCTTCTTACTGTCTAGAATATTTTAGTAAACTCTACCTGCAAGGAGGTATATTTTTAAAGTTTCCTTGGTTTTATCATTGTATATCTTACCTGTTCAAAATTAAGGACTTTGTCACCAAAAAGCAATAGGAAATGCCTCTTTGCATAAATCTTTAATCTCAATCTACATGATATAGATTTAAGTAATAACTCAATGAAAGCCCAATTTAAATAAACTTTAACTTCCAGTGAAAGCTGTAAGAAAGCAATGAGCAGAATGATTAGCCTAATGACACAAATATAGTAAACGATTAACTAAAAAGCATAGAAGGGTGAAGATACCAAAGACAGATGACAGTAAAATAATAGTAGCATTATAACAATGACTTCATTCATTTCATGGTTAATCTTTAGATAATAAGAACAGATTGTTTTAGATAATAAGATAGTTTAAAAATTCTCAAATAACTGGCATTTTTCCTGGGATATAAAAGTGCCAATAAGTACAGCCAAAATTTGGAAAATAAATACAAAATATAAGTCCTACACAGAGGAGACACCTACTGAAGCCATAACATTCGGAATTTTCAATCCAGTCACAGAGCTTTTAGGAAAAGAACATCTTGGAATCATAATTTCATTCCAGTTAGAAAATAGAGATTCAACACTCATACCTAAAACCAAATTGCCCTTCACGTGGTAAGTCAGATAAGCTGAGACTAGGGGCTTTGTGTATGTAGCTAGTGCTTGCTTCTGGGAACACAGAAATTGTTCCTGTGTTTCTAAATGTGGTACCCCACTGCAAGTAGTGTGTAGTAGAACGCATAAAGATTTACTGAAGTTTTCAAGGAATTTCTAAGCTCTGGTCTGCAGTTCTTTTCCCACAGAGCCACCTTTCAATTGTGACTTTTGCTATGTTTTATTTTAATTTTATTTAATTTTACCCTTTCTTCCAGGAAAAGTTGAGATGGCTTACTATTATAGTGCATGCATGTATCAATCCTTGAAAACAGTATTTCTTTTAAAGAGAAAATTGTCTAGAATCAGGAAAATATCTTGATAAGGCACTTATGGTAGAAAGCAGAAGATGAGAACATGTGTTAGTAGGAGAGAAAGCAATGAAAAATAGCAAAACTGTTCCTAAGTTAGAAATTAATGGCAATTAGTGGGTGGTGGGGAATACAAAAAAGAAGAAAGGAAAGGCAGAGTGGTCTTTAGAGGGAAAACATTAAAAATTTTAGACATCTAATATTCAATTTTATGTTGTTGTTTTTACAAAATCTTCCTCATAATTCAGAAAAGTGTGGTACATTCACATTGCTGAGCACGCTGATTTTTATGGAAATGTGTTTATCATGTGTGCTTAAGAAAGATCAATTTCCCCATTTGGCTATACACCAGAGCAGGGACACAGAGCAAAAAACAAAAAAGTTGTAGAGAAAAGTGGTTCAAGACAGAGGTGTTTATGGGGATGTAAGACCCACTGGAAGTTCAGAGAAAACTGAAGAACTATATTGGGCTTTTCATGGGGCACGGAATCCAATCTTATTTACAGCTTAAAAGGTAAGAGGACCTCAGGTAACTGTTAGCCCAAGCCACAGCATTTTGCAGACTCCCACCTTTTATAAACTCCTGTAAGAGTGGAAAATTCCACCAGAGACTGAACCGTGAAGAAACATCTTGTGGGACAGGTCCCAGGCCTAACCCCTAAACCAGTGAATTCCTTCCTTATCAGCAGCTCAGCATACCATTCCCACCCCATTTCACAGCAACCTCAGACCTCTCCCGCCTGGACCTACAACTGCCCCAGCCTGCAAGCGGGAAAGGAGGCTCCTGCGCTCGCTGGTGCTCCCCCTCCGCAGGTCTTTGTCCAATAAACCTGTGTTACCGTCAAGCCGCCCTCCTTGTCTTTTTTTCTCCATCTTAACAGTAACATGGAAGTTATACCACACAACACAGCACACACACACACACAGAGTGAAAAGGTAAAACGTTACAATTTTTAAAATCAGAAACAGGAAAGGTATATAATTAAGCAGGATGCAACATCTGGGAGAAGAAAAATGCCATATATCAATGAACTGTGTACACTTGGGCAATGTAATATTAGTGGGCCAGCTTCAGGACCTTACTATGGTGAAAATCTGCTACAAATTTCCACTCTCTTTGAAGTCACGTGAATCGTGTGTGCTTTCAACGTACTAGCTGTGAATGAACTTAGGCTAGAGGGTGAAAATATCTGAGCCCCAATATTCTCCTTTCCTGTAAAATACAGATAGTAGTATCCACTTTAAACATAAATAATAATGGCTAATTTTTATTTACTGCAAACTATATGTCAAGCTCCAAACTTACAGCTATTATTTATTTAGTTTACTCCTTGCAACTATTCTTTGAAGCATTATTATTTTCATTGTACAAATCAGGAACCTAAGCCTAATAGAAATTAAATAACTTTCCTAAGCACAAAGCTTGTAGGTAGTGGAGCCATTAGAGTGGTTCACTAGTACTGACAATAGCAGTACTAGTATAAGTATTAGTACTAGTATAAGTACTAATATAAGCAAATAGTGAAAGTCAGTTTCAACTTGAAATTTTCAATTACTGACTTCGTTTTCTACAATGGGCAAACCCAAGATAACTCTGTAATGATGGATCCTTTGTAAACTTTCCTTCTTGTCATTCTGCATTTTTTTTCACTATTTCTTTATTTAACAAGGGTGGAACGCCTTGCTCATTTATCATCATAGCTGAATTCTTATTAGAGCACCAGCTAATTCATGCTTGTTAAGTAGAAAAGCAATGGCAACTAGGCTTGATGCCTAAGTAGGATTCAAGCCTGTATCTAAAGTGACAAAAAACTTATAACGCTGTTTCAGATCAACTATAGAGTGGCAGGAATAAATACCATTGTATATGCTCACTGTAAAGCTAGATTATGTTTCCAGTGTAGTCACACCAAGTAGGAGCACATACCGTCCATCTCAGCACTTTGTCCTCTAGACCAGGGGTCCTCAACCCCCGGGCCATGGACTAGTACCATCCTATTAAGAACTGGGCCACACGGCAGAGGTGAGTGGCAGGTGAGTGAGCAAAGCGTCATCTGTATTTATAGCTACTCCCCATTCCTTGGATTACCGCCTGAACTCTGCCTGTCAGATCAGTGGCGGCATTAGACTCTCATAGAAGCAGGAACCCTATCTTGAACAGTGAATGCGAGGGGTGTAGGTTGTCCGCTCCTTATGAGAATCTAATGCCTGATGATGTGTCACTGTCTCCCATCACCCCCAGATGGGGCCATCTAGTTGCAGGAAAACAAGCTCAGGGCTCCCCTTGATTCTATGGTGCATTGTGTAATTATTTCGTTATATATTACAGTGTAATAATAATAGAAATAAAGTACACAATAAATGTAGTGTGCTTGAATCATCCCGAAACTATCCATCCCCGCACCCCCAACCCCTGTCCGTGGAAAAATTGTCTTCCATGAAACCAGTCCCTGGTGCCAAAAAGGTTAGGGACCACTGCTCTAGATGATTCACTGGGGACATACGGTTGCCAGTGACACTGTAGGGTCTTACCAGGTCTGGAAAACCCAACCTTTGTTATGTCACTGTGCTTTTATACTTTTCACTTACATCACCATTTGGAAAAGTGTAGACTAACAATACAATGAGGGTTTGTGTGTATGTATTGAATAACAGACTTGGCATTAGAAATGTTGCATCCTTATGTCTGTGGGGAAAATAGAATGAATATCTAGATTTACCTGAAGAATTTCTCTGCCTCCAGCTTTCCAACATTCTGGAGAGCCAGTTTCCCTGTACCTTCTATGTGAACCAATTAATAGGATGTTAAAGAAAAACGTAAGAATTTGTTTGAACTCAAGGATCTGACACATGCTGTTCCAATAAATTTTACATTCTAATAAAATAAACAACTGAAGTCTTACAAATACTGCATGTCCAAATAAAATAATACCCATTTTTTATATAATAAACTAAAGCTTATCAAATAGCTTCCCTTAAGGTTGAAGGAAAAAAAAATAAAGAAAAAAAATCCGACTGTAAGTGACCTTCAAATAACCTAAGCATTGTGTTGGCAAGTTTAGTAAGACTATGTTCTCCAAAAGTTTATAGAAGTGACATTGTCATCAGTATGTCTACTGAAAAAGGAGTGAGTGATAGAAACCACTACGTTTAAAAAAATCATTTAGTTAGAATTATGATCATGTATTGGGGTTTATGCAGGATCTTGCACGAAGAAAATAAGCAAGTTGCAACCCTCTTTCTTTTACTTTCAATGACAAAGGTCATGCCAAGGGTTTGGAATCCTATTGCTGCTATTAAGAGCTCTTTCTATGCGTTCAACTTGTCTCACCAAAGCAGATGTTTGACATATGAGGGGCCTGGCTGCAGTACTATCAATAGTTTCATTACAGGGGACTTACTCTCCAAACATACCTTTCTTGTGGACAGAATTTAATTTGAACCATCTTTTCTAGAGGGTAGTTGTTTGTGATTATTTTCTTGAAATAAGTAAAAAGTTTAAATAGAGGTGATATGCAACTCCAGTTTAATGTGTGCACTAATCTTTCACTTTATATAATTTATCATCTATAATTTTAGTTATTATACATATTTAGTTAAATCTACTCGGTTATCTTTCATTAACTATGAACTCATAATCTACAAAAATATATCAAATGGCTGCATTTCCACATTTTCCAGAATCATATATCATAGTACTGTGGCTAGATAAGATTACCTAAAATGCAGATAAATTCTTTTGTAAATATGTCAAAATATATCTAATTAACTATATATAAAATTACAAATAAATCCTGCCTTCCTAAGAGGGATAAATTTAGAAGCAACATTTGGAGAAACACAGTACTGACATCTGATAAGTATGACTTTGTTTGTCCCCTAAGCTATAAATAGTAATAGCTAACACTGAATGCTTCCTATGTGCCAGTCATACAACACTGAGTGTGTACTAACTCACTTAATCCTTATAATACACCTATGAGATTCAAACTATTAGGGATCTCATCTTATGGATGAAGAAACTGAGGTACAGAATAATTAACTTGCTCCTAGACACAGCTAGTAAGTGAAGCTGACATTTAAATCTGGACAGTATGGGTCTAAAATCAGTCATCTTAACCATTAGTTGTATAATTTACTTAGATATATAATTTATAATTTATAAAATATTATTCATTACATGTCAGAATAATCTCTTACATTTAATAATGAAGACCGTGAGAAATGGTCCATTTGTGGTACAGGACACCACCATATACAAAGCAGCTTACTAATGTACAGCTGTCATGGGAAAAGATGTTTCTAAATCATTTGTACCCTGGGGACACTACATGCCATTTTATTCAAAGTCCACGGAGATTAATTTCTCAAAGGATAAGTTGAGAAAAAGTCATCTTTTCCTTCATCAGAAAACCAAATAATCAACTTTTATTTCTCAAAGGTAAGAAAGATCAAATAGACAACCCTTGGATCTAACCTGTGGTTCCACAAAGGATATAAAAATAGCAAGTGTGATGAATAGATCATAAAATTGTTCCTTCTGGGAAAATTCTGTGATTTAATGCCACACAGTATGTAAGGAGAATCGCAACATTATTGATTGAAATCTGAAATGGAGATACAGGGGGCCTAACCATTTTTCTAGAAGAACTCTGAAGAAAGAGTTGGACCTAATGTTTAAAAAGCTAACATCTAACATTAACTCTAGGAAGCAATTATACCAGTGCTTACACCAATATTACATAACCAAGAAAAAAATAGGAAATCTATGTATTCTGTTTACATTTTTACTCACCCACACTGTACCAGTTCTTCCTCATGGCTGGGTCCTCTCTAATAAATGGAATTTTTGTATAACATCTTTTAGGTCACCTAAGCAGTGATGTATAAAATCACTGTATATGTATGTATATGCCCAGAATGTACATGCCCAGAAGAATAATGAAGTCTCTCAGCATATAGTTAGCTATCACAGAATGACTAAGGTAGCATAAGAATTAATCTCAAATAATCCTACTATTTGTAGGTTCCTTTAAAAAAATCAATATGCCTGTACCTTCAAGTTACCAAGGGCATATGTATGACATATGTGGGTTACCTGATACTTTAGAAAGCAGAGAATAGATATCCCCTTATCACAGAGGCAGGTCCCAGGTAGATTGCAGAATTTTGAAAGGAACATATTGAAATCTTCTAATTTGTGCTTATCTTTAAATTAAATTCAGTCTTCTAGTCATTCCAATTTTTTCCAACCTATTAAATTGTGAGAAATCTGCAAAGAATTTATTGAGAAGGTTCTCAAAGAACTAAGATGGTAGCTTTTTACTAAGAAACTGATTATATCAAGGCTGAAGGGTAAGATTTGTTCAGACAAGCTTTCCTAGCTAGCATCCAATGAGTATTAGAATTTCCAAGTCTAATTTATAAACCCAAACATAAACAGATAAAAATAATAATTTTTATTTTCTTCAAGAGAAGAGAAAAATGTAAGGTAGAGTGAAGTAACATTTAGACTCAGAAAATTTAAATCAAAGAACTGACATAAACAACTAGCAAACTTGATTGTTTAGATTTTAATAAAATGTATTGTATAATCTATTATTACTTTTAGTGAGAGCAAAATATTATAGAAAAACTTTTTTATTTGTAAAATATATCTTGTTCCAAGGAAATAAGTATACGTAATTAACTAACACCCATAAAAGGTATGACTCTTTAATGTTGTCAATGAAGATTTAACATAATATTCTATAACAAATATAGCTCATTCTGCTCTTAAAACACATAATTCATTACCTCATTTGAATGTATTGTTTAATCTAGGAAATTGTATAATAAATAGCAGTAATAATATGGGAATAAGCAATGTAGTTTTACTTTCAAAACTAATATCCACCAGTAAAACTAAAATTTGAACTGTGAGAAGGCGATATATCTAATCATGACACTATCAGGAGGAAATAGCACAACAATTTTAACCCATTATTTGTCATATTTTTGCATGGGAACATGTTTCAAAATAGGTTTCATAGGCCTAACACATAACCCAGGAATAATCGCACAAGTAATTTTGAGGGTATATTCATAGTCACCTTTCCATATTCAAATGTTACAAAATGAATTTCTACCAAAGACACTATTTTCATTCTTATTAGAGTTATTTGCTCAAGACTATAGCCAAAGAAATATATATCTTAAATCTCATCATCAAAAAAGCCCAGAACTCTGGCTTCATTTTCAGGCACAATACCACAATGGCAAAACATCAGTCTCAGTGTGATTTATCAGTTAATAACGTAAGCAGTAAGACACGGGCTAAATTTAACACATACTCAAAACAACCTCTGTTAAATAATTTAACATGAATGATACTAAGGACAATTAAATACATTTGTTTCTTAGACAGTTTGTCTAAGAGTCTTGAACTCTTTTGTGAGAATCCCTGGGGGAACTTAAATGTGGGTACTTATGTTTTATAGGATTGACCAGGAATAGTCTAAAATCAGAAGTCATAGCCCTCCTAAAGCCATATAGCTTAATTATAGAATAATATAATCATAGAATTATAGTTGGCTTATCTAGTTGTTGCGATTCATATTAAAGGAAAAGGAAGATGTAAGAATGTGGAAATTATTGCCAAAGAGCACTCAGTAAAGTTGCTAAGAGAAAATGGTTAGTAAATCCCAGGCCACCTTACGATATTAAGTTGTCTGTTAAGCATTGCAGTGATCAAGGAAGCATCCATACTTAGAAATGCATGATTAATCTTTTAAATAATATCCTAATATTGTTTAAATATACTTTGATTTTTCTTCAAAACAAAAGAAAAATGTAAACTGTTATTTTCTTTGGTCAATATATATGTTTATAAGATGGCCTTATAAATTCTATTGCTCATTGGATGCTGGCTAATAAAATACATTCATCCATTTTCTTTCAATCAACCATATTTATTTAGCACTTACTAAATTCAAGAAGGCCTGGGCCCTAACACATTTGTAAGTGTGGGCAGAGGCCTAGGAATTTGCATATTTAATAAGAACCAAAAGTGATTCTGACACAAGTAAGCTTCTGACCAAATATTGCAAAACACTGATAAGGGACTGCTTCAAGGGGGAGAGGCAATGACAACATCATGAAGGATGCAGTATTTGAGGTATTTCTAGAAAAATAGGTAAAATTAGGGTATGTAGAGATAGTATGAAAGGCAATTAAGAAGAGGAAAGAGACTAAGTTAGGCACAAGAGCAAGAAGGTGTAGAGTGAGGAAATAACCAGTGGCCTAGATTGGCTAACAATAAGAAAATTAGAGAGTAACAGAAGAGATGACTATAGGTCAGAGGGAAATTGATTTGGATCAGGAATGTCAAAATCAGGGAGTACTGACTCTATTAAATACATGACAGGGAGTTTCTAAAATTTCTTGAGCAGGTAAAAGCTTAATTCAAAGTATAGGGAGATAGATGTTGTGAAAGGTAGTTGAAGCCATGGGAGGAGGTAAGGTTGCTGGGGAGGCAAAACAGAACATGACGAAACCACACTCGGGAATAACATTGAGGAGTGTCTACACTTGATTGCCTGGAGAAAGAGGAAAAAAGAAGGAAAACTGGGTGATAATGTTACCAAAATAGCAGGGGTGTGGTCTAGGTCCTGCTGCTTGCTGAACAGAAAGTCAATCACTGAGACAATGAGTACTGCCAGGGAAGAAGGCTTTAATTGGGTGCTGTAGCTGAGGAGATGAGAGATCACAATGAAATGATTAAAAGGATAACTAAAGGAAATGTATAGAAGAATGAAAAGGTTGAGTCAGGGGCACAGCATGGTAACATGTAGGAAGAGAGGATATAGACATTACATTGCCTGGGGACATCTCTTTCCCTCTCTAGGCCACTAGCATAGGTTCAAAACAGAGACTAAATTGCAATGCTTATATTCTGTGTAGACTAAAGACTGAAAAGTCATGGAGCTTTACTAAAAGACGGGTTTCAAATGAGAGAGTCAGATGAAAGTGCAAGGGATTTCCAGCACCTATGATGGTACCATAGTCGTAGATGGCAGGAAAGCAAGGAGCAGAAGCTTTCAAGTCGAGTGCACAGTCATTTTAAAAATGAGAAGGTGCAGGAAATTGATGAGGGAGTTTACAGAACCCAACTGTCTCACAATTTGCATTAAAGTATGGGTGCCCTTATTTAGTTTGTGGAGTTCTCTATTCTGGCCCTTAGTTCTATTGCTCCTGTTGAGGAGGAAGGAGAAGAAAGGTTGCCTGCTCCTGTGTGCCTCTTTGAGGTGCCAGGAGATTACTCTGAAATGCTTTCCTAGCATGTAGCATGTCTTGTACAGCAATTCCAGCACTGAGACATGTACCCTGAGATATGCCAACACACTTCCAGCTGGTCCAAGGCTAGACCACCTAACTTTTGAGTTTCAACTTCTAATAACAATGAATAACAGCACTTGCCAGTTGCACCATTTTACTTCAGAAGGATGTCACATGAATCATTGAAGGAGTGACTTTAGAAGACCTTGAGCCAATTGGAGAGAAGCGCTCTAAGTGCCAAATAATTTCTCATTTTTAATATTCAGTGAAGATTTTTGAAATGTTAAAGAAAAAAATAGAGGAACTAGGAATAACAAATGGCTAGCAGGACACATTTACTGGAATGAAGGAGGATTGCAAAGCTATTTTCTCAATTATATTTTTTACATTAAAACAACGTTGCATTTTTAAGCCCTGCAGATAAAATGTCTTTTATGAAGAAAAGCTAATTAAGTTTCCCGAAAAATATGGCAGCTGGTTAACAATTTACGTCTTTTTTGAAGCGTTAACGCTTATGGTTTTTAGGGCCCAAGTTACTAAGTTAATCTATAAGTGGATCCAAAGGTGAACTAATAGATCGAAAAATGGTTCATGCTTAGGTGTGGATTTCTGAGCACTAAAAAAATTTAAAAAATGACCATAGAACTATTTTGATCTTCACTTTTGAACAAATCAGGTTTATATATTGTTTCCTTTCTAGACCTTCCATTGTACTTTTTAAAAATAAATCCCCATCACAGCATTGAAAACATGCACTCTGCAACTGTTTACCGAGTATTAACTGTGGGTCAGGTACTATGCTGAATGACAGAAATGAAAAGTTAAACTAGGCCGGGCACGGTGGCTCACGAGTGTAATCCCAGCACTTTGGGAGGCCTAGGCGGGCAGATCACAAGGTGAGGAGATAGAGACCATCCTGGCTAACACGGTGAAACCCTGTCTCTATTAAAAGATAGAAAAAATTAGCCGGACGTGGTGGCAGGCGCCTGTAGTCTCAGCTACTTGGGAGGCTGAGGCAGGAGAACGGCGGGAACCTGGGAGGTGGAGCTTGCAGTGAGCCGAGATTGCGCCACTGCGCTCCAGCCTGGGCGTCAGAGGGAAACTCGGTCTCAATACAACAACAACCACAACAAACAAACAAACAAACAAAGTTAAACTAGACACTCCCTAGTCTTGGAAGCTCATGACCCAGCTCTTTTATTAGTTGTAAAATGTACTGGATAGTCGTTATACTCCAAACCCCCTTTACATAGTATTTTGTCATTGTCTTTATATGTTTATATCCCAGGCTTTCAATATAGTTGCTCAAAAAAAATGTTAAATTGAATGTTTAATATAGCTGCTCCAAAAATGTTAAATTGAAGTTAATATTATATTAAATTATAAAGATAATTTGGATAGGGACATACCTTTGTAAGATGAAAAATTAATGTATTCTCCCTTATTGTTCAAAAATAATTTTAAGTGGGGGTTGATATTATAGTTAGAATTCACAACCTATGTAATCTTTCAGAGAAATAACAAAAGGAACCACTGATAATTCATAGTACTATGTTTTCTGTTGCCATTTATTTGTAACTTAAATGTGTGTAAAACATTTGTAAAACTAAATGTTATCAAAGGTTTGGAATAGCTTCAAGACTTCTGAGTATTTATCAAGTCATTATATCTAAATGTGCTAACTTGAAATGTATCTTTGTCTCCACCTTGTTTGAGCTGAATAAACTGGAAGAGGTTAACTTCATAAATCTTTCCTATAGCATCTATAGCTGATGTAATAATTCAAATGAAAATAAGAGGTATGGAAAAAAACATGAGCCCAATTAGTAAACAACTCTCTATCAGTTTCCTTTAACTGAAGTTAGATAAAAGATAGAAGGGCAAGGTGGGGACAAAATTACTGTTGGCATTATCATCGTTGAAGTCACATTTTTAAAGGAATAAATGGTTTCAACATTAATATAACAGAGAATATTTCTCCCAAGTAATAATCTAGAATGCAGTTTTTAAAATTGATGTGGTATAATATGCTAGTTCAGCTTAAATATTAATTTCAACTAATTTACAGCTGTATAATATTGCTACAAATTATGAAACAAATGAAAATTTAAAGATCTATGTAATATGTAGCAAAAATAGTTGATAAGAATCACATCTTTTTAGGCACTCTTTTAAAATCTGGTTTTCATTTTCTATTTTCTTAGATGATTACTAAATTCTCAGATGTATGGGGTTTTTTTTTTGAAGTATTTATGTTAACTTTAAAATAACTCCATTATCTTAAATAAATGTCTTTGAGCACAGTCCTTGAGACACCTGATCAGTGCACTTTGTATCAGCATGTGCTAGTGTACCTATGTATCAGCAGCTTTTTCTTGTCAGACTGACATTGACTTACCTTGGCTCAAATAAATTAATGTTCTGACATCTGGCAGCAATAACAGTTTGATAAACCAGTAGAAACAGAGGAGAAAAAGCAATGGAAGTAGACACAAAAAGATGGAAGGAATAGCAGAGACATTTTAGAGTTTATCGATACCTAAGTTGACCGATATTTTGTGTGGTGTGGAAGAGAGAGAGAGAGTCATGTGCTATTAGCTCTGTGATGGGGCTGAAACTGTGTCTTATGTTGCAGCAATTACCTGGCCATACATTACTTGATTCTCAGAATATGCAAATGTATGATACTTGATAGCAGACTTTACTACACTCTAAATGCCCATAGAAATACCACAAAATGTAATATGATCCTATTCCTTAGAGTTTGCTGTGACTATCAGAACTTTCAAGGCAATTGTGTAGTTCTTTATTAATGAAGAATTTTCATGGATGCAAATGCACAAGTCATAGTCTGTAAAATACAACAACAAACAAGTGAACTACATTCTTATTTTAAGATGCAACTGAAGTATATACATCAAATATGGAAGTCACAACATGAAGGATATTGTGAGGTTTTCATTTTGACTTTTTAAATGTGAATGGTAACACTTGGTCAAACGCTATAGACAAGAAACTTGACAGCTAATCACATCAGGCTTGCTGTGAAACTAATGCTCAGTTGGTTAGTCGCTAATAAAGTCTAGACATCTGTTATCTTTGAGTCTGTTTATTTATTTTACACTTACTTATCAAGAGGCATATATGGACCAGTCATTATTTTACGCTCTGGGGATACAGCTGAGAACAAAACCAAGTCCCTGCCCACAAAGAGCATATTGTCTAGTGACTGAGAGTAAAAATAAACACACAATATAATACCAGGTTGTGATGCACACTAAGAAGAAATAGAGAACAGGTATGGAGATTGCCAGTAATGGTGATGGAGGGGGCAATTTTTAGATATGATAGTTAGGGAATGCCTAAGAAGGTAAAATTGAGTGAAGTTATAGATAACTTCACTAGATACTATCTTATTTGGCCCAATCCACTCAAACTTTTGTGTGTATGAATATAGATTGTTTGAGAATAATCTGCATTAAGGATGTTCATTCCCTGCGAGGTTATGGTAACAGTGGGTGATGATAACTGAGATATTAAATACAAAGTAAATCGTAGAAAAATAAGAAGGATCTTTATTTTAGATTATAGATTATTATATAAACAGCCCAATTTTAAGAATTTGTCATCAGGTATTCACCCTTTCATTAAAAAGCTTTTTAAAAAATGATCTATCATATGCTATACCCCCATGAATTAGCAGTAAACAAAATGCACATTGGTTCTTACTCTATGGAACTCAAATTCTAGCTGGGAATTCTATTCACATAGATGAGATAGAGCCATCAAACACTCTTGACCTAGTACCATCAAAGTTTGAATTAAAGATTTCAAAATTGGTATGTCCACCTTTCTCTGATCTTTTTATATCTGAAAAAATGATTCATCTTACTCTTCCTTTCTGTGGCATAGCTCCTAATATTTTCTCACAGGGTACAACTAGTTCTTAGGCTTCTGCTCACTGAAAAGGGGTAAGAAATGAGGGCATACTATAGATGCAGAGTTTTGTAATCATGTGGATATCAGCCACTTGTAATGGTATTAGACAATATCTATGATAATGATCATATGACTTAAGTCTTTACAATGTGTTAGATATTTTACTCACTCAAGATCTTGTGATTAAAAATAGGAATGTCTGAATTTGAAGGCACATTGGTTTAGTGCCAATATCCAAACCACTGGGATACAAGTTAAGAACAAGAAAAAAAGTGAGGATTACTCCCAGTCATTTTAAAGTTAAGATAAATTACAAAACTGGCATATAATATGATACAACACATTAGGGGTTCAGCAAATTTCTTCAAAGGGTTAGACTGGTTCTTACGTGGGATCAAAGACAAACAGAAGACATTCATCTATCTAATGAAACTAAAAGTCAATCAGGATGGAGTTGGCATAGTACTGAAAGAATAGCAAAAAGAATTCCAGAAGCACACCTTGGCAATGCCCACTCAAACACTGTTAAGGGAGAAGGCATCTTGGCCAACAGACTCAGAGAATTACAGTCTCATTCATCTATTCAATATTTTTTGAACACAGTATGTTCTAGCTGTCAGACTAGGTGCTAAGGATACAGTGGTGTACAAGAACCACAATGGCCCTCATCCACATGGAGCTTGTGTCTAGCAGGGGATTTATATCCAGAGAGAATTCTAGATAGATGCTTCATACTATTTTTTCAGATGCCAGTAAGTGTTTGAGCCATAGGACTCCTTTTATTCTGAACATACATTTGTTTGGTAGTCTGACTATAATTGGCTTTCTATGTAGATCTTTTGTAGGAGAATATAATGTTTTTGAGAGACCAAGAGTTCTGATCTACCTTACAATTACTTATCAGGGAAAATAAACAGTTTGATTTACATCAAGAAATCAGTCTACTATGAGTAAGCTGACAAAAATAAAATTTAGAACTTCTGAGTTTGAGGAGCAGATTTAGGCCCACTAAAGTAATGACACCTTGTGAAGCCTCTTGGGGGATGCACAGCCAGGCAAGCACCCCAACCTCTCATTTGAGTATTCCTCTGTTATCTTTGAAATAAACCAAATGCAACTCAAATTACAAGATAAGCATAGAAGTTCAAAGCTAGAAATGTTTATTATTCAAAATAATTAAAAATTATCTGATTAGAGACATTTATATTTTCCTATTCGTAAAGTAGTCTGTGCAGTCAAAACAATTTTTAAGATATATACCTTAAATTTTTATCCCCGGAGTTACTATCTTGTGTAATATAAACCATGATAAATAGATTTCTCTCTGTTATGACTTCTTCCAATGACTCAAAACAAGTTAATAATACTTTGCTAGCCATCAGGAATGAATTCCACGAATATAAAATGCTCAATGGGCCCTAAGTACCTTTCTTCCAAGCCACTAATACTAAGCCAAAAAAAAAAAAAAAAAAAAAAAGAGGCATAACTGGCATCAAAATCAATCAGTAGGCTTTATAGAAGGATATCTTTATTGATTATTCATTAATGATACATCTGTGACTGCTTCTATTTTTAGTGCTATGCTATTGAAAAAGGTGACTTTTAATATGCAGAACTTTAGAAGTCATTGAAATAGTAAAGATGTACAGCGCAAAGACATGTTAAGTTCAATAACAAATGGTCACATGAATGAGGCCACATGTATTCCACGGTAGAGTTGACTTTTAAGGCAATACATTAAAACAAACATAATGTAGTACCATATATTTATTATATAGTGGTCTCCATTGGGAAACACAGACAAACATTAAGATATATTACATACTTAAATATGCAGAAATGATCAGTTAAGGACCTGAAGACAATATAACAAGATTTTAAGTTTGCCAACTTTCTCTTTGGCTTTCTCCCTGGGTAGCAGAAAGATATATTCACTGAATCTTCTGAACAGCCAAAACTTTGAGGTTGAAAACAACCTTAAAAATCTCTCCTTACACTACAGCTCCCTCAGAAAATAGCTTTCTGTTTAATACAATTTTCCTCAAATTTTCACAAGGCCAACTTTTCTTGTGAGAAACAAATTCTCTCTTAAAAAAAAAGCTCCTTACAATGTTCTACAATCCACTTTCTCTTTAAACCCAACCTTTCAATTTATAACAAATTACTTCCTTTGGGTGAATCAGAAGTGCCATTGAAGTCTTTTTTATGTAGCATATTTCTGAGCACTTACAAATAAGAGTGTATTTATAGAGAATGAATAATAAGAGGAAGAATTAGTTCAGGTAAACATGACATTAGAAACAGTAAAAGAATTAGAACTGTAAAAATTGCTTCTGAAAACCACTGCTATATCCTACACACCATCTGTGTCTACTTTATTGATCATCAAAAGCTTTATCTCTACTTGGTTTCTCCACTCTGGAATACAGCCTGAGAATAATTCTGAATAGGCAAGAAAGCAGTGAAAACAAATAAAAGGTTACATTCATTACCAGACATTTGAAGGAAGAAATGAAATATTTGCACAAAATTGACCTGTGGCTGAGCAACATTATAATCCCCAAATCCCTAATATATACTAGCTGGTTGAAGGAGTAAGAGAATCCCATTGAAATAATATTTTCAATGAAAGTGCTTCCTATTAAAGTGACATTTAGCAGAAGCTCTGGAAGTCACACATTTCCTAGCTTTCTTACTAAAGAATGTACTTCAGAAATAATGAAATACAAAAATCTTCCACTCTTCAGTATCCAATTTTTGCTGCTCATGAAATGAGTGGGGGGCCATGATATACCTCTCTAAGCACTGGTTCTATTTTCTTTGAGCCCCTGTATATCTATGGATTTAAGTAAGTTGTTCTCCCAGTTTTGGGGGTTGGATACCCTTTAGGATCTGACAAAAGTCATACACCTTCTTCTGCATACGTGTACTCACACAGTTGAATGTAAAATTTCAGGAGATTCACTCTCTTTAGAAGCTAATCCACATACTCCAGGCCAACATTGCAGGCTTGAAGTGAAAAGGTGAAGGAAGAATAGATATTTTGTATTGCTGAATTTAAAAATAAATTTAAAAGCAAGCAATAAAACAGGCAAAAGAAAGAATGAGAGAGAGAGAAAAGAAAAGAAAAGAACAATAAAATCTTGAAGGTATTCTGTGTCTGAATCTGTTAGGAAGAGCACCTCCATCATCATCTCCGTCCTGCTGTTTATGTTGTCACCAAATAAAGGTAGGTGGGTCAATGATAAAAGAGTACCTTCTGTTTATCTCCCAAGAATTCAGCTTGCCTGAGTGAGAATGGCCTATATTTCATCACCTAGTTTTTGAAGACTCTGAGCCCCAGATATGTCCTATGAGGACAGATTTCCAAACTAAAAATCAGGACATATAGTCTGACACCTTAAGTATATTTATGGAAGCATTGGTACTATCTAGGAAAGCCTATGATATCAGATAGATTGTGTCCCTTTTGTGATGGGTCTCCTCATCTCATCTAGAACTTTTAACTAACTCATAACCACTCTGTAATCACACATACTAAATCTGCAATTTACTTTGAAATGCACCAGAAATAGGATGGATTGAAAGAAGAATATAGGAGTGATGTATTTTGGATATGTGATAAAGCAAATATAGTAAAATGTGAGTGGTAGAATCTGAGTATACAAATGTTTACTGTAAAATTCTTCCAAATTTTCAAGATGTTTAAAAGGGTTTATGATAAAAATTTTGGGAAACGTACAATGAAGAAATGAAAATTTTGCAGAAGAAATACTCCAAGTAGATGGCAATGATTATATAGCTGAGGTAGAATCATAGGTGATGTTTTTATTTGTGGATTTTTTGTCTGTATTTTAAAATTTTCTATGGAGTTTTTTAGGGTGTAAAGTAACAACACCTTTAATAAAGGATTTAGAAATCAGACCGCCATAAACTGGACTGCTGGAGCAGAGGATTGTTGTTGGAGACTGATAAGGGAAGAGCTTTGCAAAGTTGATGTGGGACTGTTTATTCTAGGAATCAGACTTTCTCTTTGAAGGTAACTAGGTAGAGGAGGGATAAGAGCCTTAAGGGGCTGTGCAAGGAAATGGCGCAACAGGATTAGAGCTTTAAAAACATAATAATAAATTCTCAAAATAGAAGATTAAATTGGGGTGAAGGAAAAGGTACAGAGTACATGTGAGGTTCATGAGGAAACTCAGCAATCCACATAGCAAAATCTTTAGTAACACAAGCAGATTTCTTCTCACAGGCAATTACTATAAAAGCCTTTACTAGTTCTTACTAACATAAATAACTGCAAAATATCGTAGAATATATCAGGGAGTGGGGCCTTATTCTACTTCACTAGCCAAATGATTTCCCAATACTGTCTTGTCCTACTCCTAGGAGAGAAGCAGGAGAGGAGAAAATTTTGGGGGCAGTTTGATTTTATAATGCATGTGAACAAGAGATGTATGTTGTTAAAAATATTTACAATTGTGTGGACACATACACACTTAGCCATAATTGCTTCACTTGAGCCTCTTAAATACATATTGACAGCAAAAATATTGTAATAGAATCATTCTAGTAAAATTCTCTTTCTGAGTTCCATGTTATTTTCTAGTTAAATAAATTCAGTGAAATCAATCACTTCTTTTAAGAAAAACGCAGAGAAGTATTAAAAGTATCTGAAAATAATACATACAGCATTTACATTCTAGTAAGGGTTTTGTTCAAATAATGTGTTATACTTCTCTGTAGGAAATCAGACAGCAAAATCTTTATATTGTGTTATAATGTCAAGCCATCAGTAAGACATTCATGCCTTTAAGGAGTAAACTCAGTATTTGTGACTATAAGATCAATTTCTTACCACTAATATAAGTGAAGTGCAGGTATAAAGGAGCATTCTTAAAACAAGAGGAAATAAAATATTTGTATTTAATACAATGCCCCAACTGTAATGGTCACGTATCTGAAAATGGTAATTGACTGATAAGCAACAAAATAGCAAAGAACAATAGTATTTGTAGTCTAAATTAATATACTGTCTCAGTAAATGTAAAATGCATAATTGTAAACATAACAACTATATGGATTGAACCTATTTTCCTCATATCATCTAAGAACGACAATAGATGATATCATATATTGCTTATGAATGAGAATTTGGACAAAGCAATCAGATGCAATAAGACAAAGACAACAAATTATGTTTGACAGATTATGATTTTTCTCTATTTCTCTCAATACAGGCATCAAATATAGCAGCATGTGATCACTGCAGCTGCACAGAGGCAAATGGAAGTTGGTACCATCATCTGAATCTATTTTCCTTTATTTTTGTAATAGGTAGAAACTAGAATATAAATGCAGCCATTCAATACCACTCAAAAGCCTCTGAGTGGACCAAATTAGAAGGAAGCACTAAAACCTGCCTAAGGAACCACTGAGAAAGCAGTTGCCTAAAGAGGCTTATGTTCTTGACCTACCTCAGTGAGCCACTATTTATAGGACCCAAGGCAATACAATGTGGAATATTAATTGCATTTATGGCCTCAATAATTCACCCCCTCTGTAGTCATTATTTTGTCAAGTGAATTTTGAGTACTTCCTGTAACAGCAAAGTACATTTGACCACCCTATGTGACCCGCTTCAGACAACAGGACAAATCAGAAGTGACAGCATAACAGTGACAAACCTAGACCTCAAGAGGTCTTGTATGTTTCCGCTTTCCTTCTTGCACTTTTGCCATTGCCATGAGAAGAACATGCCCAGACTAGACTGTTGGTCCCAGTAAAAGGATGAAAAACACGTGGGGGCAGATCTGTCAAAGCTAAGGGATGCCAACCAAGCCCAGCCTAGCACAGAGCCTGTGGTCATCCTGAGGTCAGTGAATGATCCCAGGAGAGATCAGCGAAACCACTGAACTAAGCCCAGCCTAGTTCAGTTGAACCCTGCACACATATGGGAAACAAATGTTCTTTGTTGTATGCCACTGAGATTTTTGTGACTGTCTGTTACAGAGCAGCAAAATCTAACTGATACATAACTTTTCTGTGTCGAGTTTCCTTACGTATAAGTAGGTGGTAATTTTTTTAAATTGGCTTTTTGTAAAGACTATCTAAATCTACAATACATGAAACATCTTGCACTTCCACTGCCTATTTTGAAAATTATTGACAAATTCTTGTCTTTCCATGTGTGTACAGATTGCCCAGCAGTTCTGCCATTTTTTTACTGATATTTTTAATATGGTAGAAAAATTACATTATAATGTATATCAGAAGACCTTATATTTCTTTGTTTTACCTTGTAAGAGAAAGACAAGTCACTGCATTATTTGATGGCCTCACATACAGACAACCTTGAAGGACTTTCATAGAAATGGGTGTCTACAGATCTTCCCAGAAGTTTTACGTCCTATTCCAGGAAACAACAACAGTAACAGCTAACTGGACTACGAGATAGGAAAAAATAAATTTACTAAGTTGTCCTTTTCAAATATTTCATGCAATACTTTCATTAACATACTTTCTAAAAACCATTCAACCACTGAGCAACTTATTAGAACATTGGCATTGGTTTTCCTTGTTCCATCTTAGAAATCATGCTTCCAAATTATCCAACAGAGATGACTACAATTTTGGATGACTCACACTCTTCTAGAACAAATCTTTGCAAAACATATTGTCACTGATGAGTGCCTTTGTGTGTTACGTGAACTTTTAATAAATTTAAATAAACCTAAATGAGTTCTGATTTATTTTCCTTTAAAATGTTTAATCTGATTATCTGAAATGGAGGAGAGCAGCCTCAAGGGTTTATAGGTCCCATACCTAAACCATACTATAAATGCACATATGTGCACAAATCTAATAGATTTACTTTTAAAACACCATTTCACTTAGCTTAATATTAGAAATTTTGTGTTTCTAGTTTATACAACCAACAATTTGTACAAGAAAGTAGACCGAATGTGTGTGAGGTAATAGGGAGGAAATAGGTTCCCTATAAACATAACAATCATTATTGATCAAGTACTGTGTACTAAGTGATGTTCTGAAAACACATTTTTGAGTCAAGATGCTCAAGATCTAATAGGAAGAAGACGTGAAATATTATACGAATTCATGAATAAGCACAAAGAGAGATAAGATCACATATTGATAAACCATCTCACATAACCAATGAATATCAAATGTACCAATACCTGAAAAGAATCACATATTCAGTTAAATTGGTACTCTAAATACACTTCCTGAAATTCTTCCAAAGTGAGAAAATACACCAATTAGTTTTCCAGTGAGTATCTAATAACAGTTTTTTTCTATAAAAGAAACTTAGAGATATATTTTAACAGATTAGATTCATATTCTAAACGTAAGAATAACTAACATTACTTTAGCGACGCTCTGCCTGAAGAAATACTGGCTTTGTTCAGAGGCTAATATTTGGAAAAAAAGGAACAGAAACTTACATTTTTAAGAACCATATTTCCAGACTTAAATGTCCAGACCATATGCAATGCATATATCATTATTCTTATTTTCATTAGTGAGGCAACAATCTTAAAGAGGTCATAACCCTAGAATAGATGTTCTTAACATGTAGTGTGTAGACCCCTGAGGGTCCCTAAGAACCTGAAGAGGGCTCATTAGGTCAAAATCAATTTCATAATAGTATTAATACTAATACTTTATTGTCCCCCCCTTTTCTGTGTTGATATTTGCATGCTGGTACAGAAGCAGTGGCAAGTATAACTGCTGGTACCTCATCACAAATCAAGGCAGTGGCAGCATCAGCTGTGCTAACAGTACACTGCCAGAAAACTGGGGGTGGGGGGAGTGTCGGAGTGTCGAAGTCTTTTAAGAATGTCCCTGACCAAACAGTAAAAAAAATGTTAAATCAGAATTCTTGATTATATATCTTTTTAATATTCCATGTGACAAAATGAAAAATGCAAGTAACTTACTTCATACCTAAATATGATGTTTATGAAAGCACCTGTGCAATTGTTTGAGTTGCAAGCTGAACTAGACACTTTGTGCATGAAGTACTGTTTTTACTTGAATGAATGACTGACAGATAAACTATGGCTATTCAGACTTGAGTATTTGGCAGACATTTTCTTGAACATAAAGTAAACCTGACATTTCAAAGAAAACAATTGACAGTGATTGTTGCCAATAAAATTTGAGCTTTAGAGCTAAATTATAATTTGGGGAAACTTTTATCTGCCACTGCCCATTTGATAAGCTTCCCAATATATAAAATCTTCTCTGAGGAAAAGAGTGGCAAAATTAAAGAGGTAACTGTTATAAATGTGTCAACATTAGAAAGATTGGCATAATTCAGTGAAACAATGAGCAATGCATGATGTTACAAACTCGTGCATGCAAAAAAGATTCATTCAAAATGCAAGATACACCATTGGAATTAAATTTAACTGAGTACAAAAAATAAAAGTTCATTGATATGGTTTTCGATTCTACATTGCAACTAACCTTTAAGAAACTACCACTAATCAAAGTTTTGGTGTAGCATTAAAGAATATTCACAATTACTTAAAAAGGTATTAAAATACTCCTTCCTTTTCCAACTGCATATCTGTGTCAGGCAGATTTTCTTCATATACTTCAACCAATATAACATATTGCAACAGATTGAATGAAGAAAGAGATATGAGAATCCAGCTGTCGTCTATGAAGCCAGAAATTAAATAAGTTTGCAAAAAATATAAAATAATACATTCTTTTTACTATTTTTTGTTTTGGAAAATAGAGTTATGTCTCATAAAAATTGTTTTTTTATGGCTTGTTATTGTAAATGAATAAATATTTCTAAAGCAGTTGAGTTTTAATTTCAAACGTAGTAAGTATTAACAGATATGACCCACATTAAAAAAAATCTTTTTGGGGTCCTCATAATTTTTAATAGTGCACCTGAAACCAAAACATTTGAGAATGGCTATCGCTTAGTGGTAAGGAGAAAATATTAAAACCCTGCTTACCCTGACCCAAAGGCCATGCCTTTCCCACTTAACTGCAATACATTTCATTACAAATAAATTTCAGAGACTGAAATTTCCAAAAAATAGAGGAATTATTCTCTAAGAGAAAAAAGCTTTGGTACCATAACAGTTTATTATTATTGTAAATTAATTTCAGACTTTCATAAACTACATAATATATGCATATCTCATGTTAAGATACTTTAAGTCACATTTATGACTATTATTTAAGTCACAGAGGGCTGAAGCAATTTCCTCCACGTACCTGCAAGTTTTCTTGAAAGACTGGGGATGTAGTATTAGAGGAAAAGTGATTCATGCTTTAAGAATCTGTTCAATTAAATTAAGAATTGTTATAGCCTGAAAATCTGTTCTTTTACTTTTTGATGTAATATTTTAAGACTTTTTTTTCTGGTAATACAGGCACTTAATTTTATTTCTACAGATATAATTCTAATTTAGGGTAATTTATGTTATTTCAGGTAAAAACATTTGACTTCCTAAACAAGTCACATTACAGTATTGATGCCCTTTATTTTCCATTGTCAAGATATCTTCCTGCTTAGTTTGCTAACAAATCATTAGTCTTTCCTGCCACAATAAAACTGCAGGCTGATATTATATTTCAAAGGGTGCATTTTATGATATTGGTATGATTAAGGATGGTGTAATGAATTTATTAGCAGTTGCTCCAGCTTCATACCCAGTGAACTCTAAAGAAGGATGTTCATGATGAAAAAAGGATGGCTCAATTTCAATATTGAGAATAAAATAAATGTGTGAAATGTGTTGTTGAAGAATGTCTCATATGGCTTACAAACGATTGTCCTTTAGATGGAAGATCATGTATTTCTTTTGGGGGAAGAATAAAAAGAAAGGGTGAAGAAATCTGTAGCATGGCAGCCAAAGTGAGTAAATAAGGAAGAAGAAACTACATAAGAAAAAGAAAAATATAAATACATAACTCATTAAAATACTTACTGCATGTGCTTACAGCTCAAAGCAAGAATAAATTTAGGTAGCACAAACATAGAGAATCTAGGAAACAGAAAGCTAATTTGGACAATGCATGAAAAGAGGTACTCAGTTTAGCTGATCTCATTTTCAGTGTCTACACCTCAAAGGGACTTCAGAGAGCATTGATTTTTTTCAAGTATTAATTTATTAAAGGCAGGTGAATGCTTTTTTCCCCCTCAGTGAATTTATATATGGAATTATAATCAACAAAACAGAGAAAAGTCGAGCTGCTGTGTTTCAGTTGAGGGGAGAGCTTTCTTTTAGCCATTTCTACAGCCCCAAATCCATGGCAAAAAAACATCTCTGGCCAAAGGTCGTCAAACACTGAACTTGAATATAGGAATGCAGAGCAGTTGGGGTTGCGGGTAGGTAGCTGGCAGCGTGATAGAAACTTAGAAACAAAGATAAGGCAAGCTGGCCAATGTTTTAAGTGCCATTCTGAAGGCAATGGTAGAATTGAGAATGTGGTGATAGAATGAGGTGCCACTACTGAAATGAGAGATTTTTCTGGAGTTTTGGAGAAGATTAGCACTGTGAAACCAGATAGATCAACAGAGAAGTCATAAGTTGCCTATGTAGGAAACACGGGCACATGACAAAAAGCAAAATCACTACCTCTAACAAAAATAGTATTAATTCATCTTTAAAATTCTTTAGTTGAAAAAGCTTCTATTGGCTTATAATTATTACCCAAGAATCATTCCTAGGGCTTAAACGGTGTTTTCTTCTTAAAGACTCGTGAAAGCAATTTCTTAGTTCTCTACGTAGGTGCATACCTCCTCAGCAAATGGTTTGTTTTTAATAGGCGCCGCAAATCAGTAAAACTGACAATGAACTTGAACAGCTTTCCCTCTTCACGTCGGTAACCAGAGTGAAATGTGCAGCCCACTCTTAGTAAGCGTGTATGATAACCTGGCCAGGCACGGTGGCTCACGCCTGTAATCCCAACACTCTGGGAGGCCGAGGCGGGCGGATCACGACGTCAGGAGATCAAGACCATCCTGGCTAACATGGTGAAACCCCGTTTCTACTAAAAATAATACAAAAAATTAGCTGGGCGTGGTGGCGGGCGCCTGTAGTCCCAGCTACTTGGGAGGCTGAGGCAGGAGAATGGCGTGAACCCAGGAGGCGGAGCTTGCAGTGAGCCGAGATCGCGCCACTGCACTCCAGCCTGGGTGACAGAGCCAGACTCCGTCTAAAAAAAAAAAAAAAAAAAAAGAAATAGTGTATGATAACCTGACATCTATCTCTATTACTGGCCTTATTCTGGGGTCTCTTTTATTCCCTTATCCTTGTTATCACCTAACCTCATCTTTGCCATTTGGTTAAAATTGATGTTTTCTTGTTACAGTACATACCTTGATATAGTTATAAAATTGTTAAAATCTTTTTTACAACAAAGTACGTTATCAGTAAATGGACAATATTTTAATCTTGTTTGCTAAATAGTAACAGAAATGGGATGTGAGTCAAGTTTTGAGTTCTAGGACTAACATTCAAAATCTTTAATCGCAGTATTATCTTCCTTCGTATACAGAAGTGATGGTACTTGTACTGTCTGATTGTCTCATTAAATAACAGCACAGTTATGTCAGATGACTGTCCAGTTTTAGGTGTGCAATCTATAGTCCTAGAAAAAAGCACAAGCAGCTAGGGAATTATGCTCAGAAATTCAGTTCAGTTTTTAGCATCACTGATACTAGAGACCAGTCAATTAAGTAATTCAGACTAGACTCTTTTTGCTCAATTGTGTAAACAAAGTATACCTAATTACGTTCTTTATCTGACAGAATGAGCATCCTAGAGTTATTAAAATGTATACTGAATAAGGATATAGTGAAAGCAAACAAAGAAAGCACCCCCATGCTAATAGCAACATTTTCTCAAAAGTTTTTAGTCACATAATTATTATAATATTTTAAACCTGAGAAGAATATTATTCTCAAGAACAGATCTTGGAAATAGACAATGATGCTGCCCAATTCAGACAGAAATTGGTTACAAGGAAGTTAGACTACTTAACCAACATCGAAAAAAGTGTAGATTTGTGGCACACTGTGCCAGGATTTGAAGATAGAAAAAAAGCAAAGAATGCAGCCATTTTTTTTCCATCCGGGAATGTTTAACTTGATTGGGGAGATTCTATACACATAAACAGCAATTATAACATTGACAAATTTCTCACAAGTCATACAGGAAGTAAGAGCTATAGGAATTCTCATGAAATATCTTCTTGTTGGGTAATCTAAGAAGCTTCATAGAAGAAACAGCTTTCAAACAGGTTTAAATACTAGAAAGAATGTAATGAGAGTGAGGTGACAGTGTCTGGTAGAAGAAACAGCATGAGAACTACCCATTTGGCTAGAACAAAACAGAGAGGCCTGTTTTGGAGGAATAGAAGAAAAAAGTTGAAACATACATACACACACACACACACACACACACAAAAGGAAGGGGGGTTAGATCATAAAAGGCCTTGCACACCAGATAAAGGAGCATCTGGCCTATACTTTAATGACATTGAGGGATTCTGATTTATAAATTCCAGACTGCAGACTTATTTGAAAATACAGTAGAAACTTAGAAAAGAAGATTGAGTACTCATTTCACTGTTAATAATAAATAGTACAGTACCTTGTTCAGCAGTGAGGCTCTAGAGTTAGTGGAATTCGATTAAATCTTAGCTTTGCCTCTTTACTTTGGACAAGTTACTTCTGTGTGCCTTATTTATATCAACTGTGAAATAGGGATACTAACTATACTAGAGTTGTTTAAAATCAAATCAAATAATGCAAGTAAAGCAAAATATTTGGTACCACTTAACCTGTCTATATGACGACCTATACATATAGGTACCAATGCACTTATAAACACAAAACTATCATCCATAGATAATCTGTTACTTGCCCTGTCAGTCATGCCAAAAAAATGCCTTAAATTATAAATTATCATGAAGGATAATTATCCTAATGATCCTGATTACTGTCCTTTGATTAATAACTAGAAATTAATCATCTAGTTATCTAGTTATTATCAAAGGACAGTAATCAGGATCTGGAAAGCCCTTTTGGTAATTGCATTGGGTAGAACCGTGCATGTAGAAAATTGGAACTTTTTTTAATGAAACATAGTGCTCAAAATAAAAAATGAATGATAAAGAAATAAATACATAATATAAAAACAAGCCTTTTAATTGACCAAAAGACCTTTCCAAGATTACCCAGACAATCTCTCTATACCTTGTGAATTCAGAAGAATAGGCCTAAAAAGGTTACCAATCTCTCTCTTTCCTCCAGCTGGGACTACACTGACAACAAGTGAGATTCATAGAATTCCTCTACTATCAGTTTTTAACCTCCAGAGAAATTGATTCTTCTGTTTCCTGTGGTAACCTCTTCTAAGGGTCAATGGCTAAGCATGTCAGAAAATACTTCCTCCTTGCTGAATTAATTTCTTCTTATCTATCCTATCGTGTTTTTATCTGTTTTGTTAGAAAGTGGCAGGTACTGAAATTTTAAAACTCAGTTTAAAAACAGGTAAAATTTAGTAATTTCCCTCTGGCTTGGATAATTTTCTGATAAGATCCCATGCCATCTTTATTAAAAGAAGAATAATTTATTTACTCAAAGCTTGAATGAAGATGTAAAGATGTATTTTCCAAAGATGCCCACAAGAAAATCCCCTATCTCAAATGTTCTTCTAGAACCTTGCCTCTCATCCATCAAGAGGTTAAATCTAGTTCCCTTCCTCTTAAATTTGTAGCTTGCTTGTGACCAATAGATAGTGACTCAACGGATGCAGTGTGACTTCCAAAATAAGGCTAGAAAAATCGATTCAGCTTCCACCTTGCTGGTAAAGGACCCTGACCCAGGATGCAAGTAGTCTGATTGGGCTTCCTCACAGCATGGTGGCCTCTGACCAAACTAACCCATGTGGTCAGACCACATGGAGAAGCCCTAACACAACAGGCAGACAAAGAGATTCTCAGCCAGCCCATGCTGCTCCAGCCCTCTCTTGTCCTAGCTCCAGTCAGTGGGACCACAACTGTGTGAGTGATCATGAGTCTGAATTATCCAGCCAAGTGCTTCTCAAAATCTTGACCCACAGAAATTATGAGAAATAATGAAATGATTATCGCTGTTTTAAATCATTATGTTTTGAAGTGATTTGTTATGCAGGAATAGTAACTAGAACATCCCCTCCTCTACTAGAACCCTATAGAGATATAGGTCTAGTGCCTATAAAGACAAAATCAATAAGCTGCAATCAAAATGCCTAAAAAGGAACTACTGTTTAATAAAATGTACTTTATGTTTAATGTGTCTGAAGGCACTTTGTAATCTGTGAAGCACTACACAAGTGCTAAATGGTTTGGCTAATGAGACAATGAATTGTACAATAAAAATGCAAAGCATTTCACCAAAAAAAGAACCTTCCTTGTTCAAGACACACCTTTTAATATCTTCCCTGTTACAGCCAGAAAGGGTTAAGTGTTCTCTCTTTCATGCCTGCAGTACATTTTGCACTTCTAGTACTCCAATTATGAGATCTAATTCTTTATTTTTGCATGCCCATTTCTTCTACTGGACTGTAACCTCCTTGATGACAGGTATTATTTTTCTTTGCGTCTTTAGACTGTAATATAATATCTGTCACATACTAAGCATAAATCCATATTTGTTAAATGAAAAAATGGAGAGGTGTCTACAGGCATGGTCATGCACCAAAAGGCTTTATAAGCATAGGTGAACAATTCTGTTTTTCAAAGACTCATCAGCCTCTGAAAGACAATGGGAAGGAAATCTGTTTTTCCATTTTTAATCTCCATACTGAACAGTTCTCTATTCCAATGAACCATTTCTGGGAAGCCCTTCTTACCATTCCATTTTTTTTCCTTCTGTCTGAAAAGTCTAACCTTCTATCTGAAACTTTGAAGCCCCTAACTTCCTCTTTGATCACACATTCTTTTTAATCTACTTTTTGTGTATGAGTATTTATTTTTGTCAATCTAAAGAGCATGAGCCTTCTTTAACTTGAAATGTTAGAAAATTACTTTACATAAAGAGAAGAAATGCTAAAATTTAATTTTCTTTTTTTCTTTTAAATCACCATACATTTATGTATGTATTTTTTTAACATGAGTAGGTAAAAACAATAAAGATGTATTTTCAAGAGGTCAAAAAACCCATTGATATCCTCTTTCATCATAGAATTTCTTTATGAATGAGTCAAATTTTTTCCACGCTAATTTTATAAAGAAAAAATAGTCACCATTAAACTTTCTCTTATTTGAATAGCAATATCATCCTTGTTTAGTATCATTAGTTTTCATCCCATTGGAATTTTTTTGTTTATCTCATTTTTAACTTCTTACCTCACTGGCTAATGTCTGTTTTTAATGGCATTTTCCAGGAATTCCACATTTAGTTTCATTTGCAAATTTTCTTATTAATCTGGTTGATTCATCTTATGGAATATGAATTTAATTGTTTAAATATTAAAACATAGTATTGGTTTCTTCATTCCCTGCTAGTCCCACTAACATAAAAACGTATCTCATTTAATTTGGTACCTTGTTTTTCGTTGTGGTTTGTATGAAGTTGTGACTGCTGGGAACTTTGCATGAGTCTAATTCTATGAAGTGAAGGAAAAGAAATCTCTTCTACTTATAGATTTGTGCTTAATAGGTAAATTTTTATTTTAAGTACTGTTTTGGATTAATATCACAGTATGCAAGGAGGACAATACTCCTGCCTTCACTTTTAAACTTTAGCAGTGATTTGGTTTTAAAACTTAAAGACAATTTAGTCATATAGGCTAAATAGAAAAAATAGACATGCAAAAATCAAGAACATAGTGCTTCCGGATAGGAACTAATAGCAGAAACAAACCACAGTAATCACGACAGCTTCCTTTTATTGAGAATTTACAATATGTTAAGTATTTTCCCAGGTCCTGTTTGTAATAATAGTTAGAGCTGACTATGTACCAGGATGGCTCTGGTGCCTAACAAACATTAACACGATTATTCAACACTACAGCACAGGACCAAGAGACCTTCTGCATTTTACCCAAGAAAACAAAGGCACCAAGTCAACCAACTTATAAACATTTGAGCCAAGATTACAACCCAGACTATCTGACTCCAGAACTTTAATCCTGTCCTTTTTTCTTCTCATGCATACTTCATACCAATCCTATTGGTTTGTTATTTCAGCCTCATTTTACATATAAAATAAGTCTCAACTGGAATGAAGAATGCACCACAATGCCCACAGCTGCTAAGCAGTAGAGCTCAGATTTGAACCTCTGCAGTTTGATTGCAAGGCCTGTGCATTTCCCACAGTACCAGTGAAAAGATTCAATGAGAGGTGAGAGCAGAGGCCCAACTCCTGCTGGTCCTTCAATATGAGGCAAGCTTTCTGTTCCCAACTCTACTATCCCGATTTGCATCATAGCTACTCCAAATCTGTGTGTTGTTCTCTCCACATGTCAAGGTGGTCAAGGTGTGTGCTTTCTAATAATTGAAATATAGTTGATCTTGATTTAAAAAAAAACAACAACAACGTTATTTCCAGAGGATTTGGTAAGTTGTGTCTCATGCAATATTCTGCTCCTAAGTCCTGTACACTGAAGAATTAATGAGTCAAGTCTCAGAATTGGCAGTTAATCATAATCAGTCAGAACAGCTGTAATAAGAACAAGTTGCCCATTTAATTAAAGATATCACTTCCTGTCTATCTTATTTTATTAATGACCACTTACTATTTCCCTTATTTCAAGAAGTGAATACAACATTACTGGGATACTCAGAAAATCATTTGCTTGGTATTCTAGGCATCTTTTCTTTGAGTATTGTCTTACTCTCCCTATCCTGCTTTATGAGTTGATAGTGGTATCAGTTATTGTAATTTTTCAATGGATCTCTTCTGCAGTCACCTGTTGAACAGAAAGAAAATACTGTCTTGTCAGGAGTAATTCTGTATAGCTCCTAAGTTCTTATTCATTATCTTGGCAATATTTCCTCTATATACCATCTGAGCTCAGCTAGCCTGTAGAAACCAGCCATCATCCAAAACTTGTCACATAACAATCAGATCTGTCGAAACAATTCTGAAGACTATGAGCTTCACTTTGTCATAATTAAATGATCCCTTTTACCCATTGCTAAAAATATTACATGCCTCCTGACTTTGTTTAATTGTTCTCAAAGAGCAATTTTGTAGACTGTCATTTCACTTAAAGTTTTTGAAGAGCCAGCTCTCAGGCAGAAACTGAAATGATGAAGCTCAAAAGATTAGCATACAAACCAAAAGAGCAGTAATACTAATGAAGTCAAATACACTGCTCTTGGCTCGATTTCCAGCTGTGAGATTTGAACTCTAAGCTCCCTCTCAAGCTCCACTCTTTCTGAGAATCTTATTCCAGGACAGAACATCAACTTCTTAGCTGCTCAGTTACAGGAGCTTATAGGCCCTGAGGTTAATTTCTGCCTGGATCATGCTCTATGGCTTTACTCAGTCTAAAATTTGATGCCAAAGAATGTTTAATGAGTTCCAAAGAGGCAATCACCAGCACAGAAGTGAATTTAAATTTCATACTAATGCCAGCTAGTGCTTCATGGGCAGAACTGCAGCCAACCAACCTACATTTCATAGCTGTCTCTTCATCATTTGCATTTGGACTTTCTTCCATGCCACTAGCACCTCAATTTGTTTTTAAAGCACATTGTTCCAAAGTACAGGTTTTAATGTTCTATACAGGTATCAGGTTTTGATTTAGTCTGAGAGTTTTCTAGTTTTTTTTACAAAGCATATTAATTATGTACTTCCCACCCCCAATTGTCTCCACTTTCACTAAGGAAAAATAAGAAGACTTAAATGCATAAACTATAATCTGGCATGGAAATATCTAATTTTTCCTGATTACAATAAAAGATGAAATAACTATTATTGTGTTTTATTTTGCCACTGTTGATCACTGTGGTTTAAAGACCACTAATCAATTTCTAAGACCTTCAAATTGTCAAAAAGGGAGTCCAAATGATAGATCAGAGGAAATATACCAAGTGCACATACGCATCACAGCCAGCCAGGTCAGCGCCAGGTTGATGATAATGTTCACTATGCTTAAATTGGGCAGTTTTCCTAATTTTCAGAATTCTCATGGCTTGTGCAATTGGCAAGGTGGTAGCAATGCAAATAAGCTATCTTTATAATACTGACCTGGTACTATTGATTTCTCTCGAAAGGGATTAAATAATGCGGTTTTATATAGTGATCCCATAAGGCATGAGCTGAACCTAAAAATAGTATAGTTCTACTACGAAAGATCTTTGGTTTTTATCTAAACCAGTGGGAAGAGTCATATAAGACATGCATTATTTGAATCATTTATTCATGTTTGTTCATAGACACAATAAATATTTATTGAATGTCATTGTGCTCCAGACATTATAGGTATCAGATGAGGTGATAAAAACCCTTAGAAACAGAATCCATTAACAAGAGGTTATCAATTGCAAGGATAGTCAACTAAACCAGAAAAAAAAAATCAAATAAAGGAAGTTAAGGGATATCTAATTTTGCGCTGGTAAAATATCCTAATACTGCTCCTCAGTAAGTTTAAGAATCAAGGGAGAGTAGTCCACTCTCCTAGGAGCTGCTCAACTAACGCAGAATCTCTCCCCGTCATACTAGCCCTGATCTCACTAGAAGGTTTGGTCTGTTTTACTCAAAGCTGCATCCGTGGTGACTGAGTGAGGTTGGGCACAGAACTGAAGAAAACAAGCATGAATATGTGTCCCTGGGAGTTAGCACAGGGCCTGTTTTCCTGCCAAAGGCTTTCATGGGACAGGTGGAAAGGGAGGGGACTCCTGTTGTGAGCCAAGACTGTAAGTTTCTACGTGAAGAGTTTGGAAACTACATTTTATTACATACCACCATATGGCTACTCCACTGACATACTTCAGAATTTTGTGGTACTATATGCACTCAATATCAATGATTCTCTGAGACACATTCACTTAACACTTTGAGCATAATTCTATCAGAGTTATAATTTCTTTTAACATCAGCTTTTAACCAGCTTCACAAAAGAGACCATACTAATTACCACTTTTCCACTGAGTAAGCCCAGGTTTGATTACTTTGAAAATACTTTTACCTTGAGGATTTAAAAAAAAAAAACTTTCTTAAAACAAGTATTCAAATCTTCCCTCATTGAGGACTTAGTGATGAATATTGAACTTTGGAATTATGAAACTTTCATATAGAACAGAGGGAGCCATTTTTATTTTGGTAATTGGCCATGGATATAAGGAAAATGACTGTAAAAGAAACTTTTGAAATCAAATATAATCCAGTGATAGAGGTTTTTTCTGGAATTCCATAAAAAAGAAAGAAGGGTAAGATCCTCATCAAATTGCTTTCAGTCTTCTGTCTTATGAGCGCAGTCCTATTATTGCTCCCAATTCTGTTTAATATAAGGTGATTCATTAATGCCAAGACATACACTATGAAAAAGTGTAACACCCAAGTGATAGCAAATCTACATTTACTGCTTGATATAAATCCTATGTTATTTGTGTCTTTAATTATATTTTCCTTAATTAAATTACAAACCATTTTGGGTAGCTGGACATGACATTAGTTTGTGAATAAACAATTTGTATGGCACAAATGCTTTGAAAGAAGGAAATTACTCTGATGTAAAAAAGATATCGATAGGACATAGTCTGGGTTCTGAATATAAAATCAAAGATATCAAATACATTTTTTTCTTATTGGATATTTTCACTCCATTAAGTTTAAGACATAATTGGATTTTCCCCCAGAATAATCAAGCTCAAAAATCAAAATACCTTTTCACATGGGTTTTGCATAATTCAAAAATCTTGTTCATATATTTCTTTAGAAAGTTCTGTGTAAGCATATTCATGCTGCTATTATTCAACACATATTTATCAAGCATTTACTACATACGTGGAGTACTAAGTACTACTAAAATTGTAAAGATGAGCTAGTGGTGAAACCTATTTTTAAGGCATGGTTGTGGGAGAGATAAGAAATGCACATAAATAGCCAAATACAAGCAAGAAAACATTTTTTCAACAATATAAAAGTAGTTTCTGGCTAAATGATGCCAATGTTCAGAGAAGAAGAAATGATCTTCACCCAAGTTCAGAGGAGTGGGGGAATTTTTCAGCTGAGATAGCACTGAAGCTAAGCCTTGGCAAACAGGTAGGATTTACATACATGGAGTTCAGGGAAGGGAAATCTAAGTAGAGGGAAAAGGTGTCCAAGCTATAGAGGCAAGGCACTATTCTAAACAGTGGTGATATTAAAGAGACCATAACAGGCACAAAGTCGTGTTTTCATGGAGCTTATGTTTTCGGGAGGAAGCAAGATAAATGTAATTAGTAGGTAAATCATATGGTATATTAGAAGGTAATAAGCACGTGGAGAAAAGGAAATCTAGGAAAGGGAGATGGGGAATGTGGTTTCCATTAGAAATAAGGTAATCAGCATAGGCCACAAAACAAAGACGACATTTAAACATGGCAATGAGAAAGAAAGCCCAAAGATCACACTGGAAAGAGCTGAAGCATAAGGGGAGTGTTGGTTGATGAAATTGTTGGCAGAATAAGGATAGATTGCAGAGGGCCTCAAATGCCAAGCTAGGGAGTTTGGATTTTATTTTATAGGCACTGGGGAGATGTTAAAGATTTTTGAGGAAAGATTAAAAAAGACCTGGACTGTGCTTTATATAGATGATGCTGGCAGATAGTTTAAAGGGAAGAGAGAGAGGAAGGAGGCAGGGAGAACTCCTGCTACTTCCTCCAAAGAAAAATTTGATTTATATAAACAATTTTTCTTCATTCATTTAAGAAATACATATTGAGAATTTTTTTTCATACTTCAAGTTCTGGGATACATGTGCAGAACACGGAGGCTTGTTATACAGGTATACACGTGCCATGGTGGTTTGCTGCACCCATCAACCTGTCATCTACATTAGGTATTTCTCCTAATGCTATCCCTCCTCTAGCCCCCAACCCCGACAGGCCCTGGTATGTGATGTTCCCCTCCCCATCTCCATGTGTTTTCATTGTTCATCTCCCACCTATGAATGAGAATATGCAGTGTTTGGTTTTCTGTTCTTGTGTTAGTTTGCTGAGAATGATGGTTTCCAGCTTCATCTATGTCCTTGCAGAAGATATGAACTCATCCTTTTTTACAGCTGGATAGTATTCCATGGTGTATATGTGCCATATTTTCTTTAACCAGTCTATCATTGATGGGTATTTGGGTTGGTTCCAAGTCTTTGCTATTGTGAACAGTGCTGCAATAAACATACGTGTGTACGTGTGCATGTGTCTTTATGGTAGAATGATTTATACTCCTTTGGGTATATACCCAGTAATGGGATTGCTGGGTCAAATGGTATTTCTGGTTCTAGATCCTTGAGGAATCACCACACTGTCTTCCACAATGGTTGAACTAACGAATTGACAGAAATTTTTATATGCCAAGACTGCTCTTGTCTTACAAGATAACTTCTGGAAACAAAACAGGCACTTCTCTTTCCAGATCCTGCATTCTAGTAGGGGGAGTCAGACAATACACATAACAAAAAACACAAGCAAATACATTAGGAAGATAAATTGTGGAAGGCAGCAGTGTTTCCTCTGGAGAACAGATATGGTGGGCTAGGGAAATCATAGGAATGTTGGGAGAATTGTGAGGCTGGAGGGCAGGTTTAGTATTAAATTTTTGCTCTTGCAAAGCAATATTCACACTTCTAAAGAAGTGTTATAAAGATTTCTATAATATGCTGATATACGACAGATATACTGAAAAACAAGAAAGCACTTAAATTTTACATCAATATAATCCAATGGCTAAAGAAACACAAAAGTATTTGCAAATCTCACATCTTGTCTATATGAATAATGATGTATGTTACTCATAAGTTAGAGAGAAATTCTAAGAGTAAATAATGTTAAAGATTTGTCTCTCCAGACAGAACACAGACAAATCTAACCCATGGGAGAAATACACTGGACTTTAAATGATAGAGAAAAAGAATATGCTTCTAGAGGTCTTGATTTCCATAGGAAATAAGATAACCACTTGTTCCCTGATATATAATGGCTAAGTACAAAACTTTGTAAAAAGTTTCAGAAAATTAATGATTACGTCAACTTTAATTTCAAGGTATCATTTTTGTTCTAGTGACAAATTATTTCCCCAAAAGCACTGGTTAGAAATTTTTCAATATTTTCCAGCAAAATAATTACAGGCCAGATCAATACACATATTGTAATGATTTTCATCCATGAAACTTTCACATTATTCCTAAAATTAGACTTGGAAATGGACAAACACGTTCTTGTAATTGTATTGTTTAGAGAAGTCTTTTGACTCATGCTCAGCAAAAGGACGACAAAAGTCCAGCAAACCTCACACGAATGACCTAATTGGCCCTCTCAAGCTTCCAAATTTAGATTACTTTATTCATTTAGCACTTACAATTTAATGCTTCCCTACTGCAATGAAATATGATGGCTACTACTCAATGGTGGTATCACAAAAAGATTGCCCACTTTAGGAACAGACTGCATGATACCAAGTAATATATTTTAACAGCAACAAAGGGAATTTCTGCTTTTGATAATGGTGAAGTAATTCGCAACAGAACAATCTCCTGGAAATAACAACTATCAACTCAGGACAAACTATAATATATGATTATCTGGAAGCACTGGGAAACAACCAAAAGTACACAGAAACTAGAAAAAAGGGAATGGCACCAGGTAAGTATCCCAGTGTTCTAATTTTTTGCCACAGGGCAGACACACGTGTGGCCCCATGCAGAATGGCTTGAAGTTGCATAGAAGTTCTATTGTTTTATGGCTTGAACAATGAGAGATCAGACTTATGGTCTACTACAGACAGTAGAAAGTAGAGGAGGAAATCCTGTGTCATAACCCTTCAATCAAAGATCACCAAAAAACAAGGAAGAACATATACCACAGGGAAACAAGGTGAGTCTGATATATTCTAGAATTTGGGCTTGTGTTATGTTCTTTTGGGGACTCTTTAAGGAAGCAGTGTTTTGCACTGAATTCAATGGTAAGAAGTGGAAGTAATTCTGTGGTTGGGTATCTTACTATTTCTTATCTAAAGACTGCTAAAGAAGTAGCAGTTGCTTATATCAGCAGCAGAGGGGAAGTTTAGTCATTCTTGTGGATTGGATAATGGTCTTGATTTTGTCTGTTTTTGAACATGATGATAGAATGATCCTTTTGTCTTGATTCATCATGGTCACAGAGGCTGGGCTTGGTGGCTCATGCCTGTAATCCCAGCACTTTGGGAGGCCGAGGCGGGTGGATTACCTGAGGTCAGGAGTTCGAGACCACCCTGACCAACAAGGTGAAACCCCGTCTCTACTAAATATACAAAAATCAGCTGGGCATGGTGGTGTGCACCTGTAATCCCAGCTACTTGGGAGGTTGAGGCAGGAGAATTGCTTGAACCCGGGAGGCAGAGGTTGCAGTGAGCCAAGGTGGCACTGCTGCACTCCAGCCTGGGCAACAGAGCAGGACTCCATCTCAAAAAAATAAAAATCTCATCATAGTCACAGAATGATCCTGTCTAACAAATGTATTCTGATAATTTTTTTAGTGTGTAATGGGGAATACCACAGCCTATTGTGACTGCCTGGCTAACTTCTAACAACATCAAGGCCCACCTGTTAATGCCAGGCTAGCTCCCAGCTGCCAAAGTCTCCTTTTCTCTTTCTTATCTGGAAAGGAAAGAGCCACAGAGGGCAGCCTCAAATTCTGCATTTAAATTCTGCCCAAATATCTGGCTAAGTCCTGAACTATCTCTGTCTATGCAGAGTCCAGGCAGCCTGGTTAAAGTTAAAAAGGCTCAAATATTTTAGCTGCTGCCTACTATAGATAAGACAGAATTTAGACATGCCTGCTTTTAAACATGTCACTCATTTAGAAATTTCTGGGATTAACCACCTGCTAAAACAAAAAATAAACATTTTTCAGAAGACATAACAGAAAGCAAAATAATATCCAGGACAGAATGAGACATATGAAGAAATAAGAAAATATCACTCATACTCAAGAATAAAAGAAATCAATGAGAATGACCACAAGATGACCAATATGATGGAATTAGTTAACAGTTATTTTAAGGCAGCTATTATAATTATGATCAAGGACATAAAGGAAAATAGTAATCAATAAACAGACAGGAAATCTCTGAAGAAAAATACAAATGAAAATATAATAGAAATTCTAAGAGTAAAAAATTTAGTATCTGAAAAACAAATTTGCTAGCTGGGCTTTGTAGCAGATAATAGACCAGATAATCAGTAAATTCGAAATAAGATTAATAAAAACCATCCAACTTTAAGTCATAAAAAAATCAAAGAAATAAACAGCACCTCTGTGACCTGTGAGACAATATTAAAGATATAACATATGGATCACTGGATTCATAAGAGGGGAAGAGAGAAAGAATGTGGCAGAAAAAATATTTAAATATATAATAGCCAAAAATTTCCTGAATTTGTTAAGAGACATACATTTACAGGTTCCAGTATCTCAGGAAACTGCAGGAAGAGTTTCTAAAAATTCAAATCAAACTAACTGATTACAACTAGTTACGGATTTCTTTGTTCTTTCTTCACTCCCACTGCTTCACTTAACTAGCAAAAAAAAAAAAAAAATCAAATCATAATCAATTCAATCTCAAATTTTTGAAAACGATAAATAAGAGAAAACTTCAACACAGAGAAAAAGACACATTATACACAGGGAAGTATGGTACAAATGATGGCTAAATTCTCCTCAGAGACAATGGAGGCCAGAAAAGTCGGGTGATAGAAAAAACTCTATACTGAGAATTTTATACCTAGTAAAAGTATCCTTCAAGACTGAAGGTGAAATAAAGACTAAGTAAAAATCATCACTTGTGGTATACAGACCCACACTTTAAAATATGGTAAAGGAATTTCTTCAGCCAGAGAAAACTGATATCTGATGGAAACTTGCATATTTAGGAAGAAATGAGCACAAGAAATGGTACAGATATATAAAAATATTAAAACTGGCCTGTAATCCCAGCAGTTTGGGAGGCTGAGGCAGGTGGATCGCTTGAGCCCAGGAGTTCGGGACCAGCCTGGGCAACATAGCAAAACCCTGCTATCTACAAAAAAATTAGCTGGGCATGGTGGTTCATGCCTGTGGTCCCAGCTACTAGGGAGGCTGAGGTGGGAGGATCACTTGCGCCCAGGAGATTGAGGCTGCAGTGAGCCATGATCGTGCCACTGCACTCCAGCCTGGGCGGCAGAGCCAGACCCTGTCTCAAATAAATAAATAAATTAAATAAATAAATAAATAAATAAATAAATAAATAAATAAATGCTGAAAGTTAGTAACAAAACAGTTATTAATAAGCCCAAATAAAACAAATTACGCTTTAAATGTCCATTATGATAAATATGGACTCACTGACATTTCCACATTAAGTTAAAATGATTTTGCAGAGTATAGCCTGTACACATCAAAATCCTTAGAGGCTCTAAAACTGTATCAAGTTGAGCAGCAAGTATTAGTTTTAAGGACATTGCTTGTTAGCATCAGCCAATTAGATATTCTGGACACAAATAGGGAACACACTTGGGCAATCAATATAAAAAGCATCTCTTTTGTGAAATTAATTGGAAAATTAGATTTTGTGCTTAAGTATAAATTCTAAACGATTCACTAAAATGGATCAAAACAGCTTTCAAACTAACCACTTCTGTTGACTAAGTCAGCTTCCTTCACCACTTGCATCTTAATTTTAAAACAAATTAAAAGACACCAGAGAATGAAGGCAAATATCCTGATATTTCAGGTCTGCTTCCTGAGGAAGTCCTTTTATATTTTAGTTACCAAGTTATCTGCTTTAATGTCCCTCATTGCTTTAGCATGCCTTTTTTCACCTTGACGGATGGTCTGTATTATGAAAAATGTATTATAAGGCTCGGAATTTGCTTTCATATGCACTGAAATTCAACCTTTGCAGGCCAAAGTAATATCATTTACACTATGTTCGACATATTATTACTTAAGTTAGCAGAGCGTTTGAAGATGGGAAGTTTAAAAATATGCTTTTCTGAAAGGGTAAGAATTTATCAGAACAGGAGAGACACTAAATGATCCTGAGCTCAAGAATAACTTTTTGTAAGTATGTACGGTGGAAAAAAACACTAGACAGAAATTAGGAGTCTTGGATTCTAGTTTGGCCTCAGTGGTAACTATGGCAGCTTAGGAAAATCATTTGGTTTCATTTGTTTTTGGAAACATACGTACTCGAGTATTTTGAATATTCATTCATATAACGCAGTGGTTTAATGTATATTTGCAATGGGAAAGCTGAATTCTATGAAAATTTTTTTGATTTCACTTTTAAGCATGTTTCAAAGAGTCTATGGGCTTAAATACGTGTTTCATTTAATGTAATAAAAGCACCCAGAATATGTGAAAACAAAAATCATGATTTTGGGGCCATGTGTGTCTTCAAGGAAAAAGGCTTGTGTATCTACACAGCAGACAAATACCTCTGAAAGTCTGATCCACAAACAGCATGAAGAAATTCAACCGGTGATTTGACAAAATAATTTCAGGCACCAGTTGATGGTATGGTTGGTGGAACTTGTAACTCCTGATTCTGCCAAAAATGTAAGTTCATATGCCAAAGGCATATAGTTTGATGTAAAATTTTGAAGTATAGCTGCTTTTGTTTGATCACCCAAATAAGTATGTTCCCCTATAGAACCCCCCAGCTCAATAAACAAATTTGCCATTAGCAAAAATTCAAGCACTGTCAAAATTGTGTTGCTTCCTCCTATTGCCAAAGCTTTTGCACTGTGGGTGCAAGAGGGTTGTAGCTTTTTATTTTATTAAATAAATATTTCCTTTTTATTTATTACCTCAAACACCATTATTAGTCTGCATCATAATTTTAAGAGTGTCAGAAACAACCAGAATACATGTGAGAATTCTCCAGGATACTATAGGAAGAATGTAACTTTGAGGTCACTTACACTCAGTGTCAGGCACAATTCACATTTCTCAAACAAGATATATCAGGTGGTGCTTGCCAGATAATGGAGGATGTGAGAAGCAGAGCTCAACTATCCCTGAAGGAGAGCACTGGCATGAGTCAGGCAGGAGATCAGAGCTCTAGCCAGCCAAGTGGGGATCCAAGTCTGGGATCCATTCATGTAAGCATAAATTATTCCCCACTGTAATTATTGCAAAGACTGAAGTGGTTCTATCATTGCAAAAGTAAACTCAAGCATCAGTCTGGCAATATTAATGATATGGGTTAATAACAACACACTGTAAATAACTGTTTATTCTGTCATTTATTAATATAATATATTTCGTTATTTTTTTTTCCTCTCTGGAGGCAATTGGGACTATAGGAGCAGCTGCAACAGCAGCATTTGCCATTTTGCCAGTTGTTCAGAGAATGAACCGATTAGTGGGAATGGGCAGCAATACACGCATTTGGCAGCTATGTTTGCACAAAATGAGGGTACTTTTTAAAATAAGACACTTTGATGTGACATCATGGTACCTAAGAGTATTGTGGAAGAATCTGACATCAAATACTTTCTAACAGACAACCATGGGATTCCTGTCCTCTACAATCCCAACTCAGCCCTTCAATCCTGCTGAGATCTTCAATATGCTGATCTCTCATCACACTCTTGTCACCTCATTTCTTACCCACCCAGCTTGAATTCTCCCATTTATCAATGCAGTCACTTTAACGTATTCACCTTTATTTTTTTGCTCCTCTTGCTTCATCATTCACACAACCTTGATTAAATCCAGCTCTGTCGTCTTATCTTACCAACATTGCTCAAAGTGGCTAGAGAAAAATGACCACTGATTTCAAGTGAGCCCTTAAAGCTACCTGCCAATTATTCTGTAGACCACTCCCTTTCCCACTTTCCTAGACTTGAGAACTTCCCATTTCTCCTTAAAGTCTCTAATACATCTCCCACCATAATCTTGCTTCCTTCTTCACAGAGAAATTGCTGCAATCAGAAGAGAACATTTAGAAGTTCCCACCACCAAATCTCTCCACCTAACTCCTTGTTTGCCCATAAGTGCAACCTTGTTCCTGTTAATATGAATGAATAGACCACATTCCTGGAAGAGGACAGCCTCTCTGTTTGTGCTCTGGATCTTATGCTCTAAGACCTACTTAAAGACATTGAAATCTCCCCACCTCCCTCCCTCCCTCCTTCTCTCTCTCTCCATAATCATCAATTTCCTCTTCTCTCTTAAATCATTCTCTTTAACACACAAGCATGCTAAAATTTTTCATTTAGCTTAAAAAAATTCCACCTCTTGGCCCTCTTTCCTCTCTGGCTCCTGCCTTATTTCTCAAATATTTCTTCTTTTTATGGTAAAAAACAAAAAAATAAAGCAAAATAAAACTTAAAAGAATTATCTGAATTCTCTGTCTCCATTTCCGTTTTATTATCTTGAACTCTAAATGTCACTAAAGCCAATGGACATTAGTGAGTCCTCATCTTATATGACTTAACAACTGCACCTGATACAGTTGATCATTCTCTCTTTGAAGCACTTCTTCATTGGCTTTGAGGACACCACTCTCTCTCTTCTTCCTTCTCTCATTCTGGTGTGACTTCTTGGTCTCTTTTGCATATTCCTTCTTATCTCCTCAACTATTAAATACACCCTGGAGTTTAGTACAGAAAGTGTTCTTTTCTCTCCACACTCAGTCCTTAGATGATGCCATTCATCTCAGGGCTTTAAACACTATAATAAGCAGTTGACTCCCAAACGTGCATTTTACCATAGAGTTTGCTCCTGAATTCCAGAACGATACACCCAGCTGCCTACTTGACCAGTACTCTTGGATGACAAATAAGCATGGCAAACAGAGCATATTCTATCAAAGGTTTCTGTACCTTTCCACCCCACAGATAGCTCTCTCACTTCTCTTAAGACTTGACTTAGTCATCTTAGTATTGCCTGCTCTGGCCTCCCTTCTAAAAATCTCTTTCCCCCTTCCTCTGATTTGGGACATTTAACGGTCCTTTTTCCTACTTATTTTATTTTCCTCTTAGTAGTGATCACCACCTAACATTATAAATATTACATAAATATGTATATATTTTTACTGAGTTATCTTGTATCCTATTGGTCTCCCTCATAAAAGACAGGTTTTTTTTTCTGTTTTATTATATATCCCAAGCACCTGGAACAGTGCCTAAACTATAGCAGGCATTCAATACGTACTTGTAGTACGAATGAAGTATGCTAGAAATAGAATGCATGGTTTCCATTTAAAAATCAAACAAACTTCAAAGCCTCAAATTCACAGAATTGAGTGCACTTATGATTATTCTGATTTCCATTTTTCAGGACTTCTCTTTGATTAGTCTCCACACTTCGATGTGTTTGCATGTGTTTAGATGTACTTCAGAAAAATGATATATGTATCAAAGTTCTTTCCATATTGTGAACTAGGTACATATCACATGCACATCTGTGTGAAAAGAAACAAACAGCTTCATGACCACAGAGCTTGCCACATGAAACCTCTCCATCACAAAAGGGTCTCATTCTTTTTGCTCTACACATTGCCTCATATCTGTGTTGACTAGGCCACCATTTTTTGGGGCAAACAATGCTCCTTATGCATCTCAGACAATACAAATTCTTCTGCTTGAAGTATCCTATTCTCTTCTACAATTGAAAGAGTAATATTCATTCTTCAAAATCTTATGTAGATTCCTCCATACCTTAAGTTACACCCAGGTAAAGTGATTTATTCTTTCCCATATATTCGCATTACTCTGGTAGTTAATCTGTCACATTCAAATAATTTGTTTACACGTCTATCTCCCACACTAAATTATGAGCTTCTTATGGGCCTAAATATATCTTTATCTTCAGCATCGAACCAAAATCTGGCACATAGTAGATATTGAATCTTTGCTTAAGGCACTCATCCACGAAGTGATGACTTCGTGGAATGCAAATACAACTCTATCTATATAAACATATTTTTGGGAAAATCACTGTCAGAAATACATTTTTAAAGCGATTAATATCAATAAAATAACAAAATAGAGTCTCCATATTAAGTAATCAAGTCTACCAGAGTCAGAAATAGTAAAAAAAAAAACTATAATTATTTTAATATTACACTAGAACTTCAAATTTGAACATCTGGCCTACCTAAAATTATTTGTATAGAAATATAAACGAATTGCTTTATTTTTAAATTATAAATTTGTTTCTAGATTAAGACACATGGCACTAAGATGCTTATATAATAATCCTCATTTAAACCCAAGAAAACAGCTAAAAGTAATGAAATCACAAATAATTTTTTTTCACAGCAAGGGTGGGATATGCCTTGTATTAAATCTTTAAAATTTGTGTAACCAAAAGGAGAATTTTTAAAAGTTAATTAGAATCTCTTATTTTCTCTAGATGTGAATGTTAAAATGGCAAATTTAATGTGACAATGTTCATTTCAATGTAAGAATTTGAATGTCATGTTGTTAAAATCATTAGTTGTATTAAAGAATGATGCTAATATAAAGTTGTGAGCAAAAATTGTTAATTAGAAAAAAAACCTATTATTTTATTTCATATTGCTATAATGAAATAATATGCAGATTAATAGTTGAGTATCTTAATGTGTAAGTTTTATGTGATTTTATCACACATTTTCCCTATTTTCTAAGGCAGGTTTCTCAATTTTATTTTTAAGTTAGTTCTTTAAGAAAATAAAGGAGGCTGGGGATGGTGGCTCATGCCTGTAATCCCAGCATTTTGGGAAGCCAAGGCGGGCGGATCATGAGGTCAGGACTTCGAGACCAGGCTGGCCAATATGGTGACACCCTGTCCCTACTAAAAATACAAAAATTAGCCGGGTGTGGTGGCATGTGCCTGTAGTCCCAGCTACTCAGGAGGCTGAGGCAGAAGAATCGCTTGAACCCTGAAAGGTGGAGGTTGCAGTGAGCCAAGATCATGCCACTGCACTCCAGCCTGGGCAACAGAGCGAGACTCTGTCTAAAAAAAAAAAAAATAAGGAAAGAAAATAAAGGAGATTGCTTTCAACAGTTTCTCTGAGGGCACTTGCCTTTTATAACCTGTATTTTTTTTCATTATATAATATTTTTAAGGCTACATTGTCAGCTGGAGTGTAACAATGGTGTAAAAGTTCCTATATTAAAATTTCCACCCTGATAAAAAAAAACCCACCAGGTAATGACAGTTCTTAGAGTCCTACAACTGGACTTTAATTTTCTCTCTTTTTTTTTTTTTTTGAGATGAAGTTTTGCTCTTGTTGCCCAGGCTGGAGTGCAATGGTGTGATCCCAGCTCACTTGAACCTCCACCTCCTGGGTTCAAGCGATTCTCCTGCCTCAGCCTCCCCAGTAGCTGGGGTTACAGATATGCACCACCGTACCTGGCTAATTTTTGTATTTTTAGTAGAGATGGGGTTCCTTCTCTATCTTAGCTAACGAAGTAACCCCCTTTCCTAGCAAATTCTGACATTAACCTTCCTTGACAATCTTATTGAGAAGTGGCCTAAATTTGTTTTATGAGAAGAAGAAAGAGATTATGCGGGACACAAGTTTCCTCTTTTGCTTTGTATATCTCCAGGAATATTTTATCCCGGTATGTAAGTGTGTGTGCAAGAAACATAAGGTGTTCATTAGCTTGTCCTCTTGAACTCAGCTGGCAGGAAGTCAAACAAACTGAAATCCTCAGTGTCTACTTCCAAGAGGTACCTGAGGCAAACACCTAAAAGATGATATTGGAAAAATGAGATTACCTCTCTACTCTCACCAAGGAGCCAGGAGGAACTCGGGTAGCCACAGCGTCTGTTTATTTGTTGAATGCCTACAATGTGCCAAGCTACAGGAGATAATTTCTGATCCCCACCTCTAATGTCAAAACATTCTTACCAAGAATTATTATAATTTTCATCTTACAGAAGAGGAAAATGAGATGGAAAAACCTAAGGAAGCTGTCCAACTTTTATATGGTTAATGTTGGCCAGAGGCCAGACTCAATTCTGGTCTATCCTGTTACACTTCATTAGCAGTCAGTGTATATAATAGAAGTTGGTCTGGGAAGAGGTAAGATATTAACTTGTAGTAAGCGTCATTTCCCTCTCTTTCCCAGGACATGCAAGGCATGGGTGACTTGAAGAGAGAAATGATTCCATTCCATAGCTTGACAAAAGAAATAATCTTCCATAGTCATAATTTGTCTCTGAGTTATTAGCCAGGCTGAAGTCTACAAAATTGACCATAACTTCATAAAAAGGTTCTCTGTAATAGTGTTTCCCAAACATCAATGAATAATTGAACCATCTGGGGGTCTTGTTAAAATATGTAGATTCTGATTTTTTTTTTTTTTTTTTTGAGACAGTCTTGCTCTGTCCCCCAGGCTGGAGTGTTGTGGTGTGATTTCAGCTCACTGCAACCTCTGCCTCCTGGGTTCAAACAATTCTCCTGCCTCAGCCTCCTGAGTAGCTGAGATTACAGGAGCCCATCATCATGCCTGGCTAATTTTTAGTAGAGATGGGGTTTCACCATGTTAGCCATGCTGGTCTCGAACTCCTGACCTTAGATGATCCACTTACCTTGGCCTCCCAAAGAGCTGGGATTACAGGTGTGAGCCATCATGCCTCGCCTAGATTCAGATTCTGTAAGGTAGGTGGAGGCCCGAAATTCTGCTTGTAACAACCTCTTAGGCAATGCTGATGCTGGTCTATAGGCCACATGCACAGAACAGTGAAGCTCCAGGCAAAGATAAGACATCTCTCCTCACCTCCTCATTGCAATAGTGGCTGGAGTATGAAGGAGCACCAATGAGGAGCTCTCCACATGAATTTGGGCAAAAAATACTGACATGAGGCATGGACTCTATCTGGAATTAATTTTTCCTGTATCAAATTATTTAGCCCAATTTTCTTTCATTGCTCACATTTGATACTTCATAGTCTCTTAGAGAAAAATATTTCTGATTTCTAGTATAATTAACTTTTGTTTTCAGCTTCAGTAAAATGGAGACTGCCAAGAACAAGTAGAGATTTTTGGATTAAAACAAGTAGAGATTTTTGGCCGGGCACAGTGGCTGGCCCACGGTGTAATCCCAGCACTTTGGGAGGATGAGGCAGGCAGATCACCTGGGGTCAGGAGTTCAAGACCATCCTGGCTAACATGGTAAAACCCCATCCCTACTAAAAATACAAAATTAGCCAGGCGTGGTGGTGCACACCTGTAATCCCAGTTACTCAGGAGGCTGAGGCAAGAGAATTGCTTTAACCTGGGAGGCGGAGGTTGCAGTGAGCTGACATTGCACCACTGCACTCCAGCCTGGGCAACAGAGTGAGACTCCACCAAAACAAAACAAAACAAACAAACAAAAAACAAAGAAAAGAAAAAAAAACAAAAAACAACTAAATAGAAATTTTGAATCATTTAATTTCAAAAACTCACATTACATTCTTCCTTTCGCTATGTGAACAAGAAGAGGATCATCTCAAATCATAACTAAAATATACAGGAACTATGTCCTACAACCTCTATTAGGTAATGGACATAGGAAGATAATCAAGAAAATGACTCCGTTTGGGGAAAGTATAGCTAGTGAGAGAAACAGAATTGTAACTAGAAAAGCATAATAAATTATGTGGTATGAATATGTGTGAACAGTTTTGGGGAACCACCTATTTTTCCTAGGATTACTATCCAGGCAGTGACCTTCAAATATACAGAACACCTGTGTCTATAACTAGCATTCTCTTAGAAGAAAACATTCCAGACAGTGAAAAAAATGGGTAAATACCCATGGGCATAAAAGAACACAGTTTAGTTTGGTACACTGGCTAGAATGGTTGTTGAGACAAGTATGAAAAACTTCCAGCCTTCTTCAATAGAACTTAATTCAGGCAATCTCAGACACAGAGCATTCTATAGCTTGGGGAGAGAGAAACATGAGAAATGAACAACTGATAACTTTATCAAAGGCCTGCCAGTCACTGGTCATGGTTAAATGTGTTCTTTCAGGTTCAGGGGATATGTACTACTAATAGATATAGTAATAGTTTAATACCAATTTCTTTGCTCCTGACTTAGATAAATGGAACTAGCAAATACTTTTCCTAAACTCTAATGCATCAATCATAAAAGAAAGACTTATGATTCCCAGAGTAGCAACTACATATTAGGAAATAAAAGTTACCATCTGCAGCACCATACAAAGGCTTGCATGCACAATGAGACTGAGTTATTGTAACCTGGGGATCTGCACAGAACAGATTTTCATATACTACTAGCCAATCCCAGCTTCTTTTCACGTTTTCACTTTTGAAGTAAAATAGGGGTAGAAATATTTTATTTTCTGAAGCGTTTCTTTACCTTAGCACACACTGAGAGAGTAATTCACACAGGTGTGTGGAAGGGGTTGTCTATGATATTTCGAAGGGATGATTTACATACTCTGGCTTTTCTTTTACAACAGTGAGAACACCTAAAGGACTGTGTGTGCAAAATCTTCCTCCCAAAGCATGATTATAGTAACATAGCTGGCAAGAAGGCCTAAGAAAAACCCCACTCTTTAGACAGACATACGCTGAATTACCCTAAAGAGTCCAATTATCTCCAACTAAACAAGGTAAGTGCAAAAAATAAGACTAATAACTTTTCATAGGCTTTAACAATTCTTGCACCTAACCTAAAACCCAACCACTTAAATGGAAACTGTATCAATAATTTATCTAGAAACCTAGTTATAGGTTACCTGCCCTACTTACAAAATCAATTAATTTCAATTCTCTCATTGTTTCCTTACATGTATGCAGCTTGATATATTCCAGCTTCTGAGTTTTGTTTATTCTTTTCAGGGTTCTCAACAGAGAACCTTCAAGCCAGACACAGGGCTGAAACAGGAGATTTAGTACTACTAAGGACATACTTTAAAATGATTCTTACATAGTGCTGTGGTTTAAGGACAACTGGAAGACCAGAGGAAAAGAATGTTTCTTCCTCCTCATGCTCTGGTGTGAACTTAAGGTTTCTAAAAAGTGTTAGGCTGACTGTAATGAAATGGAAATTCTACTATCTATCAATAAGATGATGATATATTTATAGAACATGAGCCACAAGAGAGCTATACTGGGCACTTTCAATAAACCTCAATTAAAGTGATCAATATTGCTAAAAGAATCTTTAAAAGCACCTCTGACAGAAAACTTCTTTGAGATTACTTTTAAATGCTGAGATAGACTAAGTACTTCAAGATATAATGGGAAGTGCATTCCAGTGTCCAGGAATATGATTGCTAACTGTCCTAACTTCTAGGGTCTCAAGGTTATGATTTAAATGAATAAAATCTCGATGAATTTGTGAATAAAAGGTATTTTTGCCTTTTATACTTAGGAAAGGAAATGTGAGTAGTATCTTAACACAGCTTGTGCTAAGTCCCATTGACCATTTAATGATTTTTTTTCCCCCATCCCAAATGTTAAACAGTTCTTCTTCCTCTCTGACAATTCAGATGCCACTTATTGGTCATAGTTTGCTTGAGATCCCACCTCTTTACAAATCCTTTCCTTTGTGCTCTAGTTTTATTAAAATCTGTACAGCCAAATACAGTTCTTGATCATAGGCTCTTAGAGTAGTTGCCAATTGTTTTTTATAAGTCTTAGCTCCACAACCGAAAATAGCTTCCTACAGGCAAGCTTCGTGCTATGTTATGCCTCACAGCCTCCATATTAATAAGCAGAGTGCTAACCACTACATGATAATTTTGCTCAAAATGCAAATAAAGCTCACACCTTAGATGGGTTTTCAGGCCTCACAACTTATTACCAGCTTAGTTAGCAAAGCATAGCCATCTTCGGATGAGACCTAGAAGGGCCTGGATGCAAAGAACTAAAGGATGATCAGAGTGGGAGATTCAGGAAAAGAGGTACCTTAGGAGGAACGGAGAGGGAAAGACAGACTATGATTTTGCTAGACTGATTCTAAATACTTGTTGATATGGGTAGTAAATTTCTTTTTTGAAATATTGTAATAGCAAGCACTCAAGTGTGATTTCTTACATGGAAAATCCTGACAGAAGGGAGATCCTGGGACTGTCCTAGTATATCCACCTATTAGGTTTCCAAACTAGCCAACCCAGTGAAGAGAATTGCTCTTTGTTGAGCCAAGCTAGTTACACTGTCTTTTCCCACTATATTGGTGCCTTAGTATTCATTTATTCATTCAGTCAGTCATTTAACAAATGTTTAGTGCACATCTTTTTTTTTTTTTTTTTTGAGACAGAGTCTCGCTCTTGTCAACAAGGCTGGAGTACAGTGGTGCGATCTTGGCTCACTACAACCTCTGCCTCCCGGGTTCAAGCAATTCTCCTGCCTCAGCCTCCTGAGTAGCTGGAATTACAGGTGTCCACAACCACACCCGGCTAATTTTTGTACTTTTAGTAGAAACGGGGTTTCTCCATGTTGGCCAGGCTGGTCTTGAACTCCTGACCTTGTGATCTGCCCACCTCGGCCTCCCAAAGTGCTGAGATTACGGGTGTGAGCCATAACGCCCGGCCCTAGTGCATATCTTATATCTGAGTTGACATGATTTGAAGTCCTACAGATAGATACGGTTGTAAGCAAAATGAATTTGGACCCTCACTTTAGAAGGTCCTGCCTCCTGGCAGAGAAAGACATTAATCAAGTAATAACACTAACATAAAACTAAATATTGAAAAAAACCCAAAACACCCGAGAAGTGTAATGAAGAAAAAGCATGAGAAGCCTGGAGCACATTTTATAGAGAGAGCCAATTAAATGGCTGAGCAAGCAAAGTGGGTAGAAATGTGTTTCGGCAGAGGCACCAGCATGTGCTAAGGTCCTGAGAGGGAAGGAAATATGATGCTTTCTAAGATCTGAAAGAAAGGCTCTTCATAAAGAGCTGTACGAATCCAAGATCAAGAATCCTCCCACACTTGGCCAGCAGTTCCTTAGCTCGGCATTTGAGCTTTTGTGGCCCTTTGAGTGAAATAACCCAGAGGGTTTGGTTCTCTGCTACAGACCAGAGAAAGCCCTCATCCCTGTGCCTTTCTTATTTGGCCGGGGTTGTGCTTTTGTGGGCAGTGCTTGGCAAGATCAATCCAAAGTTTTAGAACAAATCTTTGAGTGGCTTCCAGAGTCACTTGAGATTTGTTGCTTCGTGGAGAAAGATAGAAACTTCAGACTGAGAGGATCTTAAAGATGCCTGAACTGCTTGCAGGACTGGTCTATTAGAGAGATTGTCTTATAACCAAAGTGATCTTATTTAATATATTATTTCCTCCCCCAGCCCCAGATGGCAAAAAGGTGAATAAGTTGAGTAGCTGGCTCTGGAATTTGAGCTGAGGTCCTATTAATATGGGAACTTCCTGAGCTACAATGCTTCAACTGGAGTCATCAGTTAAGCTTGTGTCTTCTCCTCCATTGGCTAACTGGCTGGCAATGAGCCTCTTACTTGACAGTACACAGTATTGTTAGTTTCCTTAAACACTCAGAAGTTTGACTTACTTTACTGATTTAAAGAGAAAAACAACTATTCTAACTGTTCTTCCACATGGTGAATATCACCTAAATTTTCAAACACCAATTAAGGACACTTTTTATATCATCACACTTATTGAATTTGATGTATTCTTAGTGTGCCTAGGGAGAATGAGTAAAGACTCTGTAGGAGAAAACAGAATAATGCACTTCTTCTGGAAAGCAGGCTTATGTGACAGAAAGCCATCCTTGTGATGAGAACTAGGGAAAAAAACTAACCGTCCTACTGTTGACTTTGTGTATTTTATAGGTCTTGACATGCTTGAAATGTACAGTACATGTATACTTTAACCTCTGATATCTGTGAAATGCTTACGTTGAGAATTCACGTTATAATAAAGTTCTTTTTTTTTTTTTTTTTTTTGAGATGGAGTCTTGCTCTCCTTGCCCAGGCTGGAGTGCAATGGCATGATTTCAGCTCACTGCCACCTCTGCCTCCCAGGTTCAAGCAATTCTCCTGCCTCGGCCTCCCGAGTAGCTGGGATTACAGGTGCGTGCCACCACACCTGGCTAATTGTTTTGTATTTTAAATAGAGACGGGTTTCACCATGTTGGCCAGGCTGGTTTCGAATTCCTAACCTTGTGATCCGCCTGCCTCGGCCTTCCAAAGTGCCGGGATGACAGGCATGAGCCACCACACCCAGCCTATAACAAAGTTCTAACCTTTGTTAAGGTACACCTAATGCAGTCAAAAAGGCAACACACTTTTTTTTTTTTTTTTTACAATTAAAATTCTGTTATCTTCAGAGTAAGCAGCTGAGATCTTAGAAAGAGTGCCACAAGCTGTGTGACTAAGAGCAAAAGCTGATTGCAGACAGTAGAAGAAAAATGTTCCTGAAATTGAACATAAAATTAAAGTGTTTTAAGCTCAGTCTTTTATCATATCTGCTTATTTAATGTCATGTTGTCACCTAATAAGGCTTTTAAAAATTGAAAAGAGAGTTTAAGGTAGTAGGGTTCTAAAGTCATAGAGTAAATGGATGTCAGAAAGCAGGCCATTACTACTTAAGATATTCTCAGAAAGTTAGTAGCTTTGTGATTAAAAATGTTTCAAGAAGAATTCAGTTAGAGTAAAATATGTTTGCCTGAAACTTAATTGTTTTATCAAGCTTTCCTTTACGTGCCACAGGCATCTTACGAATAACTAATTTATTCTTGGGAAATTTTGTGTTTTCCAAGCTCAAAGCTATAGGAATACAGGAATACAGACATTTATTTCCAAATGTGAATTTTTCTTTTTTAGCTCTCATTAAGAACTCATCGGCATCTTAAATGTTGTTCAGGTAGCACATAAATCTCACTGCGAAAATTTTGTTATTTCTGGATGTTCTCATTTCTCCCTTGATGGTTTCTGAGCTGTGAACTATTTTCTACAGTTTAGTTATTTTGCAACTTTTAAAACAAAATTCCATTGGTGGGAAGTTTCTAAGATTGTGATTCTTTTATATGTACACATTATCTGGTTTAAATATGAGTGCCATCCAGCTTCTCCAAGAGCCAGCAAACTCTGCTCTTAGCTTTACAAACATGGTCCTCTAATTCTGAACATCTGAAATTTCTCTGGGTAAAACCACCTCACCTGTAGTCATTAACAATATTTAAGGGTGACTTGGTAATCCTCTTAGGAACTTTGAGATCCATGTTTTCATTATATCACCTCACCTATTGTTTTGTTTGCTGTTCTACTATAATTGCATCAGTTTCCCCAAAGCACACCATGTACCATAGTCAGATTGTCTACATGTATAAAAGCAGCAATCGGATCTACATGCTGTATTAAAGTTCCATTTCCATTGTTCTACTAAAGAGGCAAATCTTATTGCCTCTTGTAAGGTCTTAGCTTTATCAAAATTATTCTAAACAGACACCATGAAAATCTGTGCTCTAATTCTCAGCCTATGGGAAGGTGCTCATGATGAAAACCCTTGGAGGGTTACCCTTCAGTGGAGCAAATATTATTACACTTAAAACACTTACGAAACTGTTTCCATGTTGTTAAAAGTATTGTACTCAAGTCTTTCTTGTCCTAGTGTGGAGATGACTCCATGTCATTTTGCAGAAAGCATCTGAAGTGTTTCCAAATTTCTATAATTTGGAAACTAGCATAAAATTTAAAGAATTATTATTTTTTTCTGCACAATGCACATACTATTGCACTATTTTGCATCCTCATGCTCCCCTCTCTAGTGGATAGTGCCTCAACACTGTACCTCTTGCCTAAGATTTAAACCTGCTCTGTACTCACACAATCATCCTAAAATGCTATACAATAGAGAACCGATTTCGCACACCCCCAAACAACACATGCTCTTAATCAGTCCCTCAAACCATAGCTCTCTGCTAAAGCGCATCCTGCCTCTGCTGGCTGGAGCTTTCACAAACCAAAGCCTAAATAAAGGAACAGTGTGGCTGCTGTAGCACCTCCACTCCCTGCTCAGTACAGGAATTCTTTAATAAGCACATGTGTAGTACAGGACAGTAGTACATTCCCTCCCTGCATTCTAGCGCGGGGACACATCTTTTTCCTTGCACAATGGATCACAATTCTAAAAAGGGAAAACATGATAAGATACAAAAACACAGCTTTTTACTTTCAGAGATGGACGATACAGGCAAATATCTATTTTTTTTTAACCTGTCAGCCCTCCCGAAAGTCCAAATGTAAGCTGCCACACATGCATGGGTCTTTCCTTAAAGAAATTGTTTGATGAGCCCACTTAACAACAAAGTGCTTTAGATCACGTCCGAAAATATATGTAATCTACCCTTTTAAAAATGAAAACCTATGATTGCCAGAAAGATATCTTCTGCAAGCTTTGCTCTGGGTAGTTTGTACTGAAGTAAAACCGTCACCACCCACTCCCCATTCAAGCCGAGATTTAAAAAGGCAGGCGAACTGAAAGGAACCACAAGTCAGTCCGTCCCCATCAGAAAACAGAGATCAGAGCAAATCACAATGCTGAGGAAAGGCTCGACTACTCAAAGACCATCTCCCTCAGGACGAGACAGAGATATGGAGCCATTTTTCACTAGGTTCACAAGAAAATGTCAGCTCACAGCTGCTAGTGCACTGCCAGAGCGCATCTTAATTTGGTCCAAAGGGACCCAGCCAGTCACCCTCACAGAACATTTTCTTAAAGAGTCCCCATTACAAATGTGATCCCTCAGCTCCAAGCATCTTCTTGTTATAGTCTGTGGCAACTGCATGGCACCGAACTGCATCCTATTCAGAACTAAATGCTTCCCCCCATTTCCTCTTAACATCATGTGAATTAGACACTTCTGAGTCAAAGGGGAAAAAAAAGAGGAAGAGAAAAAAGCATCTCTTCCTACTCCCCACCCTTCTCCACGTTCTTGACTAATACCTCTGGGCAGTTTACTTCAGAATAGAGCAGATTCTTGACCAGGGCACAATGGCAAATTGGCATACAAGCCCCTTGCTATCACGGAAAGCACAAGCAATGCTTTCTTTGTAAAAACACAGGAAAATACACATGCTGGAACAAAAGACACTCTATCTGCACAGCAAGAAACAAGAGAAATTATGTGTTTGTTTTAGACACATCTGTACCCACTTGTTGTAAAAAAGGCTTTAAACCTATTTTAATTATAACACATTGTATTTTTTTCCCCAAACCAGGTCCCCATAAAATTAATTTTTTAAGCTTCGGCTCCAATAGGAGGTAAAACACACTCTGCTGGAAGAATACCTGGTGTGTGTCTTTGTTGATGGGGTGCCATTTCAAACTTATTATATTTGAAGTCAATTACGTGGGAAATAAAGATAAGGCAAATGCACTTGGTTCTCTGAATTATTCTGACATTAGAAGAAATGCCAAGTCAGCAGATATTTGCTGTTTACATTTCACAATAACCTAATCATGCATTTGCAGCTTTCTGGAGCAAAACACTAACTGTTCTCCAAACAGCCACCTGACAATCTAAGGCTGAAACACACATTCTGACTCAGAAGGAGACATCATGATGGCTCTCCACTGGCTGTATTAAACAAAAGCTCCGCAAACAAACGAGAGGCATTTGGCAAATGAAGTGAGAGTCGAATCAAGTTTAGGTTCACATCTGGTGGAATATGGCACTGCCTTCCCCAGGGGTTGAGGAGCAGAAGGGTTTGGAGGCTATAAATAGAACACACACACATATGCACATACAGATATTTAAGCCAGACCCGGGTCAGTTTCAGCTTACTAACCTAGAGCTCTGTTCAAAGGAAGCAGAGAAGCCGCACGTCCTCTCCCACCTTTCCATGGTCCTCAGTCAGTGTCTTCTCAAACCACCTGTACTGATCCAACCCATTCGCAGATAAAAATAATTTTCTTGATAGAAGTAGTCTCAGCTGAGCTTTGATTTTTCAACATGGATGTCTAGAATTTTCCTCTTTAAGCCAGACACAGCAACACAAAACTGCCGCTGAGCTCTTTTGTTTTCCCTCCTCTCAAAGATGAAGCATGCAGCACTTCTCTCTCTCTCTCTCTGTCTCCCTCTGCCTCTCCCTCTCTCCCTCTCCCTCTCTCTCCTTCTCCCCTCTCTCGCTTAAGCTCTCTCCCTCCGTTTCCCTTTCCCCAACCCCCACCAGCAACCTCGCTCGCTTCCCGGTCAGTCAGGGGCATTTACATCTCTCAGCACAAGAACCTGTGTTATCTACGCGCCTGTCTCTCACTTTTGGGTTTCCTCTGGGAAAGGGAGGGGGACGGCTCTAGGTGAAGTCAGGTGACCCCTCCATTAAAAGCCAGTGAGATGGATGGAGTGTGTGAATTTTAATATACACACAGGCACATTTACATTACAAAGCAGCGAGGAAAATCTAGCTCCTAGAGATTAAGCATTTTTGTTTTTGCTTTCATAGTCCCCTTTTACCAATTAAGAGAAGCTAGTATAGTATAATGAAATGTAATTAAACTTTTCAGTGTTAATAACAAGGCTGTATCCTTTCAGAATCATCCAACTGAACAATTCTTTTAAACTTGTAAGCATGATTGTTTCTTTTCCTTTCAAGGGTCAAAGAATCAGTCGTTTTACTACTTACACACTTTTTCGAATTGGTCTTTTCTTTGACATCCATTTAAACTTATCTTGAAGTTAAGGACCATTGTAAAAGACAATAAAAATAATAATGTGAAAGGAAAAAAAAATAAGTGACAAAAACACCAAAGCACATAGCATAGGTAGAAATCAATAGTTTGCTGTTGTGGAACTAGATTCAATAATGAGTAATGCTTTGCTCTGAGACAAATAATTTTTCCCTTCTCTGTTTCAGTGTCTCTGTCTTAAATAGAAAATAAATGTAATAAATATAACAAGTATCCTCTTCTTGCAACCCAATCAAGCAAGCCTAGTAGAGAAGGGTGTCCAGATAGCTAAGACCACACAGCACCCCAGAGACAGAAACAACTGGAAAAACTTGTGCTAACCTAGTATAGTATTGAAGATACATTTATAGTCTATGGACCTAGGCCCTAAAGAGTAAATTTGACACCATCTTCTCCTCTGCTGCAAAGTTTTTAATATCCAGTGGAGACCATCTCTTCTATCTCTACCACTGAATAGAAAAGATACGTAATCTGCTGTTAGGAATACTGTAAAGAAAAATGAGATAATATCCATTTTCTTTCAAGGGTCAAAGAATCAGTCATTTTTTTTGAACACTCAGATAAAAAGTACTTTGTAAGGCTAGGTGATAAATTATTAGAATGAAGACCAACAAGCATCAGAAGAAAACTCTTATTTGGCATTCGGTGTTCTATCCACGGATTCTTAATTCAGGAGCATGATGATACTGGTGCCTCAGCAAAAGAGGAAAATAGAGGAAGAGCTGACATAGAATCACATTATCCTTGCCACAAAAGATAACATTTCAAACTCTTACACAAACAGCCTCTCCCTCCTTCCAGAATGATGTTGGAAGAGTGTTGCATTTGCTGCTGGGACTGAGGACTCCAGCCGAAATACACCCAGTCCCCTCCATCAACACCTAAAATGAGTAAGAACTATTCACTGTTCTTGCTGGCTTTGTATTTGCAAAGCTTTACCTTGCATGGAAAAGATCCCATTTAAGCTTTTAAAATAAATTATATGCTAACTGGCTGCAAATTTAGCTTCAGATTGTGCTACAAAAATTGGCACCAAAACATTGGACAATAAAAAAATCTTCCCTCGAAAAGTAAGTCGGCTTAGGCAAATTTAGAAAGACCTAAAATGTTATAAGAAAAAAACATAAAGGATTTCACTTTATAGCTTCTAATAACCAAATCTGCTGTTCTTTCACCTTCTTTTTTCCCTCTAGCATTGGCTGTTTTCATTTTGCATTTATTCAGAGTTTTGTTTTGTTTGTTTTCCCTACTTCACCCACTGGCTTTTGTTCTTTTGGCCATGGAGTCGCTTTCCTTGAATGTGCAAAATGTAGGCAAGGACAGACAGTGAGAAAGACATATTACCTTAGATCAGATAATTTGTGAGCTTTAACCCTAACACTAGTGTATTTTCTGAGAAGACCACAGGCAGGACAGACACACCTAAGCATATCCAATACAGACACAACTTTCAGGCTCCAAGCTATTCTAACAGAGACTTGATGAACATGGAATATGGACTGCATGTATTTTCTATTAAAAACAGAAACATCATGATTTAAAGAGGCCTATTAAAACTTACCAAAGACAGGCCAGCGCCAAAAAAAAAAAAGATTGATATAAATTGGCAAAAACAGTATAGCAACTAACCCTAGCCAACTTTTCAAAATGCCTTCCATTACTCAAGGAACAAACTGAAGTGCTGACAGAGGGTAGAATAAATCTCTACTAATGCACTCATTTATTCAACTAATGTTCATTGAGCACTTCTTTTGTGCTAGGCACCATACTAAGCACTGAGGGGTACAAGAAAAAGAAAACAGAGTGTTTTTCAGAAACTCAAAACAGGTACCCATTAACATGTAATAGATGTTGGTACAAAGTGCTATGGAGTGTCAGAAAAAGAAGAAAAATTCTCCTTAAGGCGAGGCAGGACGGTCACATAGAATAGGTAACCCTCGAACTGAGCCTTTAAGTATGTGTCCGTTTTCTAGGTAAGCAAAGGCAGGGGGTTTTCAGGCAGAGACACAAAGAACACGAACAAACCTAAAGGGCTGCGAGTGATCTTAAATGTTCTGCCAAGGAATTTGTGCTTCATCTGAAATGTAATGGCAAGTTATTTAAAGTTCTTTGGCTAGACAATTATATGTTTTACAAAGATTATTTTAGCAGCAAGGTGAAGGGCAGATGACAGCAGTGTTTTCCAAACTTTCCTAATTATAAGAATTACCTGCAAGTTATAGTAAATATATATATCACTGGGTTCCACTCCAAATCTAGAGAAGTCCAAGAATATCTATTTTTAAGCAGTATCCCAGGCAATTATTATTATCATAAAATTTCTGGAAACACTGGTTTTGTAGTGTTTGCTGAGTACTAGAATCACCTGTAGAGATTTTAACCAATCAAATGCAGGCCACCTCTAAATTACTTGAATCAGAACATCTGGGGATAGAAACCAGAAACATTGTTGATTTTAATCTTCTAAGGTGGTTCCAATGCATCCGAGGTTGGTAATCATTGGTTTGGAGAGAGGCAAGACAGAAAAAAGACTATTTAGAAGCTGTTGTAGAGGATATTTGGGTGAAACAACAGAATTCAGCTAGCTCAAGTAAAGGAGTACTCGTGCTACAAAAGGCAATATCATAAACATAGGAAACACAGTAACGCTGTACGAAGCCTCACAGGAACTGGGGCTAAGAAGCCACTAAAAACCAAGAATCGTCTTCTCTCTCTCAGTGGCTGTATAATTTACTTCTTTGATTCTTCCTGTCTCTTATCCTGAACCAGCTTTCTTTTCTTGCATGCTGTCATCTCCAAGGCCATGTTGCCTTGTCAATTCTCATGTCAGTGGGCAAAGACTGGATTGATTGGGCTGATTTCCTTAGTTTGCCACTGATCTCATCAGTTATAGCCAGAGTGTCTCACATTCACTTTGCAGGAGCTCTGGGCAAAGATTTTCTGAGAAGACCACAGGCAGGATAGACACACCTAAGCATATCCAATACAGACACAACAGTTCAAGCAAAAAATGCTTCAGAAGACTTGAGTAGGCTAGTGGTAGAAGAGACTAAAGGTCCCAGATGCTTTTCAGAGGTGGAACTCACAGAACATGGTGACTAATTGAATATGAGGGTATGGAAGAGAAAAAGTCACTGCAGAAGAATAAATATATTTTCATTTACTGCAGATGCTACATTATAATACAAACACCACTAAATGACTATCCATTTTACTAGTCAGTAGAGGATATATATTTGGTTTTGAACTCCACACTTACATATATATAGAAGCCTAAAGGTCAGGGCCGGGCGCAGTGGCTCACACCTGTAATCCCAGCACTTTGGGAGGCCGAGGTGGGCGGATCACGAGGTCAGGAGATCGAGACCATCTGACTATCACAGTGAAACCCCATCTCTACCAAAAATACAAAAAATGAGCCCGGCGTGGTGGCAGGCGCCTGTAGTCCCAGCTACTCAGGAGGTTGAGGCAGGCGAATGGTGTGAAGGCAGAGCTTGCAGTGAGCCCAGATTGTGCCACTGCACTCCAGCCTGGGCGACAGAGCGAGACTCCGTCGTCTCAAAAAAAAAAAAAAAAAAAAAAAAGAAGCCTAAAGGTCAAAGGAAGGCCAAAAATTAATCGGGAAATTTAGACAAATGGGGATATTTACATAGAGTTCTATACATACCCAAGATTGTTATGAAACCAACTGAGAGACCTATTATCTCTTGCTGACACCAGGGACTTTTTCACATCTGTGCCTTTGATTCCCCTTCCTGAAATGACCTCTCCCTTCTTTCTCTATCTATACTTTATCTATTTTATCTGTAACTGATAACATTATGCATATGAATCTACCCCATCTCTAATACAGTTTAAATCTAAGGCATATAGCTATTACAACAGCAGCAGCAGAAATAAATGTACTAATATAAGGTTCTTATATTAGTGTTAAAGGATTTAGCTTTTTTAATTCTCACAATAACTTAGAAAGCGAAGTCTGGAAAACCTAAAGAATTCACTAAAGGTCAGAAAACTAATAAGTGCAGTTTCTGGATGAAGACCCAACGCAACTGGTGCTACACAATTAACATTGTATTGTATCTTATTCTCTAATCAGCTGGAAACCAAAATTTAGTTATTGATTATATTAGTAGAGAGCATTGTTACTGTTTTGCTTTCTACTCTCGTGTGAACCTGCAAAAGGCTCAATTTTAGGAACTGGACTCTGTCTCTGGGTTTAAAGCCTTTCTCTGCCATTTGTGGGCTGTGTGACCAAAGGCAAGTCATCCAAACTCTCTGTACCTCAGTTTCCACACCTATCTTGTAGATTCACCATGAGGATCAAATGAAATTTTATGTTTAGCATTTAGTACAATGCCTAGAACTATTATGTTCTCATTAAGTGTTAATTATTATTTTATTACCATTATTGTTGTTATTAGCAAGTAAGAAGCAAAATTTCTATGTATCCCTCAATGAGACTTTCCTTGTCCAGATAAAGGAGTGTTTACATAGCTTTCAGGTAGTTTATGTAGCTTTCATTCATTCTAGTTTTACAGAGCTCCTGTTGATTTGATCAAATTAGGAAGCTACACTTACTACTATTTAACTAATCATAAACTACATGTATTTCTTTATAATTGATCCATAGTAGATGGTCTCTTGAGACATTTATGATCTCCTTTTGGCAGGCAGAAAGTAGAAATTGCATAATTTCTAAAAATTCAGCACTTGCATTTTAGCAATAAGCTAATTATTCATTTTTCTTAAAAAACAATTCTATCTGCTTTACCTATAAACAAGTCTTTTTTCTAATTAATTATTTTCAATATTTCCATGGAACATTTCTGCGCATTCTGAGATAATTCTACTGGCAAACAAAACTTCTTTTAAATATGCATCACACGTCAGTTAAGTGCATGTTTAGTGTAGATAGGGTATTGTGCTCATGTAAAATCAAAACCAAATAAATACTACATCTTATCTGACAGTGGGAAAAATTCCGCATGGGAATTATGATGGTCGCATTTTTGCAAACTATAGGCAAGCATAACCTTGAGAAAAGTATCTTCTTTTTTCAATGAAATAAGTTGTTGATCCTAACAGGTAAAGATTCTACTCTTGATGGTTTTGTGAGCGTAAACTAAATGATTGATATATGATTGAATATTGAGTGTGTGTATAGATTACTTTTGGGCTGGCAGCTATGGTGTTTGCAGAGCCTGGATCTATGGGAATTTTCTCACCCTGTCTCATAGGCTACTCACCTCTTTTTGACTGTTTAGGTCAAATTAATACATTTTCAGTCAGCTGTCAAAAGTGTACTGCTCTACTTGAAGATAGTTATATGTGGGTGCATGTATAAATATGATAGGAAATAGTTAAAGTTTGATTACCCCATTCTAAGAGAAGAAAAGCAAAAAGGAGAAAAATTATGCTTTGGGTTTTTCTCTAGTCTTAACTAACCAGCCAAAGTATATGTTTTAAGAAAAGCTTTTAAATACAGCGCAGTGTCAAAGAGGCAGAGCTTCAGCAACCTTGACTTCACTATTTCCTAGCTGTGTGGTACCACATAAATTACTCATTGGTAAAATGGTCCTCATATCAGTTATATAATTATCAGGCATTAAATGACATAATGCATTTAAGGAGCTTAGCACAGTGCCTGGTACACCATCACCATCATCACCACTACCACCACCATTATCACTGTCACCATCAATATCATCATCACCACCATCGTCATCATAACTACTACCATCACCACCACTATCATTATCTTCACTACTATCACTATCACCATCATCATCTTTCTCCTACTCATCATCATAGCCAAAGCTTGTCATGTACCAGACACTGTTCTAAATAAGTACAAAGTAAGTGCTGGCTTTCACCATTATTATTACAATATTTTCTTTTACTGTCTTCAAGTTATGAAATTGCATGTTTTGAGACAATTACCTTGACATAAAACACACTATCATATTATAATGGGCCTAGTCAAAGTAAAAGCATCCACTTAAATACCTCCCAGTACATAAAGTAAAATGGAACATAAAATGCTTTCTCCTTAATTAGTCTTTCTTTACCATAAACAAGTCTCAGGATCAGTTGTTGCACACAGAAGGACCGCTCTAGATGATTTCTAAGTCCTCTGAAGGTAATTCATCATATATGAAGAATCCACATGAGAATATGCTTCATATGACTGAAAGGACCAAAGCACAAGTAGAAGGGCTGTCTGTACCCAGTGATCATGAATAAATTCCTTTCTTGAGCTGCTCTTTATGGATTTGCATTTCTGATCTCATAATGAATCATCCCAGTTTTGATTTCTGCAAGCCAGGCTGAATTGTGATCTTTTATTTTCACCAGAGGATCATGCTTTTCCATAATCCTTCATCTACATTACCTTGTGAACCCAAGCACATGGGAATAATGGGGCAAATACAGAGTCTCCTGCTTAATGAGACAACGTTTGCCAGAACTGAGCCTGGACAAAATTTTGAAGTGAATGCAGTTTATTGTCCATACCTTCCACCTTCTTTTCTCCACACTTTAATCCACTCAGTGTCACTTTCCCCATTCCCTTAGAGTCCTTCCTGCTTTTGATTCTCACCTTATAACACAATCAAAATTCAGTAGAATAAACTGTGCATATTAATATGTGTTATCTAAAGTAGGGCTACTTTTTGTCTTGGTGACTGGACAGTTTGTATAATCTTAAAAGTTAAAAACATTCCTTAGAAGTAGAAACTAAAAATAATTTATAGAACATCTAAACTACGGCCTAAAATGTCTATTTAAAGGGACTGAATTAGCCAAGCATATTCCCCATAAAGTCCAATTTCAAATTAGAGTAAAGGAAAATGAAGAGCATGGAAGCTATATACTCTGACTTGAGTAACCTAGCACTGGAAAAAGAAACACTGGACAGACACCTTAGTTTTGAATCAAATTCTACCACAAACTGTGTGACTTTGGGCAAGGTAACTTAATGGCCTTAAATCTTAATTTCCTCACCTGTAAAATAGAAAATACAATATCTAATCTCTCAGGTATATTGTGAAAAATACATATAATTATAAAATTACTAGCACAGAATCTAGCATATAATAATTTCTCAGGAAACAGGGCTTTCCTTTTCAGCCTTTTTTTTTTGAGATGGAGTCTTGCTCTGTTGCCCAGGCTGGAGTGCAGTGGTGTGATCTCAGCTCACTGCAACCTATGCCTCCCCAGTTCAAGCGATTCTCCTTCCTCAGCCTCCCGAGTAGCGGGGACTGCAGGCACATGTGCCACCATGCCTGGCTAATGTTTTGTATTTTTAGTAGAGGCGGAGTTTCAATGTTGGCCAGGGTGGTCTCAAACTCCTGACCTCGTTATCTGCCTGCGTCGGCATCCCAAAGTGCTGGGATTACAGGCGTAAGCCACCACACTGAGCCTTCAGCCTTTTAAAGTAGTCATTCACCCACCAAACAGCAACTTTTTTTTCCCCCAGGCTTGATCATTGTCCAGTGTCACTTGATCTGCCCACATCTCCTTAGTTCACCTGACATTTGCATGAATGTCTTTCACTATTTAAGTAAGATGTGCTCTTGCAGAAGATCTAAATTTTAGTCAAGTGATCTTCTTTCCTGAAGGCACCTGAGCAACTTAATAGAACCAAAATCAAATTCAATTGGATTAAGAAGAAGGGAAAGATGAAGAAGAAGAGAGAATAGAAAAGAGGGAAGAAAGAGAAGAAATAGTTACCTGGTCTACCTAGAGACCAGAAGATGGTACCACAGAATAGTTGAGAAAGTTTTGACTGAATCACTCTGTTAGGATTAAGGAGACTTACCCTGGATAACTTATTTAAAGTCAATGACCTTCTCTTCAAAACACAGATATTGAACTTTTTCAGGAACTCATCAGGCTCATAGATTTTGGTTGTAGGCGATGAAGAAGTTAAACATTTCTTGAGCTTTCAACATCAAACCCTATTAGTCCATGATACTGGGAAGTGAGCTCCCATTACCTCAACCTGACTCTATGCCAGACTCTGCTATGTGCAACATCCCTTTCAATCCCCATGGTGATGGTGCTATACCCATTTTAGAGAGGAAGAATTTTTGGGTCAGAAAGCTTAGGTGACTTTCCCAAGTTCAAAGAGCCAAAGGGACAGAACAGGGATTAACACCTTTCAATACAAAGCCCCCAGGTACTTTTTACTGCACTATGCTGCCACCCTCTGGGACAGAAATTAGAAATAAAGATATTAAGAAATCAAACCTTAATTAAATGACTCTGCAAAGCCATTGCAGACAAATGTGAACAGTCCGCAACAGTCATGGAAACTTGAGAAAAGAATGTGTGTTATGACAATGTGTACTGCTTAATGTTTAAAAACTGGCTCTATGAAAAACAAGCAAACACACTGATTTGTATCCCTTGCTCATTTTTGTAGAGTAAATATGCCCATTACGGCAAATTTCAAGCTATCAAGTTAAAGCCACTGAACTGGATTTGGGAAAAGATATGCACAAATGTCTCTTTCAAGACAGTGCTAGCCACCTCCAGCACCCCACTCTATGTGTAGATTTGTGTGTGTTCATATGTGTTTGTACCTGAATTTATAATGCCACTTTCTGTAAATATATTAAAAAGCAAAATATCAGTTGAAACATTTTTCTCATTAGTAACAGTAACTATGAGTATCAGGAGTTTCAATTATGCCCTAATCAGTACTCCCACTTGTTTTCAAATTAGGCAGATTACTAGTATTTCTCTTTCAGTTCCATAATATAACTCTCAATAATCCCAGCAAATAAAAGAAAACAAAACCCCATGCTCCCGATCTTCACCTCATTTTCTACCACATACTGGATGGTTCTTATGTAACTTTTGAATGAATACTTTTCAAGATTTCCTATGAGATGTGTGAGGCTTTCAAAGAACCCAAGGCGGGGCTCCTCCAGTAAAACCAACAGGTGTTAATTGTAGTATTTGTCAGTTCTGTTTCAGTACCGGGCCATTAGGGAAACCTGAACAGAAAGGGAAAGTAAACTTTCCTATGGCCCGGCCTTTCTTATTCCTCACCTTCTAAAAGTGACATAACTGCTGGAATTCCTCTAGAATAAAAGTAAGATGACTGAAAAGTTGTAGGAAAATTGCATGCATAATTTACATTACTTGCACCTTGAGCAAGCAATGGAGTTGTCATTTGTGTAGATGGCCTCACAAATGATATTCAGATAGATTGTTTGGGGAATGACTTCTGATTACTGAAACAATTTACTTCATCTTATTCATTTCTTCTGATTGTGAGATACTGTGGTAAGAATACAGCAGAGGGATGGCCGAGGAATACAGCACTCTGGGAGGCCAAGGCGGGCAGATCACGAGGTCAGGAGATCGAGACCATCTTGACTAACACGGTGAAACCCCGTCTCTACTAAAAAATACAAAAAATTAGCCGGACATGGTGGTGGGCGCCTGTAGTCCCAGCTACTCGGGAGGCTGAGGCAGGAGAATGGCATGAACCCAGGACATGGAGCTTGCAGTGAGCCGAGATGTCACCACTGCATTCCAGCCTGGGCGACACAGTGAGACTCCGTCTCACAAAAAAAAAAAAAAAAAATATATATATATATATATATATATAGCAGAGGGTTAAATGTGAAGAGCCTACTATGTAAAAAAAATTTGCATAAAGGCTTGAATTATTGCCCCCATAAATGTGCAGAAATTTCTCCCCATCTACTAAATAAACAAAAAAGGAAAAGATGCTTAAAGCATCTATGCTATTTAGGGAGAAAATGGGAACTAAATTGAGGAACAACTTCCCTCTTCAAGATTTATGATAAAGGGGAGAAAAAGAAATACCCTACATATTCAATTGTCACCTATAGGACAATATATTTCTATGGGAAAGAAATAGCTTACATAGTAAAAAATTATATTAGAAATTTTAAATGAGAAATAATGCTTTTATAATAGAAGAAATAATGCTTTAGGACAAAATTAAAGTAAAGAATGTTAACATCAGAAAAAACATCCTAACTATTAGCGAGGTAGGCACCGGAAGAGGTCACTGTAAGAAATTGGGTATTAAAGACATTGCTGAATTTTTACTTCGAAATCTTTAAGAACAAAATGTAAATATCTTCCTTCAATTGTTATATTTCTTAACCCCTTGGAAGTTCCTACGTAACTCTTTAAAATTCTACATGTTTTAGGCAACTTCATAAATGATGAAATAGTGAAAGTAAAATTAAAATCAGTGTAGTTCAGATTTTTCAAAATTCAAAACAATTTCTAAATATTAGAAGTTACCTTAAGAAAAAAGGTTCATTTCTAATGAGGTGAAAAAGTAGCACAAAATGGAGTCAGAGATGAGCTTCCTCCAACTCAGGAGAACGTCGGCAATTAAGCGATAACTTGAAACACGTCAGCTGGAGTTGGAGGAGTGAAGAGGAAAGATTCACCATAAATCCATTAGGTAGAACAAACAGGTCTTAGTAAACAAGTGGATGCAAAGTCATGGGCAAGGGCGATTTGAGGCGGACTGGCTTCTAGCCTCGTCTTTCCATTCTTCGCTGTTCTAACTTCTTTTTGCCTACCCACAGTAGGCCGAGAGTCAGTGCGGGGCAGGTGAGTCCTTTGATAAAGGAGTGGGGAAGAAATGAGTTGGATGTTAAACATTTTGAGTGTGGAATCCTTGACAGAAACTGAGTTGGAGAGGTTCAGAGCTGGGAATGCAGATTTAGGGATCCCCTAGGGCATAACTGAACCCTCTAGCTGAAGTGGGTTTAATGGGTGATAACAGCCAGGAAGGGCCTAGGTGCAAAGAAAGAAGAGAGGGAACATCAATAGTTGAGAAGTGAGAAAAGATTTGAAGCCATTAAATGACACTGAGAAAGACTGTCAGAAATAAAGAAAAATAGGGGATGGTGACTGTGTCACATACAGACTGCCTGTGGGCCAAGCAGATATGGCCTGGGCAAAGCTGACAAACGTGGTGCCGAACAGCTTTTTTGTAAACTTTGACAGTACTAAGCAGATCCCTCTGATGAGAGACTGTAAGGAAAAAAGGCAAAAACACATATACTTCAGTGCTTCTAAACCTGTGTATCTCTCAGACTTCTTTTGGGAACTTTAAGAATACATATTATTAGACTCCATCTCTGGAGATTTTGATTTGGTAAATGAATGAGATTCCTTATCTCATGTCATTTCTTCAATTTTGACAATACTTGAAAATGATTCTTACCTTTTTTTTTTTTTTTTTTTTTTTTACATTTTGTATTATCTTCCAACTAGTCTGCAAACATCTTGATGGCAAAGACTGATTCCTCTCCATTTATATTCCCCACAGCACGTAGCAGAGTGCCCAAGAAAAATATTAGGTGCTCAGTAATATTCACTAATATGTGGGAGTTAACTGATCATGCTATCGCTCTTCAAGATAAAATCCTCAAGGTGATCAATAAGAATTTTGAATGTAGAGATTTAGACACATACTTGAATAAAGATTTCAGTATCTTTTACTAACAAAACAAACAACTTTTAATGCTAAAATAAAATCTGAAATGACCAGTCGGAGAAAAAGGACTGTTTTCCTGACATAAAGCCATGTCAGCGTTATTTTTGGAGGATGTTGATTTAACCTGGAGATGGTTAAATGTGTCAGTCTGAAGGTGTATGTGTGTTCGTATGATGAGAAAAAAGAAACATAATTATAGATGTCTCTTGATAGCCTATTCATTTACTATGCTATTTTGGAAACAGTATGTTTTTAAATTGGTTTCTAGTGTTTTTGGATGGGAGTTCCACTGTACAGGAACCTGGAGCTTTGCCCCCTATAGATTTTCTCCATTGGAAATCAATAAAGTGTAATTGAATTACAGTGGGTGAATCCACAAGGTGTCAATTTCTGGCTCTCAGGTTGAGGAACTCTCCTTCCTCAAGCAACCACACCCACCAGTGCTGAGTTCCCAGTTTGTAGACAACAGTGCTGTACTGACGAACACCTGTGTACATTGTTAAATAGCAAAATAACTACTGTAGTGAAATCACGTTTAATTTTAGGAATTGAAGAAAAACTCACCATATTTCTATTTTAGCACACAGGATGTGGCCTACTTCTTTAAAATGTCAAGCTTAGAGACACACATATTTTATTTAAAGAATACGGAAATACCCGTTTTCTTCTTTGACTGAGTCTGGGATATAGCCCTTTTTTAATCAGGAAAAAAAGAAGTTGACATGTTTTTGGAATGGTCATACTAATTGCGTTGACATAGTGTATCAGGGAGCTTTCAAAGATGTTATCTCATCTGATCATTATAACCATCCAATTAGGTAGATCAAGCAAGTCTGATCATTCCAGTATTTCAGATAAAACTGAAGCTCAGAAAAGTTCAGATCAAGTGTAAACCATGTCAAATGTTTTAGGTTTTTTTTTTTTTCTTACTAATGTTGGGGCTCAGGAAACAATATCCCAAAGTATGGCATGTTGGCATGCTGAGTACTTTGGAATAAAGGATATCGGAAGATCTCAGAAGCAGCCTCAGAACCAGGGGCTCTCTGACCTTCTCTTCCCCTCCTGTCTCTTGCTCCTCATTCTCTCCAGAAGTAAGTCATAGAAATCAGAATTTCTCTTCCTTCAAGCAGGTCATAGAAACCAGAACCCCTATTAGCCAAAGCTAGTCATAAAAACTAGTTATCACTCTAACTTTCCCCACCTTTCTGTCTAGGGGTTGGCCATAAAGACATTTCTCTGACTTAACCTCTTCCGATAGTAGGTCATAAGACCCTGATTCCAGAAGGGTGCTGCCCTATACCCAGGAGGAAGAAATGCTATAACAGAGGCCAAAAAAATTCTGGACAGGCCTTGCTGGGTTTCTCCACTCAGTCTATTAGCGTTAGATCATACTCTTTTTGTCCAATCACATTTCTACATGGATGTCTATTCTTCATGAAGACTAAGCATAAAAATGGATAGTTTTCTCTGTATATTTGGGTCTTTCTGATGGCTGCTGTGTCAAGTAAAACTTTGATTAAATAAATCTGTTATGTTTTTCTCTTGTTAACCTGTCTTTTGTTACAGGAGTGTTGGCTGTGACCCTTAAGAAGGTTGAGGAAAGGTATAATCTTTCCATCTCTACAGCCTTAAATAATGCAATAGCTTAGAACTATTTTTTTGCATCATTCTAAAGGTTCTTGTTAGGCGTGCATGGTGCCTGGCTAAGATTAACAGGCCTTTCTTCATGCATATATGTAAAGTTATTAGGGGATAAATGTTTATATTACCCTGTACTTATAACTATATGTTCACTAAACAAAATGAACAAAATTCAAATGAAGTAATAAAGTTATCACCCTAGAGCTTTGTTATAACATAATTTGAAGCTATCATTTAACTTCAGAAAACCCAAACAAAATGAAACTAATTAAATATTTTAAAATGGGAGAAAAATCTACATCCAAGGAATGCTTTTAATTTTGTTCTGCTTCAAGTTAGTTTGTTTAAAAGTCAATTAGATTTATGCAAGCCAGGATTTGCAAACAAAATGGAGATTGGATCATTTTATTTTAGAAACCATTTTTATTGGTTTTTACAGCCCAATAGTACAAAACTGTGTAAGTATTCTATTTTAATTTTTACAAATTTAGGAAAGTATTGAATTGAAAAGCTGTTAAAAGCTTTGTAAAATGAATTGTCAATTTTGCTATCATGTCAGAGGTACTGCCTTTGATGCCACTCACTTTTCTGCTCTGGGGATATGGGTAACATTTTTTTTATTTTGGAACTCTGTTATTTGTTTCCTTTTTTGGGATTTAAAACTATGTCATTTACTCACATAATTGCTTCTCTCATGGTTATATCTTTACTCCTTGCTTTTGAGAAAGCCATACTATTTATTTCTCCTCTTTCCTGTCTTCTAGGTGTATCATCTAACTTATTTGAGCTAAGGGTCCTTATCTATAAAGTGAAAAGTTGGACAAGATATTCTTTATGATCTCTTTCAATTTTAAAATATTATGCAATTTTAGAGAAAAGCTGAAGGGTCACCCAATATGGTGTGACACTAAAAGACAAATATGAGGACAGTCACTTTTTCACTCTCCGCAAACTCTGCCTGGACAGTTCCTTGGTGAGATTTCATACACTAGACAAGAGCACACTATGAATGTGAGACAGAGGGAGACAGAGGAATGAAGGAGAGAGATAGTGAAGCAGGCTGGGAGAGAAACAGAGAGGAGGTGTCTACTGGACATTTATGGATTACATGTGTATTAGAGGTGGTAATCAACCACGATTATCACCCCCCACAACCCCTGATAGATTCTTCCTTCTCTGTTAAAAGGAGCTCCATGTTTCTAGTGCTCAGAAAAAAAAAAAAAACCTTAGTATCATCCTTGCCTCCTCTCTGTCTCTCACTCCTCGCAGCAAATCCTGCCAGCTGTACCTTCAAAATAGATCAGCATCTAACCCCTTTTCACTACTCCCACACCCAGCAGGCGGGTCCAAGCTACCCTCATGTGTAATATGGATTATAGCAGTACCCTAACTGTTCTCCTTGCTTCTGCCCTTCTTAGCCTGACTAGTGAATCTGTTAAAACCTAAGTCCAATCCTATGGGTCCTTTTTAATCCCAAAGAGTTCCTATTTCATTCAAAATATAAGCCAATGTCATAAAAGTGACATATGAGGCCTTTCAACATTTGCTGGCCACTTCTAAGCCCCCACCTCTCTGAACTAGTACCTTTTCTCTTGTTCACTGGACTCTGGCCACAAGGGCTTCCTGACAGCCCTTCTAAAACAGCAAGCAGAGCCCACTATAGGGCCTTTGTGTTTGACGGCCCTCTGCCTAGAACGGTCTTCTCTTAGGTATCTGTATGGCTACCTTCCTTGTTCTTTACCTTCTCCATCCTCTCCTGACACACATACACTTTCTAGTTCTCAGGAAGCTGCTTTATTTTTCTTTAGTGCTTATCAGTATCTGACATACTGCTTACTACTACATATTTCAATTATTCATCTTTTTTGTTGTGTGCCACCCCACTAGAATGGAAGCCTAAAGAGGCAGAGATTTGAGTTGCTTCTGCTCACTTCTGTATCTTTGGTGCCTAAAACAGTGCCTGGTACATAATCTGCCCCCAATAAGTATTGGTTGAAATGAATTGAATTGTTTCTTTCTTTCCTTTTTTTTTTTTTTAGACAGAGTCTCTCTCTATTGCCAAGCTGGAGTGTAGTGGCGCGATCTCGGCTCACTGCCACCTCCGACTCCGGTTTAAGCGATTTTCCTGCCTCAGCCTCCCGAGTAGCTGGGATTACAGGCGTGCACCACCAGGCCCAGCTAATTTTTATATTTTTAGTAGAGATGGGGTTTCACCATGTTGGCCAGGCTGGTCTCGATCTCCTGACCTCATGATCTGCCCGCCTTGGCCTCCCAAAGTGCTGGGATTACAGGCGTGAGCCATTGCGCCTGGCCTCGAACTGTTTCTAACTACAAGATGGAAAGGAAACCTTGAACTGTGTCTAGGGGAGAAGGTAGGACTGTGGATGGGGATGAGAAGTATGGAGGCCATTTTTTGGAACAGGGAATAAGCCACTTGGGAATAAAGATCTGCTTTGGGAGTATCTCATTAAGTTATCTCAGGGTACAAATGAGAAAATAGAGTCACAAGAGCAGTTAAAGTCACAAAGACAGCAAGAGCACAGGGTTAGAACCCTGTTCTTTAAACTCTCCCATTTCAGGATTCTTGTAAATGACACAAAATATTTAAATTTCGAGTTTAGCCAGGATGAAATACAAGCCAGATAAAAAAAGTATTTTTCTGTTCTACCCCCGTTACTACCAAAACCATCAAGTTAATATTAGCCAGCAAAAAGCTAATGCTGAATAATATCACTTATATAGTTATACTCCCTTAGTAAGAATTAGCTTTGTGTAAGCATAAAAACAGATTTTAAACTCTCACATTACAAATAAATCATCAGAAAGTGCCTAGAAGTATAGAAGATGAAAGAATGGCGGAGTTTTAACATTTGATGGAGCCAGGTGATGGTTATATAGAGTTCATCATATGATTTTGTTAATTTTTCATTTTGACATTTTCTAGCATAGAAGTTTAATTATTAAAAATAAACTGAGAACAAATCCCATAGTTTGATTTAGTCTTATTTTGTTCCTCAAGAAATGATTATAACATAGTCAGCTACCCTTCTGTTCATTCTCTGCTTCTTAATTTCCTCTTCACTCCATAATCCTGTTCTACTGTGTGTGATGCCAAGGCACAGACATGCCCTGACAGATCCTGGATGAGCTTGTGCAAAGCAGTGATCAATTTTAGAATGGTTCTAGGTGACACCAAATGGACTTCTGCTTCTTGGGGTCCAATCACGCGCTTTGGGAAAGGAAAGACCTGCATATTCCCTTCCCTTCTCCAAGTTAGTGGCAAAATAGTAATAAAAAAATGTATGTATGTGGGACAATCTTTTTTATATACTGAAAAAGAATTTCTACTCTGTGAATTGTCTGTAACTGATGTATTTTTGTAGCCTTACCTATTCCAGATTCCCAGCTTTCCATCTTTCATGAGAACAATCAAAATGCATTTTCATCTTTCCCATAGCTTTCAGGTTACTCCATCCAACATTTCCATTTTATTTGGTCTTTTTATCCTTCATATTCTAACTTTAGGGTTTTCCAGATGTAGATAATTTCACAAATTCTCTTCATTTTGCCTTGGACTGCCCTTTTTCTCTAATCCTGGATCTCTTCATTTTTTTAAAAAATTTGAATTATGGGCACCTATCTTTGCTTATCAAAAAAAAAAGCACTGAGTATAATTTAGTTTAACGTATATGACTCACAGATGTGTAATCCATTTTAGATTTCTGTAGTTTAGAACTGAACTAGGAAAGTACTACACCTCACCCTTTTTTATTCAGGGATTCTCTTTTCCCTTAGGGAATACCTCCCACTAATAACTCCGTTTAAGTCCTTTTTCCTCTTACTGTCTGAATATCATTGAGATGTTCCTTGAAACATCTTTATATGATGTTACTCCAATGATTTAAGTTTTAAAGACCTTCCCATTGCAGCTGACAAAAAGTACAACTCCTTCCTCCCTGGAGACCATGTAAGGTGTGGCTCGTCTGCCTCTGTACCCCTTCGAGAGGCCCGCTCCTTCTCCTGGGTCGCTGTCCAGATCTCATTGGTCTCCTCTCACTTTCTCCTGGCATCCTGTCTAGGGTAGATTTCCCTGCACATTCTTCTTCTCAACCCTTTGTGGGTTTCCTACTAATACTAATAACAGTTCACTTTACATATTTTATTCATTTTATGTGCTTCCATTTTTAAAAAATATATTCATTGCATTGTAAGCTACTGAAGGACAAAAATCTCCTCTTTGTTCCTGTTCTCTCCTCTCCCTAAGATTTAGAATTAAAAAACCAAGATAAAATGGTTATGAGGATCATTTATTTGAGCTACCCAATCTCACAAACATATATTTGATTTATCCTTTGTTCATCTTAGGGAAACAAGAAATCTTTCAAGTTTGGTTAGTAGCAGAATCCATTAAATTCGACTTCAATTATCTAAGTAGCCAATAATTTCCTCTTACTGGTGCATGCTTTCTCAGCAAAGATGTAAAATCCACAGACGATGAATGATATTGCCTGCCATGATGATTTCTTACCCTTCAAACATTTTGCATATTCTTTTAGGACTAAAGAGTAATTCTTTCCAGCTCTTCTCATTTTTATTTTTTTCTTTATTTTTCAAAATTCATTTTTATTTGTAAGTTTGATGGATACATAATAGGTATATATATTTATGAGATATTTTGATAAAGCATACAATGTGTAATAATGACATCAAGGTAAATGTGGTATCTATTGCCTCAAGTATTTATCATTTCCTTGTGTTACAAATATTCCAATTATACTCTTAGTAATTGTTAAATGGACAATAAATTATTATTGACTGTAGTCACCTTGTTGTGCTATCACGTACTACATCTTATTCATTCTATCTCTAGCTCTTTTTAGTTAGCATATAAAATCCACCTGTGGTCTTTTACAAATATCAAAACATGGGTACTGAGGTCATATGCAGGATCCATTTTGAAATAAAATGAAAATAGTTATAAGTAGGTTCCATTTGAGAGGCAGAAATGGACACCCAAACTGCTTGTCAATTGCAAACAAAATATACTTAAGCATATAAGTTCTGTTTATACCTAGATAAAGCAATAGAGTGATCAACTGATAGATCAATATACAGATCAATTGATTGTTAGATAATTTAGGATAAATTATATATTTTTCATGAAATAATATTTTCACTTGTCCAGTAAAATAAAACAAATGTATATTATCACTTTAGGAAATTAGAAACTCTTTGCTAGGTGGTATAATATAAAATATTGTAGTTATACATAATTATATGTATGAGTCTATCATACACATAGGCATGAAAGTGGCTGTCTTACTTAGCAATATCTGAGATATGATATGATGCCTTGCTCTTTTAAAAAATACCAGGTCCATTATTTATTTATTTTATTAGAATTTTATTAGAATCCATCCTTTAACAAAGCAAAAGGGGTTCATAAAAGTGAAAGAAGATTTCTGTTGAAATTTAGATCACTTTGCCTTCCTGGAGTTCAGATTTTTTGGTTTTTGGAGACAGAATCTCCCTTTGTTGCCCAGGCTGGAGTGCAGTGTTGGGATCTTGGCTCACTGCAAACTCTGCCTCCCAGGTTCAAGTGATTCTCATGCCTCAGCCTCTCAAATAGCTTGGATTACAGGCACCCACCACCATGCCCAGCTAATTTTTGTATTTTTAGTAGAGACAGGGTTTCACCATGTTTAGCAGGCTGGTTTAGAACTCCTGACCTCAGGTGATCCACCTGCCTGGGTCTCCCAAAGTGCTGGGATTAGAGGTGTGAGCCACCGTGCCCGGCCCTGTCATCATATTTAATATTAAGATCAATAACAATACAAGCAATAACAAAGCTTACTCTGAGTACTCACTATACACTTACTATGCCAGGTACTATGTACGTAAGTGTCATAGGTAAAAATTATGATGCATACTCACAGAAAAAGAAATTAATCTTTGAGGAATAAAGTGACTTGCCCAAGGTCCCACAGCAAGCACAGTATCTGAGCTTGGATTTAATTCCTAGATGTCTGACTCCAAATAATACAGTCAAACAGTCTATAAAACAAGAAGATTAAATGAAATAAACTCAGAAAAACACAGCTCTGGTTTTCTAAATGTTAATCAACTATTATACTGGAAAGCAAAAATGGTATGTTGAGAAAAACAACAGGTTTGAGTAGAATGCTATAGTAAAGACCTCTGGAGAGAAGTCCTCCGTAATAGAAAAATGGGCAAAGAACAGGAAACTGGTAACTCACATTGAAGAAATACTCAGAACCACAAAAAGAAAAAGAGAGAGAGAAAAGTTTAACTTAACTAATAAAGAAATGCAAATCAAAACAAGATGACATTTTCTGCTTTGAAATTGGAAAAGTTTTTTGAGGAGGTATAATTTTTTTCCCTTATATTGGAGAAATAGTTGAGAAACAGGCATTATTATTAATGGTATAATTTAGCAAACTTTTCTGTAAGATAAGTTGGAATTACAAATGAAAAGATTATCTTCTCTTCTGGAAGTTTATTTTAAGAAAACAGAGTTGGGCAAAACTGTTTATTTGAGGATATCACTACAGCATTACTTTTAATGGCTAACCCTGAGAAACAATCTTTTTTTTTTTTTTTTTTTGAGATGAGCTCTTGCTCTGTTGCCCAGGCTAGAGTGCAGTGGCACGATCTCGGCTCACTGCAGCCTTGGCCTCCCGGGTTCAAGGGTTCAAGTGATTCTCCTGCCTCAGCCTCCCGAGTAGCTGGGATTACAGGCACACGCCACCACGCCTGGCTAATTTTTGTGTTTTTAGTAGAGACAGGGTTTCACCATATTGGACAGGCTGGTCTCGAACTCCTGACCTCAAGTGATCCACCAGTGTCAGGCTCCCAAAATGCTGGGATTACAGACATGAGCCATTGTGCCGGGTCAAGAAACAATCTTGATGTGTAAACACAGTAGGGGGTGGGTCAAATTATTATGGAGAACCCTCAAAGTAGAAAATTACATAGTTATAAAATTATGTTTTAGAATTTAGAAAATGATCTTTATTTTTAAAAATATGCATAGGATGCTATACACTAAATTTTCACAGTGCTTGTCACTTCATGGACAGATTTTGGCTGAATTTCTTTATATATGGTAAAATTAGTCATTAGGAATAAGCCTAGATTCACTATATTACCTAGTAAGAAACATTACAGAAGAAACATGGGGGAGTTGAACAAGTTTGGCCTAAGTTCAAATGCAGACTTTATCCCTGCTGGCTGTGTAACTTTCAGTGATTTATTTATAAAACTGTCATAGTGTTACAGCACGGAGGAAGGCACGTAAAGCCTTTACACAATAAACACTTAGGAAATGTTTGTTGTCCACGTCATATTTCCAGTTTACAGTTTTAAAATAATGTGAAAATGCAATTTTATTTTGTACCACTCATATGAACACCTTATATAATTATTTAAAGCCGCACTTTTTATTAGCAAGTGAGCTATACTACAATAGCACCGCTATAGAGATTTATCAAAAGATGATAAAAGAGGCAAGGAACCTCAGGCTGGAAATAAGTGTGAGAAGCCGATCATGGTTACAGAGTGTTGAGAGGAACATATTCTACACACCCAGCCTGTCAATTTGAACTCCCTATAATCAAGTATAAAATCATTCCAATAAGTACAGATTGAGAGTTCCTTCTTGAATTATTTTATGGTTTATTTGCTTTTTATATTTCTCACACACATTATTTAAATAACCCAAACCACAAATATTGATATTCTACTGTGGATTGCACAAGTGTAAGTGGTTAACTGAAAAAAAGAAGTAATTCATATAGTGAAAGAGCAATAAAAAATACATCAACCCAATACAACCACCCTGTAGGTCTGTAGGCATGAATAACAAAGCAGACTAAATGAGAACATTCTCGGCATGCAGTGTGCTGTTTACATTCTTACTAAGAAAATGTGCCTGAGTTAGAATTTATACTTCAAAACAGATTCTCAAATAATATTTTGATGTTAATACGTCAGCACACCGATATGACTGGCTCCATGTCTTTCAGGCACATGCTACATTTCCCAATTTCCTTTGAATTTAGGGGTACCCATGTTATTTGTTTTGGCTAAATGTATAAGCGTGGAAGTAAAACATCACTTCTGGGAGGCAGTTTTAAGAGTTGGTGTGCAATTTGCACATCCTTTCTTTTTCCCTTTGCCACAGTATCCAGGAAAGCTCTAGATGGTGGCAGCTCTATCATCCTGAATCCCAGAGAGAGGGGTGTAGAGGAGAGACTCCAACTGATGTTTGAGAGATATGCACTGTGAAGGAAAACAAAACCTCACTGATTTAAAGCAATGGCCCTTGACTGGAGGCAATTTTCCTTCCCAAAAGAATATTTGGCAATATCTAGAAACATTTTTTGGTTTTTACAACTTCCGTAGGGGTTGCACCTATGGCATCTAGTGGGTAATTGCCAGAGATGGTGCTAAACATCTGACAATACACCAGACAGCCTCCCACAACAGTTATCCAATCCAAAATGTTAGCGCAAAGTCTGAGAAATTCTGTCAATCATGGAGATAGAATGATTTTTGTTAGTACAGCATAATCTAGGATACTCTGACTGATAGATGGTTCAATATTTGGAAATCTGTTAATATAATCTTACCATAATGATGGGGCAAAGGAGAAAAATGTGATCTTCTCAATAGATTTAGAAAACTCATGTGAGAAAAATACAATATCTATTTGTTAGTAAAAAGGAAATAATATCTATTTTCTTAATATCATATTTGAATACCATAAAACATATTTCTCAGAATAAAAGTAAAAATATCTGGTTAGTATTTGGTCAGTTCAAAGAGTCTGTAAAGCCAAAAACTGGAAACAGTACAGTTGCTTAGTTGGTGATCGTATATCTCATGTACTTCTTGCTTCAGAAAATATGTGCTCATATCCATTGATAGAATCCATGAAGATCTCTTGGGGACTCCTGTCTCATGTAGGTATTTAAACAAAATATGCTGTATCTTCTGTGCAGTTTTAAATTAGGGTTTTTTGAAAGATGAATTTATTACAGCAGTTGTGACCTATAAAGTGACTAGATGGTACTTGCATCTGAAAAATCACTAAGTACTGGATAATAAAGTCGTCTAAATTATGGTGGCCTCCAGTTTATAACTAGTGAGTTACACACTTATATCCTTTTTATCCCTTTGGTAATAATAATAACTTAAAATTACAACTGACTAAGAACTGGGACCAGTGAGAACTCACACACTTTGCTGTTCCAGTGACAGCACTGCCTGGTTAATCCTGAGATGCGGGCTCAGCTGAGTTTGTTGGTAGTTGCATTCTAAGAATCCCATGAATTCCCAGGAGCTGAGCAATGAAACTCTAACTGAAATGGGGGAGCAAGAGATGCTTAAGAAAGAGGAATTACCATGGCAACTGCCCTTCTCCACATAATTTACCATTCACAGACTTGTGTGGTTATAAAATTGTCAATGGAAATTTTTGAGACAGATAACATAAATTTTGGAAGCAGTTCAAATGTCTTTGGTAAATGAAAAATGCCTGTTTGCCATAGGAAGATTTACCAGGTAAAGAGATGGTTTCTTCAGCTTAGATTTTACTGATTTTATTTTGAGAAGCCTTTACTTGTCCAGTTCATGCAAAAGAAAAAAAAAAAAAATCCAAATTCTAAAGGAATATTTAAATGTTGTTTTTCACGAAAATTTGATTTTATACACTTGAAAATTATAAACATCATATATTTGTATCTTGTTTTCTCTACTGATCAATTGGAGTGTTTTATGGAATAAAATAAGTTTTCTGGAAATGAAATTCCAATTATGAACACTGAAACTATTGGAAATGAGGAGTTAACTTATGTTGGCTACACGCATAACCAAGATCAGGGGCAAATTGAAGGAAAGATGCATCCTATTTTCACTATTTATTCCTAATGAAAAAAAATTGATTTTACAGATGAGGTCTCACTATGTTTGCCAGGCTGACCTTGAACTCTTGGGCTCAAGCAATTCTCCTATCAGAGAGCAGCTGAGATTACAGGCATGTGCCACCATGCCAGGCCACTATCTCCACTTTTATTCAACATAGTACTAGAAGTCCTACTCAGAGCAATTGAAAAGAGAAAGAAATAAAGAACATTCAAATTGGAAAGGGAGATTTCAAATTATTATTGTTTGCAATGATCTTATATTGCAAATATAAATATAAGATTATTATAATGATCTTATATATGAGATTATTTGATCATATGATTATTTGATTATTATAATGATCTTATATGTGTTTATTTGATCTTATATTTAAGATAATACAATGTAATAATCTTATATTCAGATCTTATACAAAATTTTTTATTTAGAAAAAATTAAAAACACCACCCAAAGATAAGTTTAGTAAAGTTACAGGATATAAAATCAACATATGAGAACCAGTGGCATTTCTATACACTAACAATGATCAATCTGCAGAAGAAATCAAGAAAGTAATTCCATTTATAGTAACTACAAAAAACTAGGAATAAACTTGAGAAGTGACACATCTCTACAAGGAAAATTATTAAAACATTGATAAAAGAAGTCGAGAGGACACACAAAAAAGTGGAAAGATATTCCATGCTCATGGATTGAAATAATATTGTTAAAATTTCTATCAAAATACCAATGACATTCTTCACAGAAATATAAAAAAAAAATCCTAAAATTCATACGGAATCACAAAAGGCTCCAAATAGGCAAAGGAATTCTGAGCATCTGGAGGCATCACATTATCTGATTTCAAATTATGTAATAAAGCTATAATAACCAAAGCGGCATGGTACCAGCATAAAAACAGACATATAGACCAATGGAACACAATAGAGAACACAGAAACAAATCCACACACAGCCAACTCATCTTTGACAAAGGTGCCAAGAACATACAATAGGAAAAGGACAGACTGTTTAAATAAATGGTGCCAGGTAAACTGGATAACCATATACAGAATGAAACTAGATCCCATCTTTCACCATGTACAAAAATCAACTGCAAATGAAATACACACTTAAATGTGAGACCTGAAACTATGAAATTACTAGAAGAAAACACTGTGGAAATGCTATAGGTCATTGGTCTGGGGAAAAATTTTTGGGGTGAGACCTTAAAAGCATGGACAACAGAAGCAAAAAGAGACAAATGGGAATACTTCAGGCTAAAAAGCTTTTACACAGCAAAGGAAATAATTAACAAAGTGAGGAGATAACCTACAGAATGGGAGAAAATATTTGCAAAGTATGCATCTAACAAGGGATTAGTAACATGAATATGTAAGGAACTCAAACAACTCAGTAGTAAAAAACCAAATAATCTGATTAAAAAATGATCAAAAGACCTGAATAGACATTTCTCAAAAGAGACATACAAATGGCCAACAGGTATATGAATAAAAGTTCAACATCACTAATCATCAGGTAAACACAAATCAAAACCACAATGGGATATCATCTCACTCCAGTTAAAATGGCTATTACCAAAAAAGACAAAAAATAGCCAGTGTTGGTGAGGATGTAGAGAAAGGAGGATGCTCATACACTGTTGGTGGGAATGTAATGTAGTGCAGTCATTATCGAAAACAGTATGGAGGTTCCTCAAAACTTTAAAATAGCATATGATCCAGCAATTGCACTGCTGTGTATATATATTCAAAAGAAAGGTAATCAGTATATCAAAAAGGAATCTGCACTCCCATGTTTATTGCAGCACTGTTCACAATAGCCAAGATATGGAGTCAATCTAAGTGTCTATCAACAAATGAATGGATAAAATGTGGTATATATACACAATGGAATACTACTCAGCCATAAAAAAGAATGAAATCCTGTCATTTGAAGCAACATGGATATAACTGGAAGTCACTGTGTTATAGTAAAATTAGCCAGGCACAGAAAGACAAATATTGCATGTTCTCACTCTTATGTGGGAGCTACAAAAGTGGATTTCACAGAGGTAGAGAGTAGAATGGTTATTATCACAGGCTAAAAAGGGAAGGTGTGAGTGAAGAATGAAGAGAAGTTGGTTCATGGGTACAAAAATACAGTTGGATAGAAGGAATAAGTTCTAGTATTCGATACTACAGCAGGAAAATTATAATTAACAATGATTTACTGAATATTTCAAAATAGCTAGAAGAGAAGAATTGTAACGTTCCCAACACAAAGAAAAGATACATGTTTGAGATGATGGATATGCCAATTACCCTGATTTGATCATTCAATATTGTAGACATGTATCAAAATATCACATGTACCTCCACAATATATACAACTACATCAATAAAAATATAAAATTAAAAAAGATTTATCTATATCATACAGCAATAAAAAGCAACCTATCCTAGACAATGATCAACTTAATTATTCTTTTTTCTTTTAATATATTATGTGTGAGCTCTAGAAACCCTAAATTCCATAAGTAGATCAATAGGAAACTGGGGAATTCAGCTTCAAAAACTGTGATGTATTAATCTCAGGTGTAGAAGCAGAGAATGGAGCTTTTTATTTCTGCAACATCCAGTGTTTCTTTATTATGTGAATGAATTTTAAGAAGAGTAATTGGAACATTATGTCAGTAATGTTTGCTTTTCATAATAGAAATAGAAAACTTCAGATATGTTAATCACATACAAATGTAAATCAGTGAGTATTTAGTACCAAAACACAGGAAAAGGTTTTTAATGTTCAAAAGTTTTATGGTTATATCTTTGCTATACATCAGGTATAGGTTTTATTCAAACAATTTCAAAGTTCTAAGGAGACAACTGCCAAGCCCAATGGATTATATATTCACGCTAGGGGTAAGGGGAGAGTGGTCAGGCAAAACTAGAACCCTTAGATAGCTGGTCTAGTCTTGCCCAAAGGGAAAGAGAGCCCAAGAGCAGTTCAAATAATAGGGTGCATGGGTGCATGGCAATGAAACCTGTCACACTAATAATGTCCATTCTAATTCCAGAGGGATCTAGAAACATACTTTGCAAAGGAACAGGGTCACACAATGGCACAAAATACAAAGTGCTTGTTTTATTATTTCTGTTCAGTTTTCTCTAGGTAAGTGGAAAGGAGATACAAATGAACAAAAATATGTAACAGGTTGTTTTTGAAATACAGATCAAAGGACCAGGAGAAAAACTTCATTCTTTACCTTTGAGAATTGCTTAGATGTAGTATTTATGCAAGCTGCATTCTGGATTGGCAATAAACCAATTAATAGTTGTGAAAACTATGTATTTCTATGATCATTAATTCATCTTACAGGAGAAATTGCTCTGAAGAGGGGTTCAATTATCCAATTTTGTATCAAGCCTGCATTACAAATGACTAGTCAATTCAGTCAATGAATTATCTCAGATGAAAAAAATTCAGTGATATAAGTTATTCTTATCATGTTGGCAACCACAAAATTAAGCCAAACAGAAAATGAAATGGGTTGGTTTGTCAGATATTCATTTCTTGGTAAATAAATTCATTGGTCATGCATGCACCCATGGTCTCTCCTTAGGAAGGTGTGGGCTGGAATGGGCCTGATGGGCTACATGGTCATGCTGCTCCTTGTTCTTTTATTTATTTTGTTTCTTTTCTTCATTCTTCTCTTTGAGATTGGTCTTTGGGAACTGGGCTTCAATCTTTAGGCTTCAGGATGAATATTGAATGAGAGGCCACAGTCCTGTGGTCATTTCCCAATGGAGAACGGCCCATTCCTTTCTTTGACATTTATGGACCACAGTTATTAAACAATAATTTTATCTCTGAGCTATACCCAGTAAAATGTGCAAGTAGAGAGCTCTGCAAACTTCCATGCTGAGCTCAAGTTGCTCATTTGTATTCCAACTAAGGCAAATCTAATATACAGTTTGTACAAAATCCTCAGGCTGGAAATATATATCATGGCCTAGCAGGTGAATTCCAAAGGCCTTTGCCAAACATCCGATGTCTCCTCATGGTTACTACCTTGCAAGAAGATCAAGAAAGAAAAGACATAAATGATGCTATTACAACAGGAATTTCTATGTTTCATTGATGACTGCCATATTGCTCAGTTTTGGGGCTATGAGATTGTTGAGGGTTAATAACTGCAGTGACTTTTAAAATTTATTCTTTCTTTGGTCAGGACAGGTCATCATCTGTCTTTGCTGGTGTCCCTTTTATGTCTTGCTAATGATTTACTGAACATGTGCCTGATATACTACAGTTTTCATGAAATAGGCAGCGGACAACGATTGAGATATGCTTGGTGTTGATAGCATACAAGGGGCTGTATATGACTATTCTGTACACTGGCAGAAGTAAGCATTGCAAACACAAAATTCTGTAAGCATTACCTGGTTTGGCCTTTATGAGCACCAAATGTAAACTCTAATAATAGAAGCAGGGGAGAGTCCTGAATTCAGGAGATAACATGAATGTGAAAATGATTTACTGAAAATAACTGAAGCCATACTTATTAATGAGAATATTTTCTACACCATTGTGTACACATGTAAGGAAATCCAATGGGTTTTGTTATCAACCTCTATTTCCTCCTTTCTAAGGAAGTGGTGAAAACCTTTAATCCATGTGGCCAAGGATATAGATTTGTTCCACTTTGGACCCTCTTCTGTGTGAGCTGCATTACTCTTTTTCTATGAGGTATAATTTGAGGAAATAAGTTTGCTTCTTATGTCAAGGCACCAGTATTTGCTTTTGTTCTTCCTTCAAATTCAGTTTTAAAGTAGTAAGTCTTAATTCCTCAGAAGTGCTTTACTTCTGTATTTTTCAAGTTCCTGGTTGAAGCTGTGCAGTGCTGTAGCTCTCTGCCTTTCTTACCTGAGTATTTTGAGATTTTTCTGCCAATTACCAGCTCCCTGTGGGATCACCTTTTTTCCATAAAACATTTTTTAAGTATTACCGTCTTTGTGGAATATGTGCTACAAAACATCAGCTATAGTGATGGAAAGCAGCATTTCTTCTGGGCAGAAAGATTTTATTTTACCATTTAGAACACCTTAAAATAGATCTTCCATTACACAAAACGGATATTTTAACACTTTATAGGCAATTTGATTAAACTTGCCCCTAGCAGCTCTGTAGTATGATTCATCTTTCTATAGCAAATAATTTGAAAGTTTTACCACTATTTAGTTTCCAAAAACCCATGGACCAGAAGCTTTAATATCCATAGATTCCAATTAAACTCAGTAATACCAGGGTTATATAATCAGTTATTGAATTGGTCCAGGTAGACTAACTTTTATAACAAACAACCCTAAAATATCTGTGGTATTGGGCAAACAAAGCTTATTTTTACTGACAATTCAATGTGGGTAGGCATGAGGGGTGATGTAGGAGTAGGGAGGATGAATTGTGATCCACATAGTCATTCAGGGATCCAGGCCTTCCATATTGTGGCTCCCTTCTCCTCTAATCCTCTCCCTTATCCTCTGTATTCAGATGGAGGCTTAATGGAAGAGGCCTAAAAATGACTATTTCAGCTCACAATCAATTATTCAGAACTGACTGCTATGTGCCTAAGAAGAAAAGGAGAACATGAATATTCCTTATAACTAGCAATGTCTCATAGATATGAGATGATTTAACATCACTGCCCCAAGGACAAAAATAGAACGATTTTTGGTCTATTATACATTTACGTTTTGTCTTATTTTTAACATTAAACTTTCATTTTATATTTACATGTGAAAGTGATGTTATAATGACACCACTCTGCAGCTAATACTTGAAAATGATTCTATTGTGTCTTGCTCAGTAGGACTTTATGTCATTTTCTTAATAAGAGTAATGAATTCACACTGAGTCATCCGTATTTCCTTGCTCAGTTTTTGTGATCAATGGCAGGAATTTGTAAGATGCTTGAATGGGGTTTCAGGTTCCAAGTGAAACAATAGAGGAAATTGAACTTACCTGACCATGAATGGCAACCTCTAATTGAAGGGATGAAATTAACAGCCACATTTAAAGAAATAAGAATATAAAAATGACCTATGAGAACGTAATTTCATAGAAACTAGGAAATATATTTTTATTTTAGCTACAGAGTTTAATGTTTTATTGTTTAATAATTTAAGTGATTGACAAAGTTTGAGGATGTTTGATCATATTTGGGCAATGCATTGTATTGCTGGTTAAGAAAAATGAATATGTGTTTCTGAGTAGTTTGCTTAACATTTGGCAAGAGATTTAAAGACAGGATAATTCAAAACAAATTTTTTTCTCAGCAACAGGAAACTTCATAGGTTTATTTAGAAACAAGGAAACTGCAAATTGCCTGATTTGAAATACAGACCCTTACTTCAATAATCAGAAGGCAAGTACTTCATGTCTGCATATCAGCACTGTTAGATTTGGTCTTCCAGAGCACAGCCAAGATGAATGATCTGGGAGAGCTTCAGAATTGTGCTTAAAACTAGGTTTATAATTGGGGCTTTGACATGTTTTGATATCCAGAAATGAGGCACAAGGTTTGAGTCCATTGTCTATCCCAAAACCATTATTGATAATGTACTGTCTACCAACCATCCAAAAGTATGTGTGTCTGTATATGAAAGGAAAGGAGTGTTACCTCTGCAAACCATGTAGGAACCAGAGAGGAAAATACATTAATAGCATGAAACCCAAATAATAAAAAGGGTTTTTTTTGGTAGTGCACAGGGATTATTTCACTTAAAAATTGTAAAATTAGTTTGCCTTCCAACATTTCATGTAAGTCATTTAGAATAATTCAAGTGTAAAGCAGGGACTTCAATTTTTTTAAGCTACCATATATCAAGCACTTTCTGTGTGCCAGGCTCTGAGATCAGCAGCTATTATGAGTGATCTCATTTATTACTCACCATCTTACAAGATAGATGCTACTATTATCCCTTCTTCTCCTTTATCTATTGTTACCATTAAACTTGTTCATTCGTTAAATGTTTAATGGTCATCTAATATACACCAAATACTATGAAATGCACCGAGGAAACACTGAGGTGCGCAGAGAATATCTGCAACTAATATAATGTCATTTTACTACATTATGTCATTCATTCTGAATAATCCATTATCAAGAGTTTTCTGTTCTTCCAGATCAAGGGCTTTCCTTTCTCAGGCTCTTACACAAATGCTTCCTCCTCTGGAATGCTCTTTTCTGTACTCTTCTCCAGGCCTCCGTACCTACGATCTTAACCTAAATATCACTTCTTCAAAGAGATTTTCCTTGATCCACCAATCTAACTTAAATTCCTTAAGTTAACCTTTTTCATAGTCCTTCTTCATTCTCCTTTATCCCACTGAACACAATTTATAACTGTACATTCATGAGTGTTTGTTTAATGCCTGTATTCTAAATTTAACTGTAAGCTCCTTGAGGGCAAGAGCCATGCCATTTAGGTTTTTTATGTGCAAAGTTTAAGGGTTTGTATTTTGTTCTAAGTGCAAATAGAAGCCATGTATTTGGCTTTTTAACAGTTCAGTGAAATGTTCCAATTTACATTTTAAAAAGACCTTTTAAGCCCCAAGACCTCTCATCACGCACTTTACTGGATAAAACTGTGTGGATTCATGTGGGAAAATCCCAGCTAAACTAAGGGAAACACAGGAGTGGAGCACAGAGGACTTTTAGGGCAGTGAAACTACTCAGTATAATCATACTATATAATGGTAGATTCATGACATTAAAATATGAATTTACCTGACCATGAATGACATCCTGTAGAATGTACAACACCAAGAATGAACGCTAATATGAACTACAGAATTGAATGTACAGTATTAAAAGTGCAATCTTATGTAAAGTATGGACCTGGGTGTCTTGTAGGTTCATCAATTGTAACAAATGTGTTGTGGGATGTTGATAGTGAGGAAGGCTATGCATATGTGGAGATAGGAGGCATATGAGATATCTCCATACCTTCTGCTCAATTTTGCAGTGAACCTAAAACTGCTCTAAAAACAATAAAATCTATTAAAAAAAAAGAGAGACCTCTGACAGCTGTGATACTAGATGCCTTGGAGTTTTTTTCAATTTAGCTTTCTTGTAAATCAATATTTTGGTTTTGACTTTTAATATTAATGATGACCATGAAGTGTCCGTTTTTATACACATGCACGTATTTGCATATCATAATATATATAGTTACACAGGACAGATAATCTTCAATTTACATGTGCGAGTTGAAATTATGTTCTCCTTTTGTCCTAAATTAAACACTAGTGTATATTATCAGTCAAAACGAGGTTGCAATAACAGATGTCAGGAATTCTACATATGTTCTACATAAAGTGTTAACTGCTAATAAGAGCAAGTCAGGAAAAGAGTATTAAATGCAATATATCTTGGGCTGGCATAATTACGGAAGAAAAAAATATCAAAGCCATAAAAATACTTTGATGTTGTATGAAACTCAGGTGCTAGCAAATATAATATTGATGGATTATATGGCTTTTCAAAGTTTTTCATTCACAGTTAAATCCAAACCGAAAAATCAGTGCATTAAGGTCAGAAAAATCTGGAAGCTTACATTTTTTTTTTTCCCCAATGAGCAGAGTATTTTAAAGTATCCTCTAAGTGAGCAGTTCTTTTGTTATTCTGATCCCTGCTCCTTGAACTGATTTCCTGTTTGGAGTCTGAACCAAGGATTATTTAAATTTGATTTGAAAAATGTCACTAATGAAACATCAGAAAAGGGGGAAAAAGGAAATGCTGACGCATGTGTTGAATAATATTTATGGCTTATATTTATGTATATGACTCTTATACTTAAAAGTAAATTCAACCCAAGTGAAAAAGAAAATTGCTACTTTATGTGTGACTAAAAATTTACATAATATTTGCAGATACTTATAAAACTCTAGACTATTCTTCAAGTTTGTCATCGAGAAAGAAAGTCTACTTAATACAAAATGACAAACCATTTAGTACTAGAATTGTGATAGCTGGGACACGGAATAAGAAAGCCATGCTTAAATCAAGCTTCAGTTATGTCATGTCCTGTTACCAATTTCACATTACAGATTGAACTGAAATTGTATAAATTATGCTCTTGCATATGCTAAACTTGGGAACTACTATTTCATATTTATATTGCATTTCTCACTGCATTCAGAACCCTTTCTAATAATAACTAATTGATTTTTACCACAGCAAAGTATTAAATCCATTATTTAGATGAACAGATACACATAGACAAGTACTATGTTTTCCAATATTTTCAGTGCAGTCTGAGTCAGTGACTGGAAATGGCTTCTGATTGGAAAAAAGGCTTCGGCTTTCTTGTTCCCTTTGGCATAGTAGTATAAGTGGGGACAAGCTACCGTCTTGCAATATAGAAACACATTAACGGTGTCAAGAATAAGGGGGAAAAGTACAAATATCTTACTTTTCATTGGTACTATAAAAATACGGAGGATTATTTCTAACTGTATTTATAGAAGACACAGGTAAACTGGAATATTAATAAACAATATAAAACTAAACTAAACTAAAAAAAAAAAAACTTTGGGCCAGGCACGGTGGCTCACGCCTGTAATCCCAGCACTTTGGGAGGCCGAGGCGGGCGGATCATGACGTCAGGAAATCGAGACCCTCCTGGCTAACATGGTGAAACGCCGTCTCTACTAAAAATACAAAAAAATTAGCCGGGCGTGGTGGCGGGCACCTGTAGTCCCAGCTACTCGGGAGGCTGAGGCAGGAGAATGGTGTGAACCCAGGAGGCGGAGCTTGCAGTGAGCCGAGATGGCGCCACTGCATTCTAGCCTGGGCAACAGAGTGAGACTCTGTCTCAAAAAACAAAACAAACAAACAAAAAAAACCTTTGGCCCTTTGGCTGGGCATGGTGGCTCGTGCCTGTAATCCCAGCACTTTGGGAAGCCGAGGCGGGTGGATCTCCTAAGACCAGGAGTTCGAAACCAGTCTGGCCAACATGGCAAAACCCCGTCTCTACTAAAAATACAAAAATTAGCTGGGTGCGGGTGTGGGCACCTATAATCCCAGCAACTTGGGAGGCTGAGGCAGGAGAATCACTTGAACCCAGGAGGTGGAGGTTGCAGCGAGCCAAGATCACATCATTGCACTCCAGCCTGGGCGACAGTGAGACTCTGTCTCAAAAAAAAAATAAATAAATAAATAAATAAATAAAAATAACGTTTAAAAAATTGACATATCACCTCATTCCATGGAGCTACGACTCTAAATATCTAGGCAGGGGGATAGAGATGCTGTCAAAGTTTTGACAATAGATATTTTGTATTAAATGCATTTACTAATTAGTTTCACCTTGTACTTTTTGAAGGAAGAGTAAAAAAAAAAAAAACCCCCACAAAACAATTGACAGATTATTTAATGGAACATAGGACTAATATTTCTTATTATCACTTATGGGTGCTCATTTAATCATGTTCTTTCCTCTTTGTTCTCTACCCTTCCTGATTTTTAAATATACCTCAATAAAAGATATGAGGTAGGGGAGAAGGGAAAGTGCTGAAGAGGAAGAAAGTGGGTAGAATGATAAGAAATACAGTAGAATAGGCAGAACTGTCTATAAGTTAAAGTTTAGCTAAAACTTATGTTTAAAAAAATCACAATAGATGCACTAGACAGCCTCCAAATGGCCCCAATGATCCCTACCTGCTAGTATTCACGCCCTTGTATAGTTCATTTGCACACTGCATATAGCTGACCTGTAAACCAAAAGGATACCATGGAAATGATAGTATCTGTAACTTTCACCTTGCTTTCTCTCAGATCATTCACTCTGGGAAAGCCAATTACCATGTCATAAAGACACTCAAGCAGCCCTATGGAAAGGTCCATGAGGTAAGAAACTCTTGTGAATAATAGGGAACAGCAGGGAATGGAGGTCTCCAGCCAACAGCCATGATGATGAGTGAGCCACCTTGGAAGCGGATCTTGCAACACCAGTCCAGCCCTCACATCACAGCAGTCCTGGCAAACATCTTCCCTACAACCTCATGAGAGGCCCCAAGCTAGAATCACTGTGGAATTTGTAGCAAAGCCATTCCTGAATTTCTGAACTAAATTGTCAGAAAATAAAGGTTTATTTTTGTTTTAAACTGTTTGTGTTATATAACAATCACGAATTCTTAAATAGGAACACACAATTAACTGACAGCTGACTTGTTGGATAAAGTCAATAGTACACTGTTGTTATACATGGAAAAAAAAAAAAAAGCAAGCATTCTTGGTTTCAAGGCATTGCCAGCCCGAATATTAACAAACTTTTAAAACATAGTAAACAAATAAGAACTGGAGAAAGTCTTCTACTTTAGGTGATACTGCTTATAGAGGAAGAGCTTTGAGTCTTAATGTAGAAAAGACATGAGTTCTAAAGCAGGTTATATGAATTTCTACCTGTGTGACCTCAGTTAGTTTTCTTAATTTATTGGACTGTAGCTTCTTCATAGATAAAATGTGAATAGGAACTTAATCTACACTGAAAGATTTTTGTGCAAATGAAGTAGAATAATATATTTAAATTTGTTAGAGAAATGACTGATATATTAAAAGTGTTCAATTAATATCAGCCATAACATCATTATCATTATTATTATTCAAGGCTCAGCGGAATCCTGCCAAGAGTTAGAGCATTAGACCCAAAGATCTTTTAACTTTTATCAATGAGAGAATCACATGATATTATACAATATTTATATTTGTTTGAAAAATGTTTTATTTATGACACAATTTTACTTCATAAAATTTATGATGGGGCCATCAAGGTGATTCGCACATGTAATCCCAGCACTTTGGGAGGCTGAGTGGAGAGAATTGCGTGAGCCCCCAGGAGTTTGAGACTAGTCTGGGCAACAGAAAGATCCTGTCTCTACAAAAAAATAAAAAATTTGCCAAGCATGGTGTTGCATGCACCTGTAGTCCTAGCTACTTGGGAGGCTGAGGCAGAAAAATCACTTGAACTCAGGAGTTTGAAGCTGCAGTGAGCCATAATCATGCCACTGAAATCCAGCCTGGGCCACGGAGCAACACCCTGTCTCAAAATAAAATAAAATAAAATAAAACAAATTCGTAATGGTTCCTTATTAGAAGATAAGGGAACTAGAAAATATAATAGTAAAGTATCATTAAGAAGGAAAGGACAAACTTAGGACAAACTATGGAGAAATAAAATGTCAACTACACTTCATATTTGGTATAACACATATTTGGTACAGATGTTTATTGCAATCCTCTGATTAAATGTATAAGCCCATTACAATCCAGAGACAGTCAGCTATACCAGCAGTTCTCAAACATTTTGTTCTCATGATCCCTTTGCACTCTTGTAAATTATTAAAGACTCTACTCCAAAGAGCTTTTGTTTATGCAGATTATAGCTATTGATATTTATAGTATTAGACATTAAAACTAAAAAACTAAAAGTATTTATGAATGCATTAAAACAGTTATTATTCTATTGTGCTAATATAAATAATATATTTTATGAAAATTTAAAAAGCTATTTTTCAAAACATATTTGAAAAGAGTGACACTGTTTTGTAAATCTCTTTAATGTCTGGGTTAATAGGAGTCACCTGTACTCTCACATCTATTTTTTTCATTCAATCTGTTGCAATATCACATGTCACATAGCCCCTGGAAAAGTCCACTGTCTACTCATGACAGAATGACAGTGAAAAGGGCAAACAACTTTTTATTTGTATTATTATTAGTATTACTGGCTAGTTACCTGCACTATTCTGGGAGTTGAGTTGTAAAAAGCCTCAATGGCTCTTCCTCATTAGTCTTATTTTTGCCCTTAAGGCACTGAGGGTACTCCTGGAGCCTGAGAATTTTCCAAATGAGTATTGCATATGCTTCTATAGAAAATAAAATACAAATTACTTCATCAATAAGTGAATCCTAACTATAAACATCCATTGAAAAATAATGGTAATAATAGCTAACCTTATTGGATACCGTGCTTCAGGTATCACACTAAGGCCTTTGAACATTTCATCTCATCTTATCTTTACAACAGATGAAGAAACTTAGGCTTAGAAATAACTTATTGGAGCTTACGCAGATAGTAGATGCTAGTGCCTTGCCCCAGACTTAGGTCTGGCTGACTTCGATACTCCTTAAGCTACTGGCTATTGCGGTTTATACTCGAAGGAATAAAAAAAGAGGCACATAGTCTCGGGTCTTGAGCTGTTAATGATCGACTAAAAAGTTATGAAAAACACCCACAAAATAATAGAAAACTGATTCAAGTGATGTGGTTAGGTAGAATTTATGGTTTAAACAAGTGTTTAAAGGTTTCTGGGAATAGTTCAGTAGGTAGTAAGCTGGAGCCCTGGTGGATATTTTCAAGGAGAAGGACCAGCCTTCAGCTGTATTTTTATTTATTTACTTTTTAATTTATTATTTTTTTTGAGACAGAGTCTCGCTCTGTCACCCAGGCTGGAGTGCAGTGGCGTGATCTCGGCTCACTGCAACTTCCACCTCCCAGGTTCAAGCAATTCTCCTGCCTCAGCCTCCCAAGTAGCTGGGACTACAGGTGCCCGCCACCATGCCTGGCTAATTTTCTGTATTTTTAGTAGAGACGGGGTTTTACCATGTTAGCCAGGATGGTCTCGATCTCTTGACCTCGTGATCCGCCCGCCTCGGCCTCCCAGCATGCTGGGATTACAGGCGTGAGCCACTGCGCCCAGCCTCAGCTGTATTTTCATGGCCTAGAATAATTAAAAATAATGACGGAAAGATAAGCAAAAACAAAGGAACAGAATGTGAAAATTCAGTGAAGTAGGAAAAGGCACAGCACAAGGGATACACTGAGGAAACGCACTTGACAGAAATGAAGGGTTCATGTGGTGAGTTAAGGAGGATTAATTCAAATAGGGTGAACCACACAGCCCTTTGCTATTGGTGGGGGAGATATGGGAGCACCCCACTTCCACATCAGCAGAGGCAGCCCTGCCACTGTGGAGGTAGCTCACCCAGGTAGGGGTGCAGGAGCCATGATGTGATAAAGCTACATGACCCTAACTTTTAATTAGCAACACGCTGGCATCTTTTTCTCAGTCCACAAACTTAATTTCTGTCAGGAACACAGTCACTGCCTACAGTCAATTAAACATGGCCCAGATTCTTTCATGTTCTAAGGAGTAATATTTCTCCATTGTGAATACCTGCCTTAAATAGATTAGGTATAACTTAACATTGATGGTGAAAACATAACAATTTATCTTTGTTTGCAAGTGGCGTGGATGGTGTGGAAGGGATTTCAGACTATGGACTTGCAATATAACACTGGATCTGGTCACATCACTGACTCCAGTTAGTCGTGTACTCTTTAGGATGATACAGTTCATGCAAACTATACACTCCACAAATGAAGTGCCACTGGATAGACATCTCAGTACTTTATAGATGATCGGTTTCAAGATTACAGTTGATTAACACAGAGAATACAATGGTGGATGGAATGCTTCATTTCTACTGTCAAGTGTGCTTCCATGTGGAGGGCCACCCAGGAGCCTAGCATTATTTCCTTGGGAGAAAAGTGACTAATGGGACCGAGGATCTGGAAAGAGATTATGTGTATGTGCAATGAAAGCCCTTCCCTGTGTGTCTTGGAACTACCCACAGGAAACTGGTTCTGCTGTTGGTGAGTCTATTTAATTCTGGTACTCAGTATAAGGAAGCCCACTTACCTACAGATGTGAGCCATATTTTCCAGTGTCAGCTTTATCTGTAATGAAGGTGATATTTTGGTTTCCCAGTTGCCTTACTGTTTTTTTTTTCCTATTACTAAATTTTTTCAGATTGTGGGCACAGAAAATCGATGTTATTTATTGAGGTCTCTAAAGGCTTCAAAAATATATTGATGGTTTTTTTAAAAGAAGAAAACAGCGTGTGAATAAAGTAACAACAATTTCCAGAATAATCATGTACATTTGGCTCTAGGATACTTGATTTAAACAGATTGCTTGGCATAATGTCAGAAATATGATTTTCAATCTAAAAAGTAAGTAATTGCCTGAGATTTTGGAAATGGAACTATGAAAACAATCGGTAAAGCAATTCCTAAATCCTTTTAATTACTTCAAGTTTCTTGTGAAATTCACAGTTTTATTTGAAATCTCTCAGCTCAAGTACATTACTAAAAAAATATAATTATGTAGGTTTTCCTACAGTTTTCCAAGAACCATAGAAATGTTGAAAGATATGTAAGAAACACCTTTAGGTCACATGGAAGGTAACGGTGTTTTTCTTTTTTAGGAAAGGCTGGTTAATGAAATTGGTATATTGTTTTCCTGATAAGTTATAGATTTTTTTTTTTATATAACTATTCCAAGTGTTGGCGTTTAGAGGTTTCAAGCTCTTTTAAACTGTTGGCAGCATTTCTGAGGGAGGTCAATTAAAAAGTATCCAGGAAGGGATATTATTTTGCTGATCATATTCACTCTTGGAGAAGAAACACCACCAAACTTCTCTACTCGAAAGAATCTAGAATCAATACCTATGTATTAGGTTAAAAATTACAATTACAACAAATTCACTTGCCAAAGTATAATCTTATAAAGACTTGCTCAGTTATTATCAGGCCAGATTTTATCAGGTGAGTTGTTTCATTAATATAAACAGAGTCCTCAGATTATGAGAATACAATTTAATATATTAGTGCATTGGTAGGAAATATTAACAGTGATAGCTGAACTCTTTTTTGTTTTCCCAAGAAATATTTAACTCTGAATTATGAGTTTTGCAAACATCAAAATGGTACTAGAATGGGAAAATTGGACTAGAGGTTCTTTTTTCTCTTTATCCCTCTAGATAATGACAACATGACTCCCAATACAATTTTAGTCCTGGCTTTTTCTTATTAAAAACAAACTCACTTATTTCTCTACCAAAATGTGAAGAATTGTCTTTCTGTTTCTTTCTATGAACTAAACTCATAGTAATGTCATGTAAAAATAAGGGAGTGAAAAATAAATAATTATTTCTTAATAAATTATAGACATGCTGGTAATAATAACTGACATGAGCTTTAGGAATAATGAGTCATTATTTCTTCTAACACTTATTTCAAATTATAAGATATAAACATATATGGCAACTTTTAAGCAAACTTTTTATTTTTGATGGATGTAGGCAATAAATTGAAATCTTGTAGTACTTTGTTTTATAGGATTTATCCTTGCTATCAATTAATGAGCTGAAAATCCATAATTCCATAGCATTTAGAGTCTGGTTGTTTTAAAAATTAATATAAAGTATTAGTAATCTGGAAGAATTTTCCAATAAGAAAAGCAAACTGATTATGTCTTCAGGTTTTATAGAAAATTGAGTAAATTTTATCAGATTTTAAATTACCAATACACTGAATTTATTCTACTATACAAATAAATATGCTGTTTGCTGTTAATGATTTGGAGAAAAAGTAACTTTTGTATTTTAGTTTATAACACTTAGAGGACCTAAGAGGATGCTGATAGAGCTAGAAAGTGACAAAAAGTTTGTAACATAAATGAACTCTTAAATTATATGATTGATGTGTATATTAATATATATAATAATTAAATGATTTTTGAATTTTATCCGGAATCTAGCAATTCAAGCAAATTTTAATAATGAATATGAATATACATTTTTCTTAGAATTTGGGAAAAAATCATATATTCTTATTCTTTATAAAGGTCATTTATTTTCCACATTACTAAGATTAAAAACAAATTTTCGCCTTCATTTTCCTCACATAAGGTGTTTTCATTATCTAGCTTCAATTATTAACATGCAAACACAAAAGGAAGTGGGCTTAAAGATTTCCCTCCACATTAACTAGCTGCAAAGTTTAGAGAAGGCCAAATTTGGCCCATGGCCTGTGTTTGTGTATCCTCTGAGCTGGAAGATATATCTTTAAAGAGTGGTGTGGTAGGCTGAATAATGTCCCCTCCTCAAAGATATCCATGTCCTAAACCTCAGAACCTGTGTATCTATTGCCTCACATGGCAAAAGAGACTGTGCAGATATGATTAAACTAAAGATGCTGGGATGAGGGAAGTATTCTGGATTACCTGGGTGGGTTGAATCTGGTGACATGAATTCTTAAAAGTGGAGAACCTGAGAACCTGTCCTGGCTATGGTCAGAGGGAGATGGGAGAATGGAGACAGGGATGAGGAAATGTAACCTTGCTGGGTTTGACAATAGTGGGGACACCATAAGCCAGGGAACATGGGCAGCCTCAAGAATCCGGGAAAGGCGAGGAAATAGATTTTCTCCCAGATGCCCTAGAAAGGAATGCAGTCCTGATGACAACTTGATTTTAGTCCAGTGAAACCCATGTCACACCTCTAAACTACAGACCTGTAAGATAAAAAAATTATGTTTTTAAGCTAAATAATTTGTGATTATTTGTTACAGCAGCAGTAATAAACTAATACAGGTTGTAAAAAATTTTAAAAAAGAATATGTGGTAGAAACTACATGTAGCCTGCAAAATCTAAAATATTTATTATCTACACTTTTACAAATCCTAGTTCAGAGGTTGAAGCTTCTTAGCCTGGAGTTTTCAGACACAGAATCACAATACACACGTCTTCTGGCATATTTAGCAGGTATCTCTTGAAATAACCCAAACATAACTTAAAACCAGCCCAATATGGTAGCATGTGATTATTAGATCCATGTGGTGTGCTGGGACAACATTTTACAGTTATCTACCTACAAATATGTGTGTGTGTGTGTGTGTGTGTGTGTACATATATATATATTTGCCGATAGATTGGAATTTATTGCAGAATAATACTGGAATACTTGATGCTTTCAATATAGTGATTGCTCTAGCTCTATTCTACTAGGCATTGTTGGTAAAGAATCATATGATGACAATGAAGTAAAACTCTAGTAATAAATCCAGTATGAATATCATATCTTTTAACTAGGTTGAAATGGGACTGATGAGCCCATTGCTTGGATGTGGTTTTAGGAACAAATCATGCTAGAGAAAATGTGTAACAGTTATCCAACTTGACCATTTCATGACTTCCAGCAGAATACTTCCATCACCAAGAATTGAAATACATATGAGAGCTCACCATAAAAATACAGGCTAGAGGTTCTGGTTCTGGGTAAGACACAGTAGGCACGTCCACCCTGTCTTTGAATGCAGCTATACAACTTAGACAGAATACATGAAACAACTCTTTGAGAACTCTCAAAAGTAAACAGTGGCAGTCCCAGATGGCTTCACGGGCAAATTCTCTCAAATATTTTAGAAAAAATAACACAAATTTACCCAAACTATTCCAGAAAGTAGAATAGGAAGGAACACTTTCATTCTTATTTTATGAGGCCCAAATTAACATTATAACAAAGTCATAGTTCAAGAAAACCACAGACCAGTATCCCTCATTAATATAGATGTGAAAATCTTTTGTATAATATTATCAAATAAATCAGTAATAAAGAAAAAGAATATTCTACTGCAATCAAGTGAGGGTTAAGCTGGGAATGTAAGGCTAGTTCAATATTTGAGAATCTATTAATGTTACCACAACATTAACAGTCTAATATATGAGATAACTGATGCAGTAGAAAATATTCAACTGTACTCAATTTCAATTTATGAGCAAAACTATCAGCAGGGGCCGGGCGCGATGGCTCACGCCTGTAATCCCAGCACTTTGGGAGGCCGAGACAGGCGGATCACGAGGTCAGGAGATCGAGACCATCCTGGCTAGCACGGTGAAACACCGTCTCTACTAGAAATGCAAAAAAATTGGCCAGGCGTGGTGGTGGGCACCTGTGGTCCCAGCCACTTGGGAGGCTGAGGCAGGAGAATGGCGTGAACCTGGGAGGCAGAGCTTGCAGTGAGCTGAGATCGCGCCACTGAACTCCAGCCTGGGTGACAGAGTGAGACTCTGTCTCGAAAAACAAACAAACAACCAAACAAAAAAAAACCCAACAAAAAACTATGAGCAGGAACTGAAGGAATAGAAGGAATAGAAAGTCACTACCTCAACTAATAAAAACATGCATACAACACCTACAGCTAACAAGATACTTAATAGTGAAAAACTGTTTCCTTCCTAAGGCTTGAAATGAGACAAGAATGTTTGTGCTAACCCCTTCTATTCCACATTACACCAGAAGACATGGCTGGTGCAATAAATCAAGAAAATGAAATCAATAAGTTTTCTCCATTTTTGGATGTTATTGTCTTTATAAAAATATTAAGAGAGAGATATATAAAAATCAATAAAAAAGCCAACTTGTAGATCTAATAAGTGAGTTTGGTAATGTCATGGGGTACGAGGCTGTGGTGGAAAGGCACTCCCATGATCCCACCTCCTGGAGTTTATGCCTTTGTGTTTTATCTGTGTCATATTTGGGCGTGCTGTCACTATGACTTGTGATTCATCAACATTGTAAATTATAGCACTACAGCACTATATGTTCACATTGTAGGAACTAGAAAAAAATAAAAATAATAGCGGTATAATCTGTATGTTCACTGACATTCTGACACTTGGTTTAGAAGATAGTCTACACCCGTATCTACCACTTGCTAACTGAATAATTTAGGATAAGCCTTCTGAGCTCAGTTCTTTTAACCAGTAAAATAAAAATACTAATGCCTCAACTTGTCTACCTCAGAAAGTGACTTAAAGGTCAACTGAGTAAATTTACATGAATTACATTAAATTGTAGAATATTATTCTTATTTTTTGATACAAAATGAAATATACAATTTTATGTCTTTGTGTGTGTGTGTGCACAAACCCTGGTGAAACTTAAGGATGTTTTTAACCAAATCTCTTGAATAACACATAGCTTATCTTACCTCTCATGGAATTTTCCATTTAATTTTCTATTATTATTATTTGAGTCAGGGTCTCATTCTGTCTCACTGCAGCCTCAACCTCCTGGGCTCAAATGATCTTCCTGCTTCAGCCTCCTGAGTAGCTGTGATAACAGGTGCATGCCATCACACCAGGCTCTTTTTGTTTGTTTGTTTTTGGTAGAGATGGGGTCTCACTTTGTTGCACAGGCTGGTCTTGAAGTCCTGGCTTCAAGCAATCCTCCTACTTCAGCCTCCTAAACTGCTGAGATTACAGGTGACAGCCACCACACCCGGCCTGATTTTCTATCATTATTGAACATGGTTTGGTTGCTTATTTCCATATATATATGTCCCAATGATCAGATATTCAGTGTCCCACATTTCCAAAATATCTATGGCTAAATGGCATGAAAAAAGATGTAAGCAGAGATTTGGATGGTCAATATTTTTGCACTTCAAGGAGCTGCTCATCTGCATATATATCACTCAGGGGTAGTTTTAATGCAGCAAGATAGTCAGCCAGGTGGAACTACTGGAAAGTGATTATCTAATGTGAAAGGATTTTAAAATCATTTTCTACTCATCCTAAGGAGGTGTGTTTGATGATACTATGGCAAACAAGCTGGATTTAAAGAGTCACTTTACCGAGCAGAAACTGAGCGTTAATGGAAAGAACTGAGAACTCAGAGACTAACATTAGGATTAAAGATTTATTTCTAATTGGCTTTTCACCACCATATAGGCTATCTCATTTCATTGCACTTTGCTTATTGTACTTTTTTTTTTTACCCAAATTGAAGGTTTGTGGCAACTTTTCATGAAGCAAGTCTATTGGTACCATTTTCCCAACAGCATGTGCTTTCTTCATCTCTCTGTGTCACGTTTGGTAATTCTTGCAATATTTCAAACTTTTTCATTATGATTATATTTGTCACAGTGATCTGTGATCAGTGAGTTTTGATGTTACTATTGTAATTGTTTTGGGGCATCACGAATCTTGCTTAAGACAGCAAAATTAATCAAGAAATGTATATATTCTGACTGCTCCACCAAATAGCTGTTCTGTCTCTCTCCCTCTCTTTGTGTGTCTTTATTCTCTAAGACTTAACAATATTGAAGTCAGGCCAATTAATAACCTTACAATGGCTGCAAAGTATTCAAGTTAAAGGGAGAGTTGCATGTCCTTCAGTTTAAATCAGAAGCTAGAAATGATTAAGCTTAGTGAGGAAGGCATGTTGAAAGACAAGACAAGCTGAACTGTAGGCTTCTTGCACCACATAGTTAGCCAAGTTGTGAATGCAAAGGAAAAATTCTTGAAGGAAATTAAAAGTGCTACTCGAGTGAACACAGAAGTGATAAGAAAGCAAAACACCTTAAGTGCCAATATGGTAAAAGTTTGAGTTGTCTGGATAGAAGATTCCACCAGCTACATTTGCTGAAATCAAAGCCTAATCCAGAGCAAAACTCTAACTCTCTTCAATTCTATGAAGGTTAAAAGAGGTGAGGAAGTTGCAGAAAAGTGTGAAGCTAGCAGGGGTTTGTTAATGAGGTTTAAGAAAAGAAGCCAACTTTATAACATACAAATTCAAGGTAAAGCACCAAGTGCCGATGTAAAGCTGCAGCAAGTTACTCAAGTGATCTAGCTAAAATAATTGATGAAAGTGGCTACACTAAACAACAGATTTATAAAGTAGATGAAACAGCCTTCTATTTGAAGAAGATGCCATGTAATACTTTCATAGCTAGAAAGGATAAGTCTATGCCTAGCTTCAAAGCTTAAAGACAGAATGACTCTCTTATTAAGGGCTAATCCAGCTGGTGACTTTAAGTTGAAGTCAATTTTCACTTACCATTCTGAAAATCCTAGGACCCTTAAAAATTACATGACATTTACTCTGCCTATACTCTAAAAATGAGACAACAAAGCCTGGATGACAGCACATCTTTTTACAACATGGGTTACTGAATATTTTAAGCCCACTTTTGAGAACTACTTCTTAGAAAAAAAAAGATTCCTTTCAAAATGTTACTGCTCATTGACAATGCACTTGGTCAACCAAGAACTCTGTTGGAGATGTACAAGGAGATTAAAGTTGTTTTCATGCCTGCCAAGACAATATCCATTCTGTAGCCCATGGATCAAGGAATAATTTTGACTGTCACATTTTATTATTTAAGAAATACATTTCATAAGGCTATAGGTGCCATAGATAGGAATTCCTCTGATGGACCTGGGCAAAGTAAAATTGAAAATATTCTGGAAAGGATTCACCATTAAGAACATTCATGATTCATGGGAGGAGGTGAAAACAGTGACATTAACAGGAATTTGGATAAATTGAATCCAACCCTCATGGATGACTTTTAGGGGTTCAAGATTTCAGTGGAGGAGGTCACTGCAGATATGGTGGAAATATCAAGCAAGGTACAATTAGAAGCAGAGCCTGATGATGTGAGTGAATTGCTACAAACTCATGACAAAACTTGAGGATGAGTAGTTGCGAGCAAAGAAAGTAGTTTCTTTCAGAGATGGAATCTAGTTCTGGTGAAGATGCTGTCAACATTATTTATATGACAACAAAGGATCTAGAATATTACATCAACTTAATCGACAAAGCAATGGCAGGGTTTGAGAGGATTGACTTCAGTTTTGAAAGAAGTTCCACTGTGGGTAAAATGCAATCAAACAGCATCACATGCTAGAGAGAACTCTGTTGTGAAAGAAAGAGTTAATCTATGTGGCAAACTTTGTCGTTTTCTTGTTTTAAAAAATTGTCACTCCCATCCCAAACTTCAGCAACACCACCCTGATCAGTTAGCAGCCATCCACACTGAGGCAAGAACCCCCACTGGCAACCAGATTATGACTCTGAAAGCTCAGATGATGTTTAGAATTTTTTAGCAATAAAGTATGTTTAACATATGTACATTTTTTAGACATAATGCAATTTCACACTTAAGAGACTACAGTATAGTGTAAACTTTTTTTTTTAGCTGGAGTTGTATTCTGTAGTCCAGGTTGGAGTGCTGTGGTGCGATCTTGGCTTACTGCAACCTCCGCCTCCTGGGTTCAAGCGATTCTCCTGCCTCAGCCTCCCAAGTAGCTAGGATTACAGGCATGCACCACCATGCCCAGCTATTTCTTTGTATTTTTAGTAGAGACAGGGTCTCACCACGTTGGTCAGCCTGGAAACATAACTTTTATACATACTGGGAAACCAAAAAAATTGTGTGACTCATTTTATTGATATATTCATTTTACTGCAGTGGTCTGGAACTGAACTCACATTATCTCTGAGCTGTGCCTGTATGGTAAAATTCAGCAATGTGCCAGATCCAGTTCTATTCTAGGACTAAATAAATCTGCATAATTTTTATTTTTCTGAACCATCATTAATATTGGTGATGAAATTAGGAAGAAACCTGTGGCCAACTCTTTGTGAAGCTTTGTATTTGAAGTTTATTAATGAGTCTTGGCATGTGTTTTAAATACCTTATATATAACAAAGAACAAAGGCTTCTGTTTGAAATTTTGTTTTAGAGACTGAATTCCATTAAACGTATTCCATAGAGGGAGGAAAGTCTGTCTCATTCTTGAGCCTCTATATTCTGTTTTTTATTTGAGAGCTCAGTAAGGGCTACAACTTTAAATATTCTTATTTCTGAGTATGAACTGCCAAACATGGCTGCCTAAGACATGGCTGAAATAATTTCTACTTATGCTATTTATGTGAGTGGATGAGTTAATTGTTGATGAGTTTAATAAAGTAATTATAAAATTCATTAATTTATTTCATTTTAATCCAAATATATTACCAACCTTAACTCTATTTTCCTCATATTACACAAATTATTCTTGAAGTAAGAAAAAAAGAAGAGAAAATACTTTGGTATGTGTGTACATCCACATTGTTGGTTTAGTTGACTGTCTTAGAATATGGATGTTCCCTCATTGGGCAAGATAAGATGACTTCACCTCATGTCTTACTACAGAGTGTGACTTTTTAAAACTCTTTGCTTACCTTTCTTTCAATCAGTCTTATCCTTTTGTAGTTATCATCCCCAAATGCACCTTCTTGGAAGTTCTGTTACTAAAAACCTGAGACTGAGAAATTATGTTTTCATGACATATGAGGGGTACTATTACACAGCTTACATCAATTCTCAGAACACTACAAAGTTTAACTTAGTGTCAAATGGTTCAGAATACATAGAAAAATAGGTAAGGCAGCTATGGCAAGATGTTCATAATTTTTCAAATGAGATACGGTTATTCACTTTACTGTTCTTTCAGTTTTTCTATATATTTGAAATATTCATAATAAATTTTGGTAAAAAATTCACCTTTAGATCTAGCCAAGTCACCAGAGACCCACATACCCAGATCACATTGCTTTGAACTTTTTCAAAATTGATTTTGTATTTTATAAACTGTTGGCTGCATTTGTTGTAGGATTATATAAAATGATTTCCTACATCACAAAGTGTTCCTTTCATAAGGACTCATGGGAGAGATTTCTTACAGGTTGAAGGATCAGGAAGCATCTCTTGTTTTTATGTTTTGGACATTGTGACTCTTGTATGTAAATTTGTCTCCTTCATGGCTTTTGTGGTTCAGAAGTTCAAAGTCAAATTTACAACCTATCCCCAGTACTTGGTGATGTCCTAAGGGCATGGAATTTATATCTTAACCTTTTTCTAGGTTTATCTGGAAATATCTCCCATTCCCCCATTTCTCACATGTATTTATTTTTAAACTATTGGGATTTATGCATTTTTGTTAGACGTCTCACATTTTTAAAAATTGAAACAGACTAAAAATAATTTTTAAAGATTTGTATGTGTACGTGTGTGTCTGTATTAGAGAGAGACAGAGGGGAAAAGAGAAGGCAATGTGTATGTGTGTGTGTGCAAATTGGTTTAAGTTATATGAACAATTTCTCTACTTCATTTTCATACATAAATGATCTAGGACTTACGTGTCTATCATAAAGATCTTAAAATGTTCCTATACTATTTAGTTCCATTAACCCATACATGAAAGTTTTATAATCATCTAAAAGAGCACATACTGAAGATATTATACAAAAAAATTTAATAGGCTTTCCAGTAATGAGAACTGTTAGAGTATTTTTAATAAATAAATTAATTAAATAGCTATTGACATGAAGCCTGGTGGTCTACAATCTAATAAAGAAGAATCTGTGCCATTTCAGTGGCCTTATCATGAGACACAATACATCTATTTAGTAGTTTTCAGCTACGTCCATGTATGTGGGCAGGAAGAGTGAATCAGATAAATACAGAGGAGAAAGTTTGATGTGACTTGGTCATCGATTGTTAGTGGGGAGTCAAAAACATCATAAACTTGAAAAAATGGTGACATTGGAAGAACAGTAACATCACTGAATATTTAGATTTGCTATAAAAAAGTCACTTTCAGAAGGGGAAATGATGCATTTATCTTTCAATTCTCATTGGGTATAATGGAGCTTTAAAATAGGAGATTCATTCAAGGAACTGAACTTTTAGGTGGCAGAAGTAATTAGGGGAGATACATAAATATATAATTATAATCATAACAATGATGAGTTCTTCAAGGATAACAGAAGGAAAGCAAAGGTTGAATCTCGGAACAACAGTTACAAACCTGAAAGAACATTTAAAATGAACAAACCTGAAGGAACGGAGAGACATAGTCATAAATTAAAAAAGAGAGGAGTGATTTTAAAATGAAGTTATGAAAGTCTCTATGTTATTGTACTAGTAATTTTTATTTTCCATTTTTCCTGATTTTAAAAAAGTGGAATAATACAGTATGCTCTATCAGAGCATTTTAAAATAAAATGTTAAAAACTAATTGAAATGTAAAATTGAAGTTTGACTCAAATGAATAAAACAAAGAATAAAGATGATATGCTACTTGACCAAAGTTTTCCCAAAATTGGTTTCTAGAGGCAATTAAAGTCAAAGTATTTCTTCTGTTTTCAATGATGAATAGGTCAAAGTCAAAGAAATATTGATGACTTGTTTCAGACAATGTGATTAATTTATTTTAGAAATTAGCTTATGTTTAAAGGATCAACACTTCAATCTATTTATTTTATACTTAGGCTACAGAAATAAGAAAAATATAGTAACTTATTGTGTTTCTTCAAAATTTTTTTCTAAGAATAAATTAATATAATTTGATAAATTTTTAATTGGGATACAACATGTCATTTATTTCATAATAGAGAGATAATGTGCCATTTTTCAATTAAGTTTTACACAAATGTGAACATAATACTAATCAGACATGGAGAAGTAGTGCTGAATACTGCAAGCAAAGATAGTATTAGAAACAGCATTTGATTAGTAATAAGCAGATTTTATGTGTGGTATGTAGCTCCTAGCTGGACATTTTATTCGAGTTGGGTAACTACTCCAAACCTCTGTTTTCTCTGTTCTAAAACAGGGAGAGTACTATGAGATATGTTACGAAGAGTATCCATTCAATCATTTAACAAATATTCATACATGCCTACTATGTGCCAGGCACTGTTTTAGGCAATTAAGATAGAGTACTAAAGGAAACAGCCATTGCTTTCAGGGGTTGTCTATTTCTCTCTCTATTGGGAGAAATAGACAACAAATAACAAAATGAACATGTAAGTCAATAACAGGTTGATAAGTATGGGAAAAAATAAAGCATAGTAAGGAATGGAGAATGAGCGGCTATTTTAGAAATGGAGTAAATGAAAACACACGTTTTAAATGCATAACAAAACTACAGACTATAGAAGCAAGTATATTGTATTTACTGACCATTTTAGTCAAATTTGAAATACCTGACAACTTTTAATATTTTTAAAACAAATATTTAAACATGTCATGTGAAAATAGTATGTATATGATTAAATTTATAAAACTATTTAAAGTGTAGTTTAATATAAATAACTCTTTTTCTATTTTTTTTCATTTCCTCTCTCTAATGTCAAACAGTTATTCTGCCTATTGGGAATTTGACTTCTATTCATTTAGAATAAAACTAATCAAATATATCCCAGGTGTGTTATTCTCATTTTAAAATATTTAACCTTTTAAAATGTTCATCTGACAATGATAGATTTGGGTTAGATTTTTTTCGTAAAAGAAAGGCAAAGAAAATTCTGTAGGCAATGTCATTACCTTTATTTGAATTTGGAGTATTGAACAGTTCAGATGGAGGATGAAAGAGAATCATCTAGTTTGACAATCAAAATATACATTTTAAGTTGGCTGTATCCACAGATATTCAATTTTACACTGATGAATATGCAACATGGGCAGATATTTTCTTAACAGAACTGACCATATATTGAACAGTTGGTTTACTATTTTATTCTATCCTGACTGTATAACAAAAGATTTAAAAAGATCGATTCCCATGGTTTTGCTTTAATGGAAATAGACTGAGTTATAATCAGAACAAAGTTTCCATCCATGATAGTAAATAAATGGTCTCAGTGAAATGAAGATTCAGAAGCACTTATTTTAATAATTTTCATAATGCTAGTCAAAGGTATATACAAATATACAGCAGTAGGATAGTAGTATCTTCTATTGGTATCTTTCAATTTTGTTAACTTTTATGGGAAATTTTGGTTGTACTATGGAGAGAATAATAATTTAACTCATCTTTGGTTCTTTTAAGAATTGTATAAGGTGCAGCAATTTTACTATTAAATTGTATATTTTCAATTTGTTTTTTGTTATTGCTCTTCTAAACTGGATTTTGCTCATGTGGGTGTTGTTTGCTTTTTTCTTGCCTTCCTTCTTTTCTTCTCTATCTTCAATAGTTTTGTTTAACAGTTTTAAAGGACATTTTCCAAAGTTTCACAGACATATGCTCAACATATATAATTAACTTCTTTCCAGTAGAAAAATACAATGACAATATAAGGGTAGGTATATACTACTAAAAAGTTTTTCCCCACCTACTGCCTGTTTTTTTTTAACAAGACAGCATGCCTGAAGTATTCAGTGAACAAGAACAAAAGCTATTAAAATCAGAGATCTTATGTGGAGGAATACAAATGCTAAGTTTTCTTGTAACTTTGTAAGTCAAATAAGTTATGAGTATACAATGCAAGCCACTAGAAAGTTAGAAGTTCTTGGATAGTATCTGAATTATTTTCCAAATGGAGTTATTTTCAACTACAATAAACTATGGGCATTACTCAAGTCAGTATAAAATATTTTTACTGTTTGAATAACTTACTGAAGAGCCATGAACAACATATATAATATTAGAGCAACCACCATTCCTATTTTGAGGACAGTGGAGAGCACAGTCATTTCACAAAATGTGGCTCATTAGTTAGAATTTTTAATTCATTTTAAGACTTAAATTGTAAGGTAATTGTAAAAGGTTGTCTGTCAACTTAAAGGATCTTATTTTAAATAGATAAGTTCGTAGTAGGTAGATCCCTACCTTGTCATTGCAGAGTGGAACTGGTGTCCCATGTGAGATGATTTGACTGAGATCAAAAGCTGTGGGTTGATAGTCTAAAAAAATCAGTTTGAAATATGACACTGTCTATTTCAGCAGCCAGTTAAAGAAATCATTTTTAGGTGATAAAGAAGTAGCATGGTAGATGAAAAGGTTAGGTAGAAGAATAAGAGCTGTCAGGTATCAAGAGAAAAAGAAATATTTGTTGCTTCTAAAAGGTAAAATTTCAGCATATGCTAAGAAAATGTGAAAAATTTTCTAGTGGCAAATTAGCAATCAAGTCCAATTGGTGCTTTTTCCAAATATTCATTGATGTTATCTAATAATTACCTAGAGTTACTGGTATTATCTTCTCATTATCTTCTCTTGGATTTCACATCACACACACACACACACACACACACACAAAATGCATTGTCAATACTGCTTTAATACATACAGACTAAGTTCCTATTGAAATTTCTCAGATTAGTCTTTTTGTTTTCCAGTGATTATGTTAGCTAAAAGGAATAAATTTAAAAATGTAATGTCCAATAAGGTTTAGGCATTTGGTTATTGATAAACACATTTAAATGAAAACAAATGTAAAGTGCCTGCCGGATGTTACATATCTCTCTTAATGATGATTGTGTAAATAAATATAAAACAACACAACAAATTAACTGAATTCAACACACAAGGTATAATCAAAGAGAAGATAAAAGTGATGGAGATTCATGTGTGTTTATAGTAGAATGATTTATAATCCTCTGGGTATATACTCAGTAATGGGATTGCTGGGTCAAATGGTATTTCTGGTTCTAGATCCTTGAGGAATCGCCACACTGTCTTCCATAGTGGTTGAACTAATTTATACTCCCACCAACAGTGTAAAAGGATTCCCATTTCTCCATAGCCTCACCAACATCTGTTCTTTCCTGACTTTTTAATATTCGCCATTCTGACTAGCATGAGATGGTATCTCATTGTGGTTTGGATTTGCATTTCTCTGATGATCAGAGATGATGAGCTTTTTCTCATGTTTGTTGGCTGCATAAATATCTTCTTTTGAGAAGTTTCAGTTCATATCCTTCACGCACTTTTTGATGGGGTTGTTTTTTTTTCTAGTAAATTTATTTAAGTTCCTTGTAGATTCTAGATATTAGACCTTTGTCAGATGAGTAGATTGCAAACATTTTCTCCCATTCTGTAGGTTGCCTGTTCACACTGCTGTTAGTTTCTTTTGCTGAGCAGAAGCTCTTTAGTTTATTTGCAGCACTATTTACAACAACAAAGACTTGGAACCAACCCAAGTGCCCATCGATGATAGACTGGATAAAGAAAATGTCGCACGTATACACCATAGAATACTATGCAGCCATAAAAAGAATGAGATCATGTCCTTTGAAGAGACACAGATGAAGGTGAAAGCCATCATTCTCAGCAAACTAACACAGGAACAGAAAACCAAACACCGTATGTTCTCACTCTTAAGTGGGAGTTGAATAATGAGAACACATGGACACAGGGAGGGGAACAACATACACCAGGGCCTGTTGGAGGGTGGGGGACAAAGGGAGGGAGAGCACTTGGACAAACACCTAATGCATGCTGAAACCTAGCATGCATCTAGGGCTTAAAACCTAGATGACAGGTTTATAGGTGCAGCAAACCATCATGGCACATGTATACCTACGTAACAAACTTGCACATTCTGCATATGTATCCCAGAACTTACAGTAAAATTAAAAAGAAATAAATAAATACAAGAAAGAAGGTTAGAGGTCAAAAAACATTCCTCCCTTTGGGAAGAAACTTAGTTTTAGCTCCCAAATTACAAAATGAACTACCAAAGTTTATGCATTTATTTTAGCATTATAAATATATGTTACTAGTTTGACCTCCTTTGCAATTCTAGGGTAAGCTAACAGTGTTTTAATTACAATAGTGATTTTGTAGTACATTTTAATAAAACTGGAGTGTTTCATACATTTCTCATTTGTGACATCATTTTAAGGCACTATTTAACGGGCACTTTATTAAATTGAAGGATTACAAAATTAGAGCTCATTTTTAAGAATAAAAAACTAGTTTTTTTAAAAAAAGTGATGGATAGTCAACCTAAACCCATTTTCTTCTTTCACTCTTTAGCTAAGACTCAATCTTATGTGGGAAAGTGAAAGTTCTCCTCTTCTAACTGGCTAGATCCTCATTTACCTTTTCTGAAAATAATGCATGTAAGCCTGTCAGTCAATATTTACTGAAGGCCTACTATCTGTAAGCAATGGTATTGTCCACTGGTCACCTTGTTTCTTCTCTAACCAACTTAAAAATTGAGATGTCTCCAAACGATTTGAAAATTTATATCCACACAATAAACTCTGTGTGGATGTTTATAGAAGTTTTATTTATAATAATCCAAAGCTAGAAGTAATCAAGATGCCTCTCAATAGGTAAATGGATAAACAGAGGTACAACCATACGATAGAATATTATTCAGTGATAAAAAGAAATAAGCTTTCTTGCTATGAAAACATATGAATGAGTTTTAAGAGCATATTAATAGGCCAGGCACGGTGGCTCACGCCTGTAATCCCAGCACTTTGGGAGGCCGAGGCGGGCGGATCACGAGGTCAGGAGGTCGAGACCATCCTGCCTAACACGGTGAAACCCCGTCTCCACTAAAAATACAAAAAAAAATTAGCCAGATGTGGTGGCAGGCACCTGTAGTCCCAGCTATTCAGGAGGCTAAGGCAGGAGAACGGCATGAACCCGGGAGGCGGAGCTTGCAGTAAGCCAAGATCGCGCCACTGCACTCAGCCTAGGCGACAGAGTGAGACTCCGTCTAAAAAAAAAAAAAAAAAAAAAGAGCATATTAATAAGTAAAAAAGAAAACAGTGTAACAAAGCTACATACTGTAGGATCCTAATTTTTTGACATTCTGGAAAAGGCAAACTATAAATAGTAAAGCAATCAGTGGTTTCCAGAGTTTGGTGGTAGTGGGGGCAGTGATGAATTGGTGAAGCACAGACATAGTTTGTAGTGGTGAAACTATTATGCGTGATGGTGTAATGTTGGATACATGACAACATGCATTTGTCAAATATCATGGAATTCTACAGCACATAGCATGAATCTTAATTTATGCAAATTAAAAAATTGTTTAGGAGGTCAGGAGAGTTCTAGGATGAAATGCAGAATGTGACAAAACATTTAACTGCATTACAAAAAATATGAAACAGCCTCACTGATGGAGGTGTGGGAAAAGGTGATGACCTAAGTGACTGAAATTGAGTGGAGTCTAGGACTAAAGGCAATATAGACTACTGGGATACTATCTAGTTCGCAAAAGTGTGCAGGTTACACACATACACGCAACTCCTGGAATTGAACAATTAAATAAATGAATTGCAAATAGTAAAAGCCAGATTTCTCACTGTTGAAATGAGAGGCTACAGACATGCAAGGAGAGGAGGCCAGAGTAATTGATGTGGTGATAGGATTAGAGACATCGGTATAAATTCATGTTAGCTTCATATAGATACAGATACATATAGATACAGATACATATAGATACAGCTTCATATAGATACATTAAAATATTTATAGATGTTTATATACACCTAAGTCAGTGTACACACGTCTATTTTCTTGCTGTCACCTAAAAACAATACTCTATTAGCAAGAAGCCTACCTAGGGCACAGATATTGGGTTCTAATACCATTCTTAATAAAAGGAACCAGGACTCCTTAGGGAAATGTATTTTTTTTCTTGATTATTTTTATTTTTTTGAGACAGGGTCTTGCTCTGTTACTAAGGCTGCAGTGCAGTAGCGTGATCATAGCTCACTGCAGCCTCAAACTCCTGGACTCAAGTAATCCTCCTGCCTCAGCCTCCTGAATAGCTAGGACTACAGGTGCACACCACCATTCCATGTTAATTTTGAATTTTTTGTAGAAACAGGGTCTTGTATATTGCCTAGGCTAGTATTGAACTCCTGGACTTAAGCAATCCTCCCGCCTTGGGTTCCTAACGTGCTGGGAATACATGGTGGCTCACCATGGTGCACCCAGCCTCTTTAGGAAACTGTTTAATTCTAGAACTCTAGAAACATATAAGATGAGCACATTTCATATTGTCAGAAAATAAGGAAGTGCTAAACATATAAATTCACACTTACAATTTGAGCAACATAAATATAATAATATTGAAACACAACCAAAAGTATAAAATAAATATCCATGTGTTTATGTTGATATAAATAAATGATTACATTAGAAATAAATAGGGGAGAAAAGAACAACTATATACAGAAGAATTCAAAATAAATTATGTTGGTATATCACCCTCGAGGAGGTGAAGCACAGCTCCCCACCTCTTATTTTATTTTATTTTTTGAGACAGAGTCTCACTCTTTCACCCAGGCTGGAGTGAAGTGGCATGATCTTAGCTCACTGCAACCTCCGCCTCCCAGGTTCAAGTGATTCTCCTGCCTCAGCCTCCCAAGTAGCTTGGACTATAGGCATGTGCCACCATGCCCGACTAATTTTTGTATTTTTAGTAGAGACAGGGTTTCACCATGTTGGCCAGGCTGGTGTGGAACTTCTGACCTCAAGTGATCCACCCGCCTTGGCCTCCCAAAGTGCTGGGATTACAGGCATAAGCCATCGTGCCCAGCCTTCCCCGCCTCTTAAATGAGTTGCATACAGTAGCCTCTTTTTAAAAGGTACAGTATGGGAAAAGGGGTAATGAGAGTAACTTAACAGTGGAGAAAACTAACAAACATTACCTCAGTTGTGTGATCAAGTCAGCATCAATACTGATAAGCCATGGTGATAGCATGTCTTTTGGATCTGATGTGATGAAAATGATGTTTTACTTCTATGGACCTTTCTCCCCCAACATACAATTCTACCCTAACCATGAAACAAAACAAAACCAATCAAAACATCAAAGAAATATCATCTGAGAGACATTCTATAAAATGCCTAACCAGTACTCCTCCAAAGTGCAAGTCAGCAAAAACCTAAATATACATGATGACTAAATGTAATATGGTATCTTGGACAGGATCCTGGAACAGAAAAAGAACATTAAGTAAAAACTAAGGAAATATGAATAAAGTGTGGACTTTAGTTAATATTATTGTATCAATATTCGTCCATTAATTATGATTGATGTACCATATACTTGTGATGTATGATGTAAATAATAAAAGAAAGTAGGTGAGTGGTGTGTAGAAACTCTCTGTACTATCTTCGTAAATTTTCTGTAAAACTAAAATTATTCTAAAATAAAAGATTTATTTTTTAAAAAGTAATTTCACACAGCCAAGTTGTTATAAACATTCTAAAGTAATTTCTAGTAACAATATAAAATTGGTTCTTTTTAAAATAAGAATTGATTTGACCCTTTGAAACAAAAGTATATCAGGTTCAAAAACTGTCTGTGCAACTGGAGTAAATTCACTAACTCTTATGTCAACTCAGTAACATTGAACTCAAAGGGCAACTGCATAAATTTAAAACTTTAAATTTATTAATCTCAACAAAGCTTCCTTCATATTTTTGTGTATTTTGTGCAGTTACAAGACTGACATGATGTTTTTGATAGCAATTAAACCTGCATATTCACCTTATAAAAATGTACATTATTTGTATACATTCATATTATCAAAAGCTTCAATTTGAATATAAATTTTTATTAGTGTCCATCTAGGTTACAAGATTTTTCTTTTCTGTGAACTTCAAATTTATGTTGTTTATGTACTTTCTGATACTGGTGAGACAAGGCAAAACATATGCCTTTTTTGTTTTTGTTTATGAATATCTGGCAACTATTTCTTTTTTTCTCGAAAATTTTGAATTGAAGTTCATGATACAGTAAATCTTTGTGAACCTTTTCCATGGCTCAATCAAAGATTTTTTCATGGCTCAATTAAAGAGCACTGGTAGGATGCAAAATCAGTATGTTTATTGTATTCTGTTTCTTTGAACAATTCCATAAACTATTGATTATTCATCAATTTATATATGTATACTAAATGATTTTAACAAGTATATCCCTGACACTTATCAAAAAGCCTGCTATAGATAACTCAGTACAAATATTTCTGGCATCATACAGTGAAATAAAGCCATAAGAAAGACATCGGTCTCTTGTTTTAAAATTCCAATCTAGAGCATCAACCATCATGATTGAAACTACTAAATTTTTCACATAGAGCTGACATTCTTTTTTGACATTTGAAGATTCAAAAATATATATCCAAAAGCTCAATTTTTTAGTTCACAAAATTGATATTTCTTCATGAATTCTGAAGTTCTTTTTGAGAAGAATGTATCCAAAGTGTTAACTGGGCTATGTCTCTAATGTTGTACGACTCAATTAAAGCTAAAAAATAAGCACTTGTGATTTTTCAAATTTTGGATTTATTGATATTTAGTGTTTGTTAGAAAGTTCCTATATACTATAGGGAATTGTTTGGTAGCTTGAATTAAAATCTTTACTTTTTGTAAAATATTTCAAAATTTGTTTCTTCATAATTTTCTATTAACATTTCCATAATCAAAATAATTTTTCTTTTATAACTTTCATCAGAATGGGTTTTTGCTTTTGGTGCAAGAATCCAAGCAATTTTATAGCAGTTCAAAGTTACAAGCTCAGAACTTAAAAATTATCTAAAAATTTTTATTGGACATTTAATTCTTACATTGGGCAACTAACTTCATTGATCTTTTGCTACTGTTGAAAGAAAACTATTTATGAAAATTCCTATGTATTTTCTGACAATGTCTCTTAATCATGACCACTTTTTTATCTTTAAAAATTGTTTATACAACAAACAGCTTTTCCATTTTGCTTTGCTTCAGGAAGTGGTAATTGCCAGTCATGATTCATTATGTAATATATCTTATCCAATCTCTTTTTTTCTTTAGTGTTCCCCCTTGTAGTACTATCATCTACATTTCCACTCCATTCTGCATCCATTCTATAATTTTGTTTTCAATTTTAAAATTTGCTCATATTCACTTTTAAACTAGAAACACAATTTAATTGTATTCTGGTTAAAATAATATGTATTTTAGTTTTCCTGTGATTTTCAGTTGTCTCTAAAATCAGGGCTGTCTGCATAAAATATTCAAATAAACACATTACAATGAAAAAAATGGGAGTGAGGGGTAGCTTGGAACTTAGAGTGTGATTCAAGAATGCTAAGTGAAGAAAGGATTGCCTTCTATGAGGCAGAAAAGCTCAGAAAAGGGATAAAGAGTTAAGGGAATCCCTGGATTCCTAAGCAAAAAGGGGCCAACTGGCAATCTAGCTAGCCTTGGGCTATGGAAATAAGATTCACACTTCCTCCTGAGACTTGAATATTACGTACACAGCAAAGTCTCTTGATATATGGGATGAAGGATTCACCCACTTTTCATTGATTTTGGGGAAGAGTATTGCAGTCTTTAGATAAAGGGGGACTAAGATAGGACATATAAACTTTTCTTCTTTTTATTAGCATAATTTACAATATAACATTTGGTTGGAAGTAGAAACTTGCATTTCTTATCAACATTTTTTCCCCAAATTCGGAGCAAGGACATAAGTTTGGAAGATATCTCATCAATACAAGCAAAACTGTGATATGAAGCCCATACATTATCAGCCACACCATAGTTTCATTAGTAGATTCATGCCCTATTAGGCCCCATCCAATGGCTCATGTTTTTCCACTCTTCAAAACTCCTCCTTCCAAGAATAGGTTAGATTTCCACATACTATTGGTCCCTCTGAATATGAAATGCCTTACATTTTTACAATTTTCATCCTAAAGATTTTCTTCTTTGAGCAAGAATCCAAGTAATTTTACAGCAGTTCAGTTATAAGCTCAGAACTTTAAAATTATCTTTTTTTTTTTTTTTGAGACAAATTCTCTCTCTGTCACCCAGGCTGGGGTGCAGTGGCACAATCTCAGTTCACTGCAGCTCAAGCAATCTGCCCACCTTGTCCTCCCAAAGTGCTTGGATTACAGGTGTAAGCACCCAGCCAAAAATTGTTTTAAAATGTTTATTAGAGGTTTAATTCTTACATCAGGCAACTAACTTCATTGGTCTTGATTTTTCAGAACAATGTAACAGTTACTGATTTGCCCCATTTAACTTCTGTACTTTCTACTTCTCCCAGCCTCCATTGTTTCAATTAGTATGTTTTAAAACATACACTTCTTTTATAAATAAAGTTACACATCTTTTTTCTTCTGAAAAGTTAAATAGTGAATTTACATTTCATACCTTCATTGTACAGCAAGATAAATTGTTTTAATTGATAGAATGAGGTCAAGAGAGTAAAACACTTTAAACACTCTCTGAAAAGAGAGTTATAATTTTCCTGTGAAATTTATTTATACTGGTGGTTATTTTCACAACTGAACTTTAAAAGGAAGGGTCCATTTGGCTGCATTTGAATTGGTGACATTTTTAGGCTGTCATTACCTGCAGAAAGAGCAAATCAGTGTGTCAGTATGAATGAGTGGTAAGTGACCTTTTAAAATATTTTTCAGAATAAGGGTTTCTTTCTTTCTCTTGCTATTTTTTTTAAATAAAATATATCTGAATTAGAAACATGATGAACCCTAACTAAAGTTGCTCAAAGTATTCTCTGAAGAAAAAAAAAGCCAATTATTTTCTCTTAAATATTCCTTACAGATAGAAATTCTAAGAATTGGTAGTTAAAATGTAAATTATATTTCTGTTTTTTGACTACTAAGAAAGGAAAATAATACTAATTTTTTTTTCATTTTGTATTCAACTAATATTCATTGAATACTTGACATGTCTACCATGCAGTTTTTAAAGTAGGGTTGGAAATACACAAATACATAAAATCCAATCCTCCTTTATAAGGAAATTTTATTTTATTGGCGGTGACAAAATGCATGAAAATAATTCAGTACATAGTAATTGTAAGGACGGGTGGAAATAAAATAGTTTAGGGGGCCATCTTTCATTTGTCCCAGCAGATACACTATGCCATTCTTCACCCTACTCTGTTTTCCTGAAAATCTGACCCATATGAATGCCAGTTATAAGCTTCGGCTTCTGTTGAGTTTGACCATCAGGGAGGACCTGCATAATCTCATGATACAAGGGGGAACTAGAAGAGTAAAATGTAAGGAGACCCCTGAAACTATTGCTACGGAATAAAAGATGAAATGCTCCTGATTATTGTAAATACAAAGTGGCATGCAGGATTGTGTAAAGACAATGCCAGGTTGGACTGCCAGAACGAGCCAACAGCGTGTGATGTGCTTCCCCCTGCAGAGAGCCTATGAATGGACGTGCAGTCAGGGAGGTTTCACATCACCGAGATTCCTATCCCAGAAAAGCAGATGTTCATAGCTCTGGGAATGGAATGTGACCCTTGTGGAGAGCCTATAAACCGACGCATGAGGGGCACCTGTTCATATGGATAAGATAGGGCTATAAACGCCCTCATCTTGCCACGGCTCTTCTAGGCCTCTTTAGGGTGAAGGCATACTGCCTTCTGAGAATTTCTGGTCTAACTGGTTGTCTAGCTTCACGTCATGTTTCTATGGATTGTTTGTAACCAGCTTTTGCTACAACTGTTACTGCTGATTAATATCTTGCTAATCATAGGTTATGGAAAGACTGTGTTTCTGTTTTAAGGCTCTGTTAGAAATTACTGATGCACACACTATATTGTAAATTCTTATCTCTGTATACTGTACTTCTGCATACAGATGTTACGTTAAAGAATTACTTCATCCCCATGTGACCATCTCACCTCATAATCAAATAACCCTAAATCTCTCACTAAACTACCCCCACCCTCACTAAACTTAATAATAAATGCTGGTATATCCAGTGCATTGGAGGCATCGAGGGACCAGAAGGCAGTCACCCCCCTGGACTCAGCTTTCACTATCTTGTGTGTGTCTATTGTTTCTCGACCTGCCAATCTGCCTGGGAACAAAGAAAGAGCCCCGTTGTATTGCGGGCTGTTGGCCGGATCCTGCAATAGTAAAGTTGGAGTACTTAGGGGTATTTAGTCTCCTAGCTCCCTGCCTTTGATGGCAAAGTGGGCTTGGGTGTGTCCCTGAACCAAAAGGCTCAATGCCTGACCAGGTGTCTCCTCACACAGCCCTCTCTGTTCATATCCTCCTAACTTAACTCTTCCATTGTTCTCTAAAGCCTAGGGGCTTCAGAAGCAGCGCTGAAGCACCCCAGGGTTCTGTAATATCCTTTGTTGTTGTACTATACCCTGTCTAATATACAAATGGGAGAGTGCTACCTGCTTCCTATCGAGTCTGAAATGGAAGTTTTTGAGAACAAAGTGATCACTTCTAGCTGTTAGGAACAATTTTGTTATCTTTGATTATGTAGTATATAATGGTTAGAATAGAAAACTGAAAGTTTTTTCTATACTCCATAGCCAGAAATCATTTTACTAACGTGAAAGGCATTATTATGTCCCCTATACTTTAAAATTCAGTTTTTGGAGATGGAGTCTCACTCTTTTGCCCAAGCTAGAGCACAGTGGTGTAATCATAGCTCATTGCATCCTTGAACTCTTGTATATCCCTTATTTTAAACAAAAATTTGCATATTAAATTTGCAGTTCTCTGGACAATATGGGCATGGCTTCAACTCTATTTTTATCAGAGCTTTAAAAAACTTGAGATGTATTTCATGTACTGCAAAATTTACCCTTTTAAAGTGTGCAGGTCAGTGATTTTTAATATATTTCACAAGTTTGGGCTACCGTAACCACTATCCAATTTCAGAACATCTTCATCCTCCAAAAAGAAACCCCGCACTTCTTAGCCTTCTCTCTCCAATCCCGCATCCTCCTTAGTTCTATGCAACTACTAAGCCACTTTCTGCCTCTATAGAACTACCTTTCCTATAAATTTTCTATAACTGAAATCATATGATATGTGGCTTCTTTCACTTAGTGAAATGTTTTCAAGTTCATCCATGTCGTAGCATGTATCAGTTTTTCATTCCTTTTTATTGCCAAGTAATATTTCATTGTATAAATATACCATATTGTATTTATTATCAGTTGATGCATTTGGGTTGCTTCCACTGTTTGTCCATTTTGAGTAATTCTGCAAATGAACATATGCATAAAAGCTTTATGTATAATGCTTTTGTTTGTCTTAGATATTGATATAGTTTGGGTATTTGTCCCCACCCAAATTGCATATTGAAATGTAATCCCCAACGTTGGAAGTAGGTCCTGGTGGGAGGTGTTTTGGTCATAGGGGTGGATCCCTTATGGCTTGGTGCTGTACTTGCAATAATGAATGAGTACTCACGAGATCTGATTGTGTAAAAGTGTGTAGCACCTCCCCTGCCCTTGCTCCTGCTTTCATCGTGTGAGATGCCTGCTCCACTTCACCTTCTGGCATGCCTGAAAGCTCCCTGAGGCCTCCTCAGAAGCTGAGCAGATGCCAGCACCATGCTTGTACAGCCTGCAGACTGTGAGCCAATTAAACCTCTTTTATTAGAAATCACCCAGTCACAGGTATTTCTTTACAGCAATGCAGGAGCAGTCTAATACAGGTATATACCCAGAAGTGAAATTGCTAGGTCATATAGTAACTCTATGTTTAACTTTTTGAAGGACTGCCAGATTGTTTTCCAAAATGGCTGTGCCATTTACCTTCCCGCCAGCAACGTACAAAGTTTCCAATTTCTCCAAATCCTCACAAACATTTATTATTGTCTGTCTTTTTTATTATAGCCATCCTAGTGGGTGTTAAGTGGTGTCTTGTGGTTTCTTCCATTCTTTGAAATTTATGAATAAAAAGTAATTACATAATTCTATAAGAGCAGTTAATCAGCAACAGATGTAGCATGTAATATGTGAATATGATTTGGTTTAGGCAGCCTGCAAGAACAGAAGATAGAAATAAATTTGATCTTATATATCCAAGACCTTGAATCAAAAGGAAAATATTATTCTCCCATAGTCAGAGAAGCTGGGAATGCTTCCCTGAGGAAGTGAATCTCCTACCTGTGAGAAGCAGATGAGGTTGCTTAGGGTGCTCCAAAACCATAAATGTGTAACAATGTGATCACAAACAAAACTGACAGGGTTTGCCTATCATTCCTCACTCCCAGGAAGGAGAAAATGGACAGGGTTTGCTGTATCATTCCTCACTCCCAGGAAGGAGACGTTAGCATAAGCCAGAAAGGATGGAGGGATAAATGCGGCAGGAGGAAAAAGTGAAGCCATCTTCTTAATACATTTATGGTTCCATTTTATTTATGGAAATAATTTCCTATGACCAGAAGACAAACGTTGGTCTGAGCCATACAGAGGAAAGCATAGTTATGTTTTCTCTCTTTCTTAGAGAGAGTTATGTTGGCCGTGGGTCAGCTTGCTTATCCTCTATTCTACTGTATAATAGACTTCCTTCTGCAATCCGACAGCACCCACAGATCTTTATTTTCTCATTGCCTTGGCTTTGTTGTTTTCTAATAAATGATCACAACATGGCAAAAGAAACAGTAATGGGTATTCCCGTAGAATTTTCTTTCTTTGTGCAGCCACCATATTAACAGACGTCAGCATATTTTTAATAGATGTGTTGGTAACTAACTCCTATAACGTCACAATGATACAATACTCAGAAGCAGGATAAATTTCCAACATGATGCAAATGAATTCCATTTTCTCACCTCCACCTTTCTTACAAAACTGAAGCACATGGAAGTCAATAAATATATCTAAAGTCAGGAGACAAGGTAGTTCAAAAGGTTGGACTTGAACTGGGTTTTTAAACTCTTAGTCCAATGTTTTTCTTGTACAACAGACTGCATATGCATTATGGCACAGTATCAGATCTTTTCAAATATTAATATCAATATTATTTTTCACCTCTATAGCATAGCTAGCTTAATATTGGTTTCTTAAAATGCGAGTTCTTATTTCTAATTTTTACCTTGAGTTACTGTCAATGCTTATTGATAGAGAGTACTGAGTAGCGAAGTTCAGATTCATAAAAATTAAAAGAATAATTTACATAATCATAAAGCTATTTTAATATACATCTTTCCATTTATTAGTGATAGCTTATCTTCTTTTGGAGAAATCACCATTTGTTTTACAACTTACTTATTTCAATTTAAATACATAAATGAAGAGATTTCTACTAATAAATGCATCAAAGTGATGATTTTGGCATTTTCTAGACTCCTAGTGCCAAAGCACAGGTACAGACCTGACAGTATCCACATTACCAGTCCCCTGAATCATTTACCTTCAGATATTTAAGGTGCTGAACCCTGTATGCCGATGCCCATAAACTCAGCTTTTCTAGCTTATCACAAGCACTGTAAGTACAAGTGATTTTTTCTTAGAAATTATACTCAGCTGTTCTTACTTTGTGTTTACATAGGTGTCTAGGTAGTTATTTATTCATGCAGGTAATAATAACTAGAATTCTTGCTGTGGTGAATTATAATTTATCATAGACCTTCACATAAACAAATTCATTTCGTTTTTCAAAATGCCTGTCTAAGGTGGACATTATTGTTACTTCTGTTTTTTATAGTTGAAGGCCAAATTAATTATGTGATCAGCCTAAACAGCAGAGTCAAGATGTGGGCCTCAGCCTTGTTAACTCAAAATTCTCTGGAAAAATCTCTCTGCTGTACCCTCAGCCGCCCAAGTGCCAATGAAACACATCTTACTAATTCTGTACTTCATGTTTTTGTACATTGTTTCTAGTTCAAAAATAGTTTTTTCAAAGAAGTCGTCTTTAAGCCTATCCTACTCTAGCTTCTTGCCATGATATATGCACTCAATATTTATGCTTGGTTTGATTAAATCATTTTTCACGTGTTGACATGCTCTTTATAAATTTTCTTATGTTAGTTAGATGTATTGCTTTATAGACATAAAGAAATTTTCCATTTTTATTATGGAAGATAGAATGAAAATAGTTGGTCATTTTGGTGACTACAATAGCAAGCTTATTTGGAGACAAGTTCTCCATGGTATTCATCAGGTAATTAATTTCTTTTAAAAAGGAACTAACCGGTATATAGCATAGGTAATATTCTAACAAAAAGCAACACTGAAAGATTTTATTGTAAAAATTAAATATTTCTTAAAAGCTTTGGTGGCTGGTTGGGTAATATTTTAAATGTAAAGTGCACACTTAAATCTTATCAATGGATTTAAGTTACAAAGGAAATTCCAACTACAGTTTTAATGGAACTGAATTTTATGATTTTAGGAATGCTTAATTTTGTGTTACTACCTCTTTTTATTCGTACTAGAAGCATTACCAAACTATGTTATTTGAAACCTGTAGTACGTTCCATTTGAGGTTTTTCACTAGCAAAGTGGCTTTTGGAAACATCACCTAGATGAGAATTCAACATCTCAATAACAGCCGTTGAAAAACAACTGCTTCAGAGTCCTAACCTTTTAGCTGGGTACTGTAGATTGTTTGAAACCTGCACAATCACTCAGGTCTCTTTGACATTGTAGATTGACTCTCCTCATGCATCTTTAATGCAGCCACTTTTTTTCTGAAAACTGCTCGGAAAGCTTGACCTTTGAGATATAAATGAGTAACATTCTTATAGGAACTTGTTCCAAATAATGGTCTATGCTGGGTCTAGTCAATTAGACTAACATGTCAACCTTTATCTTAAATATCCGCTTAGTCGCTGTCTTTGTAGATGTTTTTTTCATGAATGTAAATCCTAAAAGACAGATATAAATCTTGAAAACTTGAACACGGCATGTATTTGAAGGTTGCCACTGGCCTTCATCACAGAATCATCTAATCAGGTTCAGGTTAACTTGGAGGAAGAATGCTGGTGAAATAGAGCAATTGATCATACATATCACTGTTACACCAACTGGCTTGTCAAATTTACCAATTCATTTATCCTATTCCATTTTTTTCTCTCCAAAATATTATACCTAAAAATTAATTAAATAAAAGCATTATGTGTGTGAGTGTGTGTGTGTGTGTGTGTCAGATTTCTAAATTATGGAAACTATATTAGTGATGTGTACTGTCAGAATAATAGGAAATTCTTATGGCCAAACGTTTCACTGTCTATATTTGTATGTACAAATATATTTTTGATACTGTTCATGAACACCTCAAATATACATTGAATATTGAATATTTTTCTCTTTTGGATATTAATCCAGAAAGGCTACAATTAAAATAATAACAGAAAGACATACAGAGTCACAAAACTAATAGAATCAATTAAATAGTTACAGAATACACAGACTATCAAAGTAAAATGTAATTGTTTCCCTGTTAAGCAAATAAAACAATAACTAAATAAGAGTGATTTATATAAGAGAATCAGATTCCAAGTGTTATAACACTTAATGTAAACACCATGAGATACTCTAGTATTTAATGATTCCAACTATATTGTTAGCACCTCTCAACTTATGTGCATATGTTTGAAAGTCATCCAGCTTTCTTTTTGTACAAAGTTGTGAATGAAAGTAAGGGATGAAAGGGAATAAGATAGAATAGGGAAGAAGAAAGGGATTTAGTAAGGGTGGAATGGGAGGAAAGAATGGGAAGGAGTGATGAAAAGAGAAGCATAAAAAGAAAGAAAGTAAAGGTAGAGACTTACAAATTTATAGGCATATGAGGCATAGGATACGATTTTCTGATACCCATGATTTCTCTAAACTTTAGAATTTAAATGCAAACGATTAACATAAAAATGTAGAATAGCTGGAGGTACATTTCTAACATGGACTTAGTGAAAACATGCTGGGTGGGCCCAGCTATTTTAGTGCATTCAACTTAAGTCAAATTGTATTTTCTTTAAAATCTTTGTGATGCTAAAAATAATAACCATGTTTACTAATGTGTAAATTTATCAAAATGGTCAAATAATTAAGGACTTAATGCTACATATTAATCCCTTTTCACACTGCTATAAAGAACTTTCTGGCACTGGGAAATTTATAAAAGAAAGAGGTTTAATTGACTCAGTTCTTCATGGCTGGAGAGGCCTCAGGAAACTTAAATCATGACAAAAGGGGAAGCAGGCACCCTCTTCACAAGATGGCAGGAGAGAGAAGAACAAAGGAGGAACTTCCAAATACTTCCAAAACCATCAGATCTCGTGAGAACTCACACACTATCAGGAGAACAGCCTGGGGGAAATTGCCTCCCATGGGAATTACAATTCAAGATGAGATTTGAGTAGGGACACAGAGCCAAACCATATCATGTTATACTACAGTTTATAGTCAACTAAAATCTATGAACCAATTAACTGTTCACTCATAATGAAAACGGAAGAATCAAAAATACCCTAAAAAGTCTGGTCTTTTCTTAGAAACTCTGTAGTGCTCTAGTTTATGCCATAAGTTAGTTTATGCCATAATTACCAAAGATGTCATTAACTCTACACATAGGAACACTTTTCTTTTATTGCTGCCATAATTTTATATGTCAGCTACTGTCTTTCATTTCCAAAATAAACTGATACATTTTCAAAAGTGTAATTAGTAATTTCTTTTATTTTTTTTTATTTTTTTTATTTTTAGTTTTATTTTTTCTTTCTTTTTTTTTTTTAATTATACTTTAAGTTTTAGGGTACATGTGCACATTGTGCAGGTTAGTTACATATGTATACATGTGCCATGCTGGTGCGCTGCACCCACTAACTCGTCATCTAGCATTAGGTATATCTCCCAATGCTATCCCTCCCCCCTCCCCCCTCCCCACCACAGTCCCCAGAGTATGATATTCCCCTTCCTGTGTCCATGTGATCTCATTGTTCAATTCCCACCTATGAGTGAGAATATGCGGTGTTTGGTTTTTTGTTCTTGCGATAGTTTACTGAGAATGATGGTTTCCAATTTCATCCATTTCCCTACAAAGGATATGAACTCATCATTTTTTATGGCTGCATAGTATTCCATGGTGTATATGTGCCACATTTTCTTAATCCAGTCTATCATTGTTGGACATTTGGGTTGGTTCCAAGTCTTTGCTATTGTGAATAATGCCGCAATAAACATACGTGTGCATGTGTCTTTATAGCAGCATGATTTATAGTCATTTGGGTATATACCCAGTAATGGGATGGCTGGGTCAAATGGTATTTCTAGTTCTAGATCCCTGAGGAATTGCCACACTGACTTCCACAATGGTTGAACTAGTTTACAGTCCCACCAACAGTGTAAAAGTGTTCCTATTTCTCCACATCCTCTCCAGCACCTGTTGTTTCCTGACTTTTGAATGATTGCCATTCTAACTGGTGTGAGATGATATACCATCAGAGTGAATAGGCAACCTACAACATGGGAGAAAATTTTCGCAACCTACTCATCTGACAAAGGGCTAATATCCAGAGTCTACAGTGAACTCAAACAAATTTACAAGTAATTTCAAGTAGTAATTTTGTTTAGTTCACTTAATTTTTTTTTTAAATTTAGGTGCTTATAGCATAAAGTATACATTATCAATTCAACATTTGGCTCCCCAATGTTTACCAAGTGGGAATTACCAAACATAAATTAGTCTAAGATACCTTTCAACATACAGCATTCTGATAGTACTAAATGGTCCTACATATTTGTGCTGTTTTGGAACTTTAGTTAGTTAAATCTATATAATTAGTTTTTTTAAATTGCTTTCAAAGGAATACTCATACAATACGTTGAGTATGATCAAGCCATGTAGAGTTGTTTATGTTTTAGTGCGTATCAGCGTCTCCTGGAATGCTTGTTAAAACATAGATTCCTAGAGCCCAGCCTCAGAGTGTAACTTCATAAAGTCTGTGGTGCGCCTGTGAATGGGACTTTCTAACAAGATCCCAGGTGATACTGATGCTGCCAACCTGCTGACCACACTTTATGTGGAGTCCAGAGTATGATTCAATCTATTTAGAGAAATGTTTTCAGCTGCTATCTAGTTTATTCTTTAGTTGAGGAGCAAATAGTGAGATGCTGCACCTGAAAATAAACCAGGACAGTTTCTCCTTTTTGTCTTGGGGGCTCTGTAATTTGTAGGTGAATGTTACCAACATCAAAGAGCTGAGGCTTGTCAGCATGACTTAGTGGGAAAGAATATGCGATTTGGAAACAGACAAGAGTTTAAATCTCAGCTTTAACATTTATTAGCTGTGTACCCTTGGGCAAATTATTAAAACTTTCTGAATCTCATTTTTTTTTTCATTTGTATGGTAGAAATAATAAGACCCATGTGAAAATGTTATCATAAACATTTAAGAAATTAACTGATGTAGATACATTATGAAAGCTATAAAGCACTTAACCCATATCCTTTGAGACTTCGTTCCATTCGTTATGCCCTCTATTTCTCCTACATTTTCAACTTCTCCATCTTCACTGGCTCTGGCTCTATGCCAGAAAGCATACTTTGTCCTCCATTTTGAAAATAGTTCTCTATGACACCACGTAATGGCTGACTTCTCCCCCAAGTCTGTCTCATAAGTAACCTTTGAAAAATTACCTACACTCACTGTCTCTAGTTCCACATTGCTTAGTCATACACTGAAGTACTATAGCTGAAATTCTGCCTCCACCACTAAAATGAAGTTGCCTTCATAATGATCACATTGACTTTGTAAGTGTTAAATTAACCCTTATCACATATGATGTCTCCCAAACATGTGACCCCTGGTCCTAAGTTGGGGTGGCATGGCTCACCAATCACTTGCCTTGGAACCTCCTTGCAATCTCAGCTCAAGCAACACTGCTTTCTTGGTTTCTCTTTTCCTCACTCTTTGCTGGCATTTCTTTACATCTTGCCTCTATTTTCCCTCAGTCTGCACACTGTTTCTGGGAGATCTCATCCTTACACTTGCCTTATGCATCCCTCTCATCCTTATACATGCCTTATGCATCCCTCTCATCCTTACACATGCCTCACACATCCCCTCTTGTACTTTGACAACTCCTCAAATCCACACATCCAATTCAAACTTCTCTCCTAAGTTGCAGATCCACCCAACTTCCAACTGAATATCTAACTGATGCCTAACGCTAAATTACACAAAACTAAACATTATGACATACACAGAATATGCTCTCATATTTTCTGCATATTCACAAAGGTGAATAGAAATTCCATGCTCCAGGTTTAAATGGTTATCCGGGAGAATTCCTGTTGTGTGGAAGATGCTTTGCCCTTTCTTCATCTGGAAATCATTTTTCCATCCTTTAGGTCACAGCTTAAACATGATTTTCCCAGGAATTTTTCTCTGACCACCCAAGGAGCTTCTACTGTATTTCCTTAGAGCCCTGCACCTCACCTATGGCAGAGTTCCCTGGACATTGCCCCCATTACACTGTAAGTCTCACGGAGTAAGAGTCTAAACTATCAGTACATAGATGAGCATACGGCATATCATAGGTGCTTAAAAATGTTGTTTGACTCCCTTTTCCAAAATCATTCAGGCATTCAACCAGTAATAATAATGCCATTGTTCTTCTGGGTAGCAGGTAAGCAGAACAAAGTGCCTGCATCCCGTGTCAGAGAAAGATAATAAACAAGTTAAGACAAACAAGTAATAAATAATCACAAAATTTCAGTTACTATGAAAGAGAAAGTATTGCACTGAAAGAACCTCCTGTAAGGAGAGATGTGGGGAAGTCCAGAAAGTGAAGGAAACTACAGCCTGGGGCAAGGCTGAAGAATTAAGCCAAGTCCACTCCTTGAAGAGACAGGCTGTCAAATACAAATACTTTTCTAAATTGTATCCAATAAGTTTCAGTGTTCTAGTAATTGTTCAGGAAAGAGTCTCACCCTTGTATTTTTTTCTTCAGTCATCTGAATTCTATATGGCAATGTATTTTTAGTTGTACTTTAATAATACCTGTATAATTTCTAAAAATTAACTTTTACATATTAATATTTTGCTAGTAATCAGTTTGTTTATATCATTTTTAACAAAGCAAAGAGCCTTGAAGATATAGCCATGCTTTTTTAGTAAATATATCAGAATAGTCTGTCAATATAATTTACATACAAAATCTCTAGTAGATGTATAATAAATTAGATTTATGTGATCACTTTAATGAAGGAAAAAATCCTATATGCTTATGGTGTCAATGAGAAACTGAAGTACAAAAATGTTATTTTCCAAAAGTAATTTATTTCAGAATAAATTTTCATGAAACAATATTGAGTATCAAAATCTAAATTGCATTTTTTATTGTAAGTAGTACAATAACTTTAGTACCAGCTATAATCTAAGTATCACTTTTTTTTAACTTTGCTGTAAAATTTACAATATAGGTTTATCTTACACATGAGTGTCAACTTCAGAATAGGACATTTCTAAATTGCAAGTCCAAAAAAAGCTTTAAATATTTAATGACTGTTGCCTGTTTAAGTCATCTAAGTTAATGAAATGATTGATGGTTTAAAATAGGCAATTTGTATCAGGATTTCGCAATTTTGGTACATTTTGGGCTTTCTAACTGCTTGCTGTAGGAGTCTTGTGTGTTATAGGTTATTGAGCTATGTCCCTGGCCTCTATCCACCAGATATTGTTTGCAACTCCCAGGCCCCCAAGTTGTGACAACCAAATGTCTGGTTGACAGCTACCTGTGGATGTGTTTCAGCAACTTGAGGCTTCAGTTTTGAAATATAGCATTTCATTCTTTCTTAAACAATTGGATGTCCCTATTTTATGCCATTAGTATCCAGTACAATCCTTAATGAGATCTGTTATCTTTATGCGTCTGAACACTGAAGTTGGTTGATTCTTTTTTTGAAAATGACTCAGGTTTTGTTGAATTCGCTGGTTGTCTGTCTTGATAACAGCATAAGGACAATTTTTAAATTATTGTTTTTCCTTAATTATATTTATAATTTGTGATTGTATAAAATTTAGAAAACTAAATAAAGCATAAAAAAGCTTCCACAAATAACTACATTTTAGCATTTTAAAATATTTGGCTTGTCTGCATATGTTATTTATAAAATTGGGAAAATGCTATATGCAATTTTGTGTTTATAGGTTGTAGTCTTCTATTAATGTCATATTTTGTGCATTTGCCTGTGTCATTAAATATTCATTGAAAACATTAATTTATTGTCTTTTTATATACTATAATTAGGAGAGATGATTTATTAACCTACCCTTCTCAGAGGGTACTTTTTCTCATTTTTTAAATGATGAAAATCTAAGAGCATTATGCAAATAGTTTAATACATAATCATCTAATGTTCAGTTTTTGAGGGTTGGCTTTCTTATTTCTATGTAAAAAATGCAGATTTTGAGGCAGCTTTCCTTACAATTCATTTTTGATTATTTTCTTTTTGGTCTAATATTGACCACAGCTATGTAAAAAATAATATATATATTATTTATATATATATTTATTATTTCTGTGGCAGAAAAATCTGAAAGGAAATCTACACACAGATACACATTCACACGTTGCCTCTAATTTCAGAATTTTTTTTTCTGCATTTACAGGCAAAAGAGATTGGAAAAAAGTTTTTCTGTTTCCTAGTCACAAATTCTTAAAAAGTGACCAAAAGAGCAATGGCTTCCCTAATGAAATGATGAGTTAGTTACAGTCTTCCAATAATTGTATAAATACTGAAAGGTAATTTGATCTGCTTTTCACTTAAAATTAGTGTACAAGAATCATCCATCTATCCACTCCCAGGTATATATCCAAGAAAAATAAAAACATATGTCCACACTATTGCTTGTATGTGAATGTTCACAGCATCATTACTCATAATAGTCCAAAGGTAGAAACAACTCAAATGACTATCAGCTAATGAATGGATACACAAATGGGGAATATCCATACAATGGAGTATTATTTAACTATAAAAGAGAATAAAAAAGGACAGAGTACTGATCCATGCTACAACATGGATGAACCTTAAAAATATTATGTTAAGTGAAACCATATTGCATGATTTCATTTGTATGAAATGTCTGGAATAGGCAAATCCATAGAGACATAAAATAGATGAGTGGTTTCCAGGAGAGGGTGGAGGGTTGGTTGGAGAGTGACTGCTAACAGGAGTGGGGTTTCTTTGTGGGGAACAGGGGGTGATGAAAATGTTCTGGTGTCGGAAACTGATGGTAGTTATACAACACTGCAAATATAGTAAAACCCACTGAATTGCACACTTTTAAAGAAGCAGATTTCATGGCATATGAATTGTATCTCAATAAAAATAAACAAAAAAACCCTTCTATTATTAATTTTCCAATAAATACCTGAGGTGGCTATGCTGAAAGAAGTAGAGAATCATATTGACGCCATCTCCAAGAAAGGAGAAAACTCTAGTTGATAAAGAAACTAGAAATCTATCTCTCAGTTCAGAAGAAAATATTTTAAAAACTCTCTGAGTCTTCATTTCCAATGCTTTAACCAAAGGAGCTTGGTAGATTATTCAAAGTGCCTATCTATAAATATCTCTAGAAGTAACTGTTCCCCCTGGAAACTTGAGGTTTTAACCACAAATTAAAGTCTAGCATAAAGTTATATCAGGAGCATCACCTTCCATTTTCTGAAAGAATATATTTCTATAAACACTGTCTCTGGGGCAATCACATGACCATTGTCTTTCAAATACAGTATGAAAGCAATAGTGCAATATTTCCATTTTACAAATCTATTACTTTATCATCTGCTAATATTATTCTGGTTACTCTGGGTCAGGATATAAACTGCTCTCCCTTGCCAGGATTTATCTCCATTTTAGTGAAAGAATCAATAGTAGTTCTATCATTTTAATAAATTATGGGGGAGAGAAGGTCAGCTCTAAACACATAACAAAGCAATTAATACTCCCCTCTCAGTTTAAGGCCTTGGACGATACAAAGTTATTTCAGTTTCTAAATCATTGTAATGTATTGTTGAAAAATTCTCCCAAGGATTTAAATGCTGTGAGAAAAAAGGTAACAGTACAACTTTCAAAGGATGCAAAAATAAAACATAAGGCCTATTGCTGTCAACTAACCGGTATGGGAAACCACTGTGGATAGCTGAAGAAAAATATCATATTAATGTGAAATGTCAAAGGGAATGGATAGAAAAATCTTTGATCAACCTGTTGTTAAACACAGAGTTTGAACATCTTTCCAAACCCCATTGCTGACCTTGTCCTTGACTGATTCCTCACATTGCAATGGGTGCTATACCTACACAGGAAAGGACTAATGAGCTATAGCATTTAAGCTGACATTTAAGAATAGATTGGGTCAGAGGGGAGAGTGACATCATTTGCAGGTGTACAGTAGGGCAACGTGAAAAAGGAGATGTGGAAAGATATGGAAAGGCAACAAAATGTGGCAAAGATACTTCTGGAAATTTTCAGGTAAAACCGTCGGTAGTATGAGTGATATGAAATATTACTGAATTGTTTACAATAAATCTTATTTGCTATTCGGTACCTTTTAGGTTTTAGAAGTAGAGAGAAATGATAATCTTTAATATAATATGCCATTTTGACAAGGTACCATGATGTGTTTACATTTGTCATGCTATGCCCCAGTGAACATGGGGAAGTAATGTCAATCAGATGGCGAAAAGAAAAAAAAATGAAGAAAAAACAAGTTCTCCATTAACCGTACAATCTGGAAGAAAAGAATTGGAGATAAGCTGGAAACAAATATGCCTTTTTCAAAGTGGACTAAATTTAATTATACTTGCATCTCATTTCTTAGGCTTAATACACTGCAATTTTTAACATACTATTCATGTGTTCTAATCATGTCAGATGGGTGGGTATATAGCAAGTCTTCATGAGAAATATAGAATGCAAACAGTGTGGCTGTCTTCACGCTCAGAGTTGCCTGTACTCTTGACTCCCAATTTATCAGCTTTTAATTGAAATAGATAATGTTTACTGCTGTAGGAATAGTTTATCTTGTGAAGATAACATTGATGTTACCAAGAGAACAAGGTAAAAAGCACTTCACCAATCACTGGGTTCCTAGACGTTCTTCTTTGAAGTGATAATTTCCTAAAATTCATTCAGCTTATTTATCCTAGCACTACTGTTTATTAAACTGCCATGTGGAACTGACGATAACTCTGCAAAAACGAATCAGTTATTTAGACATAATTTACAAGACGGTCTCTCAGCGTTTTTCTCCAGAGTCAAAACACTTGAGTGGTAGGGAATATTTATATCAGTAATAGTGGCTCAGGAAAGTACTGAAACTCTATGGGATGAAGTAAAACTCTTTCCAGGTGCATATATTAAAAGCTTTTCCTTTTATTTTCCTGGTAGGGGAAGGGTTTACAGAGAAGAGGAGCTTAGATAGCCTGGAAAAGCTCCCCAGGTGGTCCATATATAGGTCCCAACCCCAACTTTCTCCCTTCTTAATGATTCTCACTTTAGAACACTTTGTTAAAATACCACTTCTGCTATTTATAATTGACATTCTTATAGACAAAAGATAATAGGTAGTTCAAAAGTTGTTTTAAAAAGATATTTATACAATGGTAACTCTCCTTATAATTATCTGCGTTGAAAAGAAGAATCAAATAATAAAATCAAAAGTAATTTACAAGACATCTCATAATTAATATATTCATTTATTGAGTAACTTCCGTATGCTAGATGCTATTTTACATATTTTAGGAATACAAATATGCCTCATACATGGATTCTACTTTTGTAGACATTATAGTTTAAGAAGACAGCTTATAAATGCACATAAATGATCACTCCATAAACTAAAAAGGCTAGTGGCTTGCGAGGGGTACTAGTAAAATAAAAGTTTAGAAGAGGAAGAGACTATTAGATAATCAAGGGTTATTTTATAGGGCAGACCTTAATTCATACATGTGTCAAAATAATGTTAGTGTTTTTAGATCTTGTCAAAGTGTTCCCAAATTGAACCCATAATAAGGCAAATTATGTGAACTGAGCCAATGATAAATCCATGTAATGTGAACTGTTTACAAATGATTCGAGGTACAACCATGAAATTTTATTTTGCATAGTAGAGTTAAAAGATCTTGTACTGGAGATAAATGTAAGACATTAAACATATCTGTGATCTTATCTATCTACATCACAAATGTCACCTATTTACAAAGGCCTTTCCTGATCACTCTATCTAAAATGGCACCCTGTGTCATTCTCTAATCCTTCTTCTCACTTTTCTTCAGTGCATACAGGTATAATTTTATTTATTTGTTTGTTTGTTTGTTTATTGACTGTCTCCCTCCAGAGAATCTAAGCTCCTTGAAGGCAGGTGATTTTGTGCTTTGTTCACTGTTATGTCATCAGTATCTGGCATACGGTAAGTATTTAATAAGTATTAACTGAATTACTGAATAACTTGCTAACTTACCAGCAAAATGAACACAGACTCCAGAATCTCAAATTATCAAGCACTAAAAATGATGTCATCTAGGTGATTTCATCCAATGTCACGGCTTTAAATGGAATCTGTAACTCCCAGATAAGTACCTACAGTCCTGACCTCTCCCCCTGAACTCTCTCTATTTGGCATCTCTACTTGGCTGTCTGAAAGGCACTCCAAGTTCTCCAGGTCAATGACAGAAAGTTTGATTTGCCCTTTGGGGCTCATCTTCCTCTAGCACGCTCCATCTTCCTCTAGAGCTCTCCTGAGCCACTGCCGTCCACCTAGTTGCTCAAGTCCCAAAGCATCCTTGATTCTCCTCATTCCTTCACCCTCCACATCCAATACATCGTCTGCCCAGGGACATCACAAATCTATCCACAATGTTTTCCATCTCAGATGTTCCTATCCTAAATCAGCTTTACGTCTTGATTTATTTTGCTCTCTTTCTATCCTTGCCATCCTTTGAGCCTTTCTCCACATAACAAACAAATATACATTTTAAAGACTTAAATTAGATCATGTTGTTCTCTGAAAACCTGAAAGGGACTCAACCCTGCACTTAGAATAAAATCAAATCTCTGACATGATCAAAAAGGCTCTTCATGACCTACTTCTACTGATCTCCTCTCCTACAATCCTGTCTCCTTGCACCCTAAAATTCAATAACATGTATTTCTCTCCATTCTGTCAACCCCAAGCTTAGTCCCTCTTTAAGACTTCTCTGCCTGCTGTTTCCTCTAGTTTCAAGGCTATTTTTCTTTGTCACTACTTTTTGACACTAAGGTCTCTGCCAAAATATATCATCCTAGAAGTCTTCCTCACCACCTATGTAATGTCATCATCCACGACCAGCCCTGTTTATTCTCTTATCTCTTATCACCTTATCACCAAATCACTTATATATTTGTTTGCCCACATTTAAATATAGACTCCATGAGAACAAAGACTCATTTGTCTTACAAATGGCACAATGCTTGGCTAATAGTAGAAGCTCATTAAATATTTATTGAATCAATGAATGAACTAACCAATTAATCGTCAAACAAATGGTTATAAAACATTGCTTTTTATGCAAATTCCAAATTTATTTCACTTTAAGGATTTAGAAACTCTATTCTAATTTAGTGTTATTAATATTTATTGTAAACTTCCTACACATAAGAGACTGAGATAAGATCTGAATATGCAAATATTGATAAAACATGGACTTGACTTTTTAGACGCTTACTGGCTAGCTGAAGAAATATCAAAACAATCACAGTACCTGAGTACAACAATACAAGTACTCAGGATGCAGAAATAGTAGAGAAAGGAGAGTGAGCAATATCTTGGATATGGAATAGCAAAAACAAAACAAACAAAGCAAAGCCAACCAACCACCCAAACAAAAATCCTACCACATTCCAGCAGAGAGTTGGATACATACAATCTAATAATTCACCAGTGTACTAAGCAAATCCACTAAGTAATTCCAGCAGAGTGAATGCCACGCAGAAGGTAATACATGAAGGCTGCAGAAGCAACGCACGTTCCTTTTGGATTTGGAATTTAAAGTATAGGAAATAGGGGAAAAAAATGGTTAGAGTGAAAGGCAGCAGGGCTAGACCTTTGAGAAACCAGGTGTGTCATACTAGAGAGTTTAAATGCTGCTGTGCAAGAGATAAGGAAAAGGTGAAGAGATTTCCTCAAAACATTCTCAAACACTAGTCTTATCAATTGTGAAAATGAAAGGAAACCTCTCTAAAGATGACGTTTCTGACACTTAAGATTGATATAATACTTAATAATGTCTCAGAAATGAATTTTGGGGAGTGGTATGTAGACATGGTGCTTTTAATCTTTATTTTGTTATTTTTCCATAGCAAGGAATAAAATTCTACCTAAGTAAATTTTTTTCTCATGGAAATACAATAATTTCTATATAAAAATTCAGCACTAAATACTTCATCTTGACTTACTCTTAAACTGTAAGAAACTTTGCAGATTACCAAATTAATATTTATGTTTAGTGCCTGACCTGGAGTAGGTAATAAATAGTTGCTGAATTTAATTACTTTCCTTGTTTTCCCAACTATACAATAAATTGTATAGATGCTTGTCCTACATTAATATTTGTTAATAGATCCATGAAAATTTCAATTTGAATGGTAAATGTCACTGCAAATGAAGCTGAATAACAGAACTAGCATTACTTGAGTTTTTAGGTGCCGTTTTACAAATGATAAAATAGAGGCTTACAGAGGTTAAGTATCTTGCCCAAGATCTATCATCCAGCAATGGATGGAGCAAAAAGTCAAATGAAAGCTTCAGTCTAAAGTCCATGTTTTTAAACTGCTGCTGTAGTGCAATGTCTCTATTTCAGGAGAGTATAACATCCTGATTACATATAATAGGGATATACATCACTAAAAAGAAGGCATTAGGAAACGATGGCATTATTAGAATTAAAAGTGAATACACAGTATTAAACTGGTTTGCTCCAAGTTTTCCTAAATTTAGCAGCTGACAGCTGGCTAACTCTGTTGTGCTGAGGAAGTGGCTATTTCGTATCCTTTTAGTGATACACGTTCCCAGTATAAATTCATCTTTCATGGTGGCCTAGATGTTCTTATCCTTACTTCCTTAAAATTTTGAGTTTTTCCTGGATACTCCTGTAGTATCATCAGACCCATCCCTCACCCTTTCCCTCAGGAACTGTGCACTGGGGAAAGCAGGACTTGGCTTTGAGGGAGTCCCTGTCTCTGCCTTATTTGTTTAAAGCAGTCTGTGCTACAAAGTCTTGCTATGCCCCCAAAGTATCAGCAAAGCACTGACTGGATTTGACATTTTTAATTGCTCATCAGCAAACAATGAAGATTTCAAAACAACAGCAGCAAGCCTACGAACAAAGATACTGAATAGGTAGAACTTTAATTAATTTTTCCTCAGTGACTTTTTTTAAAGGAAAAAAAGCCATTTTCACTATATTTTAAACATAAAATGAATATCACATGACTGGATGTCTTTTTTGATTGTCTCAGTACACAGCAATGATATTGCTTAACGTTAAACTTAGAGATTTATTTTAATGTTTATCACCTCCTTATAGTTATGGCTAGGTATTCATTGCAAATAGCTTTGAAATATATTATTTTTTCTTAGAGAAGGTAAGAAAATAATTGAGCAAAACTAGAAATAATAATAATAAATACCGTGATTACATTTTCTTTATTTAGAAATGAATTCCCAAAGGGATTTTCTTGCCGTCTTCAATTTTCTCATTGTTAGTCCATTTAACAAGCATATCTTAACCACAAACAACAAGATCTGTGCTAAATGTCAAGGGCTTTAAGAGTACGGCAATATTAATCTACAGCACATGCCCCTCCTGGAGTGCTGTGAGGGGCACAATGTTCTTTGGAAATTCAGACAGAGAGTAACTGTCTCAGACAGTGACATATGACATAAGTATTCTTATGAAACATAACAATAAAACAAGCAGGGTGAAGTTACCACTCAATTTAAAAAGATAACATTCCCATTACAATGGCAACTCCCTGTATATTCCTCCCAGATCTCACCCCTCTGTGGTCATCCCCAAGGTTTGTTTCTATATCCCCTTGCTTTTTTATATTGTTTTTTCTACCTAGGTATAGCTAAACAAATATTGTTTAATTCTGCTCATTTTTGAGCTTAATAAAAATCATATCACACTGTAGGAAGTCTGATATTTGTATTTATCATTCAATATTATGTCTGAGATTCATCCATGTTGACGTCTGTAGTTAGAGTTCATTCATTTGCACTTCCATATGGTTATAGAATCTGTTAAACATTCTCTTGTTTGTTTCCAGTTCTTTGCCTTTGCAAACAGTGCAGCTATAAACATCCTTGCCCATGCTTGACGGTATAGATATACAAATTTTCACATGCTTAACTAGTAGAGTTGATGGAACACAAAACACATACCTGCTATCTGTGTATTTTACCTAAAAATAAGAAAATCTTACCCAAATTTTTTGTACCAGTTTACACTCTCACTAGTAGTATATGAATGCTAATTGTTCCACATCTTGACAGATATTATATTGCCATATTTTTAAAGTCTTGTCGATATAATTAAGGTAAACTGTTTATATTATTGGGGGTTTATTTGTATTTATTATTGGGGGTTAATTTGTATTTCCTTAATTACTAATGCATTTGAGCATTTTTTCATATTTTTATTGCCCCATTGCTTTTCTTCAATGAAATCTATTCATTTTGTCTACCTATATTCCAACAGAGTTGTTTGCTTTTGTCTTGTTCTTTTGCAGGAGGTCTTTGTATTATTATGAATATCAAATTTTAGTCAACTATATGTGTGACAGATATTTCTCCAGTTTTCTCATGATTTTTTTCACAAACAGGAAATCTTAAGTTTTATATATTTTGTTTTGTTAACATTTTCCTTTATGGTGATACTTTTTCGTGTCCTGTTTATGAAACATTTCCATACCAAGAGGTCATAAAGATAACCTTCTATGCATTCTAAAAATTTTAAAAGTTTATATTTTCCTCTTAAGAATTTGATTCACCTGGAATTGATGTTTGCTGATGGTGTACAGAAGGGAGAGATTCAATTTTTTTCCATATGCAGAATCATTTGTCTTAACATTACTTAAGATTTTAACACAACACTAATCTACAAAGCTACCTCTATTTTAAAATATGACACTTACATATATGCATGATAAATTTTTCCAATTTGTACTATTGGAAACTACAGACCCTAAATGATGCTTAGCCCTAATTTGGGGAACGAAAAGAGTAGAGAGCTCAATGGCTCTGCTTAAGAAATTTAAGTGATTTAGCAGTGGAGGGTGGCAACATAAAAAGACAGGAGTTTTGATTTGGATTATAGTCATTCTCAAGAAAATGGAGAGGTCCAGACAAGATAAAATTCCTATAAAAGCAAGAATGATGGATTTTTAGAATAGTGATGTATAATCTTCAATACAAAGTTGCTGTTTGAATTAGCTATTCAGTTTTCTGAATCTCCAGTAAATGTCAGCCACATATTAGTGTCTTGGAATTTGGGCAGCTTTTCATGAGGAACAAAGCAACCCAAGAAAAAATGAGTCATTTTAGAAGGCAAGATGGAGATCAGGGGTCAAGAATGCAGCAGGAGCAGGATATTCGATCAAGAACGGGCCAGGCACAGTGGCTCATGCCTGTAATCCCAGCATTTTGTGGTTGTGAGGAACAACATAACTTTTCATTTAACAGTCCAATAAAGAGATCTGGAACTATATAGGAGGAAAAACCTAATATCAGCCTCCCATTAACCCACCGTGTCTAAGAATAACGCTCATATTACTCTTGTCCATTCGTTCTTTTTTTTTTTTTTTTGAGACAGAGTCTCACTCTGTAGTCCAGGCTGGAGTGCAGTAGTGTTATCATAGCTCACTGCAGCCTCTATCTCCTGGGCTCAAGCCATCCTCCCACATCAGCCTCCTGAGTAGCTGTGACTACAGACACATGCCACAAAGCCTGGCTAATTTTTTAATTGTTTGTAGAGACAGGGTCTCACCATGTTGCCCAGACTGGTCTCAAACTCCCGGACTCAAGCAATTCTCCTGCCTCGACCTCCCAAAGTGCTGTGGTTATGGGCGTAAGCCACCATGTCTGGCCCATTCTTGATGTAATATCCTGCTCCTGCTCTGACTTCTGCTCTGAATCTTGCCTTCTAAAATGACTTTAAATGAAAGTAAAAAGTTTACATTAGTCTGTGCAGGACCTGTGGATCATCACTAATTTCCACATTCACCCCTCTCTTGGTGGTGGACAACAGCCCTGGTGGAAGAGTTAGTCCTACTTTGACACTTGCAATATTAGAGTCTAGGGTTGAGGATAGGCACCCTGCAATGTCATGGCAAGATAAGTGTCCTGATAAGGGGACAGAAAATCTACTGTTGTTATGATGATATGTTTCTCTCTCTCTCTCTCTCTGTGTGTGATTTAAGAGTTTCTATCCAAACAAGATAGAAATATATTCAGCAGCTGAGATGGCTATTGGAAATTCATCCACAATCCTTTCTGGGGATCAACTGTCAGATACATTTAGTGAACTAAAAATTAAATTTATTGATAAAAATCTAATTTCCTTCATTTAAAAGCCTTTCTAAATTTGCTTCATGGAAACTATGTATACTCTAGAAAAATAAATAAAACAAATATTTTTGTTAATTTTGTAGTTAAACTTTAGATTATATATTTAATGTAATTTTAAAGCATTTCTTAAAAAGTAGTAGGTCAGTTAATAAAGTCTGTATGTAAATATTAAGATATTAACAATGTATCTTATGAGATAAATGACAGGTGTGACAAGATAGGAACCTTGTTTTATAATTTGTTATAAAACTTATACTTGTTTTATAATGAGTAAGGAAAAATTTAGAATTTTGTGTAAATGAAATGTATAGAGTTACGAAAATCATAAATAAGTGTATAAAAACGTTCTTTGGATCTATAGTAATGTAACTGCTTTATATTTCCTAAAAGTAGAAAATGTTGAGTGTTGAATGTAACAACAGCCGTTATAATTATGAGTGATTCATATTCAGTTCCTTAGTAAAGTCTTTGTTAATCTTTGCAGGCTAGGTTGGTTTGTTCTTCTGGATTCTTTTTTTTTTATTATTACAAGATATTTTATTAGCTCAACATCTGAAATTTCCATTTTCCCAAGTAATGCTTGGCATAGTTGTGGTTTTACTTTTTCCAATGCATTATTTTCTCTGTACTTCTTGTTACAGATTGGTATTTATTTCCATTCAGTAAAACATGTTTAAGCAACAAGCTTTGGTCAACATTCTACTAGTGATGCATTACTCTTTTTTTTTTTATTCTTGAGACGGAGTCTCGCTCTGTCACCCAGGCTGGAGTACAATAGTGCCATCTCGGCTCACTCCAAACTCTGCCTCCCAATTCAAGCAATTCTACCTTACCTTCCTGAGTAACTGGGATTACAGGCGCTTACCACGACGCCCAGCAAATTTTTCTGTTTTTTTTGTAGAGATGCGGTTTCGCCATGTTGCCAGGCTGAATTACTTTTTAAAAAATAACCTTTACTTAAAAAATATTTTTGTAACAAGGTCTGGTTCTGTCACCCTGGCTGAAGTGCAGAGGTGGAATAACAGCTCCCTGCGGCCTCCTGGGCTCAAGCCATCCTACCACCTCAGCCCCAAGTAGCTGGGACTACAGGAACTCAACACCATGCCCAGCTAAAATTTTTTATTTTAATTATACTTTAAGTTCTAGGGTACATGTGCACAACTTGCAGGTTTGTAACATATGTAGACATGTGCCATGTTTGTGTGCTGCACCCATTAACTCATCATTTACATTAGGTATATCTCCTAATGCTATCCCTTCTCCCTCCCTCCACCCCATGACAGGCCCCAGTGTGTGATGTTCCCCACCCTGTATTCAAGTGTTCTCATTGTACAATTCCCACTTATGAGTGAGAACATGTGGTGTTTGGTCTTCTGTCCTTGTGATAGTTTGCTCAGAATGATGGTTTCCAGCTTCATCCATGTCCCTACAAAGGACATGAACTCATCTGTTTTTATGGCTGCATAGTATTCCATGGTGTATATGTGCCACATTTTCTTAATCCAGTCTATCATTGATGGACATCTGGGTTGGTTCCAAGTCTTTGCTATTGTGAATAGTGCCGCAATAAACATACATGTGCATGTGTAGTTATAGCAGCAGGATTTATAATCCTTTGGGTATACGCCCAGTAATGGGATGGCTGGGTCAAATGGTATTTCTAGTTCTAGATCCTTGAGGAATCGCCACACTGTCTTCCACAATGGTTGAACTAGTTTACAGTCCCACCAACAGTGTAAAAGTGTTCCTGTTTCTCCACATCCTCTACAGCACCTGTTGTTTCCTGACTTTTCCATGATTGCCATTCTAACAGGTGTGAGATGGTATCTCATTGTGGTTTTGCTTTACATTTCTCTGATGGCCAGTGACAAGCATTTTTTCATGTGTCTGTTGGCTGCATAAATGTCTTCTTTTGAGAAGCGTCTGTTCATATCCTTTGCCCACTTTTTGATGGGGTTGTTTGATTTTTTCTTGTAAATTTGTTTAAGTTCTTTGTAGATTCTGGATATTAGCCCTTTGTCAGATGGGTAGATTGAAAAATTTTCTCTCATTCTGTAGGTTGCCTGTTCACTCTGATGGTACTTTCTTTTGCTGTGCAGAAGCTCTTTAGTTTAATTAGATCCCATTTGTCAATTTTGGCTTCTGTTGCCATTGCTTTTGGTGTTTTAGACATGAAGTCCTTGCACATGCCTATGTCCTGAATGGTATTGCCTAGGTTTTCTTCTAGGATTTTTATGGTTTTAGGTCTAATATTTAAGTCTTTAATCCATCTTGAATTAATTTTTGTATAAGGTGTAAGGAAAGGATGCAGTTTCAGCTTTCTACATATAGCTAGCCAGTTTCCCCAGCACCATTTATTAAATAGGGAATCCTTTCCCCATTGCTTCTTTTTGTCAGGCTTGTCAAATATCAGATGGTTGTAGATGTGTGGTGTTATTTCTGAGGGCTCTGTTCTGTTCCATTGGTCTATATCTCTGGTTTGGTACCAGTACCGTGCTGTTTTTGTTACTGTAGCCTTGTAGTATAGTTTGAATTCAGGTAGCATGATGCCTCCAGCTTTTTTCTTTTGGCTTAGGATTGTCTTGGCAATGTGGGCTCTTTATTGGTTCCATATGAACTTTAAAGTAGTTTTTTCCAATTCTGTGAAGAAAGTCATTGGTAGCTTGATGGGGATGGCATTGAATCTATAAAGTACCACGGGCAGTGTGGCCATTTTCACAATATTGATTCTTCCTATCCATGAGCATGGAATGTTCTTCCATTTGTTTGTGTCCTCTTTTATTTTGTTGAGCAGTGGTTTGTAGTTCTCCTTGAAGAGGTCCTTCACATCCCTTGTAAGTTGGATTCCTAGGTATTTTATTCTCCTTGAAGCAATTGTGAATGGGAGTTCACTCATGATTTGGCTCTCTGTTTGTCTGTTATTGGTGTATAGGAATGCTTATGATTTTTGCACATTGATTTTGTATCCTGAGAATTTGCTGAAGTTGCCTATCAGCTTAAGGAGATTTTGGACTGAGACAATGGGGTTTTCTAAATATACAATCATGTCACCTGCAAACAGGGACAATTTGACTCTGTCTTTTCCTAATTGAATGCTATTTATTTCTTTCTCCTATCTGATTGCCCTGGCCATAACTTCCAACACTATGTTGAATAGGAGTGGTGAGAGAGGGCATCACTGTCTTGTGCCAGTTTTCAAAGGGAATGCTTCCAGTTTTTGCCCATTCAGTATGATATTGGCTGTGGGTTTGTCATAGATAGCTCTTACTATTTTGAGATACTTCCCATCAATACCTAATTTATTGAGAGTTTTTAGCATGAAGAGGTGTCGAATTTTGTTGAAGGCCTTTTCTGCATCTATTGAGATAATCTTGTGGTTTTTGTCTTTTGTTCTGTTTATATGATGCATTACGTTTATTGATTTGAATGTTGAACCAGCCTTGCATCCCAGGGATGAAGCCCACTTGATCATGGTGGATAAGCTTTTTGATGTGCTGCTGGATTTGGTTTGCCAGTATTTTACTGAGGATATTTACATCGATGTTCATCAGGGATATTGGTCTAAAATTCTCTTTTTTTGTTGTGTCTCTGCCAGGCTTTGGTATCAGGATGATGTTGGCCTCATAAAATGAGTTAGGGAGGATTCCCTCTTTTCCTATTGATTAGAATAGTTTCAGAAGGAATGGTACCAGATCCTCTTTGTACCTCTGGTAGAATTCAACTGTGATTCCGTCTGGTCCTGGATTTTTTTTGTTGGTAGGCTATTAATTATTGCCTCAATTTCAGAACCTGTTATTGATCTAGTCAGGGATTCAGCTTCTTCCTGGTTTAGTCTTGGAAGGGTGTATGTGTCGAGGAATTTATCCATTTCTTCTAGATTTTCTAGTTTATTTGCACAGAGGTGTTTATATTATTCTCTGATGGTAGTTTGTATTTCTTTGGATCAGTGGTGATATCCCCTTTATCATTTTTTATTGCATCTATTTGATTCTTCTCCATTTTCTTCTTTCTTAGTCTTGCTAGTGGTCTATCAATTTTGTTGATCTTTTCAAAAAACCAGCTCCTGGATTCATTGATCTTTTGAAAGGGTTTTTTTGTGTCTCTATCTCCTTCAGTTCTGCTCTGAACTTAGTTATTTCTTGCTTTCTGCTAGCTTTTGAATGGTTTGCTCTTGTTTCTCTAGTTCTTTTAATTGTGATATTAGTGTGTCAATTTTAGATCTTTCCTGCTTTCTATTGTGGGCATTTAGTGCTATAAATTTCCCTCTACACACTGCTTTAAATGTGTCCCATAGATTCTGGTATGTTGTGTCTTTGTTCTCATTGGTTTCAAAGAACATCTTTATTTCTGCCTTCCTTTCATTATGCACCCAGTAGTTATTCAGGAGCAGGTTGTTCAGTTTCCATGTAGTTGAGCAGTTTTGAGTGAGTTTCTTAATCCTGAGTTCTAGTTTGTTTGCAATGTGGTCTGAGAGTCAGTTTGTTATAATTTCTGTTCTTTTACATTTGCTGAGGACTGCTTTACTTCCAACTATGTGGTCAATTTTGGAATAAGTGTGATGTGGTACTAAGAAGAATGTATATTCTGTTAATTTGGGGTGGAGAGTTCTGTGGATGTCTATTATGTCTGAGTTCAATTCCTGGATATCCTTGTTAACTTTCTGTCTCGTTGATCTGTCTAACGTTGACAGTGGGGTGTTAAAGTCTCCATTATTATTGTGTGGGAGTCTAAGTCTCTTTGTAGGTCTCTAAGGACTTGCTTTATGAATCTGGGTGCTCCTGTATTGGGTGCATATATATTTAAGATAGTTAGCTCTTCTTGTTGAGTTGATCCCTTTACCATTATGTAATGGCCTTATTTGTCTCTTTTGATCTTTGCGGGTTTAGAGTCTGTTTTATCAGAGACTAGGATTGCAACCCCTGCTTTTTTTTTTGTTTTCCATTTGCTTGGTAGATCTTCCTCTATCCCTTTATTTTGAGCCTATGTGTGTCTCTGCACGTGAGATGGGTCTCCTGAATACAGCATGCTGATGGGTCTTGACTCTTTATCCAATTTGCCCGTCTATGTGTTTTAATTGGAGCATTTATCCCATTTACATTTAAGGTTAATATTGTCATGTGTGAATTTGGTCCTGTCATTATGATGTTAGCTGGTTATTTTGCTCCTTAGTTGATGCAGTTTCTTCCTAGCATCGATGGTCTTTACAATTTGGAATGTTTTTGCAGTGGCTGGTACCAGTTGTTCCTTTCCATGTTTAGTGCTTCCTTCAGGAGCTCTTGTAAGGCAGGCCTGGTGGTGGCAAAATCCCTCAGCATTTGTTTTTCTGTAAAGGATTTTATTTCTCCTTCATTTATGAAGCTTAGTTTGGCTGGATATGAAATTCTGGGTTGAAAATTGTTTTCTTTAAGAATGTTGAATATTGGCCCCCACTCTCTTCTGGCTTGTAGAGTTTCTGCTGAGAGATCCAGTGTTAGTCTGATGGGCTTCCCTTTGTGGGTAACCCAACCTTTCTCTCTGGCTGCCCTTAAAATTTTTTCCTCCATTTCAACTTTGGTGAATCTGACGATTATGTGTCTTGGAGTTGCTCTTCTTGAGGAGTATCTTTGTGGCGTTCTCTGTATTTCCTGAATTTGAATGTTAGCCTGTCTTCCTAGGTTGGGGAAGTTCTCCTGGATAATATCCTGAAGAGTGTTTTCCAACTTGGTTCCATTCACCCCATCACTTTCAGGTACACCAGTCAGACACAGATTTAGTCTTTACATGTAGTCCCATATTTCTTGGAGGCTGTGTTCATTTCTTTTTACTCTTTTTTATCTAAACTTCTCTTCTTGCTTCATTTCATTCATTTGATCTTCAATCACTGATACCCTTTTTTCCACTTGATCAAATTGGCTACTGAAGCTTGTGCATATGTCACGTAGTTCTTGTGCCATGGTTTTCAGCTCCATCAGGTCATTTAAGGTCTTCTCTACGCTGTTTATTCTGGTTAGCCATTGGTCTAATCTTTTTTCAAGGTTTTTAGCTTCTTTGCTATGGGTTCGAACATTCTCCTTCAGCTTGGAGAAGTTTGTTATTACCGATCATCTGAAGCCTTCTTCTCTCAACTTGTCAAAGTCATTCTCTGTCCAGCTTTGTTCCATTGCTGAGGAGGAGCTGCATTCCTTTGTAGGAGAAGGGGCGCTCTGATTTTTAGAATTTTCAGCTTTTCTGCTCTGGTTTATCCCCATCTTTGTGGTTTTATCTACCTTTGGTCTTTGATTATGGTGACATACAGATGGGGTTTTGATGTGGATGTCCTTTCTGTTTGTTAGTTTTTCTTCTAACAGTCAGGACCCTCAGCTACAGGTCTGTGGGAGTTTGCTGGAGGTTCACTGCAGACCCTGTTTGCCTGGGTATCACCAGCGGAGGCTGCAGAACAGCAAATATTGCAGAATGGCAAATGTTGCTCTCTGATCCTTCCTCTGGAAGCTTTTTCTCAGAGGGGCACCCAGGCATGTGAGGTGTCAGTGGGCCTCTACTGGGAGGTGCCTCCCAGTTAGGCTACTCAGGGTTCCGGCACCCACTTGAGGAGGCTGGCTGTCTGTTCTCAGATCTCAATTACTGTGCTGGGAGAACCACTACTCTCTTCAAAGCTGTCAGGCAGGGACATTAAGTCTGTAGAAGTTTCTTCTGCCTTTTGTTCAGCTATGCCCTGTCCCCAGAGGTGGAGTCTACAGAGGCAGGCAGGCCTCCTTGAGCTGCAGTGGGCTCCACCCTGTTGGAGCTTCCAGGCAGCTTTGTTTACCTACTCAAGCCTCAGCAATGGCGGGCACCCCTCCCCCAGCCCCGCTGCCACCTTGCAGTTCGATCTGAGACTGCTGTGCTAGCAATGAGGGAGGCTTTGTGGGTGTGGGACCCTCCGAGCCATGCGCGGGATATAATCTCCTGGTGTGCCATTTGCTAAGACTGTTGGAAAAGCACAGTATTAGGGTGGGAGTGACCCGATTTTCCAGGTGCCATCCATCATGGCTTCCCTTTGCTAGGAAAGGGAATTCCCTGACCCCTTGCACTTCCTGGGTGAGGCGATGCCTCGCCCTGCTTTGGCTCACACTCCGTGGGCTGTACCCACTGTCCTGCACCCACTATCCAACACTCCCCAGTAAGATGAACCCGGTACCTCAGTTGGAAATGCAGAAATCACCCGTCTCTGTGTCATTCACGCTGGGAGCTGCAAACTGGAGCTGTTCCTATTTGGCCATCTTGGAACCTTCTGGATTCTTATACTATTGTCTGTAGCTCTATTATAGAACTCAACACATTACAGTCATCTCTTGGTATACAGGAGGGATTGGTTCCAGGACCTTCTGAGCATACCTAAATCCAGACATACTGAAGTCCCACAGTTGCTCCTGTGGAACCCCTTTATATGAGAAGTTGGCTCTTTATGTATGCAGCTTTTGGATCCCATGAATACTTCAATCCAGGTGTTGGGTTGAAAGAAATCTGTGTATAAGTAGACCTGTACAGTTTGAGCCCGTGTTGTTCAAAGGTCAACTGTATATCACAGCCATAGAAACTAACAGACATCACTGCTTGTTGGATGAATGAACTAGGATAAAACCAGTGCTTAAATGAATTTAGGAAAAATCTCAACTAAATTAAAAAAAAAAACACCAAAAACCTTACACTCTGATCAGTTTGCTCATGCTCATTCCATCTAATGCATTAACATGAAGTCATGGGCTGAGTTAATAGGAGCTGTAGGGAAAAAAATGAGAAAGAACGTAAAAAAGGAAAAAGGGAAGGGAGGGAGAGAAGAAAAACAGAAAAAAGAGAGTGGGGAAGATAAGGAAAAAGAACAGAAAAATATTTTGGAGAATGGGATGATTTTTATTTAAAAATTATGTGCAGGTTTAATGGGAAGAAATATTCCCAAAGGGAAATTAGCAGATTTTAATGAAATAAATATTAAATTATAATAATTATCCTATGTAAATTATTTCAATTCTTTTACATATGATAATGGAGATGTTGTATTATTAAGTGAGTATGATTCTGATTCAGGTGGTCTGTAGACTATACATTGAGAAACACCGAATTAAAAAACTAGTGTTGATAAAGCAAAACGGACAACAGCAACAACAACGACAAAAACCGGGGCCGGGCACAGTGGCTTATGCCTATAATCCCAGCATTTTGGGAGGCCAAGGTGGGGGTTGGATCACTTGAGGTTAGGAGTTCAAGAACAGCCTGGCCAACACGGTGAAATCCTGTCTCTACTAAAAATACAAAAAAAAAAAAAAAAATAGCTGGGTATGGTGGCACGTGCCTGTAATCCCTGCTACTCAGGAGGCTGAGGCAGGAGAATTGCTTAAACCTGGGAGGTGGAGGTTGCAGTGAGCCGAGATTGTGCCACTGCACTCCAGCCTAGGTGAGAGAAAACAACAGCAAAAACATCTGCATAATAGGAGTACTAACTATGAAGTGAAAACATTTTTTATAGTAATTCTACCAAGTGTAATAATGCACTCTCCTAAGTTACCAAGCAGTGAAAACATCCCCATAGTTATATCCTGGGAGGAATGGAAGTAAATTTGTTCCTTGGGGAAGAAAAGAGAGTCATTTACCCAGTTACGTTAGTCCATAGTACTTAATTTTCTTACAATCTAACCTAACCTCATCTTTAATACATAGACAGAAAACTAGGTTAATTATGAATAAGGCCAGAAACACGTCTAACATTATAAAACAGTATTACTAATAAAAGGGGAGTTTGTTTGGGAGGAGAGACCAATTCTAATGATCAATCCTTTGTTGAGATTGACACTTGCACCTGGGATGTAAACTTCTTAAATCAGAAGTGAAACTATTTCTCTAAGTCTCATTCTTCTTCTTGATTATTCAAAAAGGATCGACAGCTGTCTGCACAGTAAGAAAAGACTGCATGAAAGTTTGGAAAAAGCACAGGTGTAGGAGTCAAATTGTCCTGGGGTTGAACAACTGTTTGTCCTTAAGCAAATTATTTAAATTCTCTGTACATAGGTTTCCTCCTGTGTTACACAGGCAATTGAAATATTTCTATCACAGGTTTATTTTGGAATAAAAAGTGGAATAATGCATAGATTCTTTTGCAGCTTGTTTGTTATCAATGTGTCACTGAGCCTATATTATAAAAATCATAAGATGTTTGTTTTACTTATTTTCCTTTCTTTTTGTCCTTTTCTGGCTCCATGTAAGAGTACTTGCACGTAGTCATTTCAGTAGAGGGTAGTCACGAATAATTGATAACTTCATATCTTGACCCCTGTGAGCTGCTCACAGATTGATCAACTTGTTTTTCTTTCAAAGAACAATGATCCTTAGGTCAGTCAGACATCCTTGATGACATCAGAAGTTGATGGATCCAGGGATGCAAGCAGATTTGATCATCTGGGAATCTCACCTCCCGCATATCTACCTTACTCATAAGAGCCCTCAGTTATGTTCAAAGACAGGCCGGACTTGTGAGTTTGCCTCTACTGTCCTCACACTTCATCCAAATCAAATAAACCTTTTTCTGCTTCTAAGCACTGATGTGTCAGTGCACTAGGTACTGAGACCTAGCTTTTGGGGTTCTACAACAAATGCATGAGTCATACATTCAGGATTAAACCAAATGACTTTAGTCACCTCTAGCAAAAAAAAAAAAAAAAAAAATTCTTGAATGAAGCAAGTTAAATTACTTATGAAAGTTGTGTTTATCCTCAAATATTATCATCCCTCTTATTCTCTCTACTATTAACAAATGCAAGCAAAGCAAAAGCTAATCATCAAGAGCCATCATTTCACCCTTCAAATTTCATACAGTATATTCTTCTTTGGCATAAATAAAGGACAAATGGGCATATTTACCATCAGTATTTTTAATACAGAAAAATGTGACAAAGTAACATTTTCTTTTAAAACCATGCTACTTACATTCAAAATAAAGATATCATTTTTAAAAAATTGAGAATAGAAAATGACTATTCATCACATCTTATGGGTAAATCAATAAAATGCTCATGTAATCTGAAAGGATTCACACATCTGATTCAATTTGGACTAAACCTTGATCTTACTTGTAAAGGCCTAACAAATACCTTGGCCAGAATTTTGTTTCCAATTATAAGCTACGGAAATTAGTTTCACTTCTCAGCAGCATCTATTTTGTGGACTCAGCAGAAGCATTAACGTTCCATTTTTTAAAAAAGAAAATAATCAATATCCATAACACATAGAGAGAATGGGTCATTCTCCCATCTGTTAGGACATTTTACATGAGAAATAACACCACAGTTTGGATAAAAGAAAAATTCTACTCACTCCTCAAAACAGCCAGATTTATGAGACTTTCAAATCTCACTAAACAACCAAAGTAGGGGAAAATCGTGAGAAAATGTCTCCTCTAAGATTTAATTTTGTTTGTATTTGTTTCCATAATTGTGAAAAATATTCATCCATTTGCATGATCGACTATTATTTTAAAGCAAATAAAAGAGGCCAGCTATACCTGAATTTCCCACTGAACATTTTTAAACTTTGGAAAATGAGCATGGGTTTAAGTGAATAAATTAGTCTAAATATTGAGTCTAATGAAATAATTAAATTATTTAAGTTATGTTTAAATTTAAATAATTTTAAAGATTTGATCCATGCCAAAGAGGTTGAATTTGTTATTTTAGTTGAATATATTCAGTCAAAATCCAAACCTCTGGTAAAAATGTTATTCTAAAATAGATAAGATATATATACGCACACAACACACACACACACACACACACACACACACTATATAGAATTAGGTTTTAACCTCACAGATTTATACATACACATATTGTATATATAGCATAAATTATATTTTAGCTTCAAAATTGAAAAGATAATACCTTAGAACATTTATATATAGTAAATCAATGTGATTATAATATTCTCAGAATTATTTCCTGATAGCAATCACTTTCTGTCCACATCTTTCTTTCAAATTTGAAATTTTTGAGAGTTTAAATAGAAATACAAAGCCATCTTATCAAACAAAGAGTCTCTGAAGAGTCAATTTTAGGTACAAGTGCAAATCCTCTGCTATTGCAACTCAGTGTATTTAAGTGGAGCTTAAATGAACGAGTTGGAGGTGGGGAGGAAAGAAGGGCGTGAGTAGCACGTGCTGCAGAGCTGGCTGCCTGAGTGCCCAGCTCCCATTCCAGTCTGCTGCTTATCATGTGTGACTGGGAAAGTGACTAAAATCTCTCCAAGTCTCATTTCCACATCAGTAAAATGGTGATAATAATGTCTAAGGAGTTGTGGTGATTCGAGAAGATAAATTAGTACTTGGCGTTTACTTAGTGCTTGGGTTATAATGTTATTTTAAAAGACCGAGAATGGGCCCAGTGAGGTGGCTTACGCCTGTAATCCCAACACTTTGGGAGGCTGAGGCAGGTGGATCACGAGGTCAAGAGATCGAGACCATCCTGGCCAACATGGTGAAGCCCCGTCTCTACTAAAAATATAAAAATTAGCTGGACATGGTAGCATGTGTCTGTAGTCTCAGCTACTGGGGAGGCTAAGGCAGAAGAATCACTTGAACCTGGGAGGCAGAGGTTGCAGTGAGCTGAGATTGCGCCACTGCACTCCAGCCTGGTGACAGAGCCAGATTTCGTCTCAAAGAAAAAAAAAAAAGAGAGAGAGAGAGAATGAAGGAATAGTGTGAAGATGACACCCATGATCTTTACCATCAATGACAACATGTAACTGGGAGAAAAGCCTAAAGTTTGCTCTTCTATTTCTATGCCCTTGGCCTCTCAAAGGCACTCCAAGGTGGGTTAAAGCCAGGGACCCTGGTGAACCGTAATATTAGGGGCTGGAGACTCAGCACTCCAAAGGAAAGGTTAAACCCTACAGTTCTGTGAGGCATGTTGACCTTGGATTTCCTCTTGCTGGGTTGATTTTCTCTCTAGGAACTTGTCTCTTGTATGACTGGTGTGGTAAGAGAAGCCCCCAGGTGTCCTCTTGCTCCTCAGAGTACATCTTCCTATCCTCCTCTCTTGATGGCTCCTTCAGAACTGACCTTTCCTATCAGAATGCCAGCCCATAGTCTAAAGAAAGGAGTTTCTGCAATTCACACATGGTCTATCCTAGCTTACCAGGGCAAAACATCCCCTGTCAGAGTTTAAGGCCAAAGCAAGCCCTTACTAGTAAAATCAAAATATGCCAGGTTCCGGTAGCCTTTGAGTATAAGTAACATGAACATTAGTATTAAATATTCAAACACCGTTCCGCCAATAGAGACATGCAAAACTTTAACCCCTATATGGAGTCACATTCAAAGTAGTGTCTCCCATTTGACCTGATGTAATTGGCTTCCTGCGAGCCATTTGGAGGACGCATCTGATGCTACTGCCCTCCAAGCAAATGCTGTTTTTTGCTGTGACTGCTTTGCAGACTCAGTTGAAACGTGTACTGTTTTATGCAGAAATACAGAGTCCACGTTTTCCACTCCACTTTATAAACTTCGGATTCCGGGACCCAAAGTAGAACTGCCCTGCCCTAAGTTTCTCAAGGGCATTCCCAAATGGCCTAGGTTTCCTAAACAGATGGCACAATATGTTCACATTCTTGTAATATACATAGGGTGAGGTCCAGAGTGCCAGACGTCAAACTTGATCAATGGGTTCCTGTATGTAAAGGGGTTTCAGGATTTTTTTTCATTTTTTTTCTTTGCACTTTGACTTATTGTTGGGAATATTAGTTCTAATTAGCTTACTTTATAACCAAAAAGAAAATACAGCTATATTCATTGAACTAAAAGGTTTTCTCACTGCTGTTCTCCCTCCAGTCTGGAGGACTCAGAACTAGTCCTGTAGGTCAGTTGGGGAAGAAATGCTCTTCTGTCCTGCACTGTTATCATCACCACCTCAGGAAGAGCAGTGCAAGCCTCCTTTCTCCTTCTTTACAAAAATCCAAAGACAAAAATGGAATTACATGCAGCACAAATTTTAAACTGGAACTATATCCACCGGACCCATTCAGTTGCCTCGTTTTGGGGTTCAACTTCATATCTGTAACTTTAGTTCATCATTCCTGGCTTTTTGTCAGGTTTCAGTCTTATAACTGATTGGCTAGTCTTAGGTTTGGATCAACCATAAACTTGGTATGCACAATTTATGTTTCCTTATACACTATCAATAAAAGTATAGATCAAATTAAATCTCAGAGTTCAATGGCCCACTATCAGTGAATTTACTAATTGGGTCGTTCGAACAGATACAAATCCTCTTATCTTTACTATCATCCTGTGTAATCTTTTTTCCTTTATTCATGATAGAGTGTCATGAGAAACTGTGCTAACTACCTTGCTAACTTAAGGTTAAATGAACCATTCTAGCAAGCCGTGAAATAAAGGAAAATTAACTTCATTTCTCATAATTTTTGTCCAGAGAACACTAGCTAACCATTATTGGTTACTGCTTTATTCTCTAAGTGCTACAAAATTCAATCGAGAATATCTCCAAAAATCAGAAACTGTCCAGAGTTTTTGACATTCACTTTATTGTCTTATTTCAAATCACAAACCTATTTGCCCAGCTCCACTCTCCTGACATCTCTTTGTTTACATGATTTCTGAAAAGTAAACATTGGTTTAAGCCATCACAATCACATTTCTAAGTTAGAATACAAGACGTATTTGGACTTGGAGATGTGAACTTATCTTGAACACTCAAGATTCACCCATACATATTTTATCATTTTTATTTTACAGATTATTCTCTTTGAACGAGTGTGCTCCCTAACATTTTTGGACCCTGACCCAAGATTACAATTGGAGGTCCACATATCACAAGTACATCTTTAAAACATCCTGAAAAGCCGAGTTCAAATTTAAAATTTCCAGGCCCTTCAGAATTCTATTACCTCTTCCCACCCCAGATCTGTCTGTATCAGAGTTCCCACAACCCATGCACATATGTATAAACAACTTCTCCCACATGTAAGAAGCCACCCCAGGGAAACTGAACCCAGGGAAGAAGACTGAATATGTCCTCAGATGTGCTTGGGACTATTTGGTCATGAATTCTGGAGCATGAACAGAAGAGAGGGCATGAGCTCCAGTGTGGAGAGGCCTCTCTTGTCCAGGCCTAAAAATGGTACTGCCTTTGCAGTTGAATGGTGCATCTTCCTCATTGGTGTCTACCAATGCCAACCTTTAATTCTTTTATTGTTCTGGATAATTTCCCTCTAAATATATCTGGAAATTGATGTTTCCTTTAGAATTTTTTTTTTATACTTTAAGTTCTAGGGTACATGTGCACTACATGCAGGTTTGTTACATAGGTATACATGTGCCATGTTGGTGTGCTGCCCCCTTTAACTCATCATTTACATTAGGTATATCTCCTAATGCTATCCCTCCTCCCTTCCCCCACCCCATGACAGGCTCCGGTGTTTGATGTTCCCCACCCTGTGTCCAAGTGTTCTCATTGTTCAAATCCCATCTGTGAGTGAGAACATGAGGTGTTTGGTCTTCTGTCCTTGCAATAGTTTGCTCAGATGATAGTTTCCAGCTTCATCCATGTCCCTTCAAAGGACATGAACTCATCATTTTTTATGGCTACATAGTATTCCATGGTGTATATGTGCCACATTTTCTTAATCCAGCCTATCATTGATGGACATTTGAGTTGGTTCCAAGTCTTTGCTATTGTGAATAGTGCTGCAATAAACATATGTGTGCATGTGTCTTTATAGCAGCATGTTTTATAATCCTTTGGGTATATACCCAGTAATGGGATGGCTGGGTCAAATGGTATTTCTAGGTCTAGATCCTTGAGGAATCGCCACACTGTCTTCCACAATGGTTGAACTAGTTTACAGCCCCACCAACAGTGTAAAAATGTTCCTATTTTTCCACATCCTCTCCAGCACCTGTTGTTTCCTGACTTTTTAATGATAGCTATTCTAACTGGTGTGAGATGGTATCTCACGGTGGTTTTGATTTGCATTTCTCTGATGACCAGTGATGATGAGCATTTTTTCATGTGTCTGTTGGCTGCATAAATGTCTTCTTTTGAGAAGCATCTGTTCATATCCTTTGCCCACTTTTTGATGGGGTTGTTTGATTTTTTCTTGTAAATTTGTTTAAGTTCTTCATAGATTCTGGGTATTAGTCCTTTGTCAGACGAGTAGGTTGCAAAAATTTTCTCCCATTCTGTAGGTTGCCTGTTCACTCTGATGGTAGTTTCTTTTGCTGTGCAGAAGCTCTTTAGTTTAACTAGATCCCATTTGTCAATTTTGGCTTTTGTTGCTATTGCTTTTGGTGTTTTAGTCATGAAGTCCTTGCCCATACCTATGTCCTGAATGGTATTGCCTAGGTTTTCTTCTAGGGTTTTTTATGGCTTTAGGTCTAAGATTTAAGTCTTTAATCTATCTTGAATTAATTTTTGTATAAGATGTAAGGAAGGAATCCAGTTTCAGCTTTCTATATATGGCTAGCCAGTTTTCCCAACACCATCTATTAAATAGGGAATCCTTTCCCCATTGCTTATTTTTGTCAGGTTGGTCAAAGATCAGATGGTTGTAGATGTGTGGTATTATTTCCAGGGGCTCTATTCTGTTCCGTTGGTCTACATCTCTGTTTTGGTACCAGTACCATGCTGTTTTGGTTACTGTAGCCTTGTAGTATAGTTTGAAGTCAGGTAGCATGATGCCTCCAGCTTTGTTCTTTTGGCTTAGGATTGCCTTGACAATGTGGGCTCTTTTTTGATTCCACATGAACTTTAAAGTAGTTTTTTCCAATTCTGTGAAGAAAGTCAATGGTAGCTTGATGGGGATGGCATTGAATCTATAAAGTACCATGGGCAGTATGGCCATTTTCACGATATTGATTCTTCCTATCCATGAGCATGGAATGTTCTTCCATTCGTTTGTGTCCTCTTTTATTTCGTTGAGCAGTGGTTTGTAGTTCTCCTTGAAGAGGTCCTTCACGTCCCTTGTAAGCTGGATTCCTAGGTATTTTATTCTCTTTGAAGCAATTATGAATGGGACTTCACTCATGATTTGGTTCTCTGTTTGTCTGTTATTGGTGTATAGGAATGCTTGTGATTTTTGCACATTGATTTTGTATCCTGAGAATTTGCTGAAGTTGCTTATCAGCTTAAGGAGATTTTGGGCTGAGACAATGGGGTTTTCTAAATATACAATCATGTCATCTGCAAACAGGGACAATTTGACTTCCTCTTTTCCTAAATGAATACCCTTTATTTCTTTCTCTTGCCTGATTGCCCTGGCCAGAACTTCCAACACTATGTTGAATAGGAGTGGTGAGAGAGGGCATTCTTGTCTTGTGCCAGTTTTCAAAGGGAATGCTTCAGTTTTTGCCTATTCAGTATGATATTAGCTGTCGGTTTGTCATAAATAGCTCTTATTATTTTGAGATACATCCCATCAATACCTAGTTTATTGAGAGTTTTTAGCATGAGGAGCTGCTGAATTTTGTTGAAGGCCTTTTCTGCATCTATTGAGATAATTATGTGGTTTTTGTCTTTGGTTCTGTTTATATGATGCATTACGTTTAATGATTTGCATATATTGAACCAGCCTTGCATCCCAAGGATGAAGCCAACTTGATCGTGGTGGATAAGCTTTTTGATGTGCTGCTGGATTTGGTTTGCCAGTAGTTTATTGAGGATTTTTGCATCGATGTTCATCAGGGATATTGGTCTAAAATTCTCTTTTTTTGTTATGTCTCTGCCAGGCTTTGGTATCAGGATGATGTTGGCCTCATAAAATGAATTAGGGAGGATTCCCTCTTTTTCTAATGATTGGAATAGTTTCAGAAGGAATGGTACCAGATCCTCTTTGTACCTCTGGTAGAATTCGGCTGTGAATCCATCTGGTCCTGGACTTTTTTTTGTTGGTAGGCTATTAATTATTGCCTCAATTTCAGAACCAGTTATTGGTCTATTCAGGGATTCAACTTCTTTCTGGTTTAGTCTTGGGAGGGTGTATGTGTCAAGGAATTTATCCATTTCTTCTAGATTTCCTAGTTTATTTGTGTAGAGGTGCTTATAGTGTTCTCTGATGGTAGTTTGTATTTCTGTGGGTGATGATATCCCCTTTATCATTTTTATTGCATCTATTTGATTCTTCTCTCTTTTCTTCTTTATTAATCTTGCTAGTGGTCTATCAATTCTGTAGATCTTTTCAAAAAACCAGCTCCTGGATTCATTGATTTTTTGAAGGGTTTTTTATGTCTCTATCTCCTTCAGTTCTGCTCTGATCTTAATTACTTCTTGCTTTCTGCTAGCTTTTGAATGTGTTTGCTCTTGCTTCTCTAGTTCTTTTAATTGTGATATTAGGGTGTCAATTTTAGATCTTTCCTGCTTTCTCTTGTGGGCATTCAGAGCTATAAATTTTCCTCTACACACAGCTTTAAATGTGTCCCAGAGATTCTGGTATGTTGTGTCTTTGTTCTCATTGGTTTCGAAGAACATCTTTATATCTGCCTTCATTTCGTTATGTACCTAGTAGTCATTCAGGAGCAGGTTCTTCATTTTCCATTAGTTGAGTGGTTTTGAGTGAGTTTCTTAATCCTGAGTTCTAGTTTGATTGCACTGTGGTCTGAGAGACAGTTTGTTATAATTTCTGTTCTTTTACATTTGCTGAGGAGTGCTTTGCTTCCAACTATGCGGTCAATTTTGGAATAAGTGTGATGTGGTGCTCAGCAGAGTGTACATTCTGTTGATTTGGGGTGGAGAGTTCTGTAGATGTCTATTAGGTCTGCTTGGTGAATTCAATTCCTGGATATCCTTATTATCTTTCTGTCTTGTTGATCTGTCTAATGTTGACAGTGGGGTGTTAAAGTCTCCCATTATTATTGTGTGAGATTCTAAGTCTCTTTGTAGGTCTCTAAGGACTTGCTTTATGAATCTGGGTGCTCCTGTATTGGGTGCATATATATTTAGGTTAGCTCTGCTTGTTGAATTGATCCCTTTATCATTATGTAATGGCCTTCTTTGTCTTTTTTGATCTTTGTTGGTTTAAAGTCTGTTTTATTAGAGACTTGATTGCTATCCCTGCTTTTTTTTATTTTCCATTTGCTTGGTAGATCTTCCTCCATCCCTTTATTTTGAGCCTATGTGTGTCTCTGCATGTGAGATGGGTCTCCTGAATACAGCACACTGATGGGTCTTCACTCTTTACCCAATTTGCCCGTCTATGTCTTTTAATTGGAGCATTTAGCCCATTTACCTTTAAGGTTAATATTGTTATGTGTGAATTTGATCCTGTCATTATGATGTTAGCTGGTTAGTTTGCTTGTTAGTTGATGCAGTTTCTTCCTAGCATTTATGGTCTTTACAATTTGGCATGTTGTTGCAGTGGCTGGTATCAGTTGTTCCTTTCCATGTTTACTGCTTCCTTCAGGAGCTCTTGTAAGGCAAGCCTGGTGGTGAGAAAATCTCTCAGCATTTGTTCGTCTGTAAAGGATTTTATTTCTCCTTCACTTATGAAGCTTAGTTTGACTGGATATGAAATTCTGGGTTGAAAATTCTTTTCTTTAGGAATGTTGAATATTGGCCCCCACTCTCTTCTGGCTTGTAGAGTTTCTGCTGAGAGATACACTATTTGTCTGATGGGCTTCCCTTTGTGGGTAACCCGACCTTTCTCTCTGGCTGCCCTTAACACTATTTCCTTCATTTCAACTTTGGTGAATCTGACAATTATGTGTCTTGGAGTTGATCTTCTCGAGGAGTATCTTCATGGTGTTCTCTGTATTTCCTGAATTTGAATGTTGGCCTGCCTCACTAGGTTGGGATAGTTCTCCTGGATAGTATCCTGAAGAGTGTTTTCCAAGTTGGTTCCATTCACCCCATCACTTTCAGGTACACCAATCAGACTTAGATTTGGTCTTTTCACCTAGTCCCATATTTCTTGGAGGTTTTCTTCATTTCTTTTTACTCTTTTTTCTCTAAACTTCTCTTCTCTCTTCATTTCATTCATTTGATCTTCAGTCACTGATACTCTTTCTTCCACTTGATCAAATCAGCTACTGAAGCTTGTGCCTGTGTCATGTAGTTCTTGTGCCATGGTTTTCAGCTCCATCAGGTCATTTAAGGTCTTCTCTACGCTGTTTATTCTGGTTAGCCATTCGTCTAATCTTTTTTCAAGGTTTTTAGCTTCTTTGCTATGGGTTCGAACATTCTCCTTTAGCTTGGAGAAGTTTGTTATTACCGATCATCTGAAGCCTTCTTCTCTCAACTCGTCAAAGTCATTCTCCATCCAGATTTGTTCCATTGCTGAGGAGGAGCTGCATTCCTTTGGAGAAGAGGCGCTCTGATTTTTAGAATTTTCAGCTTTTCTGCTCTGGTTTATCCCCATCTTTGTGGTTTTATCTACCTTTGGTCTTTGATGATGGTGACATACAGATGGGGTTTTGGTGGGGATGTCCTTTCTGTTTGTTAGTTTTCCTTCTAACAGTCAGGACCCTCAGCTGCAGGTCTGTGGGAATTTGCTGGAGGTTCACTCCAGACCCTGTTTGCCTGGGTATCACCAGCAGAGGCTGCAGAAAAGCAAATATTGCAGAACGGCAGATGTTGCTGCCTGATCCTTCCACTGGAAGCTTCGTCTCAGAGAGGCACCCAGCTGTATGAGGTGTCATTCGGCCCCTACTTGGAGGTGTCTCCCAGTTAGGCTACTCAGGGTTCCGGCACCCACTTGAGGAGGCAGTCTGTCCGTTCTCAGATCTCACACTCTGTGCTGGGAGAACCACTACTCTCTTCAAAGCTGTCAGAGAGGGACATTAAGTCTGCAGAAGTTTCTTCTGCCTTTTGTTCAGCTATGCCCTGCCCCCAGAGATGGAGTCTACAGAGGCAGGCAGGCCTCCTTGAGCTGCAGTGAGCTCCACCCTGTTGGAGCTTCCAGGCAGCTTTGTTTATCTACTCAAGCCTCAGCAATGGTGGGCACCCCTCCCCCAGCCTCGCTGCCAAGTTGCAGTTCGATCTCAGACTGCTGTGCTTGCAGTGAGTGAGGCGCCGTGGGCATGGGACCCTCCAAGCCATGCATGGGATATAATCTCCTGGTGTGCCATTTGCTAAGGCCATTGGAAAAGTGCAGTATTAGGGTGGGAGTGTCCCGATTTTCCAGGTACCATCTGTCAAGGCTTCCCTTTGCTAGGAAAGGGAATTCCCCGACCCCTTGCACTTCCCGGGTGAGGCGATGCCCCACCCTGCTCTGTGGGCTGCACCCACTGCCTGACAAGCCCCAGTGAGATGAACCCAGTACCTCAGTTGGAAATGCAGAAATCACCGGTCTTCTGCATCGCTCATGCTGGGAGTTTCAGACTAGAGCTGTTCCTATTTGGCCATCTTGGAACCTCTCCTTTAGAATTTTACATAATGCTTATTCTGGGCTTTCTCCCCTTGAACATTCTTATGGATTTAAGGACCTCTTCTCACTCACTCTTCTTCATTATTTATGTCACTTTCAAATTTTATATATGACTCCCCCCATACAATTAGACACACAGATAAACTACAACCGCTTTATACTATTTTCCAGAAGAGTTGATACACACCAATTAATATTTAAGTATCTGGCTTCCAATCCTCCACCTACCATTCACTAGTGATGTCATCTCAAGCTCTCTGGCTACATTTATTATTTTGTGCAAAATAAAAATAATGATAATGATCATGGCATTTTCACATGATTGTTTTAAGGATAAAATTAAGAGAATATATGAGAAAGTAATATTTGGATACTATAAAATATCACATAAATGATTGGAATTATTGTGGCTACCACGATAAACTTGTTCTTAATGATTAAATACCATTGCTTTTCAATTCCCTGTTCACCTACTTTTGGAGAATCAACTTTCTATTTTATTTAAAAATTCATCTGTTTATTCTTAGAATACATGAATATTATTTAACTATCAACAGAAGTGTGGAGCTGTTCTTACTGACCTATTTATTAATGTGGAATACCAATTAAACCAAATGTACAAATAACAAAAATTCAGAAGAAAGGACAGAAATATTACTAATAAGCCTCCATGATTCTACTCTGATTTATCCTGTGCCATATATATTATTGTTTATGCTAAAACAATCTATGTATTTGCAGTTAATTTTTTATTCATATTTGTTGCTACTGATCCTGAACTTAATTGTAAATTCCTTGAGAGAAAGGTTTTCTTTAATATGTCCTTGCTTCCCTCTCTTTTACAACAGAGTGCTTAGAATATAACTTCTTCGTAAATGCTGATGAAACCAACAGAGTTTAAACACAAAGATGGTCTTCCACATTCTACAACGTGGACTTTAGGTCTCCTGGTCCTGACTAAAGACATGTGCGAATAAAAATGAAAACGTATATGGGAAAATTTGCCTTTCAAATATTTGGCAAAGATTTCTGGGTGCTTGTCCAAGATATTTTTGGTTATACATTCCCTGTTAGTCCTTCACATTTCTTGTGACTAGTAAATTATGGAGTTTGTCCAGGAAAGGTTTTCTTAGTTGATCCTTACATTGGACGACCAATATTTATAAATGAGGAACCTCAACTGCGTCATTTCCATAGCTACAGACCAAAATATATCTATTTTCTAATTTCATTCATGAACTTTTTCCTAACCACTCATGTTCTCTCAAGCATAGAGTTAATTCGATGTTTCTAACTAACCCTGATAAACATTGAAGAGTTAATAATGCTCAGTGTTTACATAATCACTTAATTTAGGAAAAGATGTTTATTTTGTTATGGTCCATTACCATCTGGGACTAACAGGGCGATTTTGCTATGATACCACAGACTTGGTCCCTTTTTCTCTCACAAAGGCGCCATAAAAGGTGGCAATACTTTATTAGAAGATGCCTAGAATAAAGAAGTTATTTTAATATGTTAAAGCAAAGACAGAAAGGCAAAGTTAGACAAGACATTTTAAAACATTATCAACTTTTTTCTGCCAATTCTAACAATGCTAGAAGTAACAAACTGTAAAGTGTTTGCAGTCTGGAGTATTGAAAATCTCAGCCTAATCCAACTTTTAAGGAAAAGGTCTTTATGTGGATCCAAATAAACTTGTGTAGAGGTGGCTATAAAGAAGTTCATTAATTACAAATGACTTAAAACATGATAGCAATGCTTCCTATTTAACTTTGGATAAAAAAGACATGGAACACATAAGAAACAGAACTGTGAGAGGCAATGGAGGGAAGGCCTCCTGGCTTCTATTCCCCAGATTCTGCAAACCACTTGTCTGTTTAGTGTTGCTATAAAGGAATACCTGAGGCTGGGTGACTTGTAGAGGAGTTTATTTAGCTTATGACTTTTCTGGCTGAAAAACTGCGCATCTGGTGAAAGCCTCAGGCTGTGTCCACTCATGGCAGGAGGCAAAGGGGAGCCAGTGTGTGCAGAGATCACATGGTGAGGGAGGGAGTGAGAGAGAAAGGGGGAGGGGTGCCAGGCTCTTTCCAACAACCAGCTCTCAAGGGAACTAATCAAGTGAGCACTCACTCATTACTGCGAGGACAGCACCCAGCTATTCATGAGGGATTTTCTCCCATGATCCAAATGCCTGCCATTAGGCCCCACCTTGTGCAGTGGGGACCAAATTTCAACATGACAACTGGGGGTACAAACATCCAAACTATAGCACCAATCTTTGAGAATTGCCTGATTAAGCTCTGAACTTTGCTCACAGATAAATATAGGATCACTAGTTGTAAGATCAGTCATTCTTTGGGCTGATAAAGGCCAGAGAGTCCTTTTGTGTAAAGCATTCCACTAAGTCCTTAAGGAAATGCTCAATGTCAAGTGTCTCCTGTTTATCCACTTTTATCTTAAAAGGAAAATGTACCCTTTATACTCCCTTTAAATTTGTCCCATTTCTAAGACAGCAGAATTTTCAGAATTCTCTTTACAATCATTGAAGCACAGCTTGAATCCCTGAAATGTGTCAGTATGCATATGGGGACCAGGCATGGAGGGAAGTACAGTGTTCATTTGATGGGAAAAAGCTGTACAAGGTAAGAGTTAAGCTTTTGATTTAATCATGCCAAACATTCAATCTTCATAATTTCAGTTACACAATATATTTTTGTCTGAATAATCTCTACTTGGCTTTGTGTTCTGTAAATATGATATTGCCAACTAAAAATTACTATCTTTTAAATACTATATGTGCTGGCTGACATTAGCAAAATATTGCCTGGTAGGTAATGGGCTTACCCTTATAACAAAAAATTTAAGGTGCCTGAGGGAATATCTAAATTGTTTAATGTGGCTTTATGTGTGATTCTCAAATGCAGACACCTCATACTTTTACTTACACGTATACCATTCTACAGCATGGATGAGAAATCATGTTTATAATTCATACATTAGCCATTGAAAATTAATTGTACATTTTAAATATATATTGCCAAGCTAAAATTGGCAACCAAATAAATGCTTAAATCACTAGTCTTATAAGAAGCACTTTCCCCTGGTGAATGGGTTAAACTGCTGCTGTCAGATTGAATATAATTAGTCCTGCTGATATGCAAAGAATTGCTCTGTCAGGAAATGTCACTGCCATTGAGTACTGTTCCTTGTCTGCATTCCATTTTCTGTCTGGCTCAGAAAACTTTAATAACAGGTTGGAATTCACATGTAAAATTTTAACCAATTTTCATAAAAATACCTTATTTCATTTTCATTTTGCTCTCATATAATCTTTGGTTGTCATAAAGTAGGATACTAAACACATCTTATTTCCTTAACTTTTATTGCCTTTTCTCCTTTGAAGGTAGACATTTAGGGTTCATTTTTTCCCTTAGTACTTTTCAAATTTTTAATGGAAGTTTAAATTTCATTGAAAATGACTAAAGAAGAGAAAGGGCAGTGAGATGAAGAAAGTTGAAGAAACACATGTGAGCAAAGTTACTTCCCCTATGTCTTCAAGGAGAGGAGACTTCTTTAATGCCCCAGGAACGCACAACTAGTTCCTAAATTTTTTGAATTGCCTCTAAACCGTAGAAATTGTGCTTTATAGAGTATTGCTAATCAGGGCCTCGTGCTGTCAGGAGAGTCAGATGTTTCTATTACATAACCTGCTTCCGTATAAATCTAGAATCTCTCTCCAGTGACTTCAAAATCCTTTGTAGGAAACTTGAGGTCTGAAGAGCAGAGATATTTTAATCTCGTCTTTTAGTTAAAGTATATAATTTTGAAAAAGGAAAGATGATATTGGGTTTGAAAAATTGGTTCCACAGAGTAGAAGAAAAGGACAACACTTCCTACATTAGGTTCATGACACAAAATTAAGGACTCCTGGCAAGTGGCAGTGAAGAATTAAGAAGAGTGCTTTGTGAGGAAGACCATTAGTCAAGGAGCTCTTAAAGGAAATTTGAGGGACTGAGGGAAATATAGAGTTGGAATTGTGAAATGTTGATGGACAGAAACAAAAGGGGGTGGTGGCTGATATTTGGATATTCTGGAAGGAATCAACAAGAAGGTGGATAGGATGTTGTCTGTGGTTTCCAATGTTTATAAAGTAATGCACAGAGAATGAATAATAAATGGCCTTGAAATTTTAACACAAGAAGAGAAATTAAACACAAAGTTTCACGGAGACTTAGATGGATGTAATTGACTGGGATATAGCAATGGGAAGGTGAATCTTGTTCAAAGCAAAGTGCTCTAATTGATGGGAAAGAAAATAGCATTTTGTTATGAAGAATGGGAAAACAGAATCTTATGTTTACAGATTTTTAGAAGTAAATTTAGCCAATTCTTTTCAAATTCTTCATATTACAGAAGGTAGACTAAAGTCTAGAGAGATTTACATGTCCCTGAAACAAAATTATTATAGTCAGGGAGGGAGGGTGGATAATTATAACTTCACAAGGACCATATAGGAGCAGTATACACTGGTGAAGAGTGAGGTGAGACAGGGAACAAGCTTTTAGACATTTTCCAGAAAACATTCAATCTGATACAATCTGAATTTAACTTTTTGACAATTTGTTTCTTAGAAGAGAGAGAGTATAATCAGGAGTGCTGCTGCTTACAAGTTAATTCTGACCAAGAAAAAAAAAATGAACTGATAATTTAACTGAAGTCCAGAATTACTTAGCACATAACTTATTATTACAGACTCCTGAAAAGCAGAGAAATTTGTTCCATGCAATCCACTTTTCCCTGCTTGTGCTAACCTTACTGCTTAGAAGCATCATCATCTGTCTTTAGTTGGAGAGTTGATTGATATACCATTGTGTTATCTCTTCAGATATTCAGCCACTTGATGGAATGGGAAGGAAGTCCAGATATGGGGAGGGCCATGTAACTTCTCATCTAAACAGAGACACTTGTGAAAGTGAGTGAGTATGCTAACTGAATAGACATAATCTAGCTTGTCCTGGACAAATCAGGAAATATGGGCATAGATATTTATGGGTGGGGGAGGGAAACATGTTTTCTATTTCTTCTCTCATGTGAAATTAAGAAGACCATTAGTCAAATTTCTATCTCTACCTTTCTGCTTGTTCTAGCCTTCACACTAGTTTGTGAGTCCCAGGATTCTTCCATAGTCAATCCCCTACGGTCCTGCTAGTTTCCTGCTTATCAGGGCTGTTGGGACCACCCTGTGCTGCTGCTTTAAAATGCCAGACATTTGAGGACCTGAGGTCAAATAACACATTTCCCATTTGCCTCTCAGCTGAATAATGGAAAAGATAGTATAAATTTACAGGAACCAGATCTCCTGCTAAAGATAGTTGAGGAAGACTCCACATACTCAGATGGACAGAAAGGGGGACAGAGAAAAACAACCTACATGATCCAGAAACTCCTTTTTCACTTCAGAAAATTTGAAAAGATCAGAACAACCCCATCAAAAAGTGGGTGAAGGACATGAACAGACACTTCTCAAAAGAAGACATTTATGCAGCCAAAAAACACATGAAAAAATGCTCACCATCACTGGCCATCAGAGAAATGCAAATCAAAACCACAATGAGATATCATCTCACACCAGTTAGAATGGCAATCATTAAAAAAGTCAGGAAACAACAGGTGCTGGAGAGGATGTGGAGAAATAGGAACACTTTTACACTGTTGGTGGGACGGTAAACCAGTTCAACCATTGTGGAAGTCAGTGTGGCGATTCCTCAGGGATCTAGAACTAGAAATACCATTTGACCCAGCCATCCCATTACTGGGTATATACCCAAAGGATTATAAATCATGCTGCTATAAAGACACATGCACACGTATGTTTATTGCGGCATTACTCACAATAGCAAAGACTTGGAACCAACCCAAATGTCCAACAATGATAGACTGGATTAAGAAAATGTGGCACATATACACCATGGAATACTATGCAGCCATAAAAAATGATGAGTTCATGTCCTTTGTAGGGACATGGATGAAATTGGAAATCATCATTCTCAGTAAACTATTGCAAGAACAAAAAAACCAAACACCGCATATTCTCACTCATAGGTGGCAACTGAACAATGAGAACACATGGACACAGGAAGGGGAACATCACACTCTGGGGACTGCTGTGGGGTGGGGAGAGGGGGGAGGGATAGCATTGGGAGATATACCTAATGCTAGATGACGAGTTAGTGGGTGCAGCACACCAGCATGGCAATGTATACATATGTAACTAACCTGCACATTGTGCACATGTACCCTAAAACTTAAAGTATAATAATAATAAAGAAAGAAAGAAAGAAAATTTGAAAAGAAGGTGGTGATTGTCATGGTGGGAGAGCTGGGGAGACAACAATAGACTGTAACATAAGAGTAAGAGACCGTAGCCCTTGGGATGCGGAGGAGGCAGCAAATTTGGAAAGGGTCTACTACAGCCTCCAGAAATAGATTTTTGAAAGCATATGTTTTGGGCTTGAAATACATTTAAACATGGCTTTCGTGGGGAAAAAGGAAAACACAGCAGGAGTGATAATAAGAGGGGGACCGACCAAGAGTGAAAAAATGTAAGCTGAGAAAAAAAAAGAACGTGTTAATATGATTTTTAAAAAACGGAGAGCAACTAAAATTCAAAGCAGAGTATTAATCTTCACTGGAAATACTGCAAAAAGATAACATAATGCAGAATTTTAATTGGTGACATAGATGACGACAATGGAAAGTAAACTATAAATATAAAGAATGCATAATATGTTAAAACTATGGAAAATGGCATACTTAATTAAGAATGAGTAAACCTTAACAATAGTCAAAAACAAACTTAGAAACAATGAAAATAACCAACACTGAATGCCTACTACATAATAAACACTGAAGCTCAAAACAATTCTATTTGTTGTTACACTACTATATGTACTTTATAAAGGAGAAACCGAGGAACAGAGAGGGCAAGTAATATCCCTAGGTTCACAAAGAAAGTGGAAGAGCAAGGTCTTCAACTTAAGCAGTCTGGCACCAGAGCCCATGCTCTACCTGTAACCATTACGTTATCATGTCCCCCAAAGGCAAAAGAAAAATTCTTAAACTATAATAGATTAAAATTTAGCTATTGTAAAAAAGGATGAGAGTATCTAATATAAAACCTTTTAAAAGATATTGTGTAAAATTTATGATGAGATTAGCAAACATTTCTTGGAGAATAATTGGAGTTTTTAGGACACAAAAACTTACATTCGGACAATAAAACAAAATAAAATAAAATATATTGTCTAACTAGAACAAAGTTCTGGTTGATTTCACATTTTCCTGAACATTAAATTGTAGAAAAAAAGGAAGTAATACATACTTTTTTTGTTTTTTTTTTTGAGACAGAGTCTTCCTCTGTCGCCCAGGCTGGAGTGCAGTGGCGAGATCTCGGCTTACTGCAAGCTCCGCCTCCCGGGTTCACGCCGTTCTCCTGCCACAGCCTCCAGAGTAGCTAGGACTACAGGCGCCCGCCACAATGCCCGGCTAATTTTTTGTATTTTTAGTAGAGACGGGGTTTCACCATGTTAGCCAGGATGGTCTCAATCTTCTGACCTTGTGATCCGCCCCCCTCGGCCTCCCAAAGTGCTAGGATTACAGGTGTGAGCCACCACGCCCAGCCCCAATACATACATTTTTAAAGGATTAAGATTGTCATCATTTTTTCAAATGTCTTAAGAAGTTACCATTTGTAGATTTTGGCTATTAGTCCTTTGTCAGGTGCATAGTTAGAGAATATTTTCTCCCCTTCTGTGGGTTGTCTGTTTATTTTGCTGTGCAGAAGCTTTTTAGTTTAATTGGGTCCCATCTATTTATTTTTGTTATTGTTGCATTTGATTTTAGGTTTTTGGTCACGAACTCTTTGCCTATGCCAACATCTAGAAGAGTTTTATTAATGTTATCTTCTAGAATTGTTATGGGTTCAGGTTTTAGATGTAAATCTTTGATCCATCTTAAGTTGATTTTTGTGCAGAGTGAGAGATGAGAATCTAGTTTCATTCTTCTGCATGATGCCTTGCCAATTATCCCAACACCATTTATTGAATAGGTTGTCTGTATTAGTATGTTTTCACACTGCTGTAAAGAAGTACCTGAGACTGGGTAATTTATAAAGGAAAGAAGTTTAATTGACTCACAGTTCTGCACGGATGGGGAGGCCTCAGGAAATTTACAATCATGGCATAAGGGGAAGCAATTACGTCTTCACAAGGCAGCAGGAGAGAGAGTGCTGGGAAGAGCAAGGAAAACTGCCTTGCCATCAGATCTCATGAGAACTCACTTACTATCACAATAACAGCAAGGCAGAAATCTGCTCCTATAATCCGATCACCTCCTACTAGGTTCCTCCCTCAACACCTGAGAATTACAATTCAAGATGAGATTTGGGTGGGGGCACAAAGGCTAACCATCAGTGTCCTTTCCCAACTTTATGTTTTTATTTACTTTGTTGAAGATCAGTTGGCTGTAAGTATTTGGCTTTATTTCTGGGCTCTCTATTCTGTTTCATTGGTCTTTGTGCCTGTTTTTCTACCAGTACCATTCTGCTTTGGTAACTATAGCCTTGTAGTATAGTTTGAAGTCAGGTAATGTGATGCCTCCAGATTTGTTCTTTTTGCTTAGTCTTTCTTTGGCTGTGTGGGGTCTTTTTAGCTATAAGGAACTCCAACAAATCACCAAGAAAAAAGAAATAACCTCATCAAAAAGTGGGCAAATGGCTGAGCCTGGGCAACATGGCAAAACTCCATCTCAACAAAAAATACAAAAATTAGCTGGGCATGGTGGCATGGACCTGTCCCAGCTACTTGGGAGGCTGGGGTGGGAGAATCACCTGAACCAGGGATATTGAGGCTGCAGTCAGTTGAGACCATGTCACTGCACTTCAGACTCTTGCCTGGGTGACAAAGTGAGACCCTGTCTCAGAAAAAAAAAAATAGTAGTGGGCAAACGACATGAACAGACAATTCTCAAAAGAAGATATACAAATGACCAAAAAATATACGAAAAAATGCTCAACATCACTAATTATCAGGGAAATGCAAATTAAAACTACAATGAGATACCACTTTACTCCTGCAGGAATGGCCATGATTAAAACATCAAAAAATAATAAATATTGGTGTGGATGTTGTGAAAATGGAACACTTTTACATTGCTGGTGGGAATGTAAACTAGTACAACCACTACGGAAAACAGTATGGAGATTCCGTAAAGAGGTAAAAGCAGAACTACCATTTGATCTAGCAATCACTCTACTGGGTATCTACCCAGAGGAAAATAAATCATTATATGAAAAAGACACTTGCACAATCATGTTTTAGCAGCACAATTCACAATTGCAAAAATATGGAGCCAGCCTAAATGCCCATCAACCAACAAATGGATAAAGAAAATACCGTATATATACACCATGGAATACTACACAGCCATAGAAAGGAACAAAATAATGGCATTCTCTGCAACCTGGGTGGAGCTGGAGACCATTACTCTAAGTGAAGTAACTCAGGAATGGAAAACCAAATATTATATGTTCTCACTTATAAGTGGGAGCTAAGATATGAGTACCCAAATGCATAAGAACAATCTAATGGGCCGGGAGCAGTGGCTCATGCCTGTAATCCCAGCACTTTGGGAGGCTGAGGTGGGCTGATCACGAGGTCAGGAGATCGAGATCATCTTGGCTAACACGGTGAAACCCCATCTCTATCGAAAATACAGAAAAATTAGCCAGGCGTGGTGGTGGGCACCTGTAGTCCCAGCTACTCGGGAGGTTGAGGCAGGAGAATGGCGTGAACCCAGGAGGCGAAGCTTGCCGTGAGCCAAGATCGCGCCACTGCACTCAGCCTGGGGGACAGAGCGAGACTCCATCTCAAAATAATAATAATAATAATAATAATAATAATAATAATAATTTAATGGACTTTGGGGACTCAGGGGAAAGGTAGAGATGGGGGTGAGGGATATAAGACTATGCACTGAGTACAGTGTTCACTGCTCAGGTGATGGGTGCACCATAATCTCAGAAATCACCACCAAACAACTTACCTATGTAATAAAAAACCACCTGTTACCCTAGAACTATTGAAATAAAAATATTTACATAGGGATAGTAATTTAAATGCTGATTATTGGTTTTAAAGATTTAAAATGATTCTGTGAACAAAAAAAAGAGAAAGACTTAGTTCTTGTTGTAGATCAGACTAAGAATGCTAATTATTGAAAATCTAAAAGAAAAAAGACAATGGTGAGAAAAGCTAGAGGAAAGGATAGGGATATCATATACCTAACTTACGTAAGAGAGAATAAAATAATTGATTACCATTGATAGAAAAAAAAAGAGTTACCATTTGCATGTAAATTTAGCAGGAAGACAATTTTAAATGAACTCTTTAAGAGTTTCATAAGTATATACCTTTCCATTTAAAAAAAACTGAGTTCAGTTTAAGAAACACTGAATGATTAGGAAAGATTGAGATTTAAAAAATGATGGTAAATATAACCAACATATATTCACATATGGTTATAAAATATAATATACATACTAAAATTCATTTTTGACCTTGCTTAACATCAACCACAAACACATATGCACATACATACAAGAATCTCTTTGTTCTTCCTTTGAACAAACGTTTTTTTCTCTTTCAGTTAGCTTTCCTCAAAGTATACTTATGGAATACTCTTACCTTCTTTCCTCCAAAACAAACAAACAAACAAACAAATAAAATTCAAAGGGCAATTTTTTTCTCTAGAGATTCCTGTGCTAGTTGGTAAAAAACAGACACGAAATATAAAGATTGAAAAAAAAGAGAAAGAATACTACTGACAAATTTACATTCAAACCTCACTAATAAATGCAAAAAAACCTAGATAAAATATTAGTAAATAAAAATACAGCAATTTATCAAAAGAATAATACATGATCAAAAAGTAGGGTATATTTTAAGAACACAAGATTGCTTAATATTAGGAAATATATTCATAAAATACATCTCATCAATAAGTTAAATAAGAAATTGTGAAAGATACTAGAATTGCATTTGCTCAATTCAACATACATTCTTTGAATCTTGTTAGTAATTAAAACATTCTTCCTTTTTATGATAAAGAATTTTAATCTCAAACCATAAGTCAAAATAATACTGAATAGTAAAATATTAGTGATAGTCCCATTTATATCAGGAATAAGACAAGGGTAACTGTCCTTACTGAGTTTTTTTTTTTAGATTCACTCTCAGAAATAACTGATCAACAGTTTTTATTTTGTTTATGCTTTTAGTTGTTTGTTCTGCTGCAAGACATCTACCTACTTTCTACCTCTGAGGGAAATATTTCTGGCCCGTGGGTGAAATGGTGCTTAAGACAGAGAGAAGAAGACTCTTAACATAAGAGAAGTATCTATTTTATGTTATGTTACGAGAATAACCATATATGAAATATAATGAAAAACACCTGATTCATAGCAGCAATAACCATTATCAAATATACAGACATATACTAATCAAAAATGTGTAACACTGTGAAAAGTACAAAATTTTATGGAGAGAAACAACTTGAGTAAATTAAGGCACACAGTAAAGCTAGATAAAATAGTTATAAATTTCTATTTCAAAATTGAAAAAATAGAGAAATTTGCATACATCAGAGGCAATTTAGGGAGTAAATGCTAACGAGGAAGAGAAAAGATTGTGAACACAGGAATGAAAGACTAAGACTGTAAATCTTCATTTAGTAACTTAGATGACGATTTTAAGAAAAGCCGCTAAATAAGTATTTTTTATGTGTAAAAGGCAGTCTGCAACACAAACCTCCTACTAAGGCTCCCCTATGAAATACTATACAACAGGGGTCCCCAACCCCTGGGCCATGGATTGGTACTGGTTAGTGGCCTGTTAGGAATCTGGCTGCACAGCAGGAGGTGAGCTGCGGGCGAGATTCATCTGTATTTACAGCCACTTCCCATTGCTGGCATTACTCCCTGACCTCCATCTCCTGTCAGATCATCATCAGCATTAGATTCTCATAGTAGCGTGAACCCTGTTGTGAACCCCACATGTAAGGGATCTAGGATGTGAGCTCCTTATGAGAACTGAATGCCTGATGATCTGTCACTGTCTCCCATCACCCCCAGATGGGACCATCTAGTTGCAGGAAAACAAGCTCAGGACTCCCACTGATTCTACATTATGGTTGGTTGTATAATTATTTCATTATATATTATGATATAATAATAATAGAAATAAAGTGTACAATAAATGTAATGTGCTTGAATCATCCTGAAACCACCCCACTCCCTTGCCCTGTCTGTGGAAAAGTTTTCTTTCATAAAACTTGTCCCTGGTACCAAAAAGGTTGGGGACCACTGCTATGCACCAACAAAGCTAAGTAGAATTTCTTTTGGGTGGGCGTGCAAAAAAGTGTTGAGTACTACTTCAAGTGCAGCATAGAGCAAAGGAGAGCTTGCTCACAGGGGAGAGGTAATGATATGGTCACAATGATGTAAAAAAGAAAAAAAAATCATTAATTATTTCCAGATAATCACTGCCTACTAGAAAAACCCAAGAATAAATTGAAAATCAATTACAATAATAGAGTTCCACGAGGTGGCTGTTGATAAAAACTACAAAAAATCAGTATCTTTCTTATGTTAATGAGAATAACCATATATGAAATATAATGAAAAACACCTGATTCATAGCAGCAATAACCATTATCAAATATACAGACATATGCTAATAAAAAATGTGTAACACTATGAAAACAGTTACAAAATTTTATGGAGAGAAACAACTTGAGTAAATTAAGGCACACAGCAAAGCTAGATAAAATAGTTATAAATTTCAATTTCAAAATTGAAAAAATAGAGAAATTTGCATATATAGATATTAAGACAACAATAATTTAATTAGACTAGTATAGTCTAGAAATCCCAACAGTATACACAAGTACATACAAATATTTAGCATCTGATAAGCTATCATTTCAAATATTAGAGATAGGGTTCTGGCTTTTGGTAATGGCAGAATGAAATGTCCTGTGAACCCTCCCAAGGATAATCATTATAAAAACTGAATAAAATACGATTTTCAAAAACTGATTTCCTGTATGTTAAGTGAAAGCCAGGAACAGAATGAAAAATTCCACATGATCTTATTCATATGTGAAATCCAAAAAAGTTGATCTCATAGATGTAGAGAGTAGAATATCAGTTACTAGAGGCTAGAAAGCGTAGGAGGAAAGGAAAATCAATCTATTAGTCAATGGGTATCAAATGATAGTTAGATAAGAGGAATAAATTCTAGTGTTCCATTACACAGTAGGGAGAATACAGTTAACAATAATACATTGTATGGTTTAAAATAGCTAGAAGATCTCAACACAAAGAAATTATAAATGGTTGAAGTAACGGATAGGCTAATTGCCCTAATTTGATCATTACACATTGTAACAAGTATGAAAACCTCACATTCTACCCCATAAACATGTATAATTATTATGTGTCAATTAAAATGAAACTATTGGAAGGAAATGTAAAGTGACTAAATGCAAGCAGGAATCAGAGATTTACCCTTGAAAGACTATAACTATAATGGATAGTGGCTGAGTAGAGAGTCTAAGTATGACAGAACAGGTAGAAATTAGGGACAAAATTCAAGAAGCAAAAAAGCTGCAGAAAAGAGGAAACAAAAAATCTGAGTATGAACTCTGTCCATATCCCTGGCTGTTCAACAAGTGACAGATGTAAGGGGACAGCCTGGGCAAAGAAAAAATAGGCAGGATAATAAAGAAATCTATCCTCAAAAGTCAGAATTTCACCAGGTGAGATCTGAAAGTTAACTCCTTTATTGATTGGGTGCATTCCAGAATATGCACTCAGCTCGGGAGGCAGAGAGCTGAAGTCTTACAAGGAGGACAAAGCTCAGGGGTGGAAAAGCAACTAAAATTTATGAATCAATAGAAGCAAGAGAACCACAGAAAGAATGTCTCCAAATTTGCATATAAACCCCGTCCATATCTTTGGCTGAAAATAAACTACACAGGCTCAGAAGACCCTCAGGGAGTCAGACTATAAAATTGGCGGCTTGACATTTAAAAAGCTAAGCAGACTATCAGCTACTGCATACCATGTGTAGACAAATAAATAGTTTGGCTTGAAGCAAATTAATTACTTATCAGAACAAACAAAGAAACAAATAAAATAACCCCATGATTCTACAAATGACAAAACAGCACATATTGCCACTATATTATATAAAATGACCAATTTCAACCCAAAATTACTAAATATGCAAAGAATGAGTAGTGACCCATATTAAAAAAATAATGAAGCAAATGTAAAGTGCCTCCAAGTGAGCCTAGATTTTGGGCATAGCAAACAAAAACTTCAGCAGCTGGTCTAAATATGTTAAAATGTTTAAAAATATGATCTCAATGAGTAAACAGATAGGAAATAACAGAAATACAACTAAAAAGAACTGAAAATTACAACAAAAATCATTAGAATCATTCTACAGATTAGATGTGGGGAAAAAAATCAGTGAGCTTGGTGATGCATTAATAACAGCTGTCCAATCTTAAGAACAGAGAAAAACGTGATATTACAAAATAAATGAAGCTTCAAAAATTTGGGACATGCCGGGGGCAGTGGCTCATGCCTGTAATTCCAGCACCTTGGGAGGCCAAGGCAGGTGGATCACAAGGTCAGGAGTTCAAGACCAGCCTGGCCAACATGGTGAAACCCTGTCTCTACTAAAAATACAAAAAAATTAGCCAGGTGTGGTGGTGGGCACCTGTAATCCCAGCTACTCAGGAGGCTGAGGCAGAGAACTGCTTGAACCCAGGAGGTGGACATTGTAGTGAGCCGAGATCACGCCACTGCACTCCAGCCTGGGTGACAGAGCAAGACTCCGTCTCAAAAAAAAAAAAAAAAAAAAAAAATTGGGACAACATCATTTGGTCCAATGTACATGTAATTGAAGTCTAAGAAGAAAAAGGGAAATGTAGAAGAAAGACAAAATAATCATTTGAGAAATAATGGTCTAAGCCTAGCCTTCACTTGATTTTAAAAAATCACACACACATTAACTTACAGATTCAAGAATTTCAATTAACCCAAAGCAGGAGAAAATAAAGAGAATCGTGACCAAGTTATATTGTAACCACCAAAAGGAAGGAGGGAGGGAAGGAGGAATGGAAGGGATATGAATGTTGAAAACAGCAAAAGAAAAATGACACATTATGTACATGGGAACAATGATATGTTTCTTGATTTATCTTCAGGAATAGTGGATGCCAGAATAGTTTAAAATAACACATTCAATGCTGTTTGTTATAGGACATTCAATTCCATGCTTTTTAGAAGAAAGGTGCAATGAATGGTCCATGCCTAAAGGCTATGGAATTTTGCTCCCCATCATTGAAGATGAAATATTTACAAATATTATTTGGAATTCTTTTGTACATATGTTTGTCTATTCTTCCTCATTTATTTATTTATTCAATCATTTATTTATAAGTGTGGACTTACAGAAATTTATTTTATACTGTGGGTTATATTCCAACTGTTTATTTTACTATGGTGCTCAGATTGCTCCAGCTTTGGTCATCTGGACCCCCCTCAGTTGGTTCCTATGTCATATCTCCATCTTTGACTGTTTCGAGCTCTTCCTTACTTTCTGGCACTACAAGATGATCCAAGCTTACCTGTTAACTTTATCAAATCTTTGTTTAGGGAGTGGTATAAACGTCACCTTAGAATACACACTTTTCGTGTACTGATTTATTTTCAAATTCTCTAAATTCAGAGGAATCTGGTTTCTTCATTGCTCCAAGCTAATATAAAGTGGTGAGAGTTTTGTTGTGTTATGTATTCTAATAAAATACTGTACTTATCTGCTAGACGTTTGACTAGTCTGGTAACCGAATGCTTACTAATTGGAAGTCTACAATTGATATGACTCAAGTGTATTCAAGTAAGCTATTTTGGAAATAAATAATCTTACATGTATAAACCACTGTGTGCTAACAACATAAATCAGCAAAGAAACACAATTTTTTGAGGTAGTTTTTTCATTAAGTTATTAAAAATGTTACTTGTTTTTCTCTCCATCCTGGCACAATGGGCCTCAGCTATGGAGAAAGAGAAAAATCTAATAGCACTTGCAAGACTTCTTGAGGGGCAAGGGTTGAAGGCTGTAGTCAAAGGCACTGCTATTAATCAGCTTTGCTTCACTCCCACACCATCTTGTACTAGGGAAGCTTAGGAGGAGGATGGTTGGCTGAGCTGTCAGAAATGGCAATAATAAAAAAATTAAAAAGTTTAAAATGTAATAATTAGATCTTTCCCACAAACTGTCAAATAAAAAATATGACCCATCTCTCCCCTCCACACTATTGGCTGATTAAATGATTGATTTAATTTAAAATCAGGATAATTGCATTTTTCAGAGATTATCCTACATCATAGCTTTTTTGAGCTGACTTGCCTAAAAGTACTTATTGATTAAAACATTTGGTGAATACACTACTCAGACACTGAACATTTAGCACCTTATAAATTGATTTACATTTTTATACATATGTCTTATATCCTCGAAATGAGGGCTTGATTAGAGTCTGATCTGAAGTCAGTGACACATTCTTTAACCTCTGTGAACCTGGCTTTCCTTTTCAATAACTGTGGGTAACAAGCACCTACAAAGTCATGGTGAAAATTAAGTGATATAATTTGAAGTAAAGACCTTACCACATTACATCTGTTACAGATAAGTAATCAATATATGTTTATTTTTGCTTCATATATGGCTGACTCAATGAATGAATGTGACTTGTGCAGTCATACAAGGCCCTCTCATACTTAGAAAAAACCTGTGCTTGGTTTCATACTCTTCTATTGCTCTACTGAATTTCCTAATAATTTTAGAATGAGGAGTCCTGCATTTTCATTTTACACTGGACCTTGTGAATTATGTCCTGGGTCCACCCAACTAAATTGTAAGCCATTTGAAGTCTGAGATGCTATAGATGACATTATATCCCTAATGTGTTTCTCAATTCTTAATTAGTTTCCTGTATGTGGAATGTAAAAATTCACATTTATTGAAAATAATAGTAGTGATTTGCTTAAGACAGTCAATATAGAGTTTCAATGGTAGATATAGAAGTCCTGCCTGAAAATCACATGCCAATATTTCGTGCCTTGTCATCCATATGTCTTTTATTACCAATAAAAAATATTCTATTCCAATCAAAGTACTGTTAAGCATATCTAAAATAATGCCATGATTATAAGTCTAGAGTGTGTTTTTGGTTATACATTAACAGAGGCTTAGAATTTTGGGTGGAGAAAATTCACTTAAAACAAAATCGTGGTGCAGTGGGGCCTTCTCCACTCCATGCCCAGGCAGATCTTCATACATCTGAAGCACCTGCTCACCTGGACCAAAAGCTGGAATCACCTACAGTTCCTTTGCATAGATCATGGTTTAGCAGGGCCCTCTCCATGCCATGGCCAGGCTGATCTTCAGGCATTTAAATCACCTGTTCATCTGGATCAGCAGCCTGATTCACCTCATTCTTCCTGTGTAGAGACTATAGTTCAGTAGGGCCCCTATGCTTCATGCCTAGGCAGATCTTCAGGCATTTGAAGCATCCACTCTCCTGAATTAGGAGATTAGGCATCCCCCACCCCCACAGAGAACTTGGGGCAGAAGAACTTCCCTATCTCCATGCATAGGCCCAACTCTGGATGCTTAGTAGCCACCCACTGGAGCCCCCATTGGCATAAATGCTTGTACTTGCCACTGAGTGACCTAAAGATGAGCCTGCCTACTCTGGCCCCACCCATACTGGTGCCCCACAATGGGCTGAGCAAGGAGATCAGAGCTAAGACCTCTGTGCACTACATGGATCAGCCCATTGCCTGGGGCAACAGAGACTTCTCTCAATCAACAAGAATAAATTATATACCCATCTATGTTGGCTGCCTCTCTGGCTCTTACCCATCAGTGCAATCTACTGGCCTGTAGGTTGAACTGCAGAACCCAACATAAAACTGGTCAATGGAAGTGCATAGGCTATAGAAGCAAAACCAAAAGACCCTACCCAACATTCTCTACAGGCACTCAATTAGGGAGGAGGGCAAGAGGAAAATAATGATAATAATAATAATAATAATGGGAAAGAAAAAAAGTAAAAAATCCTAACCACATGAAAATAATTACAAAATTAGTAGTGCCATAAGCGCCAGGTGAGAAGGAGCCAGCACAAGAATTCTGTTACCATAAAAAATCTGAACGTTGTGACATGACCAAAGGATCATATTAGCTCTAAAACAATAATCCCAAACTGGAATGGAAACTCAGAAATAAAAAATAAAGAATTCAAAGCATGTATTGCAAAGAAGCTTAATGAGATTCAGAAAAAGTTTGAAAATTAACAAAAGGAAACTTTTAATCAATCCAGAAAACTTCTTAACATATTTAAAAGTAATCAATCAGCGCTTCTGGAATTGCAAAACTTCACTTAAGGAATTTTAAAATACATTTGAAAGCTTTATCAATAGGCTACCAAGCAGAAGAAAGATTTTCAGAGATTAGGGACTGATCTTTCATACTAACACAGTTAGACAAAAATAAAGTCAAAAGAATTTAATAAAATGAACAAAGTCTTTGAGAAATGTGGGATCAGGTAAAGCAACCAAACCTATAAATTATTGGCATTCCTGAAAGAGAAGGAGAAAAAGTAAACAATCCAAAAAACATATTTGAGGAACTAATCCAATAAAATGTTCCTAGTCTTCCTAGAGAGGTAGATATCCAGGTACAAGAAATACAGAGAACACTTGTGATATACTATACAAAATAAATATAAACAAGGCACATAGTCACCAGACTGGCCAAGATCAGCACGGAGGAAAAAAATCTTAAAAGGCAGCTAGAGGAAAAGGTCAGATCTTGAACAAAGGGTACACCATCAGATTAATAACAGACTTCTCAGCAGAAACCTGATGAGCCAGAAGAGATTGGGGGCCTATTTTCAGCATTAGTAAAGAAAAGAAATTCCAAACAAGATTTTCATGTCCCCCCAAACTAAGCTTTGTAAGTGAAGGAGAAATGAAATCATTTCCAGACAAGCAATTGCTACAGGAATTTGTTACCACTAGACCAGATTTACATGAGATCTTCAAAGGAATTCTAAACACGGAAACAAAAGAACGATATCTGCTACCACAGAAACACACTTAAGTCCATACTCTATCGTCTCTATAAAGCAACTACACAATGTAAATTAACGCAACCAGCTAACAACTCCATGATAGAATCAAAACCTCACATATCATTATTAACCTTATATGTAAATGCTCTAAATGCTCCACTTAAAAGGTACAGATTGGCAAGCTGGATAAAAAATCAAGACCCATTTTCCTGCTATCGTCAAGAGACCCATTTCTCACATAATGACACCCACAGGCTCAAAGTAAAGAATTGGACAAAGATCTATTACAAAAACAGAAAAGATAAAAAGAGCAGAGGTCACTATTAATCGGAAAAAAATGACTTTAAACCAATGACAGCACAAAAGGACAAAGAAGGCCCTTATATAAAGATCAAGGGTTCAATTCAACAAGAAAACTTAACTATCCTAAATATATATGCACCCAACATTGGAGGACTCAGATTTATAAAACAAGTACTTCTAGACCTACAAGAAGACTTAGACAACCACACAATAATAGTGGGGGATTTCAATACCCCATTGATAGCACTAGACAGATCATCAAGGCAGAAAACTGACAAAGAAATTCTGGACTTAAATTTGACATTTGATGAATTGGACCTAATAGACATCTATAGACCGCACCACCAATCAACCACAGAGTATACATTCTTCTTACCTGCACATGGAACGTACTCTAAGATGGACCATATGTTTGACCATAAAGCAAGTCTCAATAAACTTTAAAAAATCGACTCATAGGTGAGAATTGAACAATGAGAACACTTGGACACAGGAAGGGGAACATCACACACCGGGGCCTGTCGTGGGATGGGGGGAGGGGGGAGGGACAGCATTAGGAGATATACCTAATGTAAATGACGAGTTAATGGGTGCAGCACACCAACATGGCACATGTATACACATGTAACAAACCTGCACATTGTGAACATGTACCCTAGGACTTAAAGTATAATTTTTAAAAATCGAAATCATTTCAACCATACTCTCAAACCACAGTGGAATAAAAATGGAAATCAATAAGATCTCTCAAAACCACACAATTATGTGGAAATTAAACAACTTTCTCCCAAATGACTTCTGAATAAACAACAAAGTTAAAGCAGAGATCAAAAAATTACTAGAAATAAATGAAAAGAGGGACACAATATATCAAAACGTGTGAGATGCAGCAAGAGGAGTGTTAAGAAAGTTTATAGCCCTAAAGCCTATGTCAGGAAGTCAGAAAGATTTCAAATTAATGATCTAACATCACACTTAAAGGAACTAGAAAAACAAGAACAAACTAATCCCAAAGCTAGCAGAGGAAAAGAAAAGAAAAAACAAAACGAAAATCAGAGCAAAACTGAATGAAATGGAGACCCAAAAACCCATACCAAATGATCAGGGAAACCAAAAGTTGATTCTTTGAAAAGATAAATAAGACTGACAGACCTCTAGCTAGATTAACAACAACAAAAAAAAAACAAAAACAAAAAAAAAGAAAAGAAAAAAAAAAAAAAAAGAGAGAGAGAAGACCCAAATAAACAGTCAGAAATGATGAAGGTGACATTACAACTGCTCCCACCGAAATTAAAAAAAAAAAAACTCAAGGACTGTTATGAACACCTCTATGCCCACAAACTAGAAAATCTAGAGGAAATGAATAAATTCCTGGTAACATACAACTTCCCAAAATTGAATCAGGAAGAAATTGAAGCCGTGAACAGACCAACATTGAATTCTGTTATTGAAATAGTCATTAAAAACCTGCCAACCCAAAAAAGCCCGCGACCAGATTGATTCACAGCTGAATTCTACCAGACACACAGAGAAAAGCTGGTACCAATTCTACTAAAATTATTCCAAAAAATCAAAAAGGGACTTCCCCCTAACTCATTCTATGAAGCCAGTGTCACCCTGATACCAAAAGCTGGCAAAGGCACAATGAAAAAAGAAAACTATAGGACAATATTCCTGAAGAATATTGATGCAAAAACACTCAACAAAACACTAACAAAATCAATGTGCACATCAAAAGTTAATTCACCATGATCAAGTAGGCTTTATTCTGGGATGCAAGGTTGGTTCCATGTACACAAATCAATAAATGTGATTCATCAAATAAACAGAATTAAAAACAACACCCATATGTTCACCTCAATAGATGCAAAGAAAGCTTTTGATAAAACCCAACATCCCTTCATGATAGACACCCTCAATAAACTAGGCATAGAAGGAACATACCTCAAAATAATAAGAGCCATCTATGACAAACACACAGCCAACATCATACTGAACAGGAAAAAGCTGGAAGCACTCCCTTAAGAATAGAAAGAAGATAAGGATGCCCACTCTCACTACTTCTATTCAATGTAGTATTGGAAGTCTAGCCAGAACAATCAGGCAAGACAAAGAAATAAAAGCCATCAAACAGGAAAAGATGAAGTCAAATTATCTTTCTTTGCTGATGATACAACTCTATATGTAGAAAATCCTAATGTATCGAAAGAAGTCTAGAGTTGATAAATGACTTTAGTAAACTCCTAGGCAACATAATCAACATACAAAAGTCAGTAGCTTTTCTAAGCACCAATAACACCCAAGCTGAGAGCCAAATCAAGATGCAATCCCATTTGTAATAGACACACACACAAAACAAAACAAAACAAAAACAAATAAACAAAAAACACCAAGGAATACATGTAACCAAGGAGGTGAAAGATTTCTGCAAAGAGAACTACAAAACACTGATGAAAGAAATCAGAGATAACACAAATAAATGGACAAACACACAATGCTCATGGATTGAAATAACTGATATCATTAAAATGCTCAAATCAAGGTACAGATTCAATGCTATTCCTTTCAAACTACCAATGCCATTTTTTACAAAACTACACAAAAACCATTCTAAAATTCATATGGAACCAAAAAAGAGCCCAAATAGTCAAATCAGTCCTAAGAAAAAAGAACAAAGCTGGAGGCATCACATTATCCAACTTCAAACTATACTACAAGGCTACAGTAACCAAAACAGCATGGTATTGATAAAAATCAGACAACACGGGCCTGTGGAACCAAATAGAGCCACACACCTACAGCAATCTGATCTTTGCTAAAGTATAAAAAAAAGCAATGGGGGAAAGGACTCCCTATTTAATAACTGGTGCTGGGATAACTGGCTAGACATAGGCAGAAGAATAAAACTGGACGTTTACATTTCACCATATAGAAAAATTAATTGAAGATGGATTAAAGATTTAAATGTAAGGCTTAAAACTATACAAATCCTGGACATAAACCTAGGAAATATCATTTTGGATATAAGCCTTGGCAAAGAATTTATGACTAAGTCCTCAAAAGCAATTGCAACAAAAACAAAAATTGACAAGTGCGACCTGATTAAACTATTGTGCTTTGGAGCAGCAAAAGAAACTTTCAACAGAATAGACAGACAACTCAGAGAATGGGAGAAAATATTTGCAAACTATGCATCCAACAAAGGTCTAATATTCAGAATCTATAAAAAACTTAAAGAACAAAACAAGCAAAAAACCAATAACCCCATTAAAAGTGGGTAATGAGGCTAGGCACTGTGGCTCATATCTGTAATCCCATCATTTTGGGAGGCAAAGGCAAGAAGATGACTTAAGCCCAGGACTTCAAGACCAGCTTGAGTGACTTAAGCAGACCCAATCTCTACAAAAATAAAAAATAAAAAAATTAGCCAAGTGTGTTGGCACATTCCTGTAGTCCTGGATATTTGAGAGGCTGAGGTGGGAGGATTACTTGAGTCTGGGCGGTCGAGGCTGCAGTGAACATGCCACTGCATTGCAGCCTGGGTGACAGAGCAAGACTCTGTCTCCAAAAATAAATAAACATATAAATAAGAGGCAACAGGATTTGAACAGATAGTTCTTAAAAGAAGACATACAGGCAGCTAACAAACATGAAAAAATGCCCAACATCACTAATCATCAAAGAAATACAAATCAAAACCACAATGAGATACCATCTTACACCAGTAAGAATGGATATTATCAAAAAGACAAAAAATAATAGATGCTGGCAAGGCCATGGAGAAAAGGGAATGGTTATACACTTTTGGTGGAAATGTAAATTAGTTCAGCCACTATAGAAAGCAGTTTGGGGATCTCTCAAAGAACTAAAAAAGATCTACTTTTCAACCCAGCAATCCCATTACTGGATATATACCCAAACAAAAATAAGTGTTTCTACTAAAATGACACCTATACATGCATGTTTATCATAGTACTATTCATAATAGCAAATACATGGAATCAACCTAGGTGCCCATTAATGGTGAACTGGATAAAGAAAATGTGGCAACAATATGCAGCCAAAACAATAGCTCAAAATCAGGTCCATTTGCAGCAACATGGATGCAACTGGAGGCCATCATCCTAAGTGACTTAATGCAGAAACAGAAAACCAAATACCATGTTCTCTCTTACGAGTGGGAGCTAAACATTAGGTACATATGGATATAAAGATAGGAACAACACACACTGGGGACTACTAGAGAGAGCATAGGAGAGGGGAACAGGGGCTGAAAAAATACTTATTGGGTATTATGCTCACTATCTGGGGGTTAAAACCATTCCTACCCCAAACCTCAGCATCAGGAGATATACTCATGTAACAAACCTGCACATGTAACCCCTGAATGTAAAATAAAAGTTGAAATTATTAATAAAAAATCAACACGTATGCTAATACTATTGAAACACTACTCTCTAAAGTGGGTTAACTTTGTTGATAAGTGTACAGAGTTAATGATGCTCCACGATGATCCTTTCAATGTGTCTTACACTATCCTGAGGCTTTATACTGTGCTAAGGCTATGAATGACAATGCCTCAAACCAGATATTGTACATGAACTTTAAGTGGAACAATCAAAGGAACTTTACAAAGAGCACAGGCCAATGTTAGAACCAGCACCTATATCTTAAAGTCTGCTCAGAGGGCAACTGAGCATCCTTTATTGAAAGGAATAGTGTATGTGTGTGTATTTTATATAAAATATATTTACACGTTTCCATGTTTAAAATGTATACATACTTTGAAATTTTAATTTACTATAACATATTTTGAAAACCAGCTACTTTTTCTCTCATAGATGTGGAGTAAAACTAATTTAAATCAGCATTCTTTACCATCTGCTGAGTATAAGTCACTACTTGCTCTAGGAAGAGAAGCTAGTTCTAAGTCCAGCACATAAAACCTTTACCAAAACACATTTCAGCTCTTTGGCATCATGGCTCAAGGACAGACTGTGCCTGCTGATCCTCTACCAAATGATTTGACTCCAGTTTATTGATTCTCTTTAAGGGTAACAAACCAATCTACTGCTGTAAGACAGCAAAAATACAATTGCCTAAAATCTCACAAGGCAGCTTCTCCTGAAATGTGAATATAAAGGAGAAGCAGTCCATGTATTTGCATCAACAAATTGCCCAAAGCAATTCTGCATCAGACCCTTCCACATCCCCTGCAGATGTATTTCATTCCACCTTAGAATGTGATCAAGTTGACTTACCTATTAATGAGAAACAACTGAAAGGAAGCAATTAGGCAGGTGAGGTTCCAGTTTAGGGGACAAATATTTTAAATACTGTTAATGGAAATCCAGAACAATCTAAACATAAATAGACTTTGTATTCATTGTCTCCTTTAACCTGGGCTGCATTAATAAGAAATTAATTGATTCTTGACAACTTTAATGAGTCTTTATTAACTGCATAATTGACAAGAAAAATCCATGAATGTAATAAGCATCTAATTTTTTAGAGCCAATGTGATTGACTGATTGACTGACCGAGTCATGACTTACTTTGAGAAATCCCTGCAATGTGCTAAGCCATGTCTCCACAAATATCTAGGCAAGGGGAAACTTCTCTGGTCTATGTTTCCTTCTTTCTTTACGCATCTAAATAAGAGAAAGAAACTGTCTGGAGGCAACATTTGGAGTAGAATCAGCACTGGGTGGATAATCCTAGCCCCATTTTTATTAATAACTTTCTGTGCGACTTTTATAAATTTTTATGTAATGTTTTTAGTAATTCTTTGTCACTTATTTCTTCCTGACTTCCACTTTCTTATCTGGAAAACGATAAGGATTAACTCAAAATTTCCTTTGAGCTCTCAATTATATGTTTCTAAAGGTAAATTACATGGTGATATGGTTTGGCTGTATCCCCAGTCCAAATCTCATCTTGAATAAGATGAGGGAGGGACCTTGTAGGAGGTAACTGAATCATGGGGGGAGTCCCTACCATGGTATTCTCATGATGGTGAGTTCTCATGAGATCTGATGGTTTTACAAGGGGCTTTTCTCCCTTTGCTGGGCACTTCTCCTTCTTGTCCCCATGTGAGGAGGAACATGTTTGTTTCCCCTTCAGCCATAATTGTAAGTTTCGTGAGGCCTCCCCAGCCCCATGGAACTACTTTGAGTCAATGAAACTTCTTTCCTTTGTAAATTTCCCAGTCTCAGGTATTTCTTCACAGTAGCATGAGAATGGACTAATACACATGGTGACTTCTGTATCTTAATGACCAAATCAGTAATCACCATCCTGTCATCTAACTCCAAATAAAGTCTCTGCTTAGCAAAGTAAATGCCAGCTAGTCATTATTATTAACATTCTTTAAACATTCTTTTTATTCATAGTTTAGGTCAGTTATCTTCAAAATGCGGTAGTTTCAAGTTCACCACAGAACTTTCTAGAAATGTAATTTATCAGCCCATTCTGATTTGAATCAGAAATTCTGGGAGCAAGCCTTAGTAATCAGCGTTTTAACAAGTCCTCCTGATGAATCTGACAATGCTAAAGTTTGAGGTTCACTGGTATAGAGAAATATTTCCTGTTTCACATCTTTAACTCATTTTGAAAAACAAAACATGCTTTATGAATGGCTATATCATCGTAGGTGGCCATTGTCCATAAGACTAACCAACTGATATTGTGTGGGTCTTTGTTCAGACACATATCCACCCAACTCCCATTTCTTCTTTCATCTCTGCAATATAATTATTGTTTTATCAACTGGATTCACAGAAGAAAATGTAGACTTACAGAGCACTTTAGAATTTCCAAATCAGGGTTGAGCCAAGATGGCCAAATAGGAACAGCACCAGTCTACAGCTCCCAGCTTGAGCAACGCAGAAGATGGGTGATTTCTGCATTTACAACTGAGGTACCAGGTTCATCTCACTGGGGAGTGACGGAGAGTGGGCGCAGGACAGTGGGTGCAGTGCACCGAGCATGAGCCATAGCAGGGTGAGCCATTGCCTCACCTGGCAAGTGCAAGGGGTCAGGGAATTCCCTTTCCTAGTCAAAGAAAGGGGTGAGATGGCACCTGGAAAATTGGGTCACTCCCACCCTAATACTGCACTTTTCCAATGGTCTTAGCAAACGGCACACCAGGAGATTATATCCCGCACATGGCTCAGAGGATTCTACACCCACAGAACCTCGCTCATTGCTAGCACAAAAATCTGAGATCAAACTGCAAGGCTGCAGGAAGGCTGGGGGAGGGGTGCCCACCATTGCTGAGGCTTCAGTAGGTAAACAAAGCAGCCAGGAAGCTCGAATTGGGTGGAGCCCACCACAGCTCAAGGAGGCCTGCCTGCCTCTGTAGACTCCACCTCTGGGGGCAGGGCATAGCCAAATAAAAGGCAGCAGAAACCTCTGCAGACTTCAATGTCCCTGTCTGACAGCTTTGAAGAGAGTAGCGGTTCTCCCAGCACCCAGCTGGAGATCTGAGAATGGACAGACTGCCTCCTCAAGTGGGTCCCTGACCCCTGAGTAGCCTAACTGGGAGGCATCCCCCAGTAGGGGCAGACTGACACCTCACACGAACGGGTACTCCTCTGAGACAAAACTTCCAGAGGAACAATCAGACAGCAACATTTGCTGTTCACCAATATCCGCTGTTCTTCAGCCTCCACTGCGGATACCCATGAAAACAAGGTCTAGAGTGGACCTCCAGCAAACTCCAACAGACCTGCAGCTAAGGGTCATGACTGTTAGAAGGAAAACTAACAAACAGATAGGACATCCACACCAAAACCCCATCCGTACATCACCATCATCAAAGACCAAAGATAGATAAAACCACAAAGATGGGGAAAAAACAGAGCAGAAAAACTGGAAACTCTAAAAATCAGAGCGCCTCTCCTCCTCCAAAGGAACGCAGCTACTCACTAGCAATGGAACAAAGCTGGACGGAGAATGACTTTGATGAGTTGAGAGAAGAAGGCTTCAGATGATCAAACTACTCTGAGCTAAAGGAGGAAGTTCGAACCCATGACAAAGAAGTTAAAAACCTTGAAAAAAATTAGATGAATGTCTAACTAGAATAATCAATGCAGAGAAGTCCTTAAAGGACATGATGGAGCTGAAAACCATGGCACAAGAACTACATGACGAATGCACAAGCCTCAGTAGCCAATGCGATCAACTGGAAGAAAGGGTATCAGTGGTAGAAGATCAAATTAATAAAATGAAGCGAGAAGAGAAGTTTAGAGAAAAAAGAATAAAAAGAAATGAACAAAACCTCCAAGAAATATGGGACTATGTGAGAAGACCAAATCTACGTCTGATTGGTGTACCTGAAAGTGACGAGGAGAATGGAAACAAGTTGGAAAACACTTTGCAGGATACTATCCAGGAGAACTTCCCCAATCTAGCAAGGCAGGCCAACATTCACATTCAGGAAATACAGAGAATGCCACAAAGATACTCCTCGAGAAGAGCAACTCCAAGACACACAATTGTCACATTCAGCAAAGTTGAAATGAAGGAAATAATGTTAAGGGCAGCCAGAGAGAAAGGTAGGGTTACCCACAAATGGAAGCCCATCAGACTAACAGTGGATCTCTCAGCAGAAACTCTACAAGCCAGAAGACAGTGGGGACGAATATTCAACATTCTTAAAGAAAAGAATTTTCAACCCAGAATTTCATATCCAGCCAAAGTAAGTTTCATAAGTGAAGGAGAAATAAAACACTTTACAGACAAGCAAATACTGAGAGATTTTGTCACCACCAGGCCTGCCCTAAAAGACCTCCTGAAGGAAGAACTAAAAATGGAAAGGAATAACTGATACCAGCCACTGCAAAAACATGCCAAATTGTAAAGACCATCGAGGCTAGAAAGAAACTACATCAACTAACGAGCAAAATAACCAGCTAACATCATAATGATGAGATCAAATTCACACATAACAATATTAGCCTTAAATGTAAATAGGCTAAATGCTCAAATTAAAAGACACAGACTGGCAAATTGGATAAAGAGTCAAGACGCATCAGTGGGCTGTATTCAGGAGACCCATCTCATGGGCAGAGACACATATAGGCTCAAAATAAAGGGATGGAGGAAGATCTACCAAGCAAATGAAAACAAAAAAGGCAGTGGTTGCAATCCTAATCTCTGATAAATCAGACTTTAAACCAACAAAGATCAAAAGAGACAAAGAAGGCCATTACATAATGGTAAAGGGATCAATTCAACAAGAAGAGCTAACTATCCTAAATATATTGGCACCCAATACAGGAGCACCCAGATTCATAAAGCAAGTCCTTAGAGACCTACAAAGAGACTTAGACAACCACACAATAATAATGGGGGACTTTAACACCCCACTGTCAACATTGGACAGATCAATGAGACAGAAAGTTAACAAGGATATCCAGGAATTGAACTCAGCTCTGCACCAAGCGGACCTAATAGACATCTGCAGAACTCTCCACCCCAAATTAACAGAATATACATTCTTTTCAGAACCACACCACACCTATTCCAAAATTGACCACACAGTTGGAAGTAAAGCAGTCCTCAGCAAATGTAAAAGAACAGAAATTATAACAAACTGTCTCTCAGACCACAGTGCAATCAAACTAGAACTCAGGATTAAGAAACTCACTCAAAACCGCTCAACTACATGGAAACTGAACAACCTGCTCCTGAATGACTACTGGGTACATAACGAAATAAAGGCAGAAATAAAGATGTTCTTTGAAACCAATGAGAACAAAGACACAACATACCAGAATCTCTGGGACACATTCAAAGCAGTGTGTAGAGGGAAATTTATAGCACTAAATTCCCATAAGAGAAAGCAGGAAAGATCTAAAATTGACACCCTAACATCATAATTAAAAGAACTAGAGAAGCAACAGCAAACACATTCAAAAGCTAGCAGAAGGCAAGAAATAACTAAGATCAGAGCAGAACTGAAGAAAATAGAGACACAAAAAACCCTTCAAAAAATCTATGAATCCAGGACCTGGTTTTTTGAAAAGACCAACGCAACTGATAGACTGCTAGCAAGAATAATAAAGAAGAAAAGAGAGAAGAATCAAATAGATGCAATAAAAAATGATAAAGGGGATATCACCACTGATCCCACAGAAATACAAACTACCATCAGAGAATACAATAAACACCTCTATGCAAATAGACTAGAAAATCTAGAAGAAATGGATAAATTCCTTGACACATACACCCTCCCAAGACTAAACCAGGAAGAAATTGAATTTCTGAATAGACCAACAACAGGCTCTGAAATTGAGGCAATAATTAATAGCTTACCAACCAAAAAAAGTTCAGGACCAGACGGATTCAAAGCCTAATTCTACCAAAGGTACAAGGAGGAGCTGGTACCATTAATTCTGAAACTATTCCAATCAATAGAAAAAGAGGGAATCCTCCCTAACTCATTTTTTGAGGCCAGCATCATCCTGATACCAAAGCCTGGCAGAGACACAACAAAAAAAGAGAATTTTAGACCAGTATCCCTGATGAACATCGATGCAAAAATCCTCAATAAAATACTGGCAAACCAAATCTAGCAGCACATCAAAAAGCTAATCCACCATGATCAAGTGGGCTTCATCCCTGGGATGCAAGACTGGTTCAACATACACAAATCAATAAATGTAATGCATCATGTAAACAGAACCAACGACAAAAACCACAAGATTATCTCAATAGATGCAGAAAAGGCCTTTGACAAAATTCAACAACACTTCATGCTAAAATCTCTCAATAAATTGGGTACTGATGGGACGTATTTCAAAATAATAAGAGCTATCTATGACAAACCCACGGCCAATATCATACTGAATGGGCAAAAACTGGAAGCATTCCCTTTGAAAACTGGCACAAGACAGGGATGCCCTCTCTCACCACTCTTATTCAACATAGTGTTGGAAGTTCTGGCCAGGGCAATCAGGCAGGAGAAAGAAATAAAGGGTATTCAATTAGGAAAAGAGGAAGTCAAATTGTCCCTGTTTGCAGATGACATGATTGTATATCCAGACAACTCAATCATCTCAGCCCAAAATCTCCTTAAGCTGATAGGCAACTTCAGCAAATTCTCAGGATACAAAATCAATGTGCAAAAATCACAAGCATTCTTATACACCAATAGCAGACAAACAGAGAGCCAAATCATGAGTGAACTCCCATTCACAATTGCTTCATAGATAATAAAATACCTAGGAATCCAACTTACAAGGGATGTGAAGGACCTCTTCAAGGAGAACTACAAACCACTGCTCAACGAAATAAAAGAGGATACAAACATATGGAAGAACATTCCATGCTCATGGGTAGGAAGAATCAATATCATGAAAATGGCCATACTGTCCAAGGTAATTTACAGATTCAATACCATCCCCATCAAGCCACCAATGACTTTCTTCACAGAATTGGAAAAAACTACTTTAAAGTTCATATGGAACCAAAAAAGAGCCCACATCGCCAAGTCAATCCTAAGCCAAAAGAACAAAGCCGGAGGCATCACGCTACCTGACTTCAAACTATACTACAAGGCTACAGTAACCAAAACAGCATGGTACTGGTACCAAAGCAGAGATATAGATCAATGGAACAGAACAGAGCCCTCAGAAATAATGCTGCATACCTACAACCATTGGATCTTTGACAAGCCTGACAAAAACAAGCATGGGGAAAGGATTCCCTATTTAATAAATGGTGCTGGGAAAACTGGCTAGCCATATGTAGAAAGCTGAAACTGGATCCCTTCCTTACACCTTATACAAAAATTAATTCAAGATGGATTAAAGACTTAAATGTTAGACCCAAAACCATAAAAACCCTAGAAGAAAACCTAGGCATTACCATTCAGGACATAGGCATGGGCAAGGACTTCATGTCTAAAACACCAAAAGCAATGGCAACAAAAGCCAAAATTGACAAATGGGATCTAATTAAACTAAACAGCTTCTGCACAGCAAAAGAAACTACCATCAGAGTCAACAGGCAACCTACAAAATGGGAGAAAATGTTCACAACCTACTCATCTGACAAAGGGCTAATATCCAGAACCTACAATGAACTCAAACAAATTTACAAGAAAAAAACAAACAACCCCATCAAAAAGTGGGCAAAGGATATGAACAGACACTTCTCAAAAGAAGACATTTATGCAGCCAAAAGACACATGAAAAAATGCTCATCATCACTGGCCATCAGAGAAATGCCAATCAAAACCACAATGAGATACCATCTCACACCAGTTAGAATGGCAATCATTAAAAAGTCAGGAAACAACAGGTGCTGGAGAGGATGTGGAGAAACAGGAACACTTTTACACTGTTGGTGGGACTGTAAACTAGTTCAACCATTGTGGAAGTCGGTGTGGGAATTCCTCAGGGATCTAGAATTAGAAATACCATTTGACCCAGCCATCCCATTACTGGGTATATACCCAAAGGATTATAAATCATGCTGCTATAAAGACACAGGCACACGTATGTTTATTGCGGCACTATTCACAATAGCAAAGACTTGGAACCAACCCAAATTTCCAACAACAATAGACTGGATTAAGAAAATGTGGCACATATACACCATGGAATACTATGCAGCCATAAAAAATGATGAGTTCATGTCCTTTGTAGGGACCTGGATGAAGCCAGAAACCATCATTCTCAGCAAACTATCACAAGGACAAAAAACCAAACACCACATGTTCTCACTCATAGGTAGGAATTAAACAATGAGAACACATGGACACAGGAAGGGGAACATCACACTGGGGCCTGTTGTGGGTTGGGGGCGGGGGAGGGATAGCATTAGGAGATATACCTAATGTTAAATGACGAGTTAATGGGTGCAGCACACCAACATGGCGCATATATACATATGTAACAAACCTGCACGTTGTGCACATGTACCCTAAAACTTAAAGTATAATAATAATAATAAAAAGAATTTCCAAATCACTTTTCTTAGGTAATAGTCTCTGATTTTTACTCACTATAATATAGATAATGAAAGCTCAAAGTTTAAGTGATTTTACAAAGTTATATGGCCAATAAATGCAAGAACTGGGACATGAAATTATCACCGAAATGTACTACCTTCAGTTTTCAATGACATTTTCAACAAGTTGTAGGAAAAAAAAAGTAACCAGATGATTTTTAAAAACTGTTATTCTTGGCCGGGCGCTGTGGCTCACGCCTGTAATCCCAGCACTTTGTGAGGCCGAGGCAGGCGGATCACAAGGTCAGGAGATCGAGATGATCCTGGCTAACATAGTGAAACCCCGTCTCCACTAAAAATACAAAATTTAGCTGGGCGTGGTGGCACGTGTGCCTGTAGTCCCAGCTACTCGGGAGGCTGGGGCAGGAGAATGGCGTGAACCCGGGTGGCAGAGCTTGCAGTGAGCGGAGATCGCACATGGGCGACAAAGCCAGACTCTGTCTCAAAACAAACAAAGCAACAACAACAAAAAAACTTCTATTCTTAAAACATAAGAAAATTGGGGCCCAGTATTAAAAAATAACATTTTCTAAAGGAAAAATAATTAGTCTTCATGTACCTGTGCCATAATGCTTTTATCTGTAAAACTGATGTCAAAGTTTATAAGAATGATTAATGGTAACACAATTTATAAGAAACTCATTTCACTCATAAGTCATCATACTAATGCAAATTTTTACAAAATCCCCAAGAAACCAGTTTAAATTTAAGATTAAAAATAGATTTTTGAAAGATGATCGGCATATGAACAAATAAGAAAAGTGTAAAGCATAAACAAATCCAATAATATATTTTTAAAAATATTCTGAATTCAAGTGTCCAAAATAAGAGTAACAGAAAGACAATATTCTGGCTAATCCTCACATATTCGACTTTTTCTCTGCATTACTGTTTAAATCAAGATATCTTCACTACTTCCAACAGTATTTAATAATTGTTAACCTAAGCAACAAAATATCTAAAACTTTGAAACAGAGACCTTAAGTAAACAGAAAACATCTGCTATGGTTTGAATGTTTGTGCCTTCTGTAACTCACACTGAAATTTAACCCCAATGTAACAGTATTAAAAGGCAGGGCCTTTAAGAGGTGATAAGAGTTATGAGGCCTCATGAATGGACTAGTCTATTCATGGCTTCATGGATTAATGGGTTAATGAATTAATGGGTTAATAGGTTAATGGATTGATGGATTATCACAGGAACAGGTTAGTTATTATGAGAGTTGGACTGTTATAAAAGCCAGGCTGGCTCTCTCTTGGTGCTCTCTTGCCATGTGATGCCCTTGGCCACCTCAGGACTCTGCAGATAGTATCTGTCAGCAAGAAGGCTCTCACCAGATGTGATATCTTGTCCTGAGATTCCCCAGCCTCCAGAACTGTTAGAAACAAATTTGTTTTTCTTTATAAATTACCCAGTCTCAGGTATTCCATTATAGCGACAGAAAATGGACTAAAACAGCATCTAATATATATATTTTTTCTTTTCAGCAAACAGTTCTTCAAGACTGTAATGATGAAGAACTCAAACTAGGGCACATGTTAACCAGAGTTGCTTTACAAAATGTTTGTGTAGAGCTTTAAAAAAGAAAAGTGGCTTTACTCAGTGTAGAAGACAGCAGTGCTATAAATTAACCCCAAGGCCCACATCTCGTGATGCATTTGACAGTTTATCAGTTCTAGGGAATGTGTGCAGGCAATTTAAATGAAAGATGAAGGCAAAGGCTCCAAGGGCTCGCTATGAAACACAGAGCATTATTTGCTGTAAATATCTGCATATTCAAAAGGTTGAGAGAGCATGGTCAACTCGATTCACTTGGTTTCATTAGCAGAAACATCACTGTGGAAATCTCTGTTATTACTGACTTAAAAGGTTTATAGTTTTGAGGAAAAAGGGTGTTCAAAGTAAACAAATTATTTAACTTAAACAATGTAACTTTATAACCCTTCTAAAATATATATGCATGATAGATTATAAGTAAGTGGATTATAAATAAATATCAAATTATATAAGTAATGATATTTGGCATTTGGAAAAATTTTCAATCAATTTTTCTTATGTTTTAAACTTAAAAAAAGAATGATTCTTTTTTCAAATCAGATTGTTAGGCTTCAATAAGAACTAACTTCTCAAAATGAATGGAGTTTAGAATAAAAATTACTTGTCAACCTATATGACAAATCAAGTTAATTTGGGATATAATTTTCATTCAGCATGCAGTCTTAAGAAAGACCCTGTTTATTTCCTGCATTTCTTTGAGCACCTTTATTATATTTCAGAATCTATTTCACTTTCTATATAAATATATTTCTAGCATCTGGTGTACTTGAAACTATCTTTAGGCTCATATTTAGTTGTTCTACCTAGAGTTTTTAGCATTTTCCTTGTCCTCAAAACTTGTCAGCACAATACAAAATATCCACAAAAGCCATACAATGAGGCTGCATGAATAAATTAATCTGGTCGCTTAAACAGGTAAAGCTCCTCATTGTAAAATAATATAAATAAGCATATACGACACTAAATAAAAATGTCTTCTGTTTTGAATCTATGGAAGTGATTGAGGAAACCTATCCTCTAAATGGGATATATATATATAATATAATATATAAAAATATAATATTAAAAATTATATGTATATATTTGAGACAGAGTCTCACTCTGTCACCCAGGCTGGAGTGCAGTGGTGCAATCTCGGCTCACTGCAACCTCCACCTCCTGGGTTCAAGCAATTCTCGTGCCTCAGCCTCCTGTGTAACTGAGACTACAGATGCGTGCCACCACGCCTGGCTACTGTTTTGTATTTTTAGTAGAGAAGGGGTTTCACCTGCTTTATAAAAATATAAAGTGCTCTAATTGGCTTTTACCAGTTAGAGCATAACAACCTTCACTTTAGTATGAAAAGCTGTATTTTCAACGATATTCATCGCCTCTTTGGCGTCATTGCCACCAACTATGATAACAAATAGAAAATGTAATCAATAATCACTAACAAAAATCACCAACTTACTAAGTAGTTTTGTTTAAAATGCTCATTTCTAAGAAGAAACCCAGAATACTTGTTCAAGGAATATATTTTATAAATGGCTGTTGAGTTTCCAGATTAGTTGGCCAAATCCTATTTAAATCATGATATAAGTGAGCCAAAATACTCACAATACAGCCCAATGCATTTAATGGAACTCTCTAGTTTTAGAAAAGCTCACCTTAAACATATTTATCATATTTATCTAATCTCATGTATAAGGAACACTTCTGAAGGAAAAAAGCAATCATCATTTTTAACCCATATCAAGGGAAGCATGTACTTTGTTTCCCAAGTTGAAGGATCAAAAACTCATTAATCTCTCAGAAAGTCTGCAGGATCTTAGGGTTGATTCTTTTTACACTGATGGCACTCATACCTGTGGCAGTAGCCACTGTTCTTAAAAGGTTTCTTACCCTTTTTCTGGAGCCTCCAGAATCCAACAGTGTCAGAGGCAGTGGTGTGCTAGAGTCAGCTGAAAATGGCTTTCAAGAGCCAATTAAATTTAAGAATTTTGACTGTGTTAAACATAACCATTATTAAAAATTAAATCATATGAACTTATAATTAAACACACTATATTAAAATCAAAGTATCATAATTCCTCCAGCTTTGTTCATTTTGCTTAGGATTGCCTTGTCTATTTGGGCTACTTTTTGGTTCCATATAAATTTTAAAATGTTTTTTTCTAGTTCTGTGAAGAATGCCACTGGTAGTTTAATAGGAGTAGCATTGAATTTATGAATTGTTTTGTGCAGTATGGCTATTTTAACAATATTGATTCTTCCTATTTATGAGTATGGAAAGTTTTTCCATTTGTTTGTGTCATCTCTGATTTCTTTGTCACTTAAGCCACAAGCGATCACAACGAAAACAAAAATTGACAAATGAGATCTAATTAAACTTAAGGCTTCTGAAGAGCAAAAGAAAGTACAGACAACCTACAGGGTGGGACAAAATATTTGCAAACTATGCATGTGAGCAAAGGTCTAATATCGAGCATCTATAAGGAACTTAAATTTATAAGAAAAATAACAAAGAACCCTATTAAAGAGTGAGCAAAGGACAGACACTTTTCAAAAGAAGACATACATGTGGCCAACAAGCATATGAAAGAAAGCTGAATATCACTGATCATTACAAAAATGCAAATCAAAACCACAATTAGATACTATCTCACACCAGTCAAATGGCTATTATTAAAAAGTCAAAAAATAACAGATGCTGGTGAGGTGGCAGGAGAAAAGGAACTCTTATATACACTGTTTGGGGGAGTATAAATTAGTTCATCCATTGTGGAAAACAATGTGGCAAATCCTCAAAGACCTGAAACAGAAATGCCAAATCAACGGAATGTAAATTGTTCTATCATAAAGGCACATGCATGCATATGTTCACTGCATCACCATTCACATTAGTAAAGACATGGAATCAACCTAAATGTCCATTAATGTTAAACTGGATAAAGAAAATGTCGTACATATACACCATGGAATACTATGCAGCCATAAAAAATGATGAGATCATGTCCTTTGCAGGAACATGGATGGAGCTGGAGGCCATTCTCCTTAGCAAACTAACACAGAAACAGAAAACCAAATACTGCATATTCTCACTTATAAGTGGGAGATGAGTGATGAGAACACATGGACACATAGAGGGGAACAACAGACACTAGGGCCTATCAGAGGATCAGGGTGGGAGGAGGGAGAAGATCAGGAAAAATAAATAATGGATACTAGGCTTAATATCCTGGTGATGAAATAATTTGTCATCACACTCCTGTGATGTAAGTTTACTTATATACCAAACCTGCACATGTACCCCTGAACTTAAAAGTTTTTTGAAATAAGTAAATATTCAAACTCATAATTTTCTATTTATTTAATAACATTTCCCTTCTATTTTTACTCTTCAGCATATTTTACCTATTTGATTTGTATGGTGGAAATACTACATAATAATATGTTATTGCACGTATTTTTTCAACTCCTCATTCAATGATGTTGGTTGAATTTGGCCATGTAGAAGTATTTGCACCATGGGAATTAGGAAACACTATTAATTAGGGGTTTTTTCTTCTGGAGAACTGGCTTCTCCAGGCAAACTCTATCATTTATAGCTAAGAGTGATACTTAACCAACAAGAAGATTTCACATTTAAAACAGAAAACAAGACACTTCTCCATGACATTCATATGACACTTTTTAATATTTTCATAAGAATGAAATTGAGACAAAATGAAAAACAGGAAGTATTGAAAGGAAAAAATGTCACCACATTGCACCTGAATAGGCATTATAAAGGAGAGTTGAGGAAGAACAAGTAAAAATGTCTGGAGTTGGTTATATATACTTATATCGTTAATGTTATTTCTTCTTTCTCCTGCTTTTGCAATACTGACCAAGCACTTGGACCCAAGATACCGACAGGATCCCAACCTTGATGTGATGGAAGGAAAATAGGCACTACAAGCAATGAATCAGAGTCAGTTTACCTCTGTTAAAATCCTACCTTGGCTATCTGCCAGCTAAGTATGTATAGCCTTCATAAACTTTAGTTTCCTAATCTACTAAGTAGTCAACATAAGAGTACTTTCCTCATAAAGCTGTTGGGGGTTTAAATGATATAATGTGTGTACTGCAGAGGTTGTCAAACCTCAGTGAACATTGGAATCCCCTGGGAGGTGTGAAAAACTACTGACACTCCGGGTCTCAATCATACAGATCCAAACTTAATTAATCCAGAGTGGGGCTGAGTGTATTTTAAACAGTCTCCAAGATGATTCTGTCATATAGTCTGTGTTGAGAACTACTGTTAGCCATTACTACCAGTAATCCATCACACCATAACTGTCTAAAGAATTACCAATGGGCAAAGGTATACATACAGGAAAAACATGTTTATTAATTTGTTCACTTGCCAAAAGAGCTCAGAAATTAGAGATGTCTTTACTCTCGTCACTCAACCCTTCAATGAGGGTGGAGCCACCATTTAAAATTTTTATCACACTCAAGAAGGCCTCCTAAAAGTGGATGCATTCTGAGATCCATTTACTAAAGTGAAAGGGACCCAAATCCTTTCTAAGTTTATTTGAAAGGAGCCTCTTTGCTTTTGTGTTACTTTGTGTGCACAATTTAGTTAAAGCCTTGAGTGAATCCTCATTTCCACCAAGTTCCATTGCTGCCACTCAAGTCCAAATCACTACCACATCAAGATGGACCCTTACTAGTGCTTCCTGTTTGGACTTCCTGCTGCCTCATATATCTGACCTTCAGTACATATTTTTGCATTTGTCAAGGATATTTTTAAAACACACAATTTATCTTCTTATTCTTACTCTCGAAACTCTCCTTTGATGTTTTCCTATCACCTTTATTCAAAGTCTCCCTACAAGGCCTTTTAGAGCTGGTCCCCAGCTTCCTCTCTGACTTAATTCATATGCTTCTATCACTCACTCCACTCCAGCTTCTCTGACCCCTTTGCTATTCCTTGAACACATCAAGCAAGCTCTCTATTTAGGTCCTTCACACTTGCTCGGCCCTCTACCTACAATATTCTTCCACTCCAAATGCCATGGTTCTCTCCCCCTTCCTTTGGATACTTGCTCAGATATTATCTCAGAGATGTTTATGATCACTCTAAGGTTATAACCCCTACTGTTGTCACCCCTATGCCAACTGTTGTCACTCTTCATTCATTTATGAAACTTTATGTTCCTTTACTGCACTGATTAATCCTATTAATTATACCATATATTTATTTTTTAATGTATCTTTTCTCCATGAAACTTGAGCTGTATGAAAGGAGAAACCTTAGTTCTTTTGCTTGCAGCTGTATACCCAGCATATAAATATGAATATAGAGTGGGAACTCAATAAATACTTGTTGTGTAGATAAATAAATAGGTAGTCAAGATGAGTTGCCTACAAGTCCTGTGAGTCCCAGAAAATTCTAGAATTCTTTCAGTTCATTGATTAAAACTGCAAGACCAATTAGCTTCACAACAGATGGCGAACCTAAAGCCAAGCAGCCATCTTGCTAATTATGGCATCTGTCACAAGACGAATTAGGAGCATGGATAGATCAGTTAAGATTCAGCAGCATTATAGGAAACACCTCAAACCCTTGTCCTTCCAGCATTTGTGTTTTCATGAAATGTGAAAAAGACCCCACTGTAATATCTATAAGTTTAAGGAGCAGGGATTAAATCAACTTAAATTCTGTTGTTAGTGATTTAACAGAAAAAATTATCCTATATTTATATGTGATTTGAAAAATTCAGACCAATACACTAAACACAGTTATTTAACAATTTTCTTTTTAATAAGCTTATTGTTTATAAAGCAGACAATATTACAGAGAGCTCAATATATGAAATGTAATGAATACAAGTGTGTGATAGAATGATTTAAAAAATAAAATTTCCCTCCACAGTACTGATGATAGCTGCTAAGAAGTTTGGAAATAGATGCTATCCAATGTTATTATCATTATATCATCATTGTTAATAAGCAATAATGAAGCTAATGTTTCTTCCCTGGAAGTGGTAGAACAACAAAAAACCTGTCAGAAATATTCAAGCAAGCACTTTGGTTATTTCGGTGTTCAGTGACACCAGAGATGGTGAGAATCATTGTATGAATTCATCAATTTTGTTGGTGTCATGTAGACACAGCCAGGCTCAAACGAAATATACTTTTTTTTTTAAGTAAAAGGGCTCCTATTCACAGTACAGGAAATTAAGTGATCGGTTCTTGTCAAACAAAAAGTAAATTGTTTTAAGGAAAAAGAATTCTTTTGACATTTAGTCAAATTTTATTCTTTCAGGAAACAAGCAATTCTTTGACAGAAAAATATGTTATTGCCAGAGGATATGTATTCCTCTTTTATATTTTGCTAGTTTTCTATTTTCTCAGCACATAAGGAACAGATGGAAATAAAGCCGATCCAATGAAATAATTTCTTTTACATCCCAGCAATAAGGAAAACTAAAATTCAATGAAATGATCTAACCAAATTTCCACATATATGTATACGTATTTTGGAAACTTTATAGGAAGTGTAAAACCAAAGAGAAATCATGGGAATTATTAAAATAATATTTACTTTTTCATTTCCTTTCAGACAACTTTATAGTTGTTATTTGTATTCTTCTGTAAATTCTCATTTTCCCCTAGATATGAATGCAAAAAGCTATACTACTTGCTCCAAAATGATGTTTAGTTTTCTTAGAGAGTTTTTCACACTCAGAATAAATTATACTCCCTAGGACTGGGCCTAATCACACAACTTTAGAAAGAGAATATGAATACTCTCATATTGCTGGCTGGTAAACTAACTTTTTTCCAATGCACTCCCTATGTTTACCTCATGACACTCTATCACTTAGATTTTAAAATAAAATCATTTTGTAATAAAATTATTTGCTTTCAAACCAAACCATAGTACCAATATAAGCAAATAACCTGGAGCAACATTGGGAACAATTAATTTGTCTCAAATCAAATATTTAACCTACCTCAGATCATATTCATAGAGTCAAACTCATGGTGATTAAGAACCATGGCGGCCATTCACATGAATTTAGAACTCTTTTAGAAGCCGGAGTTCTACAATTCATATCCACATGAGAAACTGAAACAAAAATTAAGGCAAATTTCACATACAGAAAATCAATAGAACTTTTCAGTGGGTTGCTTGTGTGAAACATGCAAACTTTCCTTTTACCTGGCAGGGATATATCCTGTAATCAATGACGCTTAATATCCTTTAGTTAATGACACTAAACACAAAAGCTCAGTTGGACCCCTGTTGGTAGTTCTCCCGGGCAACCAGCAGAAACAAACCCTAGGAAGTATGAAAAGCTAAAATCGAGGGAAAAAGTAGGGAAGATATTGTAAACAATACATGACACATTCAAACATTTTAGAGACTGGATCTCTAAGCAGTTCTAGCACACAGCTTTCCCAGCTTAGCTTCTTCTCAGATTCCCCCAAAATTACCAGGGTCATTCTATTACTAGCTGACCTGAGTGAAGAGTGACAGAGAGGAAGTGAGAGAGGAAAGAGAAGGCAGTCTGAACTCACTGTCCTTAAAATAGCTTTTGCAAAATTTTCTAAAACATATGAACATGTGAACACATTGCTAGGGCCACTTTCTCGGGATTCATGCAAGTGGGAGTTCCTGAATCTTAAGCTGTGTGACTTTGAAGGTACATTTCCCACAATCACTGGAACACAATGGTAGTACAGATTAAGCAAATAAGACAATGGAGTGAGAAAGTGAAGTTAAAGCCATAGCTTTTATTCTTTATCTTATTTTTAAGAATTTGGTGCCATATATTTAAAATGTCCCTGACATACATTTTGACATACAGAATTTTTTTACCACCTCTCTTTGTCACCAAAGGCAAAAGTGTGTGTGTGTGTGTGTGTGTGTGCGTGTGTGCATAGAAAAATACGCAGTTATTAGCTTTGAATAAATTGTGGAACCGACGGAACAACTTGAGATATTTATGGCTAACTACTAAGTATTTAAAGATGTATAACTATCCTCTTCTTTATTCCCTGTTGCACAGTGAATCAGCGGCACCAAATCATTGTCTATATGTTTTTTAAATTTCAAAACCCTTGAGAGCTGCACAGAAATAAATCCTCTGTCATTTACAAATGCCATTCTTGTCTTATTTTTAACTACATCTCTAGGACTTACTTCATTTGGGGCTTGTAATAGGTGGGACAGCTGATTCAAAGAAGTACAGGCAGATTCATCAGTGCTCAGCCAGTGGCTGCAGCTCCACTACACCTTCCCAAGTTCTCGGACAATGACATAATCTGATTCTAAGTGTAGAAGAAAGATAAAATTCATGCATGGAGAAATATGATTTTGCCAGAGGAGCGAAGGATGCTAGAAGACGTGTATGAAATCAGAATAAAATTTCAGATGAAGAAGAAAGATAATAGAAGAAAATTTCCAAAAATATGGAATATAACATTAGGCTAAGACTTTAAAAATTCTATGAAAAAAATCAATAATACTAGTGGTCCTGAAGAATGGAAGAAAACATTTTCCTTTTTACCTTGGGGAGGATAAAATCAAATGTAAACTCTGTGTCCTCTAATACTGTTAGAAGATCATACATTTGAAAGCTAATACAGTTCTCTATAACTTGTGGTTAACACTGCATGCATAGTATACTAAATAATAACGCAGTTCTTTTTTTTTTTTTTTGAGACAGAGTCTTGCTCTGTCACTCAGGCTGGAGCACAGTGGCACCTTCTCGGCTCACTGCAGCCTCTGCCTCAGCCTCCTGAGGACTACACCTGGGACTACAGACATGTGTCAACACGCCCAACTAATTTTTGTATTTTTAGTCGAGACCGGGTTCCACCATGTTGGCTAAGCTGGTCTTGAACTCCTGGCCTCAAGCAATCCACCTGCTTAGGCCTCCCAAAGTGCTGGGATTATAGGTGTGAGCCACCCCTACCCTGGCCCCCGGGCAATAAAGCAATTCTCAATGTTCACTGTTTACAAAAGTTTTAGGAGAAAGAATGAACCATAAGACAAACAGGTCTTCAGTTCAATGGCACAAAGCCTTTTGCTTTTTTCCTGTTTCTTCAAACTGTTTATTTTCTTTCTATGATTTTCTTCCTTCATCTACCTGTCAAAGAGTATTGTTCCTCAAGGATTCATTCCCATAGGTAGGTATTATCTTTCTTTTCTGTATGCTCTACCTTATAACCTCCCTCTCCCCATCATTTTACATATGCTCTTGCTGACTTCCATAATCTTATCCCTAGGCTTACTCTCCCTGAGTTTCAAACCTTTATCATTATTTACAGAATGTTTCCAGTTGAATATTCCATGGTAACTACATCTTCAGCATTTCTCAAATGCATGTATACTCTCTCCAAACTCTTTCCTACAATGTGTTGCAATTTTCAGTAATGACACCGTGCCATGCAAGCCAAAACATTTGGAAGCCATCTAGAATTCTCTCTCTGTCTCACTCCTCTCACCTTGACCCCAAGGTTAGGAGCAACTTAAATTAGTAATCAGTTGCTTACTTCAAAGTCTGCTTACACCACTTACCTAGTTGTATGACCTTGCATAGGGCACGTAGCCTTCTATACCTCTGTCTTATAAGGTTAGGATGATTAACTGGATAATGCATGTTAAGTATTTAGTGCATTGCCTGGCATTTACTAAGTGCTCAATAATTTATTATTGCTCAGCTCCATGCCTTCACACATGTTGTTTCTTCTGCCTAGAGTGCCCTTTCCAGGATTTTATTATAATTTAGATGTCAGGCTGATTGTAGAGAGCAGAGACAGCTGGAATGCTGTCTTTGCTGATAGATGGTCTTCTGGTTGTAACAAGTGTCCTTTGAATTATGAGCAATAAATCTCCTCTAATTTAAGGTACAGGTGATTTGGATTGTTGCTTTTACTTCTGAAGGGGAAATTGAATGCATTTAGTTTGGTGTGGAGGTAAGGGGTCACATACCAAAAACATGATCTAACCCCTAACAGTGATTCTCTAGGACTTGAAAAATTTGTCTATGAGTTTATAGAATGAAAAAATAAAAGATACCATAAAGAAAAGTTTGTCTTACCCACATTCAAACTTTCAACACCTAAAAGAGTTCCTGGACCATAGCAGCAAGTCTTCAGTATTTATAGAGGAAAAGAAAGAAGAAAAGAACTAAAGCAGAAGAAAGACAGAAAGATGGAAGCAAGGACATGAAAAAGAATGACATACATAGGTAGGAAAAGATATTTCTGAATGTAGTCAGCTACTACTAATATAGAAATGCAGTTACATAATAAAAATGTAGGCATGTTGATTGTTATTAGTAAACTGTATGTGGGCCCTGAAGTGTCTCCACTATAATCGTGGGAACACCCACACCACCATGTCCTTTGTGGTGGATAGCTGATTCTGTCACAGCTAGAAAAGTTCTCCTTTGGTACCTGAAATGGCTAATACTCCCTCTTCATTTTCTCTTCTGTTTCATTGCTTTCGTCTAGTTACATTTTGAAGATGGCTGAAACTTTCACTGTCTTTGGGGTTTGCAATAGGTAGTTGAGGTCTCTCGTCTATCATCATCCTTAATTACCTGCAAGCTGATGTTGACTTGGTTTTTATCACCATAGAGTAATTTTAGCCACATCTGTGCTTCAATAGTTACCATCCCTGAGAGTGGAGAGGAATCTCTACCAACATGGTTTATAATATTTTATCCAGCCTTGAAATTCAGTGATTTCACTGTCTTTTCCTTATAATGTTCCTAGTGATGCAAACATTTTCATTCACACATTCTCCAAATTTGATAATTCTCTTTTATAAGTTATAAAGGAGGCTGAGTTGTAGCCAAGCAGGTAGTGCTATTTTTGGTCAAGGATGATATGCTATAATAAAGCTTATAGAAATTATAAACATCTCTAGGGTCAATTTCTAAATGGGAGCTTCATACACACACACATATACACATATGTATATATGCGTGTATGCACACATATATGAATGCATATCTATACATATGCACATATATATATATTTAAAAGTAATGGCAGTAATTGCTTTGTCTTAGGCCATGTGGAAGGGGGAGGAAAAGCTTAAGCAGGGCTGAGTGTTGTTACTATGGGTGAGTCTCAGCAAGTCCAGCCGACCTTTGATCTCAAACAAAAACTAGACAATGGGTGTATGCATTTGAGAAATCATTATTGCTGAAGTTAAGGGATTAAAATATTTGAGAGTAGAGGTGGGTGAAATAGTGGGTGGGAGGAGGCTACTGCAAACTACTGAAGACAGGGAGAAACCCTGGGTAGAGAATGTTCCGAAGAGAGGACAGAAGCCCAAAAGCCCTCTTTAAATGGCCTGAGACCCTTTGTTCCAAAAGAAGAGCTAGCTCAGGTGCAAGGTGTCCCTTTGTTATCTTTGGTCGGATTCCTTAATACCAGATGTTAAATCATTCTTCTGTTGGGCTTAAAGTAGGATGAGAATTTAATAGGGAATATCATGTTTTCTCAATGCTTGATAAAGATTATCACCCTGGGGTACACATGTTTAATTTTCCCTCAGACCATATTATTGGGTTTCATATCTTTTCCTAACTTGGATTAAAATCTGGGTGGTGAATCTTGTAGGACTGGGGTTTATTATAATGATTTTTCCAAGCTCGCTAAGTGAAAGGGCAACATAGTAGCTAAAATTCAGTCTGATTTTTTCTAGTCAAACCTTGTTGACTTTTGTATACTAAATACAAGATTAGGATTTTACAATGAAGCAAATAAAGCTCAGTTCTGCTATCAAATAGAATTCCCTTTTTCCTTTGGCTTCCTGAAGGCTCTTAAAATCTAAGTATATTCATTTACCTGACTTTCACAGGATTTGGAATTACCTATTTCCACTAAAAAATTAGGCCTCTATTTTTCCCCAAATTCATTTTGCAAGCAGAGAGATAAACCATGTCTAATAAGCCAAAATGTTTCAGAAAGGAGGTGTGGGGTCTTTCAAAAGTTAATTAAGATAAAACAGGATACAAACAAGTAAACAACTAAACTAAAATATATTTAACTATTTAAAGCACTGAATAAAATAAACTAGCTTTATCTGAGGGATGTAAAGAGACTTTATGAAGAAGGGAATATTGGAGTTACATATGAAAATACAAAACAAATATTCTAAAGAAAGAGGAGGAGAGGAGATGATGTCCTACCTAAAAGCAACAGCATATGCAAAGACAGTAAGTTAGGGGGGAAATGTGGTATATTTGAGAGACTTGGTTTGGTTGGAACATCAGGTATATTGTAGAGTGACAGAAAGTGAAGTTGGAGTAGAATGCTATAAGTACCTGTGGGCTATGCCATAGTTCCCAAAATTATTATACCATCAAGTAACAAGGAGGGAAACTAACTTCAGAATCTATTTGGTAGAAGAATGTTGTCATTATATTTGTTTTACAGAACTATGACACCAAAGTCTCTGAAATAGGAAGTACACCAGTGTTTAAATTTTGGCATTTCATGGAATTGTCTCTTCTGTTGCTACAGTTGACAGCAATTCTTAAATACAGCTGGGTGGTGAACTCTGGGGAGTTGGCCAGACAGAAAGATTTATTTAGTTTTCTCAAATTACATCAACAAGTCAGGCTTCAGTATCCTGATTGTGACCTAAAATGACTGGGCTGATATTCTAAGATAAGAAGAATGGATGAAGGGTGAGAAATTCATTACAAATAATATTTAGAGGTAGATTAAATAAGCTCATTTGTGTAATATGATTCATGTTGGTGTTTTTGAAGCCAAATCAACTGAGAAAGAAAATAAGCTGATGCCGAGAGCACTAAGAACAGCCTTTAGATTCCAAGAAGCAATTTCATCAGTGAATGTCATGTGAACTTTAGAGCAACTAACTGAATATGTCTGGAACCAATTAACATGTACCTATTGAAAACATATTATGTATTCAATATTTTGCTAGAACATATATGTAGATCACTACTATAGAATGTTGTGCAGATAGAAAATAGAAAGAAAAAAATAGAAGAAAACCTAGGCAATACCATTCGGGACATAGGCATGGGCAAAAACTTCATGATGAAAATGCTGAAAGCAATTGCAACAAAAGCCATAATTGACAAATGGGATCAAATTAAACTAAAGAGTTTCTGCACAGCAAAAGAAACTATCATCAGAGTGAACAGGCAACCTACAGAATGGGAGAACATTTTTGCAATCTACCCGTCTGACAAAGGTCTAATATCCAGAATCTACAAGGAACTTAAACAAATGTACAAGAAAAAAAAAAACCCATCAAAAAGTAGGCAAAGGATATGAACAGACACTTCTCAAAAGAAGACATTTATGCGGCCAACAAACATATAAAAAGAAGCTCAACATCACTGATCATTAGAGAAATGCAAATCAAAACCACCACAATGAGGTACCATCTCATGTCAGAATGGCAATCATTAAAAAGTCAAGAAACGGCTAGGCGCGGTGGCTCACACCTGTAATCCCAGCACTTTGGGAGGCTGAGGTGGATGGATCACGAGGTCAGGAGATCAAGATCATCCTGGTTAACATGGTGAAACCCCGTCTCTACTAAAAAAAAAAAAAAAAAAAAAAAATTAGCCAGGCATGGTGGCAGGCGCCTGTACTTCCAGCTATTCGGGAAGCTGAGGCAGGAGAATGGCGTGAACCCAGGAGGCGGAGCTTGCAGTGAGCCGACATCATGCCACTGCACTCCAGCCTGGGCTACAGAGTGAGACTCCATCTCAAAAAAAAAAAAAAAAAAAGTCAAGAAACAACAGATACTGGTGAGGCTGTGGAGAAATAGGAACACTTTTACACTATTGGTGGGAATGTAAATTAGTTCAACCATTGTGGAAGACAGTGTGATTTCTCAAGGACCTAGAACCAGAAACACTACTTGACCGAGTAATCCCATTACTGGATGTATACCCAAAGGAATATAAATTATTCTACTATAAAGACTCATGCACACGTATGTTTATTGCAGCACTGTTTACAATAGCAAAGACATGGAACCAACCCAAATGCCCATCAGTGATAGACTGGATAAAGAAAATGTGGTACATAGAGACCATGGACTACTATGCAGCCATGAAAAGGAATGAGATCATGGCCTTTGCAGGGACATGGATGAAGCTGGAATCCATCATTTTCAGCAAACTAACACAGGAACAGAAAATGAAACACTGCATGTTCTCATTCATAAGTGGGAGTTGAACAATGAGAACACATGGACACAGGGAGGGGAGCAACACATTCTGGGTCCTGTTGTGGGGTGGGTGGCGAGGGGAGGGAACCTAGATTATGGGTCAATAGGTGCAGGAATCCACCATGGCACACATAGACCTATGTAACAAACCTGCACATTTTGCACGTGAATCCTGGAACTTAATTTTTTTTTTTAAAAAAAGGAAAAAAAAATTGTAAATTATAACCAAGTCAAACTTTGGAATTAATAAAGTGAAAATTTTTCCCCAATTCTTCACTTGGTATCCATTATGCCATTTAAAAACCTTAGGTAGTAATATAAATGTAAAAGGCCTTGGATAATAACAGAAAGGTAATAAATACAATTTCATTCCAGAAAATGAGTAAAATTTATATGTAACTTGGTTCTGTGAAATAATGGACATATCTCAAATCTTTTACAACCACTTATGAAAGATTTTTTTCCATTGATCTTGCAGAGAACAAATTTTAAGTTAGTAAAAATTGTGGTACTTTTCTCTTGCCCAAGTTAACTATTGCAAGGTTTAAGTACAACACTAGTCTAATATTCCAACTTCCTAACGTGGGAAAATGGTACTGGTTAGTTTGGTAAATGTTATACTTATCCTTTATATATTTTCTAATTCTTTGGATTTTACATCTTTCTAGAAACAGCTAAACATAATTTGATAAAATGTCTCTAGTTCCTCAGGGAAAGGTTCTATTCTTGAGCAAAGTAAAATCTTGACTTGAATGTCTTATTAGGAAAGGAAATAGTATTTTCATGTAGCTTGTTTTATATTTCAGATTCTGTTCTAAATTCATTTCCTTTGCTACATACACACATTTGCACTCTTGACCAATAATCTCAAAGAACTGAGGAATTCTATGGCCTATGTTTTAGTAAGTTGCCTTGTAACTCCCCTTTCAAAAGTAACTCCCCTCCCAAGTTTGTAATAACTGACTTTACTTTTCTCTGCTTTTGCTTCCCTTGCCTGTGTTTATTTACTTTTTACTTTTAGAATTAGTTATGCCACCTAAATCAGACGTTCTTTACCATGATTACTGCAAGCTCAGAATATCCCGAAGAAGTGAGATACAGTGGAATAAGCCCTAAATTTCTAGAAAATTCTTTAACATTGAGGGTGACTTTTTTTTTTCACAGATAGTGGATTATAAAAGTTAAAAAGTCACAAATTGATTGATTAACCAACTGTATCTGAATATTTGTATTCTCCCCCAAATTTATATGTTGAAATTCTAACCCCAAGGTGGAGGTATTAAGAAGTGAGGCCTTTGGGATGTGATTAGATAATAAGGGCAAAGCCTCAGGAATGGGAGTAGTGCCTTTATAAAAAAGGCTTCCGGGAACTTGTTCGTCCCTTCCACCATGTGAGGAGGCAATAAGAAGATGCCATCTATGAGTCTGGAAATTGTCCCTCACCAGACACTAAACCTGTCAGCATCTTGATCTTGAACTTCCCAGCCTCCAGAATTAAGTTACCCAGCCTCTGCTATTTTGTTACAGTAGCTCTAAGGGAATAAGGCAGTATCTAAATTTTAAATTATAAAAAATTATGTGTGTATATATATATTTTGTTATAATTGTTTTTGCTTAACTTTTATTTTAGGTTCGGGGGTACATGTGAAGGTTTGTTCCATAGGTAAACTCATTTCATGGGAGTTTATTGCACAGATTATTTCATTATCCAGGTATTAAGCCCAGTACCCAATAGTTATCTTTTCTGTTCCTCTCTCTCCTCCAACCCTCCACTCCTAAATGCTCATCAATGACAGAGTAGATAAAGAAAATGTAGTACATATACACCAGGGAATACTATGAGGCCATAAAAAAGAGCAAGATCATGTCTTTTACGGGAACACAGATGGAGATGGAGGATGTTATCCTTAGCAAACTAATGCAGCAAACCAAAAATTACATTTTTAATTTAAAAATGAATAAAGATCATCTTTTATAATGGATTATCATATTGTTTCTTAAAAACTTCCAATGATATTCTTAAACTGCAAGTTTAGCACTTCTGTGCATTTCAATAAACATTAAATTGAACAGCTACTATGTTCCAGGGAATATAAAATTGCTAGGAGCTGCCCTTGACCCTATACAGTTCATAAGACACAACAAATATGAAAATGTAGGATTACTATATTCTGTGAAAAATGACAAAACAGGTATGTACAAAGTATAGTGTGACTTCAAGGAGAAAGCAATGAACTCAGCTGAGTTGGTGTGATGGTTAATGCTGAGTGTCAACTTGACTGGATTGAAGGATACAAAGTATTGATCCTGGATGTGTCTGTGAGGGTGTTGCCAAAGGAAATTAACATTTGAGTAGGTGGGCTGGGAAAGGCAGACCCACCCTTAATCTGGGTGGACACAATCTAATCAGCTGCCAGTAAAAAAAGCAGGCAGAAAAATGTGAAAAGAGAGATTGGCTTAGCCTCCCAGCCTACATCTTTCTCCCTTGCTGGATGCTTCCTGCCCTTGAACATTGGACTCCAAGTTCTTCAGTTGTGAAACCGGACTTTCCTTGCTCCTCAGCCTGCAGAAGGCCTATTGTGGGACCTTGTGTTCGTGTGAGTTAATACTTAATAAACTCCCCTTTATATATATATCATTCATATATATATATCATTCATATATATATAATTCATATATATATCATTCATATATATATAATTCATATATATATCATTCATATCTATAATTCATATATGTATCATTCATATATATATCATTCATATATATATAATATTCATATATATATCATTCATATATATATCATTCATATATATATATATTCCACTTCATATATCCCCTTCATATATCTGTCATATATATATGATATGACTAATTCTGTCCCTCTGGTGAACCCTGACTAATACAGTTGGGCAGGGGCTGGCAAAGATTCCCAGAAAGAGAGATAATTAAGCTGAATCCCAAAGAAGAGAAATACAGTTTGGGGGTGGAGATCAAGAGAAAGCTTTTGAAGCAGAGGGAACAGCTGTTTTGGAGCATGGAGGCAAGAAGCAATGTAGTGACTTGGCTGGAGTGCACAGTGTTCAGGACCAGATTACATCATGTGAAAAGCCTTCTATATTGGACTAAGCATTTTGAATATTAGCTAGAAGAAAATTGATATGGTTTGGCTCTGTGTTCCTGTCCAAATCTCATGTTGAATTCTAATCCCCAATGTTGGAGGTGGGGCCTGATGGGAGGTGATTGGAGCATGGGAGCACATGTCTCATGAATGTTTTAGCACAATCCCCTTGGTGCTGTTCTCATGATAGTAAGTGCATTCTCCTGAAATCTGGCTGTTTAAAAGTGTGTTGCACTTTTGCCTCTCTTGCTCCTCCTCCAGCCATGCACAGTGCTATTTCCCCCTTTGCCTTCTGCCATGATTGTAAGTTTCCTGAGGCCTCCTCAGAAGCTGAGCAGATACACTATGCTTCCCATACAGCCTGCAGAACTGTGAGCCAATTAAAGCTCTTTTCTTTATAAAGTACCCAGTCTGGTATTTCTTTATGGCAATGCAAGAATAGCCTAATGCAACAGCGAAGAGTAACTCCTAGAGCATCAGTTCCTTTCCTATCATTCTGTTTTGGCTGTCTAAAGACTCTGTTTATTCTTTCCATGTTTGTATTTAATGTCAGTGTCAACTAATTTGACTTGCTGTTACGTTTCATGGTGCATAACAAGTTAGCACTTAATTAGCAGTAATGATTTTAGTTGTGTTTCTGTCTGTACTAGGTGGATCTAAGTATTTTATAAGTAGACAAAGGACATTTTTTTTAAAAAGGAAATGACAATTAAAAAGTGCAATATGCATTATGCAAAGTCTATTTCTTAAACTTCCCAGATCAGTATCACCTGGAACACTGATAAAGATTCCATGCTTCTACCCTCCCAATAAGAATCTCTGAGGGAGAAGCCTGCTACATGTGTATTCAAGGTGACATGAATGCCTGGGAAAGCTTGGGAAATATCACTTATTCCAAATATATTTCTTCACAGAAAGCCCAGAAAATTTAAGCATTTTGTTTGCAGATTGAGCTAATGCTAATAAAAGTTCAAATTACTCACAAAGCCTCAGCAGTTATGGTTAATTATTGGTGGTTTACTTGCCCCTTCAAATGAACTGTAAACTTTTTAAGGACAGAGGATGTATCACTATTAGAGTCTCAGCTCCTAACACAGATAAAGGATTCAATAAACATTTAATAACATATGAACAAACAACACTGTGACCATTCTCATTTTTAAAAATGCCTCTTCCTGTGTGCATTTCTAGGTGTTCAACTACAAAGAACAAATGTAATTTAGTGAATTATTAATAAGACTAAAAATTCAATTAATTAGACTTACTTTGGAATGAATGGTGTACTTTTAAATTATTAGTAAAGTCAACAAAATACTTTTTCATTTCAAATATATATTTGTCAAATATCATAAAGTATAATGTTTGTGTGAAATAATTTGATCTGTCTTTTGTGCCCTGGAGTAACTAACAATGGTTTTTCATTTCACATATATTGCATTTCACAGAAGGAACACACGATCAATCAAATTGACACCTGAAATTAAAGGCATTGGAATTGATTTCCTTAATAAATACTATTCTTCATTAGGAAGGAACTCCTGATTCATGAATTTTCTCATATGTACAGAAATATATTGTTAGAGAAAACAGAGGAGTGAAAACAGAGAAGACAGAGGAGTGAAAACAACTGGACAAATATTTAAAAATGTGTCTCAGTATGGCAAAAAATATTTTTTTAACAATTGACATTTAAAGGACAAAAGGTAGCAGGGGCCATATTTTTCATTAACTTGACAATGTCAAAGAGACGGCTCAGTTTCCTACAAGTTAAAGCAGAAGATCATGTTAATGAGATAATTTTATTTCCTTGGAAACTATCAGAATAGCGGGTAGAAAATACAGAAGTCATTTATAAAATATTACTTTTCAAATACAGAAAAAATGAATGTTGCTATTTTCAAAACATACTTTGTTTTAAGCCATAGCTGGAGGAGTAGGTAGAGAAAATGCCCTGGAGAAATCTTTCTGCATTATCTCCACCTGTATAGAGCTTTATATCAGGAGGTTACTATTTGCTCCCGCTATAATAATTTCAGAGGATACTACTCATGATGGAGAAAGCAGAGGGCCCACGGTGTGAATCTCTTCTGGTGATTTAATCACAGTCATTAAAGAAAGCAGGATTATGAACACTGCCAGCCACCAGCTGCAAATACAATATCTGAAATTTATTTTTGCAAATATACTGGCAATTTTATAGCAGTTTGAATGAATACTAGGGAGAGCCTATTCAGTTGGTACATTTACTGAATTAGGCATTGAGTTCCAGAGAGTGCAATTGCTGCTAGAGTTCTATTTTAACATTCTCTTGAAAAGATGCATATAAATAAAATTATATTTTAAGCACCCTAGAGAGTCTTTACACACATAGGAAAAACCTACTCTAAGTCCCTTTACAAAATAAAATTTTACTGAATGACCTCTAGGTATAAATTTTTTTCAAATTCCTTGAATTTATAATTATTTCAAAATAAAAAGTTGTATAATGATTTACTCTCTAAAGTATCATATAGCTGGGCTTTTGTAAATTTTTTTTGTTTGTTTTATTTTGTTTTACAAAAGAGTGCACTTGTTTTATCTCTTCTTGGTTTCATCTTTTTTTTTCTTTTTTTAAGAAGAAGAGTACACCTGTTCACCATAGGTAGTATGGTGACCAGCTTTTCACTCATTCAATAAATATTTATTGTGTGGATATAGATAATAATATGGCAAGGAGTGGGGGACTGCTTTTACATAAGGTCATCAGAGGAGGAGGGTCTCTCTGAGAAGGTGGCGTGAGCAGAAACGTGAAGGAAGTAGGGGAGAAAATTATGTGGATATCTGGGGAAGGAGCCTGACAATATATCTCAATATACTAATTAAGAATCATCATTATTGTAACATACGTTTTTATATAAGAGAGATGGATTATGCATAATCCTTGATGCATAGTTCACATGTGAGCATATGGTTTAGAATTGCAACTAAAGAGTATAGCAGATGTTGTTCAAAACCTACAACTTAACAATCTAAAAGACATGGAAATGTTGTTTATTTCAGTCTTAGTTCCTCATCTGTAAAATAGGAACAACAATATCTTGGGGTTTTTTAAAATAAATGAAATAATATATGTATAATGCTTCACACAAAATACGTACTTAATGTAGTAGTGATTATCATTTAAAATAACAAATAAATGTAAATTAGAACTCTATCCCGATTGCTTTGAAGAGCATTCATTTACTTATTCATTCAACAATATTAATTAAGACCAGACTATGTTCTAGGCACTATTATAAGTGATTCAAATAACAAAATTTTTGAAATTTACAGGAGACCAATGTATTTCTTACTGCATGGGATATAAAAAATAAATCATTTATAAGATAATGCAATAATTGTCACAATAAAGAATACAAAGTAAATCCACCCTATTTGAGGGTCTGAATGAAAGTTTCGCAGAGGAGGGGATGCACAAAATTAAACCTTTTAGGATGATGAATAAGTGAAATGAAGAAACCACAGTAGGTAGAGCAGAAAGGATGGAGTAAAGTCAAATGGAAAGAAATAAACAAACAAAATAGTCACTTTTGGAGAACTGTATGTCATTCTTTGACAGCCTGTCAGTGTACCTGTAAAAAAAAGAAGTGAAGTTAGAATTGCAGGCTGGAAGGAAATAATGCAGGCTTTTTTATGCCTGAGGGCTTATACGCCACACCCAAGAACCTAGACTTTGTTCTGTGACATTCTGAAGGCGAATAGTTGGCTTTCCATTTCAAAAAGCTCATTTGGCAGCAATGTTGGGAATGGTGTGGATGAATTTCTGATATTGGATCAAGAGACTTTAATTATACATAGTGTTTCAGAACATCCTGGCTCAAGATTTGGTGAGAAGGAGGTAAAGAGAGATACCCAAAGGTAGGAAGACAGATGTAATAAATTTCCAATTCAATTACTTAGTCTAAAAAAATTAGTGATCAGTTACACACCGCTATTCAAGGCATTGGCACAATGTCAAATATCAATGAACTAATACTACTTGGTGGCTGGTTAGATATGGAAAAGAGAGGAAGAAGAAGGAGTCTAAGATATTTTTTAAAGAACATAGGCTAAATGAAACTGAAAAAGGAAGTAGAGTAAGAGGAGTAAATCTGGAGAGGAGGGTACTGAATTCAGTCCTGCAGAAGTGAACATGTGGGCCTGGTTGTAGGAGGTATAAGTCTGCAGAAAGAGAGACATTAATTTCTGCCCTGGAGGAAGTGACACAGGTAAGGGTTGAATGTGGTCTCCCCTGGAGAGCAAGTAGGAGTGGGCCAACTGGATAGGACTGTGAAGAGGAATAGATGGGGTGGGATAGATGTGGTGGAGAAGAAATTGTCCTTGTGATGTCTAGGATGCAGCAGTTCTTTCCGGTATTATCCTTGGCCATTTTGATGTTTTCTAACACCAACAACTAATTCTTTTGAGACCAACTGAGTGTCCAATAATTGAATTCAATCCTGATGCTATCTACCTAGAATTAAAGTCAGATCCCACAAGATAAAAGGCTCAGCCCCACAAGACTGCCCCCAGTACAAAGGCCAATTGCAAGTCCTGGGCAACTTACATATCTGACAGACACCGGCCATAAATTGGGGGTGCTCACAACCTCCTCCTCAGATATGATAATTTTCTAAAGGGTTCACAGAACTCAGAAAAGCACTTTACTTATGTTAATGGGTTTATTACAAAGGATACAACTCAGCCACAGCTAAATAGAAGCGATTCATAAGGCAAGGTGTGGGGTAAGGGGGAGAATGGTGCATGGAGCTTCCATGCCCTCTTAGGGCATGCCACCATCTTAGTACCTCTATGTGTTCACCATCCCAGAAACTCTCCAAATCTCATTGTTCAAGAGTTTTTATAGAGCTCAATCTCCAGGACTCCAACTTCCTCGAAGGTGGGTGGCTGAACGGAAAGTTCTAACCCTCTGATTACTTGGCATCTTGGTGACCGTCCCTGTCATGAGTACAAACTTGGGTAAGATTAAAAGGGGCTTGTTATGAATAGCAAAAGACACTTCTATTACTCAAGAAATTCCAAGGGTTTTAGGAGCTCTGTGACAGGAACCAGGGACAAAGACTAGATATCTATTTCTTACTATGCCACAGCCACATTCCTTACTTGTTTAGTGTATTTTCTTATCAAGAGCTCTCCTATTTCAATACCATATCTATGATGATAACTCCTGCAATTACATTCCCAATTCATGGATGAATCTAAGCTTTCAGTCTTGGCCTGAACAAAGTGATCTTTAAATGATCTCAACATATTTGACATCCACAACACAAATAAATCTGAGACAGGCATTTGAAACAATGAAGTTTATATTTAACATCCCCAATATGATATTGTGCCCATAGTAGGTGCTCAATAAACATTTAATGATGGACTATAAATTCAGCTCTAGCTTACAGATTTATCATTTTGGCCTTAGATAAAATAGAGAACCAAGGACCAATATTTGTCTCAAACATCACCACACAATAGATATCAACTTTGTATTATATTTTTGAAAAGGTTATATAACTACTGGAGACAAAGTTAAGTTTTTCCATTTGAAGATTTGTTGACAGTGTAAAAGAGATTAATTATTAATATACTGAGATTATTTTTGTCTTCAAAGTCATATAACCTCATTCATTAAGGCCCAAATAATTGCATATAAGTTTAAACATCATATATACACGATGAAACTCATTTTACAACAAATACTGAAAAGAAGGATCAAAAATAAAGAGATGCCCAAAGTGCTTATCTGCCCTTAAAATAGAACTATTTCAATTCGGCAAGAAAAATAGTGAATTCTGGGATTATACATCTAAAACAGTTCCATAAAAATGTATATTAGATTCTGATGCAATAGTTGTCCCTCTTTTAAGAAACTTTGGTTGGATATATTGACTAAATTGGACATGTTAAATAATTTTACTTTGGAAACCACTTGTCAACATTGCATAGTGGAAGAGTCACACATAAACCTACCCAAGCCATTATTTCTCCATTTTCACTGTGTCTTTGTAATGTAGTCATGTTAAAGATGGGAACAATTCTTCTCACTTATGCTTTTGTTGGACAAAATCTAACAGTGAGGTACTCATTCTATAAAGCAGTAGCAAGTCTTTAAGCATGTAGAAGATTAAGCAAGTATATGAATTCATTAATATAGAACAATAAATCAGATCAATACAGACTTGCCTATCAGTACCTCATGTTTAAAAGAAATAGATTATATATAATTTAATAGAGATCAAATTACCACAACATGATGTTATGTGCATACAATGCTTTGCTATCAATATTGCATGATGTGTTTAACTATTTACGATAGGAGAAAAAAGCATCAAATAATTAATAGCATAATAGCATTTCAACAAAGTTGTTAAGGAAGTGTTAAATAGCTTTGAAGCTATTAATTCAGTAATGTATCACTTATTCATATTAATTGGAGTGGGTCCATATAAATTAGTGAAAAAATGGACTTGTAGAACATTTTAATATACATGTAGTTTTATAACATGATATTTCAAACTATGGAAATGCTATCAAAATTACTAGGCAGAGGTTTTGCTGAGCTTACACTAAAGATAGATATGACTCACTTATAACAGACCTATTAATTGTATGCAAATGTATGCTTTTAAAATTCTAAAACATAATATGCATCTTAATGAGTAGGTTAAATATTTCTCCTTGAAATTTTATTCATGCCATTCATTCACTTCCATTCTTTCATGGGTAGTGCAAAAGGAAATGTTAGCCCCATGATTATGTATGCAGTGAGGTTTAAATTGATGAGATTTCATTTTCTACTTAAGAGGGATCATATTTAGAGCCATCTCTACTATTTTTGGTACTCTTACAAGAAGTTCCATTGCTTCCAACATTGGGCAAGTCCATGGCTCCGAACTTCCCATCAAATTCAGAATTCAGCCTAAAATTTTTACTAAGCCTCTATGAAGAATCATAAAGATGAGTCCCAACGACTCCATGAATTTCTACATCATTATTTTCATGTCATGGAGACTGTATAGTGTAGTGTGGACTCTGGGTTCAAAATGATTGGATGTGAATTCACATATAGACCATGTCCCTTTGGGCAAATTATTTAGCCCCTCTGTACACCAGCTGTAAAATGAGAAAAATAATAACAGAGAGTGATTGTTAGGATTAAATCAATTAACACATATCAATGTCTTAGAATAATTTCTTGAACATGGTGAGTACTCAATAAATCTTTGTATTATCACAACATTTATTGTTTTTAGTTTCAAGTTAATTTCACAAAAGCTTTCCTAATGATCCACACAGTTGAATACTTGTCTTTACTGCATTACATGGGTAATTATTTTTCCTTCTCTTATATAGAGGAGTTAAAACTGTATTTGTTGTTTTCTAATAAAAACTTAATGAATTAACTGAAATTTTAGTATGAGGAAATAGTCTCTATGTTCTGTTACCTACTGTGTCTGGTTTAGTTCTACATTCATTATGGTCTTATTTTATATCCTCCAAGCTAATTTTTTCCTATCTTTCACCTTTTTTCCTCTTCTAAGCAAATCTCACCTTAGATATTTTGAAAGAAAAATATTAGTCTCTATTTACTTGCCTCTTCATACCCAGCCTAAAATAAAATGCTGAACAGAGTATGCAGGACGAACCACACCTGATCTACCACAAAATACTACTAAACATTAAAGTACACAATTAAGAAACAAAATTGAAATGCCACTTGGTTAACCATTGTTTTTATACAAGACTTAATTGTATAAAAGACTTAATTGAGGGTTTCTACTGTCACACAACTTCTCCTTGTGAGGTGTACCTGAACAGCAAGAGGCTTCCTTTGTTCCTAACTTTCCTGATTTCCGTCAGGAATACAGCATGATATGGACTCAGGAACAGGCTGATTGTCTATTCTTGACATTCCTGAAGATGTTTAGGTTATGAAGTTGATTATAGCATGAAATCTTGGGTTCTTGATTCTTGGAGCTCCACATCTCTGTCTCTTTAGTCCCTCTTCCTCCACTCTCTCTCTGGGGAAGTGGAGGATCACTGGAAAGAGGCTAAAGGAGGTAAATTTCTGGCTATAGTCTTCTGTTAATCACTTTTATGTAGTCTGTGTTTATGCTTAGGTGCTATGACCTTTCTATTCCACGTTCCTAAAGATATGAGTAAAAAATGGCTTCTTGACTTTATCATGCATAAAAACCATTTGGGATAATTTATTTGAAATGTAGATTCCTAAGTTCATCCCACCCGCCCCCTAATAGATTCTAACTCAGTACGTTGGGTGGAACCACAGAGTCTGCACTTTAAATACGGCTCTTCTGTAGATTGCGATATAAGTGGCCTTTGTGAAGTTTCAGAAATGCTGCCTTACAATGCTTCAATCAATAAAATGCTTCCAGATTTCTAGTAAATTGAAAACAGCACAGGAAATCACAGCTAGTCAAACTGCCAATTATTATGAGATTTATCACTTTTCAACAGTTTTTTTTTTTTTTTTTCTATTGAGATAGAGTCTCACTCTGTTGCCCAGGCTATAGTGCAGTGGCATGATCTTGGCTCACTGCAACCTCCACTGCCTGGGTTCAAGCGATTCTCATGCCTCAGCCTCCCGAGTAAATGGGACTACAGGCGCACACAATCACGCCCGGCTAATTTTTTTGTATTTTTATTGGAGACAGGTTTCGCCATGTTGGCCAGGCTGGTCTTGAACTAGTGACCTCAGGTGATCCGCCTGCCTTGGCCTCACCAAAGTGCTGGGATTATAGGTGTGAGCCACTGTGTCCGGCCCAGATTTTAATATTCTAATACCATTGCCTCCAGAGCCATCACCTTTAACTACATGGGAAAAACAAATTCTTTCTTTGGCCATGAAGAAATATGATTTCCTATGTTAGACTGAGATTATCACCAAGAAAAAGCAACAGACATGCTTTATCAGTTGGTTCTTAGCAAAGTTATGCCATGGAGTACACTTGACTCTTTATTTCTTTCTTTCTTTTTTATTTTTATTTTTTATTTTTTATTTTATTTTTTTTGGCATCAGATTATTTCTTTTTTATTATTATTATTATACTTTAAGTTTTAGGGTACATGTGCACAATGTGCAGGTTAGTTACATATGTATACATGTGCCATGCTGGTGTGCTGCACCCATTAAGTCGTCATTTAGCATTAGGTATTTCTCCTAATGCTATCCCTCCCCCCTCCCCCCACCCCATAACAGTCCCCAGAGTGTGATGTTCTCCTTCCTGTGTCCATGTGTTCTCATTGTTCAATTCCCATCTATGAGTGAGAACATGCGGTGTTTGGTTTTTTGTCCTTGCGATAGTTTACTGAGAATGATGATTTCCAATTTCATCCATGTCCCTACAAAGGATATGAACTCATCATTTTTTATGGCTGCATAGTATTCCATGGTGTATATGTGCCACATTTTCTTAATCCAGTCTATTGTTGTTGGAAATTTGGGTTGGTTCCAAGTCTTTGCTATTGTGAATAATGCCGCAGTAAACATAACTGTGCATGTGTCTTTATAGCAGCATGATTTATAATCCTTTGGGTATATACCCAGTAATGGGATGGCTGGGTCAAATGGTATTTCTAGTTCTAGATCCCTGAGGAATCGCCACACTGACTTCCACAATGGTTGAACTAGTTTACAGTCCCACCAACAGTGTAAAAGTGTTCCTATTTCTCCACATCCTCTCCAGCACCTGTTGTTTCCTGACTTTTTAATGATTGCCATTCTAACTGGTGTGAAATGGTATCTCACTGTGGTTTTGATTTGCATTTCTCTGATGGCCAGTGATGATGAGCATTTTTTCATGTGTCTTTTGGCTGCATAAATGTCTTCTTTTGAGAAGTGTCTGTTCATATCCTTTGCCTAATTTTTGATGGGGTTGTTTGTTTTTTTCTTGTAAATTTGTTTGAGTTCATTGTAGGTTCTGGATATTAGCCCTTTGTCAGATGAGTAGGTTGCGAAAATTTTCTCCCATTTTGTAGGTTGCCTGTTCACACTGATGGTAGTTTCTTTTGCTGTGCAGAAGCTCTTTAGTTTAATTAGATCCCATTTGTCAATTTGGCTTGTGTTGCCATTGCTTTTGGTGTTTTAGACATGAAGTCCTTGCCCGTGCCTATGTCCTAAATGGTAATGCCTAGGTTTTCTTCTAGGGTTTTTATGGTTTTAGGTCTAAAGTTTAAGTCTTTAATCCATCTTGAATTAATTTTTGTATAAGGTGTAAGGAAGAGATCCAGTTTCAGATTTCTACATATGGCTAGCCAGTTTTCCCAGCACCATTTATTAAATAGGGAATCCTTTCCCCATTTCTTGTTTTTCTCAGGTTTATCAAAGATCAGATAGTTGTAGATATGCGGCGTTATTTCTGAGGGCTCTTTTCTGTTCCATTGATCTATATCTCTGTTTTGGTACCAGTACCATGCTGTTTTGATTATTGTAGCCTTGTAGTATAGTTTGAAGTCAGGTAGCATGATGCCTCTAGCTTTGTTCTTTTGGCTTAGCATTGACTTGGTGATGAGGGCTCTTTTTTGATTCCATATGAACTTTAAAGTAGTTTTTTCCAATTCTGTGAAGAAAGTCATTGGTAGCTTGATGGGGATGGCATTGAATCTATAAATTACCTTGGGCAGTATGGCCATTTTCATGATATTGATTCTTCCTACCCATGAGCATGGAATGTTCTTCCATTTGTTTGTATCCTCTTTTATTTCATTGAGCCGTGGTTTGTACTTCTCCTTGAAGAGGTCCTTCACGTCCCTTGTAAGTTGGATTCCTAAGTATTTTATTCTCTTTGAAGCAATTGTGAGTGGGAGTTCACTCATGATTTGGCTCTCTGTTTGTCTGTTATTGGTGTATAAGAATGCTTGTGATTTTTGTATATTGATTTTGTATCCTGAGACTTTGCTGAAGTTGCTTATCAGCTTAAGGAGATTTTGGGCTGAGACAATGGGGTTTTCTAGATATACAATCATGTCGTCTGCAAACAGGGACAATTTGACTTCCTCTTTTCCTAATTGAATACCCTTTATTTCTTTCTCCTGCCTGATTGCCTTGGCCAGAACTTCCAACACTATGTTGAATAAGAGTGGTGAGAGAGGGCATCCCTGTCTTGTGCCAGTTTTCTAAGGGAATGCTTCCAGTTTTTGCCCATTCAGTATGATATTGGCTGTGGGTTTGTCATAGATAGCTCTTATTATTTTGAGATACGTCCCATCAATACCTAATTTATTGAGAGATTTTACCATGAAGTGTTGTTGAATTTTGTCAAAGGCCTTTTCTGCATCTATTGAGATAATCATGTGATTTTTGTCTTTGGTTCTGTTTATATGCTGGATTACATTTATTGATTTGTGTATATTGAACCAGCCTTGCATCCCAGGGATGAAGCCCACTTGATCATGGTGGATAAGCTTTTTGATGTGCTGCTGGATTCAGTTTGCCAGTATTTTATTGGGGATTTTTGCATCAATGTTCATCAAGGATATTGGTCTAAAACTCTCTTTTTTGGTTGTGTCTCTGCCCGGCTTTGGTATCAGGATGATGCTGGCCTCATAAATGAGTTAGGGAGGATTCCCTGTTCTAGGATCAGTGCCTATTGCCTAGGAAAAGCCCAGTCGTCTTCTCATTTGTTGAATAACAGTTCCCCCTACTGGAATACTTGCTGAAATCCCTTCTACATTATTATTATTATTATTATTATTATTACTACTACTATTATTATTATTATTATTAGGAACAAAGCACTGGATTTTAAATTTAAAGTCCCCTACTTTTACTTCGAGGTCATGCTTTAATAATTGTGCTCTCCAGGTTGGAGGAATCCTTCAAAAGTTAGATAGGGAAAGGTGCTTTATTTTGACATGTGATTTGGCCACTGAAATTAACCCTAAAAGATAATTAGAGTCTTGGTTTAGTGGCCAGGGGTCAAGTCTCAAATTTCATGTCTGGATTGAACACATTTTTATTTTAAGTAATTTAGCTGTGCTCCCTTTTACGCATCCCAAAATATATTGGCCAGAACTCCAGTGGGAAAGCGACCTTGAGTTTGCAATGGCAGTTCAGGATTCATCACACTAATTTTTCAATCCCTCTGATATGACTTTAAGCCATTTTATAAAAGATGAAACTATTTGATATAAAGGTAAATGATTTCTGCCTACCAGATATTTATCAGCACGGTCTGAAAAGCCAGGTTATAGATATTTGATATACTTTTAAAGTTTGGGAAATTGGTTCTATTTCTACCAGCATGTGGAATTTGTATGCTTCTCTATTAAATATTGTAGATATTAGTCATTCTGAACTTTCCATCATTCATCTTGCTATTCCCCTTCTTATATACTAATCTCGAATCCAATAGGTCTCAAAGTGTGGCCTAGGGGACTCCTGTATGGTCAAAACCATATTCATGCTAAGATATTAATTGCCTTTTTAGCTTTTATAAAATTGGAATTTTCCAGAAGTGTGTGATGAGTAGTATCTCCACAGATTAAATGCAGAAGCAAAGGTAAGAATCCATTGATCTTGCTTCTATTAATTTAGATATTAAAGAGAATTGAAGAAAATATTTGTTTTACCTTGGAAAATGTATTTTTCAAAAAATATTTATGTTAAAATATAATGGGCTATTATTATTTAAATAAATTAGTAAATATTTTAATAATGCATCAGTTTTAATTTCTAATGTGGCAAATATTCATTAGTATAACCCATAAAAGCCAAAGCTTATTAAAGCCCACCATAACTGCTAAGAGTGGAAAGGTGTCCTAATACCAAACATTTGAGAATGATTGCTGTTCACATTACATGCCCATTGCTTTTTTATGACCCTGCCTAGTCACTGTTTTTGACTAAAATACTGTTCTCATACTTTTCATTTTGTACATGTAAATCTTCACCGCTATTTCAAATCCAGCCGAATTTCTACCACTTTTGTAACTGTTCTGTTCACCCCTACCCCAATGTTTCTCTCCCTCATCTGTTAAGAGTTCCAATGAGCTTCTCTCACTCCATTAATCCTTTTTCAACGTTTTAATTACAGTTTATTTTTCTTTATGACTGCTCTTTTATGTTAGCCTTGAAGATCCTTGAAGAAATTAAAAAGCAGAGTCTGCTTATTATTTGTGGATTTTCTCTCCCCATTTCCAGAACTCCATATAATGCCTAGTAAAAGCAGGTAGCAGATAAATACGTTCTGGGTATGCATCCTACAGATCTTCCTCCTGAGTTCAAAGAATTCTTTCTAAACCTACTGCAGATTTGATTCAGTGCAAACAATGAATACAAAACCATCTCTAAGCACAATCATGAACAGACAGAATTGCCTGTAGTTGCCTCCAGTCTCCCAGTTGCCCTTTGCCATCCATACAGTTCCTGTCTTTCTTTCCTCTTCCCACCCCCTTCAAGATTCCAAATGCCCTTCCCAAGATTCCTCCTGCCCAAGAACCTCGTTAAATAAAGTTTGAAAAACACTTCACATAAATTGGCCAAAAAACATAAAGCCTCTTTTATGGTCTCAAATTTTTATGGAATGAGGATGGACAGAAAGAAGAAAATAAACTAAGAAATGAGTTAATGATTTATTTTTTCTCTGCAGTACTTACATTTTAAATAGAGACCATGGGCCAGTCTTTTTTTGTAATTTAAACTAGGTAGGAGAAATCTTTGTGTTTGGTGGGGAAAAGATTTTTTTTTTTCCTTTTGCAAAAGTGGAACATGAGTACCATTCTGACTGTAATTCCTGGTAAACTTGTCACTGAGGGGAAACAGTGAGAAAAACCTACAAGCTAACCTTGGCCTGTCTTCCCAACTTCACTGTTATTGTACCACTAATGAAGACAATAACTGTAATACTAAATCTCATCCCCTAAACAGTGGTTTACAGGAAAAAGGTTGTATGGCCATGGACATTTCAAAATGGGACGTAGCATGTAATATCTTTATGTATATCTACAACAATACTTTTCATCATGAGAAGCACACTAAAGTGATGAAAAGACACTGAAGTTGGGCATCAGGAAACCTAGAGTCTGGTGTCTGTCTCCCAGAAAATAGCTATGTAGCCTTAGTTGGGCCACGTAAATTCTCTAGATCTCAGTTTCCTCACCATTACCCAATATTTCTTGAGCTTTCTTCTGGAGCTGATTTAGTAAAATCAAAATACTAACCTAGATAACCTCTAATTTATTTCCAGTTCCATGGAAAATAAATCAATGTTGACTCTAGGTATTAAGCACAGCTAAATTATGAATAGCTGGTTCAAGTTCACCAAGTTCATTTAGGAAGTTAGTGGTGAAATCAAGGCAAAAATCCAAATTCAGTGAACCTCATTTTCTACACTGTGAGATTTTTAGCTCTAATATCAACCCAGTATCAAGGAAAGGGTAGAGATAAGGGTAAGGACTCCTAATGGTGACAGAAACACAGGTAGAACTTTATTAAATGATTTCTTAACCTACCTTCACACTAAGTAAATCTATGATTAAAAAAAACTCTTTCCTTTTTTTAGCCTTTTTCCCCTCATTAGATATCTCTTACACAACTCCAAAAAATCTTTTGAGTAACTTGAGAAAGATAAATATTATCAATATTAATTTAGTTAATATTAAATTTATCTGCCCTTTCATCTTCCTCCATTTCTGAATTTTGTCCAGAAAGGTCAAAACATGATTTTCAAAAATTAAATTTTCCAATGTGTTTAAGTGATAAGGAAGTTTGTAGAATCATATTCCTGTTTGTTTATGACTATGAACTATAGAACACTGGTGGCTTATGCTATCCCTAAGGTGCCATATGCTAAAATTTTAGAAAAATACTGAAATTGTAAATTTTTGCTGATTCTGTTTGGAACATATTTCAAAAGTTCTGAAGTCAAATATTTATTTATTAAAATTCATTCTGAATTATGCTTCCCCTTTTCCTTCCCCTGTGGACTTTTCTGGCATTCATATTTATTTCCACTTATTAATAATATATAGCATAGGATTTTCACATTTCAAAAAGTAAACATAACAAATAGTTCCTTCCACAGGAATTAGTTCATAAAAGTGCCTGAAATTGTATCTGCTGTCTGAAACTCTAAAGAAAAATTACTTAAATGTACTTATCAAAGGCAGATGGGGCCCATCACCAGCCAGCAGGAAAAACCCACCAACTAAGGTTATGACAAAGAGAGTCCCTTTTAGAATATTAATTATGGGATTGTTTGACAAGTGCAGTCATGAGGTTCCTTCTAGTTTTATTCAGACACTAATTAATTAAAAAAAAAACCCTGAAGAACTGGAGATACCATGTCAACTTGAAGGCTCATTCCTTTTAAATAGAACATTGGTTAATTAATATTTATATACCCTATTTAGGTAACTAGAATAAAGTCACCAGGGACTGCTGTCTCACCCAATAGCCATGTCTAAAGATGCTTGTACTTCTCAGGCACTTGAAACATTAGCAAGCCAATTAAATAGAAGCAAGGTGCTTAGGTAGGCCCTCAATAAATACTTGCTGAATGATTAAACCTAAAATGGGCATGATGCTTCTGCTTTGAAGATTACATATGATATCTTCCCATTGAAAATTTGTTTTTCAGAAAATTTCTGCTTTAACAAGAAATGCACCGGAGAGAACAGCAATGGTCATTATTTATATTGATAGGAAAATTCAACAAAGAGAAAGAAAATTTGAAAGTGAAATTAACAATATGATTCCTAAGCACAATCAGAAATTCACTGCAATATTTTCCTCCTGTATTGAGGTCATGGTTACCAGATGGTCCCTTTGATCTACAATGAAATAAACAGATACCATCCAAATGCCCTATAAATTATTAAATGCTAATAGTTTTGTTATCTTAAAAAGAGCAATGCTATAAGCTCTCTCAGAGGTTAAAAAATTCCAATGGAATATTAAAGAATAATGTTATAAATCCAGAATTTAATGGAATAGAATAGCTAATGCTAAAACATAAAATGTGTGTTAAATATAATGACGGTAGATAATTGACACTGAGCAGTTTATCTTATAAAAAGAATAACATTTTAGATGCAACTAAAAGTAGTACAGAGAAAATAAGAAAGGTGAACATTTTAAAATGTCTACAAAGCAGAAAATACTTTTAAACCTTGAATTTAAGGCATTCTGGTGATAAGTGAATTACTTTAACATCATAAATTTATTCTTCTTGCAGTAGATTCTTATCTCAACTTACTATAAAAAGGCTGTAGTAATTTACCATTGCTGCTGTAACAAATTACTAAAAAAGTGATAGCATAAAACAACACTGATTTATTCTCTTACATTTCTGGAGATCAGAAGTAAAAATCAAGTTCACCTGGTTAAAGTCAAACATCAGCAGGAGTGGTTATTTTGGAGGCTGGAGGGGAGACTCTCTTGCCTTTGCCTTTTCCAGCTTCTAGTGGCTGCCTGCATTTGCTGATTTGTGGCCCATTTTTCCATCTTCAAAACACATCACTACAATGTCTGCTTCCATCATCACGTAGGCTTCTTTTATGGTTCCTTCTGGGACTGTTGTCATTACATCAGTCTCACCCAGATAACCTCTGATAATCCCCCTATCTGAAGATCCTTAATTTAATCACATCTGCAATTCTCTTTTTGCCACATAAGATAATGTATTCATAGCTTCTGAGAATTAGGGCATAGACATCTTGGAGGGGCTATTATTGAGCTTACCAGAAAGGCTAATAACCAAAATAGACCTTCTAAACATATGCCTACAAACCCAGCTAAAAATAAGCTTCATGTATTAAGTGAATGTGTTTATCCAGTTCTTAGGGCTTGCTTCTCAAGACAATTTGACTTCCTTTTAATTTGGGGGTGGGATTTTAAGACGTCACCAGTAGAATACCTGGCACTGGATGATGTTCATTCTAATTGTTAGTTCAATATAAGCAAATCTTACTAATAAGTAAAGCTATGTGTTAAAGAAGAAAATGTTTACAAGTTTATGGTAATCCATGAAATTTTCATTATCACAAACCAAGCATCAGTCTCCAAAAATGCAAGAAAGCAGAAGCAAATTACTCAATTTGGCTAATACAGCTCAGTAAGTATTTTGATTTTCTAGAAACTTAGCACCACTGAAAAGGGTTAAGATATCAAACAATTCCCTAAATGCATCAAGCATGCTTGAAAATTATTGTAGGAACTCTAATTGTCTTCAGTGTTTCTTTGATGAACTCACAACCAGTAAATTAGCCCATGGATCACAGCTCATTAGCATCTACAGAAATAATGTTAATGAGAAATTTAAAAAGCAAACAGCAGGTGCAGTTCTGTCTTTTCTTCATGAAGATCTCTCAGAAACACAAGGTCAGTCAGATTCAATGGGTTAATCTTGCCTCTCTTTTCAAATACCCGACAAAGGCTAGAAATGGCATTTAGGGACCTTCTGGAAATAATTATAAACATGTACTCACTGAAGAGTACTTTAAAGATTTTATCAGAAACATAAGAGAATCCATTCATTACTTCTAACTCATTATTTATAATTTGGTATACTATCCGTTACTAAATCAAATGTCTTTCATGGGTTCCATACTAATATATAATTTTCTCTCATGATCTCTCAAGGTGCATTAAAATTCTGTTAATCATGTTTCTTTGAGAATGGGAGATACTAACAGGAAAGCCATTCCAATTTCTGTTTCCTATTCTCCTCACTTAAGTACCCAAGGTATGAATAGTGGGGTTGAAGGTTTTAACTGAGCAGTTAGTATGGAAATACAGTAATTTTGGATGGGCACTGAAACATATCATTGTAAAAAATGCCACTGCAAAACGAATTTCTATTTTGCTATTTAGGAGGATGGAAAATATTGCTATCTTTGCAGATAGCAGTAGAAGAAAAAAAGTGATCATGAAGAATTAATGCAGAAGCAGTGACAGATTAGTTGGGAGGAAGGGAAACTCATGAGATAAAACCAAACACAGAAATAAAGCTTCAACCCATGTCAAGGATGTGTAATTGTCAGTCAGACTAGGATGGCTATGAGTGAAGAGTGGCAGTCATTCTTATAGGTAGTTGCAAAAGCAGAGACCTGGACTGATTGTGGATTTTCACTGATTCAATGATTGGATTTGATTATTTTTAAAAAAGGGATGGTAGGCTGTGTTTAAGATATGTAGTCGACATTACCACTGTACATAAATTTTAGTTCCCCTCTTCCTCCTGGAATAACTGAAATCACGGTTCCTTGCTCTCTTGAAGTTAGGTGTACTTCTTGGCAAAAGCATTTGAGAGCCAGTGAGCAATTGGCCCTGCCCGCTTCCTTTTCTACTATGACAGGCAATGTTCTGGACAGTGGGACTTCTCTGAATTCAGATGCCAGAGTGAGGTCTGCATTGAAACAGAGCCTTCTACAGAAACATGATGAACATGTAGAGTAAATAAGAAATAAAATGCTGCCATTTATGCCACTGAAATTTTAGAGTTGTCAACCTCAGAATAGCCTATCCTATTGATAAGGAAGGACCCAATAATTTGGATTCTCAACTATGTTAGTAGCTTGGATTCTAGATGTGGCAGAAAGATTAAAAGCCAGGAGAAGAATTACTCCTACACCACAGGGTAACTTGCTTGTAAATTATTATATCATAGCAACAAAGCTATTGATCTTTCCTTTCACTCTCAATTCTGAGTTAAGTTTTTAAAATTGAAAAGTTAAATGTTTTCTACTTTTAAGTACAGGTTGAGCATTCCTAATACAAACATTTGCAACCTGAAATGCTACAAAGTCGGACACATTTTGAGCACTGACATGATGTCATAAGTGGAAAATTCCACACCTGATGTCCTGTGATGGGTCATAGTCAAAAGGAAGGCAAAAAAAAAAAAAAAAAACCACATGATTTATTCAGTGTCCCCATGAGAATAAAGACCCTCCCCTCCTGGCTTCCTTTGGCTGTATTGCATCTTTTTCATGTATGCCCAAATTCCCCCATGGAAGCACCCTCCCAAAGCATAATAAAATGACAGTGTGCAGGCCTGATACACCAATGTCAAGTTTCCCACAATGCCTCATATGTGGCCAAGACCTATGTGCATTACTTATTCCTTTGTTGTTCTATTCTTTGTGGTGTAAAGATATTGTTGATAATGTCAAAAAGGCCTGCAGATACCCCTGTGGGTCATAGTAATAAGAAAAAGAGGAAGCATTTATATTTTTCTATAGCACAGGAATTCAAGTTGTTGGAGAAACTGGGAAGCAGTGCAAGTGTGAAATGTCTTACAGCAGAGTATGGTGTTAGAGTGACCGCCATATGTAACCTAAAGAAAGAGAAAGATAAATCATTGAAGTTCCATACTGAAGGTAAAGAACAGAAGTTAATGAAAAATAAAAAAAAAAACACTGCATAAAGCTAAAATTAAGGTCTCAATCATGTATTGAAAAAGTGGATCTTAGTGTCACAGCGAACACATGCCACCTAATGGCATGCAGATCATGAAATAAGCAAAGATAGGTCACAATGAACTGAAAATTGAAGGAAACTATGAATATTCAATAGGATGGCTGCAGAAATTTAAGAAAAGACATAGTATTAAATTTGTAAAGCTTTATGGTCATAAAGCATCTGCTGATCATGAAGTAGTGGAGAAATTCATTGACAAGTTTGCCAAGGTTATTGCTGATGAAAATTTGATGCCAGAACTAGACTATAATGCTGATGAAACATCACTGTTTTCATGTCACTGACCAGGAAAGACACTGACTCCAAATGATGAGACTGTCCTTACAGGAATTAAGGATGCTAAGGACTGAATAACTGTGCTGGGATATGCTAATGCGGCAGCCACGCTAAGTGTAAATTTGTTGTGACAGGAAAATCTTGCATCCTTGCTATTTTCAAGGAGTAAAATTTTTACCAGTCGATTATTATGCTGACAAAAAGGCATGGATCAAAAAGGGATATGTTTTTTGTTTGGGTTCCCAATCCTTTTGTTCCAGCAGCTTGTGGTAGAAAATGCAGGAAAGCAGGACTGGATGATGACTGGAAGATTTTGTTATTCCTTGACAACTGTTCTCCTCACTCTCCAACTGAAATTTCATTAAAAATAATATTTATGCTATGTACTTTCCCACAAATTTGACTTTATTAATTTAGCCATGTGACCAGGGTACCTTAGATCAATGAAGAGTAAATTTAAAAACAGGTTCTTTAACAGCATGCTAGAAGCGGTGAACAGAGGCATGGAAGATTTCCCAGAAGAGCTTGGTATGAAAGGTATCATATAAACTGTTGCTAATGCTTAGAACACAGTGACTGAAGACACAGTTGTGTATGCTTGGCACAAACTCTGGCCTGCAACTTTGTTCAGTGATGATGATGAACAATATGCAAAAAAGTATACCTTTAGAATTCATCATAAGCTGGAAGAAATAGATATCAGAGAAATTTTTCTATAATGAGGTTCCAGCTGCTCATTCATTGACCAATAGATAAATAGCTGAGATGGTTCTAAATCAAGGTGATCATGATAATAGTAATGATGAAGATGACATTATTAACACTGCAAAAAAAGTGCCTAGAGATGACATAGTTAAAATGTGTGGTGGTTTATTGGAGAAAATAAGGAATGTGCATTCATAAGAGAACAATAAATCATGTCAGTTTATAAGATTGAAGAGAGACTCGTAAGACAAAAAATATTGTTAATGAGGCAGGTAACACTGGAGAAAACATTTTAAAAAGCCATCTAGTAGATTCCCTCCGCATCCCTAGAGGACAAATCCCTGGTCCCTCAACTGCTTTTGGTGTTTCTTCACACCTAAAAAATAAAAATACAGTGTACAATAATCTTTTAATAAAAACACAGCATCATAGGTGGAAACTTCAAGCCTGCCATTGTCTGTTGTTGCTGTTGTTTAACAGCTGATGCAGGTATTCTAATAATGATACTGTGCTGCTTAGTTACCCAGAACACATTTTATTTATTTATTTATTTATTTATTAAGATGGAGTCTTGCTCTTGTCACCCAGGCTAAAGTGCAATGGTGCAATCTCAGCTCACTGCAACCTTTGTCTCCCAGGTTAAAGTGCAATGGTGCAATCTCAGCTCACTGCAACCTTTGTCTCCCAGGTTCAAGCAATTCTCCTGCCTCAGCCTCCTGAGTAGTTGGGATTACAGGTGCCTGTCACCACACCCAGCTATTATTTTGGTATTTTCAGTAGAGACGGCGTTTTACTACGTTAGCCAGGCTGGGCTCAAACTGCTGACCTCAGTTGATCAGCCTGCCTCAGTCCCACAAAGTGCTAAGATTGCAGGCCTGAGCTACCGTGCCCGGCCAGAACACATTTTTTTCCACTGTATTAATGGTGTCATATTTTTTACTGTAAGTACTTATGTGTGAATAAATGTAAGAAAATGATTGCTTATCAGTGGCATATAAATTCAGTGTGAAGAATGATGGTGATACCAAACAACCACAGATTGTCCACATAGGTGGCCGACATGGGGACACCTTTGCTTTCTGATGTTGTTTCATGCAGAAAATTATTAAAAATATCGTATAAAATTACCTTCAGGATGTATATAAGGTATATATAAAATATAAATGAATTTTGTGTTTAGATTTGAGTCCTTTCCCCAAGATATCTCACTATGTGCATGCAACTATTCCATAACTGAAAAAATTTGAAATCAGAAACATTTCTGCTCCCAGGCATTTCAGATAAGGGATGCTCAAATCTGTACCTAACATGATCTGTTTCATATTTGTCTAGACATCCCTAAGTCATCCACTAAACATAATTTTTATGCAGGTATATTAATGGAGGCTTGACTAACCACTATATAAATTAGTTGAATTTTAGCTGATTTATTTCCTGCCAAAGTACATAGTTTTAATTGACAAGAATCCTTATTCAGCTTGACTAAAGCTCCCCAGGTATTTGCTTCAGTTTAAAAAGAGACACTTACAAAGATCACCATAATAAGTAAATAATTACCTGTTGCTAAAAATGCTCTGTAAGGATTACTTGAAAGGTATCACTTGGGTTGAATTTTCTCCAGAATAAATACCAAAAATATTTAAATGACAAATCACACCATAAATGTATCTGGATAAGAAATATTTTAACTTGTTATCATCATCACTGTTAGGAATCCGTATTATAATAAATAGTCTTTTTTTATTCAATGAAGTTTTTCTAATGTACAAACTGACAAGTCTCAGTTGAATATGTTTATAAAATTTATGATTCTTTTCTTCCTTCAGAAGTGTCTGATATTAGATTCAGTGATGGCAGATCAAAAGGTTTAACTTTGAGCTTACATGACTAAAAGCCAGAGTGGAGGAAAAGACACTAGTTTCCCACCTCTACAGACCTCTGCTTAAGCAGAAGTAGAAGTAAAAAGACAAATGGAAATATGTGGTGTTTCCACAGACTTGGGGAATTTATTGTTCCTTATGTTCATCTGAGAGATCTAACTGCAAATAATAAATCAGGCATGGAATGTCTACCTATAACAACTCCTAAAGATTCCCATCTTATTATGTTTTTGGATGGAAAGTTGACATTGAAATTAGAATAGGAAGAGAAACAGCAACTAGATTATTCATGGGATCGTTATCTCTTTCTGCCCTTTACCAAGCCACATGGATGTAAATTTTTAAGCAACAACATAATCATAAGAGTCAAAGATCATTGACTCTCTGTGAACTGTAAAGTTATATTGGTTGGTAGGAAGGAGACCATTAGCTTTGAGTTTCTCTTGAGTGTGCTCAAGTCTGGCCCTACATGTCACTGAGACATGTTATAATGTTCCAGAATTGCCCATTATTGCAACAATCACATCCAACTTAAAAGAGACACCCAGCTGTGCTGAACTTTTCTATTAGCTGCCTTTTCTAGATGTAATTTTTTAATATACTGATTCCCCAAATCAATACATTTCATGTCTTCCGTTACAAGTTTCCTCAGTTGAATCAAAGTCTATGCCTATTAAATATCAAATATGTAAATTACATGAATATTAATTATTAAAGACAATAAATAGAAACCAAATGAATCAAGCATTCAACAATATATGTGAGGAAAATGACAACAAAGCAAATCTAAAGTGAATAGGAAAAATGAATTTATAATAATAATGACAAAAATAAATTTGAAAATAGAAAATAATCAATAATAATTATTCATCAAATGATCATTACTTGGCACCATGCTAAGCATTTTGTATGTATTAACTCATTTAATTATCATAAAATCATAATAAAGCAAGAATGGAAAACAGACTTTCACACATATACTCTGATTTCAAAAACAAATATAGTTGAAGGAAAATCTAAAATAATATGTTGATAATCTATAAAAGATAAATCTACAAATAAATACGTTGTAAAATGAAAAATAAGTTAAAATAATATATATGTACTTTTGGCATTAAAAACATTTTCAACTAATATATTTGAAATACTTATGCTATATATTTTGATGCCAACAAAACCTGAATAGAATAACACTAAAAATAACACTATAGCCCATTCCTATTAATGCATACTCATGTAAACATACAAATTAAATTTCAAAAACCACCTCATAATGATAGCTTAGCAATTCTGAAACTGTATTATGTGTATATTAGGATTGACAAGTAAATATAGTGTGTATAAGTAAAGATAGGTTCCTCTACTGTCAGGGAAAATAGTTAAAAATAAGGAAAGAGGGAAGGCAAGAATAACTATGGTGTTGGATTGGAATCAGAAATATCAAAAGAACTGATGGTTTTTAATATGCTTATAAATGGATAGCTACAGAAATGAATATAAACATATATGCCTGCTTGAGTATACATACATCTATTTTCTAGCTCTATGTACTGAAAAGGCCCAGAAACAAAAATGCCCCAGTAACAATAAATACATCTAGCACCCAGGTCTTGAATTCTAAATACCACTCTCTAAGAAAAGGAACCAGGGTTCCTTAGAAAAATGGCTAATAGCAGTTCCGGGGAAGAAAAGATACAAGATGAACCTAGAATGGCTTTCAGTGCCAGAAAATATAAACGTGCTCCCCTAAAAGGAATGTGATCATGTTCAAGAGGTACAGAAGCCAGTAGTCTGAAGGAACTCCCAATGTCCAAATCTGGGACAATTTAAGCAATAAAATACAGAATGATAGTAATGAGTTATAAACCATTGAATAAAAGAAATCTGTTAGTCCATACTGACACAAACAAACAATTGAATAAGAACATAATTGGGGAAATCAAGACACCTATTCCTTTTAATAGAATTCCAATTACTAAATGAAAGACAAATGATAGAAACAGAAAATCACCATTAGGCAAATTACTAGAGGAGTAATAGTTGCAGACAAAAATTATTTATAGATGCTAAAATTAGTGGAATAATGTTTACATAAGGTATTTTCACAGTCTCCAAGTGTTTTTCCATAATACTTATTAATTACAAGGAGGAAAATAGAATCTTTTCTGTGGAAAACATGGAAAACATAACATTAACCAAATGATTAAAGTTAACGTCACCATCACAAAGTAGAGATCAATGCAACGATACTTATATAATGGGGAATTATCACAAGCCAGTGGAAAAGCAACAGATTATCTAGTAGTTACAGTGCAGTATACTAGTTATAGACATGGTCTCTGGATCCAAACTACCTGGGAATTAGTCCCAGCTCTGGTACTTGGGTAATCACAGGCAAGATACTTAACTCCTCTGTGCCTCTGGCTTTCTATCAGTAAAATGGGAGCTAGTAACCAGATTAACCTCCCAAGATTTTGGTGCGAATTGAGAATTCTCAAATAGAAATTGTATTTGAGAAGGCAAAGACTACAAAAGAGCCTGATACATAGAAACTGCTCAATATTTACTATGTTGCAGAGTTTTCAAGAAAATTGATAGAAGGATGTGGACGATAAAAAGATGAATATTTCATCATCAATATAAATTCTAGACAGTTTAAATATTGTATGGCAAAATATAAGTGACTTAAATCTCTAGAGATGGTGATGATATTTCTACACAAAACAACAAAAGTCGGGGAAAAATTACCATTTAATCAGAGAAAAGAATAAAATTTACATATGTTGAAAAAACAAAATAGACTTGTACAAAGGAAAAACTGGGAAAAACTCTTACAGCAAATCTGACAAAAAATTAATGTTATTAACATACAAAGAGATATTGAAAGAGAAGAATCAATGTTTCAGGAAGTTTTCATTCATGGGAAAAGATATTATATAACCATTCAAAGTTGTGTTCTTGAAAATGATAATGTGAAAATAGTCACCATATTGCATATAGCAAAAAAAAATTAGGATTCAGAATTAGTTATGTAATATGTCCTATCTATGATGCATATAGGGATGATATATATATTTTTGTTTATATTTCTCAGAGTTTTTCCTCTTAAATTTTCTGGTATCACCAGAAAGGTTATAAGCACACAAAATAAGAAATGATACATGATTGAAACTAAAGGCTGAGTGGGGAAGGAAAATATGATGAAGTCCAAACCAAGCTATTAGTACTAACTAAAACTAACTGACTGAAATTTACTAAATCCAAGACTGGGCTACTTAGATATCACTTCAAATCTCACCGACAGCTTGTAATCTCTTTATGCCATGTACAAGCTTTATTAGCAATTAAGACATATAATTTAGGCTAATTCAACCAGAAATTTGTAAATAACCTATTATATGAGAGATATAAAGATGAATAGGACATTGTCTTTGCCTTTATTGAGTTTACACTTCAGTGTGTGGAAGGGGTGAGGATAAACACAATAGAATAACAAGAATATAAACAGAAGTCTTTAAAATTTTTTGGAGATTAAGAGAAGAGAGCCTATCGGTTGGAGTTAATCCATTCATGTATGCAAAACATTCATTAAGATCCCCACATATAATCGTTATTTTATTTTATTTTGAGACAAAGTCTCACTCTGACTCCCAGGTTGGAATGCAGTGGCATGATCTCAGCTCACTGCAGCCTCCATTTCCTGGGTTCAAGCAATTCTCCTGCCTTGGCCTCCCAAGTAGCTGGAACCACAGGCACCTGCCACCACGCCTGGCTAATGTTTGTATTTTTAGTAGAGATGGGGTTTCACCACATTGGCCAGGCTGGTCTTGAACTCCTGACCTCAAGTGATCTGCCTGCCTTAGCCTCCCAAAGTGCTGGGATTACGGGTGTGAGCCACTGCGCCTGGCCATAATGGTGATTTTAGATATAGACATCAGGAAAGTCTTCTTTGGAAGAGGTGGCATTTGAGATTGGCTTTGAAATGTGGATAGGATCTTGCCATAAAGAGATGGGGCTGAATGGACATTCTAACATAAGGATTAGCATGGAAATTGGGTTGACTATGGTAGGCAGCTCCATTTGTAAGTAGAAAAGGCTACGTAGAAGAAAGAGCAAATGGCAAAGTTGTAAAGGCTCATTGCTACCATATTGTGAAAAGATGTGACTCTGAGCCTCAGGCATTTGTTCTTAATTTCATGAGCAATCAGGTAGTCTGTTCAACATTAATAATAAAAATATGTTTTGGAATCAAATAGATATTTGTCACTCTCTGGGAAAGAATCTATTAACTCTGAAACTTTGTGGGATGGGGATCTCTCAATGGGATATCTGAGACACTGCACTGAGTTTGTAATCACAATAATAAACAGTATCATGTTTCTTGCATCTAACATCAGCTCAGAAAAGCTCCTCGGGATTCACTGTTGCGACAACATAAAGCAAAGTGATACAGCCACTGGTGGATGGGAAGTGACAGCAGCAGACACATCATGCTGGCAGGTAGCTCACAGAGATGAGAATGCACAGTTAGTCTAAACACCCTGTTGCCTGGAAGACCAAGAGGGAGAGTCATAGAAAATAAACATAGGCAGCCACTTGAGCTTAGAAGAGGAGAGACTCTATGTCTTCTTTGAGGAAAGGAAAAAACAAAACCAATATAAAAATTGCCTCATCCCCATGTGTGCCATGCCAAAGCACATTTGTACATATTTCTGTCCATAGATACACATTTCCAAAGATAAAACATTGTATTATAATAATAATACATATCACTTTGCAGATAACAAGCCCTTTAAACTACATTTACCTTTTGCTGATTTCAAGAGTTCAGAATGTATTACAATTTGTGTAGAATTTAGAATGACAGGTATTACTTTAAAGGCCTTGTTATGGTTGACATTGGAATTCAAATAATAATGATAGGGTCTTCATAGGTTAAAAAATACACAGTCATGTATAATTATTTATCTATGTCTGCTTGTGAGGCCAAAATTTTTTTGAGAGAGTAAAGAAGAGTTTTAGTAGATGTCACACTTTAGAGATTGAGTGATTTATTTTCTCTATGTCATTTTAGGGGACATTTACTGTCATATTGGAATGGGGAGTTGATGTCATATTACAAGCTGAGTAAACCTAGCAGCTCCTTCTCTGATACGGTTAATCAAAAAGGAATCAAGCCCCCAACTGCAGGGCTTCTGAATTAATGATGAATTGAAGGAGAAAAGAAGCAACAGCAACAGCATATTTGTAAAGCCAAGGCTTCAAAGTAACTCAGGACAGCTCATTTAGATAAGTCATGAACCTAAATGGCTAAATTAAAGCAAGACTGTGATTACCAACACAGCTGGGATTAGGCAAGCTGTGGCACAAGAATTAAGCCACATGAAGGGGAAGAGCCACAGGTCAGAAGGTCCCCAGAAAATGTCTAACAAGAGAAGCAAGTTAACCGGAAATCAGCCATGTGCCTTAACCAGAAGTCAGCTGTGACTTTTAGGCCTCTTCTGGAAGTGGATTATAAAGCTATTCCCTTTGGTTTTGAAAATGTGTCTTCATTCGTACATAGAACTTTAGAAAGATGGAAGGCTTTAGATATAATGGGATGGGGAGGCCGCTTTCATATTACAAGGAAATTGATACCAGTGTAGATGGGAATCAGATGCTCAGGCTTTATATTTGGCTATACAGCCAGTTAGTTAAGACATAAGATAATTCTTCCCTCCTGAGATAATGTCTATATAGCACAGTTGGAACTCTCCTCACTGCTCCCCAGCATCATTTTGGTAGGTAGCTTCCCAGATCTCCAGGTCTTCCTTCAGTCCGTGAAATTTACCATTGACAGGTTCATCTATTGTGTCAAAGCACTGCCTAAAACTTTCTGTTGGCTCCTTCTGCCTTCTCAAAACCTAACGAGATCTTTTGCAACAAGACACCTGCTCAACACATACAAGGTAATTTCTATTTCTTTTTGTATTTATTTATTTTTGAGACAGAGTCTCAGTTTGTCACCCAGGCCAGAGTGCAATGGTGCAATCTCGGCTCACTGCAACCTCCCCCCTCAGGTTCAAGTGATTCTTGTGCCTCGGCCTCTCGAGTAGCTGGGATCACAGGCCTGACTAATTTTTGTATTTTTAGTATATACGGGGTTTTGCCCCGTTGGCCAGGCTGGTCTCGAACTCCTGGCCTCAAGCCATCCACCTGCCTTGGCCTCTCAAAGTGCTGGGATTACAGTCATGAGCCACTCTGCCCGGCTGATAATTTCTAATCTTTTAGACTACTATATCCCAGGGAAAAACCTCTCATCCAGCCTTCCTTGTTTTAAAACAGTTTCCTGAGCCTATTTCATCACACACACACACACACACACACACACACACACACACACACTTCTCTTTACTCATGCTTTTCCATTGTTAATAAACATGCTTATTAAAAAACACCTGTTTTCCCCCTACCCCTCCTTTTCTTCAATGGTCAAATTGTCACCTTTCAACACCTATATCAAGCCTTATCTTGGCATAAAACTCATCTCCATCACATAATCCCTTTGACTTCTCTACTCCATCCCCCAAACCAGACTTGCCTATTAAGCTTCCAATTTCATATTTCGAGTAATGTGAAAATTGTGAAACTAAAATTGAATTTGAAGTTATGTTGGTGCAGATCAATATACCATACGTTGGTGGAAAGAAAAAATGTTATATTTGTTTCAGTTTTCAAAGTCCAGTATATTAGCTACAACATCCTCCTATGTAGCTTGATCCCAACAATAGAAGCCTCCAGATTCTGTGGGCCAGGTGGCAAGATGATATACCAAATTTTGCCTGGCTCATATTTGATATTATTCTTTTTATTGGTTATGAAGTTTGACTCTCCCTACTTCCTGTCACTTTATTTTTTTAAACTAAAATAGAAAGTTTATCCCCATTATTCCCTGTTGATTGTAAACTTTCTGGAAAAAAAGTCTTGAAAAATAAGTAGAGGTACCTACAGTCATGGTTAGACTCAAATAAGTTTATTTTTGTTTAATAGTTCTTGCATTCTCTTACCATGATATATGTGGAAACTTAGATATAAATGGAATATATTTATAGTCTCTTTGCCAAAAACTACAGCTGCTCCCTTCAAACTTAGCATTTACAAAACTTCTGTCATTTCAGGAATATTGATTATTAATAAAATCAGGAAGGTGTGTTGTAAGATTTCTGGGTAGTTCATCATGATTCCATGGATTTCAACAAGAAAAATTTTCTAGCAAAAACTGGAAACTCAGTTTTTATTTTTCCTTTTTGTAAAGTGGCACAAAATATAACTAAATACTTAGAATATATGTAAACAGGAAAGTACTAAAATATGCATTTGCTTGTTAAAATGTATTTGATCTAATTTATCTCTGGCAATGTAAATGTTACACAGACTATAAGCTCATGAAAGAAGGGACCATGTCTAAGTTGACTTTCATTTTATTGTAGTGGATAGTGCAGAATCTAGGGCGTAGTAAGTGAAAACAAAAACAAAAACATGTATTGGATCCATGGATGAATGACTACATGAATATATATCTTGTTATCAGCTATTGTGCCATTTCCTCAATATTATCATACTTAGCTAAAGTATAGGAAACTAGTCCTAATTTGCCAAGAAATAGTTGAATAAGCATGGGCATGCTATTTTACCACCCTGGGTCTTAGTATACTAATTTGTAAAATAAGGGAAGGTCTGCACTGCTTACTTCAAGGAGCAGTTTTGAGGATTGAATGAGAGCTTTATGAAAAAACATCTTGCAAACAGTAAAGTACTTTAAAAAAGGTAGTATTTGAACACTATGGGATATTTGAAGAACATTAAATTTATACCTGAGTTATTGACCCGATTTTTTAAAAAAATTGGCAAGTAGAAAAAAATAGAACATGTAACAGGAGGCTTTGGCAAAAAGCTTTACTCTTGGGATTTTCATATGGGTTATACTTTCACAACTGTCAAAGCAGATCATGAAGAATTTAAAGATATAGAACACTTACTTAAGAGAACATGGCCTAAGGATGCGGTACTAATTTTGATTAATTTTCTGTGTTCCTAAGTGGCTTGCTAAAGTGGGAGGACCAGTGAAATGGCCTCATTATACAGCTTTGTGTACTGGCTGTTGCCCATTATTGTACTTTCTGGTAACTGATTTGCAAAGTATGCTTTTAATGTTTTGTTTTAAAAACTCATTTTAGGAAGATTAGGAACAGAGAACATTTCTTGGAACAACTACTGACAATGTTTAGTGGAGAAAAAAAGGTATCCAATTTTCCTTTGCATACTATAAAGGAATGATTTATTGCAAGGAGCATTTTGTTGCCTTGGTGGAGATAATTTCCTTTTCTTTAACATTCCAAACTATACGGGAGATATTTCTATTCCATTCTCCCATTTAAAATATCATGTCTGGAAAATAATATTATCAAGACTGACTTCATTCATTCAACAAATATTAACTTGTTATTATGTGCTAGGCACTATAAATGTTTTTTCCTAGTATTTTAAACTAATACATGTAATTTTACTCTATTTTCACTGCAGACTTGTGAAAATCATTCAAAAGTTCCCAAGAGAAAGTTTCACATCATTTTTACTATTATATTTTCAGAACTTGGCTCATAGTAGGTGTGACACACACTAAGTACACAGGTGCTAAGTAAATTCCCAGATGGAGAATAAACAGCGTTAGCCTATAAGCCAGAGCCACAGAACTTAGACAATATGGTAGGTTCTACTTTCATCTCTGCTCTGCCTTAATTCATTTTCTCACCTACACTCATACTATTGCACTCATACTTTTATAATGATCCCCCTGACTCTGTTCTCTCTCCTCCTCACTTCATCCCTCACAATGTGACCAGAATGTGACATAAGTTCCATGATTTCACTCCTGTGCTTCAGGCCTTTCAGTGGCTGCCCCTCATTGAGTAGCATTTCTTCATCTTTTCCCCCAAGTTTTCCTAATGGTGTGTTAGGATAGACATAAGCTCACAGAAGGCAGGCTTCACTGGGTCTCCTCTGAGTAGCCAGTCACAACTATGGCATTTCATTCAAGTCTAATTGTAGTTAAAAAGGTATATAGGGTCTGCATTCCCCTCCATAAAATAGCCAAGCCTGTTTCAATTTCAAGTTTTTCTTTTCTTTCAAATCATTAAATAAAAGTGACACTCCAGGAAAAGGCACCACCATGTGTATCTTGTCAATTTATTACACTTGGGTACATATCTTTGTACCACTCGCCCACTAGCACCCAGGGGTATATGTATGTCAGTAAGAGACATAGACTACTATTTATTTATTTATTTACTTATTTATTTATGAGACAGGGTCTGGCTCTGCTGTCCAGGCTGGAGTGCAGTGGCACAATCACTGCTCACTGCAACCTCCATCTCCCAAGCTCAAGCGATCCCCCCACCTCAGCCTCTGGAGTAGATGGAACTACAGGTGCACGCCACTATGCCCAACTAATTTCTGTATTTTTTTTGTAGAGATGCGGTTTCATCATGTTGCCCCAGCTGGTCTGGTACTCCTGGGCTCAGGCGATCTGTCTGTCTTGGCTTCCCAAAGTGCTGGATTTACAGGCATGAGCCACTGTGCCCAGCCTCATTATTAAATTAAATTAATTAATTATTTTTTTGAGATGGAGTATTGCTGTGTTCCCCACACTGGAGTGTGGAGTGCAGTGGTGTGATCTTGGCTTATTGCAACCTCCCCCTCCCCGGTTCAAGCAATTCTCCTGCTTCAGCCTCCCAAGTAGCTGGGAGCATAGGCATGCATCCCCACACCCAGCTAATTTTTGTATTTTTAGTAGAGATGGGGTTTCACCATGTTGGCCAGGCTGGTCTCAAACTCCTGGGCTCAAGAAATCTACCCACCTCGGCCTCACAAAGTGCTGGATTACAGGTGTGAGCTACCACGCCTGGCCCTCTTTATTTTTAAATAGATAACATTGTATGTTTTTTCTTATAATGTACAAAATAATATTTTGAAGCACATATACATTGTGGAATACTTAAATGTAGCTAATTAATAAATGCATTACCTAACATAGGTGTAATTCTTGTGGTAAGAACAAATAACATCCACTCTTTACATTTTCAAGAATACAATATAACATCAACCACAGTCACCTTGCTGTACAATAGATTCCTTGACATTTATTTTAAAAATCTACCTGTAGTCACTAATAAAGCAAACAAGGCCCTTTGTGATCTAACTCTAGCAATTTTTTTTTGCCTCATTCTATGAAATTTCCCATCCTTAACTTTCTCTGCTGCTTTGCCACTTCTGATCTTCAGAAGAGTCTCTGTTTCTCACAAACCTCTACATCTTTGCACATACTGTGTGTGTCACACAGAATACCTACTCCTTGGCTCACTTAATAAACTCTACATCCTCAAAATCCCAGATTAAATTTGACTTCATCTTCGGGATCTTCCTCATCTGTCCCAGAATAGCCCAGAGATAGTCCTGCTTCTGCATTTCCATGACATTTTGTGCATTCCCAGCATTTATAATGTTATCAGAACAATCCTTCTGAGCAGGAGTTTATTGTTACTCAACATCTTAGTGTCTGGTGTCTTAAAGATGATGATGTTAAAATATTTGTAACTAGCATAATCAAAGAAACATGAAAAAATGGTATAATCATATCATCTGAGGACCATTGCTGTAGAAATATTTTAAATTGTTGTGAGATTATTTGAAAGAAAGCTGTTTAATATAATTGCTAGTTAGCATATTTAAAATACTATAGAATTTTAAGTCAGCCTTTGGTTTTCAGAATGCAGACTTCAGTCTTCAGGCTTTAAGTAATCATGTAAAGCAACTAAATATACTTCTTTCTTCCTAGATAGTTAATATGATTGTCATTACATCAACCAATGTAAGAATTTGCTTATCACATACAAAAGAAAATTAGATTTGGCACTTGAACCTATCATATGTAAACAGTTGATCTCTTGTTGGTATATTGCAAAGAAGAAATGAATAATTGCAAGGTCTAAAACATAGTTCACCATTAAAAATAAGTATCTGAATTATAATATTATGATTGGATGGTACCTTATATAGAAAGCCTCTGGCTTTGACACAAGAAAAACTGAATGTTTCTAAGTGTATTGAAATTGTAGTCATTGCAGCCTAAACTTGTCTTTCTGGCAGATAATTGCTTTTCATGCACCTTAGAGGTGGGAATAAACTGAAATTTCAAGTACTGCTTCTGGGTTATGTTTATTTCCTGAAAAATGGAACCAATAAGAGGCTTGTTTCAAAATTCCACATGTCAATTTTATAGTGTTAGAATGCCTTTGACACAAAACAAAATATTTGACTTGTAATTCATCTTTTTATATTGGGTCTTCAGTTAAAAAATATATTTTTATGTATTGAAGAAAATTCCATCACCCAAAGGAATTTGTTCTTGACTCTTATCTTTATTGACTGAAGTGGGATTCTAAAAATCCATCTAGGTGAAAACACATCGTCCAGATTTTCCTGGCCATCATATTCTAAGAGACAAATGAATTTTATAATTAACCATGGAAATTACCTATTCAGTAGCTAAAATAATCTTGTGTGGGCTATGGTTTTGATAAAAGAAAAATTCTGGCCTGAATTATGTTTATTACTTATAAATGACTTTCAAATGCTTCCAAAATTTGCATTCAGACCATGGACAATAACTAACTCTCTTCTTGGTTTAGTAAAAACAAAACAAAACAAAAAAAACAAACCAAAACAAACAAACTTAATAAGGATGGAGCGTTCACTCTAAGAACAGGTACCATGGGTAAAAACTCTGTTTGGTAACTCCTCCATCCCTCAAACTCCCTCCTCCCCTCACCTCACCCAAATACGTGACACATTTTCCTCCACGTACTAAGTAGATACTTACTGATTGCTGTGATTGATAAGACAAACCATATCCTTAAAAACATTACTTCTTGCAGTTTGATTGACTCTTGAGATTGAATAAAGGAAAAGAGGAACTGTGCTCATATTAATAAGCTACTTGAAAGTTACAGTGGATGATATAATTTCTGATGAAATGTTAGCCCAGATGAAAATATGCTTAAGTATTTACATATTCAGTATAACATGGCCCTTCTCAGCTCTGTAATCATGGTGTACTTCTATAGGCTGAATTTAGAAATAGATATTCGTTATGATACGAATTCATGAGATTCATTTTTAACAAAGTAGAGTTTATATTATTAAATAGCACTTGGCTATTCTAAGCTATTACTTTTGGAGATGAAACACATACACATGAATTACAGAATTGACTTCAGGGTCAGTTGCTAGCTTGGGATAAAATAAACCTTTTGATTAACACACATTATTTTTAAAATCAAAATAATAGTAACATTTGTTTGTTTGTTAGGTCAACTTGCTGACCAGTATTGGCTCTAAATGACTTTTGGCCATTTCCTAAAATTGCATTTATCTAAGAATTATATAAATTTGTCACCAATGATGATATTCAAATAAACTTTCCTTAGATCTTTTCTGAATAGGAACCCTAAAACTGTGAGTGACAATGTGCATTTGATGGAAATATAGAATAACCAGAAGTTAAGTTAAAATGGGACGTTGAAGATAGTATTATTCTAGCTTATATTTCACTGATAGGAAAAGTGAGACTAAAATGATTTATGTAGGGCCAGACCATTTAGGTACTAAACCAAATGTTCATGATATTTGGGCTCACTGTCCTCTGCCATACTACCTTGAAAATTAAATATATGTTATTTACATATTTTGAAAACCTGAGTCACTTCATTTTACATTTATACATTTAATAGTATTTCTTAAAAACAGAAGTATATACAATTATTTTAATGCAACTTTTATTTCTACTTTTTTTTCTTTTCCTCAAAGAAAACAAACACAATTGTACTTTGCAGCATATGATTAGAGAGGATTGACTTGAGTCCCAGCTTTTCAGATAGCTTTTCAGATTATTCATTTTCATGTGAATTTTTATACCCTGATATGAAAGGTAGTATGCTCTTCCCTGAGATTACTTTGGTTCACTGGAACTGTCACTGCTGGCTGGTAGGAAATAATGGGTTTGACTTTAAGTAGCAACATCTTGTAGACAGTTAAAAGTATTTATTGATAGAATGTTAAGTGATGCATTTCATAGTGGAGACTCATTTTATAGAACGACATTAGGCAGAAGTATTCTTAAACTAATGAGTTATTATTTTTACATTAGAATCAATAATAGAAAACTTGTTAAACATTCTATAAATAGTAAATGTAGAACTCAAATCAAAATTTTCCTTACTTTCCTAAATAACTTATAAGCATGAAACATGAAGGAGAGTTTTGAAATTTTAAAAAATGTTAATTTGCTCAATACGAACATATCACATTGATAGTTTATTATATATATTTTGATGTGTGCTTTCCATAAGTACCCCAGTTTCTCATTTTTATCCTATAATAATCTGAATGGAAAAACAGACACATGCTCCTAAATTGTATACTGAATTCTTAACAGCAAAAGTTTCAGTCAAAAGTTTTAATTATAGCAATCAGTCACAAAGAAAGTTCAGAAAACTTATAAAAAAACTTCAATATTTTAAAATTATAGTGGCCATAGGGAACACTCATATGAACATTGTGAAATCAGGGAAAAATAAAGCCTTAGTTATATTGTGAAAGCAACATTCTGTGTATATACAATTGCAGAATTATTATGAAATGTGGAAAAATAGAAGGATTTGTGTTTGCAACAAAGAGTGTTTTAAATAATTTGCTTTACAATTATTTAGAAAAGTTCTATGATGGCATAATGCCTGATGTCTAGAGCATAATAGAGTGTATTATGCTTATTATTGCTTGCTGTTTTATTTTGTATTTGAAATTACAAACCAAAACACTGGCAATGATAAAATAAATACCTGATCAATGGAATTCTTCATCTGGTAACAAGTCTTGGCCTGCTCTGCTTTACCCACAATAACTATTAGATTAAAGACAAGTGAAAGTACGAATAACAAAACCAGAGTGACATCTAGCACAATGGCCATTGATAAGAAGGGTTGCATATAAAGAAAGCATGCTTGAAATCAGAGGCTAAAATACATTTCTACATTGAAGCTCAAAGTGAAGAGGAGTATAGAATTTGTCATTCTATATTTACCTAGTTTCTGTAGACAAAAAGTTTATTATCAAAGTTTTTATGTTGTATAATGACATAAAAAATTATTGAAAACCAGCTATCTAGTGTTATAGCTAATCTAATTTCATTTCATTGTTGTAGAGATTGTTTGAAATACAACCATCCAGAAATAAACACTGAGTTTCTATCTGGTGACAGCCATGAAGGTGCATCTCTCACATCTCCACCTATAGGGAGCATAATTGAACCAGGATCTAGCTGTTGCACTCAGAAATCCATGTTGGCATTTGCATAAGGCCTTGCTCCCCTTCGGCTTCTCCTAGCCAATGCCTGAGCACATCTTGGAATATTAAACCAGGCTTGTTTCTGGGAGATACTGGCCTCCATTGACAGGCAACTCTGGCTTGGAGACTCCTCAACAGTCCTGCCAAACTTTCCTTAGAACTCATCTGTAGTCTAAGACTCTTCTACACCTTCTTTCCCCTCCTCTGCATCTCCTCCCCTGCCTCCCCTCTCTTTTCCTCCCTTCTTCATTTGGGGTTAGACATGCATTTCAGGCTGATGATTCTCCTGGTCTTCCCCAGCTGGCTGCTCATCTTATCTTATTGGTGATTCACCTAACACATTTGTTGTAAGTTTAACTTCATTTTGATGTGTGTTGCTTGGAAGACCCATGCTAGCACATATCCCTATCTAAATGATTCCTATGATTGCAAAAATTTTCTGAGTGTAGTTCTTAGATATTTCATCTAACTGAACTAGCTTACATTGCTGTAACATATATTTGGATTATTGCTTTAAAAAATGCAGTTAGTATCCATATTTATTAAGACTTTAAAAAACATTAAGACACTGATGTTCTTTGAAAACTCTCAGCAAAGTCAGATTGCCATGAACCTTACACATTTTTAGCACTGTTTTATTCTGAAAGCAAGTGTTCATACATTTCCATATGCCGGTTTCTCACCATGGAATAATCTCCTCCCTTTTCTTTCTCTTGTAAATGCCTATATTTTTCAATATCCAATTCCACCTTCAGCAAAAGTTAGTTTCTTCAGCTGGAATTTCAATATACTATAATGATAATACTAAAACACAGCAGTCTTTATGAGAAAAGATAAGGACTTGTTCATTTGTAGATATAGTGATTTGCTTGTGTAAATTCAAAACAAAATTTGCTAAATTCAAAAATGGGAAAAGTAGCTGTCTAAAAGGCAAGGAATTTTGGGGGTACAGGGAAAAGTTTTTATTAAAATTTTAGAACAGGGAAAAATCTATGAATAAATACAAGTGGATATAATGTGAGTGACAGTATAAAGTTAACATTGTCCTCTATTCTTAGAATAAGATGCTTGCCACTGAGTCTTTGTCTCTCCCACCCTAACGTTAGCTTTTTTTTTTTTTTTTTTTTTTTTGAGATGGAGTCTTCCTCTGTCACCCAAGCGGGAGTGCAGTGGTGCGATCTCAGCTAACTGCACCTCCCACCTCCTGGGGTCAAGCAATTCTCCTGCCTCAGCCTCCCAAGTGGCTGGGATTACAGGTGTGCACCACCACGCCTGGCTAATTTTTTGTATTTTTAGTAGGGATGGGGTTTCACCATGTTGGCTAGGCTGGTCTTGAACTCCCAACCTTAAGTGATCCACCGCCTTAGCCTTCCAAAGTGCTGGGATTACAGGCATGAGCTGCCACACCTGGCTGATGTTAGCTTTTAACTCAGTTGCTGTATTAGTCTGTTCAAATGCTGCTATGAAGAAATACCTGAGACTGGGTAATTTATAAAGAAAAGAGTTTTAATTGACTCACGTTCTGCATGGCTGGGGAGGTCTCAGGCTTACAATCATGGTGGAAGGGGAAGCAAATACATCCTTCTTCACGAGGTGGCAGAAAGGAGAAGTGCCAGCAGGGGAAATGCCAGACGCTTATAAAACCATCAGATCTTGTGAAAACTCACTCACTATCACGAGATCCAATCACTTTCCAACAGGTCCCTCCCATGACACCTGGGGATTATGGGAACTGCAAGTCAAGATGAGATTTGGGTGGGGACATGGTGAAACCATATCAATTGCCCGTTTTTTAAGAACTTAGTTTAAACTCAAATGTATATCACCAAACTTAACTTTCCCCTTTATCTCTTCATCCAACCAAAAATTTTCTTTTAATTCATGACATTAATCAGGTAGGCTTAAAATTTCTTCTGACCTCTTCCTCTTTGTGATTTCTTATATTCAGAAAATTACTTGTGAATTCTCTGAAATGCATTGTAATCTATTACTTCCTTTCTGTTATCACATCCTCTACACTGATTAGGGACCTTACAGCCTTGTATTCCACCAGACTATTTCTTCTCTTCTAATATCCTAACATTTCACATGCCTGCAATTTAAACTTCTCAAAGTATCTTTTGAATTGTGTGCTTTTCATGCTAAAGTTTTTCAATGGCTCTTCCTTCCTCACTGAATAAAACCTAAACCTCTTTGCCTGGCATTTACATTTCTAAAATCTGGCTCCAAACTACCCTTCCAAATTTATCTCCCTCTTGAAAATATTGTGTGACCCTTTGGTTCTGAAAAGCTAAAAGGTATAAAAAATTAGGGGAGCTGGTTAAAAGTTAAGACTTCTGGTCTTACAACTCCAGAGATTCTGGAACAAAAGTTTGAGGGTGGGGTCATTGTCTCTGCCATTTGTGTATATTTTCCAAGTGACTCTGATATGGGTGGTCATCATATTACACTAGGAGAAACACTTACATTTAGCTAAAACGGAATAGTTTTTCTTGGTGAGCACTGCTTTTCTTTTCTGTCTCTTTAGATGGGTCTATATTGTCCTCTCATCAAGAAAAAACTGTTTTCATCCATGTATTTTTTCATTAATTCATTCATTCATTCATTCATTTATTCATTTGTACAAGCCTACTCTGAGTCATGCTGAAAATAACTGCCCCATTCAGCGTTCCATAAAACAAATGTTCCTATTTTCTTTTAATAAATAATTGCTTAAGCAGTTGAAACAAATATTTTACACCTGGTGATATTCATTTGTTGTTAATTTAGTTATGTCTTATATGTAACTATGAAGAAAAGACTCATGAAATTGCTTTTGGCAAATCCTTCAGCTACCTAGAAAATTCATATGGTTCCCATACGCAGACTTTTAGATGGATTTAGAAGCTAAAACTATTTTAATGTAAAGTTTCCTTACATGGTTTGCAAAACATCCTGATATTTTAAAATTCTATTTTATTATCAAATGTGTAATAGGAAGGGGTCATCCAAGGATTGAAACATTGTACCTGGGTGTGAGTAGCAAGGTCCCTTAACCATGTTCTGGAATAGCCCATTAAAATATTTGGCAACAAATGTTTTTGGAATGCTTATTGTTTGGACCTACTGAAGTGAAATATTTGTTAAAAATGGTTAATCAGCAAGTACTCTAAGGAGAAGAAGCCATCTGTGAGCCTGGATGCTCACTTCTGCCCTTGTAATTTCTGCAGGTTGAAGAACCTCTGGAGTAGCCTGACAGTTACTATCTGAAACATTCTTCATATAATACATCCACACTTCTAACATGTTTCCTGAACCTCTCTCCTAACCGACAACATCACCATCTTCCCCAAAACCTGAGCTGTCTCAAAAAACAATTTTCTTTCTGATCTACTCATTTGGCATCTGGTATCCATCTGAATGCACATGTGGTGAACGTGCATCAGCAACCCAAGAGGGCAGTAAAAACTTACCCACAAAGATGATTTCCTTGTTTGACTTCCTCCCTATTTCAAGGTGTAAATCAAGTGTTGCTCCAGAATGGATAGCTTCTGCCACAATGATGGAAATAAAGTTTCTGTGTGTGGTTTTGTGTGTGTGTCTGTGTATGAAATAGAGTTAAATGGCTTGAGAGTATATAAAAATAAAACAATAAATGGGGAAATAACTTATAATAACATTATGACATTATCCTTCCAAATTCTTTATTAAGTCATATTTAAATTATAACCCAGTAGTTTGAATTGTGAATTCTTAGATCAATATGAAAGTACATAAAAAGAAAAAAAATCAATCTTTGTAACAACAAAGATTTTCTCCTCTGTCTTTGCTTAGTATCACGAATGGTGTAAGATATCGATTCTGCTTTAAAAACAACAGCTCTACAGACAGCTTCCTAGAGTTGAGATCGCCGATCATTTTAATTTTCTTTAAAGCTGATTCTGCAATCAGTGCTCACTATACAAAGATGATGTTCTAAGAACCAAATGAAATTGGGCTGTTTCTAACTTGCTACATTTTTCATCCTCCTCCTTAAACACAATCATGAAAGTATTTAAGTGAAAAAGAGGAATGATGACTTAAATGTTTGAGGATGACTCATAGTGTTGAGGGGCTATGCTAGATCTAAAATTTTCATTTGAAATTTTCAAATGGAACAATCCCTTCCTGTAGTTAATAAATCATTAGACATACTACGCATTTTTCACTTGACATCAGAGTTTTTATGTTGAATTTACATTTCAGTTTAAGGTTCGCCTTTGTCATCTTAAAATGTATCCTATTACAGAGAGAGAAACCTGGATAATATGCCTCCTCATTTAATATTCAGTCTTTCCTCAAGCTTACAGACACTGTAAGCCCCGGAGAGCACTGCCAAATGTCTACTTCTTATGGAGAACCCCTTTTCAGCAATAAGTTTTTATCCATTTGGCATGTTTCTGTAATATGCTTCTTTTTCAAAATTATGACCTCCCACATTACAAATGTTCTTTTTTTTTTTTCCTCAGAAGATAAGAATTTTAGATAGTATTCCTGTCTGTGAAACTACTCGGAACTCCAAAGAATCACTGGAAAAATAGCCACAGGTAAGGAGGTCAGGGTATAGTGAAATGAAACAAGGTAAGTCATACACTAATTGAGCCTAACTGCTTATGCTATAGAAAATACATTAGTCTTCTGATAAAATATGTCCAGCCAGTTGTTCCTGGTCTGGCAATAGTGTGGATCGACAATATGCCCTGGGATTGCTTTGTGATGCCTCCTTCCCCTAATTTAGACTGTACCTACACTTAATGCTCACTTTTAAAGTTCTGGCCAAAGGTCTAGAGAATAATTTTTCCCTGCATACTGCATAACATTTAAAACATTTAGTTCCTTGAAAAGTGCTATTTAGCTGTTTTACTGCGTGTTAATAGATGAGGGAGTATGGTAGTTCTGATCATTCTTTTTTTAAAAAAGGAGTAAGTTTCAAAGCATAAAATGATTTTATTCTTGTAGGTTTTGCTTATAATTCAGCATTAAACATAATTTGAATCAATATAAAAAAAGAGGTCTGGTTATTATAGATGTGCGTTTTACGAACCTTACACAGTACAGTCTATTATATCTGGCTCAGCAGTGGTGGTGATATGAGGTGTTTCACTTAATAACAAAAATAATATTGTAATAGGAAAATGAGACTCTATAAAGAAGTCCTGTTGGCACAAATGTACAATAGCTTATGTTCAAAAGAAAAAAAATACACTAAGCCCCTTATTGTCTCACTATTATGCAACTCTTTAGACAGGGATCACTTAATGAGACCATTTCATAATGACGGTATTTAGTATCTTAATAAATTATAAATAGTCCAAGATAATTCCTGCTTCATTCCAAATTTTATTTTGTAGTTAAAAAAACTACAGTAGAATATATGTCTTTGCATTTATACATATATGATAGGAGATATATGTATATATTTACATATATCATGGGACATATGTATATATATAAATAAAATGTAAGTACATTGCATACATGCATGTAATATGTAATAAAGCACAGCCTGTACTCAAATGCTGAGCATATATTTGTAAGTTATTTGCATATTAAAAATTAGCATAAAGCTACATATTACAAAAAGGAAAAATTAATGGATGAAGGTGAATTGTCTGAAGTCGGAAAAAAATAAGACTCCCTTCTTTGGTGAAAACATATATATTTCATTGATCAAAGTGTCCCACTTATGTGGGTAGTACATACTTTCATACTCAACCAAAATTGCTTCCCTCCCTCCCTTCCTTCCTTCCCTCCCTCCTTTTCTCTCTCTCTCTCCCTTCCTCCTTTCCTTCCTTCCTCCCTTTCTCTCTCCCTTTCTTTCTTTTCTTTCTTTCTCTTTCTTTCTTTCTTTCTTTCATTTCTTTGTTTCTTCCTTTCTTTCTTTCTTATTTCTTTCATTCATTCTTTCTTTCTTCCTTCCTCAGTAATAATTTTCTGAGGTCTCACAGATTTTTGTTAAATTGTCTTTGCTCAACTCTTTTACATTAAAAACACAGTATTTGTTCACTTTATAATATCTAGAAACTACCCAAAGATGCCTTTTTTTTCGTTTTGTTTTCAGTAATTATAAACTCCTTGCTGTTTGTGGTACACTCTGCTAAGTTGTATGAATTTTTAAAAAGTTAAAAAGACACAGTTCCTACAGTAAGAAACATACAGCACTAGTGGTAAAGAGGGACAGGTGATGAGGTATTTAAAAGTCTGTGAAGCAAAGGCCAGTGCAAGAGGGGCACCAACCTGCCCTGGAGGTTGAGGAAGAGGTCCTGGAGAAGGTTGCACTCTGCAACGTCTGAAACCAGGAGGTCTATTAATTTTTTCCACAGTGTAATTTATTAAAATGATGTATTTATGTAAGTTTGTCTCATCATATTTGCATTATGTTAATAAATGCAGATTTTATTTTTAAAAATACCCCTCTCCTAGCAATTCTGTCTCTGAAATGTTTCCCATCCATGCTGCCTGATTCTCTAAAGGGCATTATAGTCTCTGCATGCATATCTCATAGGACCTACACTAAAAGGTCCACCTTTTATGGAGAAACAGTTAGAAAGTCAACTTCCAGTCTGGAGAACAATGTTACTGTGGGAAAATAATCACAAAAATCCTTTTCATATTATCTTTACTTCTGTTTTCTAAGTTGAGAAAAAAAGTGCTGATTTCTGACTATTTCCTACATTCTATTTTCTAAGTTTCTGTTTTTCCCTTGCAGTGTGGCTAAGACATTTTGGTAACAGTGTAACTTCTGTGTCACACATGGAGATGAAGAGGGAACACCTGTAGCAGGGTCATATTTGTAAAACAAAGAGCAGGGCATATACTACTGTTCTCTAAGTTCTGAAGATAGTGCCCGTTTTTTATGTAATACATCAGTCCATTGACTACTGTTTATTATACCAAGGCAGAAACTAAAAAGTGATCTGATGACACTCCTTTAAGAATGAAACAAACAGCAACATACTATCAAATGTCAAACGCACAGGGCTAAAATGAATAGATGAGATGTGTTTTTGCTAGCTCAGGATTTTCTGCTTCTTTATCGATGGGCCAAATGAAACATTTTGATGGCTATTATTAAAGACTTAGGGGTCAGGCGCGGTGGCTCACGCCTGTAATCCCAGCACTTTGGGAGGCCGAGGTGGGTGGATCACCTGAGGTTAGGAGTTCCAGATCAGCCTGGCCAACAGGGTGAAACCCTGTCTCTACTAAAAATACAAAAATTAGTCGGGCGAGGTGGTGGGCACCTGTAGTCCCAGCTACTTCGGGATGCTGAGACAGAAGAATTGCTTGAACCTGGGAGGCAGAGGTTGCAGTCAGCCAAGATTGTGCCATTGCACTCCAGCCTGGGTGACAGAGTGAGACTCCATCTCAAAAAAAAAAAAAAAAGAAAAGAAAAGAAAAGAAAAAAAAAATTAGGAACCCCTCCTAAATGCTCCTTATAAGTAAAGGAGCATATTTCATTGCATACATGTTTTCTAAAATGTTTTTGGTTTGAATTGAGCTTCTAAAACTATAGTATAATTTGCCTCAATTACTGATATATTTCTAATGTAAAACTAATAATTCAGCCTGATAAATTTACTATATGTAATTGTAAGTACATACATAAATTTACTATATGTATATGTAAGTACATACATAAAATGACAGTTATAATAAGAGCTTAGCTTTCTAAAACAATAATAGACCAAAACCTGTTTGAAATGCTTTTCATAAACTCAATTAATCCTTATAAGGAAGCTATAAGATAAACTCAGTTATAATTTCGTTTTTACAGAAGAGAGAACCAAAGCATAGAGAGGTTAGGTAACTTACTCAAGATCACACAGCCAGTCAATGGTATGGTCAGAATTCAAACCCACTCAGCCTGGCTCCAGAGTTGGCATTCCTAGAAACCCTGTTGCTACCTCTCAACATGTATATACCTTGCTCTTTGTTTTTAAATTTCAGCCTGCTGCTGCTGCTCCCTCTTCATTTCTCTGTGTGACTCAGAGGTTCCACAATTACCAAAAAATCTTACCCACACTACATGCAAAAATTAGTACATTAGCTGTAGCTTTTACTTGTGTGTCATTGATTAAGGCAATACCTGGAAGACCCCTGTTCTTTTGAGTATTTTTTCTCCCACTAAGCCACCCAATTAAATCAGTTGCTATGCTTACCTGGCAGGGGAATAGGAGCCACTGCTGTTTCCCCAGCAGTTCACAGTGTGTTATCTTCTTTGAAGCCCTGCTCTCCTGTTTATTTCCTTTGTCCTTCCCACCTGAAGTCCCTCCTGCAGCAGCTATTTGACGGTCTTGTTATCAGCCACTCTGCCCCTTTGTCTATGCCAGAAAAAAAATTATAGTAGCAGGCAGCTGTGCCCTCAGTCATGGTGGAGTGCTTACATCCTGGGATAGGTCTTCCAAATTGGGTGAGATGACATAGGCTTTCAGTTTAGCAGTGAACTTTGTGTCACATTGATGCTGCAGCCTGTTTCTAAGACTCCCCAGATGTGTGTGACAGTTCTTATTATGCTTCTCCAGCACAGGGACCCTCAACATCACGGTGTCATTTGTAGAGTTTGTTATGAGGAATTTCTTGCCAATCATAACTCAATGAAAATTGTGAAAATTATTTTTAGACATTATACCAGATTCCCATGGTATTTTGATAATTTTCTTAAGCAGAAAATTAAATGTATAAAAAGTAATTATAGTTAGCTAGCCAGGGATTGTGCTTAACATTTCATCTGCCCATGGGAACATGCGGTTCATGTGTGTCAGAGTGGAAAAATGGTGAAGTGCTTCTCCACTCGTTGGTCAATGAATGGGGTGAAGCCGTTCTACCTGGAGGCCCTAGTGTACCAGAAATGGCTTCCAAGCAATTGGATTACCTGGTAATCCACCGCAAAGCATGTGATATAATTTACTGTGCCTAAATTTGTGCTTGATATAGAGTTCACTATTTTTATAAACAAAAGCTTAAAAGAGCACTGAAGATAATATTTACAAAGATATGTGCTGTCTGATATTTAGTGATGATGTTTACTTCTCTTTTACACAAGAAAATTCTTTGTTGTATGCTGAATGCCTCTCATACACAGTGGGGTGCCTCTGAGCTTCATACTGATCTACAAACCAACCCTGGCTCTGCAACTCGGCCACGGGCAACCTTGTAAGATCTTTTCAATATGTCCATGCACAACTGGAATCCTCTTTTTTATTTTTTAATAATCTTTGAGTTGATGGAATTGCTTTTACATCATTTATGCGTTCATAATTATGGTTGCTGAAAATATATTGAAAGAAAAGGGACACCTTAGGCAACTCAGCTTCACCACTTGGTTCATGCAAAGTTAGTCAATTCCAGCTGAACATTACTTTTGGTTATAGAATAGGGGCTTTGGATTACTCTAAAATGGCATTGTTCTTCAGGAGTAAAGGATTGTAGTGTGCTGCCAAACCTATACCATTATTTTTCTTTAGAAGACAAAGGAAAGGTAAAAAGTATAATGAATTTTAAAAAAAAATCCCCATAGAAATGTAAAATGCATCACTGCAATTTTTTCTCCTACTGAAACAATAATAGCTTCAATGGGCCATTATCATCTGAGGCAAAGAGAATGAGACACTACCTGTCAATGAGTGTTTAGGGATTAGTTAATACACAGGCTACGTCATTGAAGCAATACGTTATAACATCTCTTTCATGATGGTAACTGTCTGATGTATAAATGTTTACTTATGGAATCATTGATGTATGTTTCATTACAATGTTAGCAGTTTTTGATATTGTGTCACCGTGTGGTTGATGACTTCTGAATCTGTGAGCTCACTTTGACTTTTCGAGCCTGGATTACTGACCCCATAAATTGTTATGGCTATTTCTAATTGTTTTAGCATGCTGTATGAAATTGACTTATGAGTTAATCATGTATCATGGGCACCGGCAAACACGGATGTGAGCCATTCCAAGGTTTCTGGAGTTATGGAGTGAATCACTGTGCAATTTCGATAACAGCTTTATGTAAACATACATGTAATTAATTATTCTAACCCAGTATGGCTAATTTCAATATGTAACATGGCCTGCCTATGTAGAAAATATTATGGCATCATATCAAATAAATATTTACTGATAAATACAGGAAAATACCTAGAGCAAGGATTGTAAGTAGATACCAATACCACTTCCAATTCTGATCTATTGGAACTAGAATCCTAATGCACCATGTTATGAGTAATTCAGAAGGTGGTACTCTCTCAGAGGAGACAGAGAAATGATGCGTTAGAAAACCTGATATAACTGCAGGAAAGGGATGTGTGGGGAGGCAGGGATGGCAGCACACAAACATTTACTAAGTTGGATTGGAATTTATTTGCAAAAAAGTCACATATTATTTGTTACCTATGTTTATTAAATATATATGGTATAACGTAGAACAGGTAATGTGTTCATTCATATAATGATACCATGTTACGTCAGCGTAGACTCAGGTTAGGAGTTGAAGGGAGCCAGTAGAACTGTATTTGTCTCTCCCCAAGTCTGTTCCTAGATTATAATAATCATGAATATTTTCTACTCCCTAAGGAGTGAGTACTGCTAGAGTCTTTCTTTAGTGGCCTTGAGACATAATGTTTGCAGAAATCATATTCAAAGAAATGTAAAACAAATAAAATGATGGTACTATTAATGATGGAGGTTGAGTTTTCAGATATTTTGTGCTAGAATCCTGTACTAAGTACTTATCCTAAACTTGCCATTATTTAATCATATTGAAATTCCTTCAGGGTAAGTATATTATCAGTCTTTTACACTGATAATAAGAGAGGTAAAGACAGTTGCACAACATTGCATAGTTAGTGAGTTAGCTAGAATTTGAACCCAGAACATGGAACTAACTCCAAACCATGGTCTTTCCACTTCACTCTGATTGGTTAAGGAATCTAAGTACTTTCAGGATATTTAATCCTCATTAGCCCATATTTTAAACTGAAACCTTAATTTGGCTTTAAGGAATGAAGACCTGGAATGATTCCATAAGACCTATAACCTTTTCAAAGCTCTCCTAAGTAACAGAAACTCCAGGATAGGGAATTTGGGGATAAAATACCACTTCTGATTTCCCTTGCCATCTTTCTAAATGTTGCAGCTCCTTGGAGGGATTCTTGGCATTTATTTCAGGCCTTAGCTCTTGGAATTAGTTTAATTACAATTCAAAAGAGAGTACTTTAATGTATTTATTTTTGTGTACTTAGGGATCTTATTGCAAATGAAAGGTAGGACTTTTAGCTTCAGGCAAACTTTATTGAGTAGCTCAAATGAAGTCACCAATGACCTGATCTCTCTCCTTCTTTCCATTACGTGATATAAATGTAATCTTCAGGTGCCAAATTGGGCTTCCCCATCCCTGCCCTGTGCAGCCCCTCAAGGCTCCCCTGTTACTGATCTGAGCCTCACAGTCTCACACCACACCATCTAGAGAAGGAAATTCTTCTGGTAGAAGAGAGAAACAACTTCTTTTCTATCCCAGAAAAATATCTCCTTTGGCTCTTACTGGATTACGTACCCTAAACTAATCGCTGTAATCACAGTTGACAGATAACCAGTGATATCTGGATTCTCCAGTGACAGAAAGAAAAATTTTAATTGTGTAACTAAGTGGTTTATGTGGACGTGCACATAGACAGCTTGCTGTTTTAATAATCCTCATTATAACTGACTTGTACTGTAACGCCAGCTGAATTTTTTTCATTTTGCAGATACCAAAAAAGGTGACTCTTGAGCCCTCTAAAACAAACTATATCTGCTAGTTTGGTGTTTAGAGCTAAGCTTTCTCCTAATTCATGGGCCTAATTTTATTGTCTAAATACAGTCATGTGTAGCTTAACAAAGGGGATATATCTGAGAAATGTGTCTGTAGTTGATACTGTCATTGTGCGAACATCGTAGGATGTACTTACACAAACCTAGATGGTATAGCCTACTATACCCCTAGGCTATATGGTATAGCCTATTGCTCCCAGGCCATAAACTTATACAGTATGTTACTGTAGTGAATACTCTAGGCAACTATAACACAATGTTAAGTATTTGTGTATCTAAACATAGAAAAGGTACAGTAAAAATATGATATTATTATATTATGAGACTATCATAAGTGCTGTTGGTTTATTGAACTCTCGTTATGTGGTACAAGACTGTATATTCATTAAACAGAATGATCTTCCTCATTCCACTCCTAGTTTTCTATCTGGAAACAAATCTTTGAAGGAATCAAAATTTTTACTAACAACATGATTTTTAAATAAATGATGGATTATCATAATGCAATCAAATTTAAAATGTGACATGCTAGAAACAAACTTGATTTTCAGAGGTCCAGATCCAAGTCATATTGTCATGCTTAGTTAAAACTTTGTCTCAAATGGAAAAAAAGCTGAGCTTTTTTTCTTAAACTATTTAGTATGACTTTTGTTTTGTTTTACTTAAATATAGTTGAAAGGAACAGATCATCATAGAGAGACCAATTATCATCTCTACCACCTGCTCACCAAGAATAATTTAAATCAGGCCAATTCTGCAATGCTTATGTTTTTTTTTTTTTCCCCAGATAGGTACATGCTGTGCTACAACACTTCAGAAAATGTAATTTAGGTTCCAAAATAAAAAACTCAACTGAAATTGGAAAATTGTAGAAAAAAAAAGATTCTATGAATGTAATGGTTTCTTTGATCTAATAATTTCTGGATAATATATTGGCATTGATTAATAAAACCTGATTAGGGAGGCAATAGTCATTATTTAATTCATTTAACTTAGTGGCAAAGATATATAGCTTAAAAATTATAGCCTTACAGAGAAAAAATTTAAGTGAAGAATCATTGGTATGTGATCTTTGTTCTAATTATCAAATTAAACTCTCTTTTAAGTGAAATGTCTTTTCATAACCTTCAAACACTAATAATGAATTTAACTGGAAAGAAAAAAAATTACCTGCACAGGATTTGTATGGCGGACAATGAAATGTTTTAAGTCTTTAGTTCCCTAGAAAACTTTAATTGTTTTATTATTTATAAGCTTTAAGTATTTTTGGGCATAGAATTTATCTTCACTTGCTCCCTCAAACTTGGAAGTTTTCTTACTATCCTCTAACTCAGGTGTCTGTAAACTATGAGTTATGGATTATTCACCTACTTTAAAAAAAACAATTTTACTTGAACATGGCCACACTTACTAGTTTACATTGCCTATGGGTGCTTTTTCACTATACTGGCAGAAATAAGTAGTTGTGACAGAGAACGTCTGGCCCAAAAGCCTAAAATATTTACTATCACATCCATTAAGAAAAGTTTACAGACCTTGATCTAATTTTCCTCCCACAACTTAATATAGGGAAAGTACTTTATCTGGCAAGCCTTTATTATGAACTTCTCTGATATTTCAATTGAGTAGTATTGTCTTAGGGTACTTAGCCAACTGTCAAAATGTGCTAAAATAAACATCCTCAAAACATCTTTGTAGAAAATGCGTGAGATCTGAAAGAAAAAGCATAGCACCATTTCTTTCTTTCATATTGGTCCTTTTTTATATTTTCAAAATATATTTGACCATTGTGTGTTCCAAGTTCTAACAACATGCAAACTGGGAGAGCTGGAAGTAACACTGGCCTGGAGATCAGAAAGGGAAGCTGGCATGTGAAGTAACAAAACTGAAGCTCCATACTTGAGCAGAAATTGCTCAAACAACAACTCCTGAAAGCTTGGCTTAATGCAAGATGCTCCATATATATATATATTCTCCTTTTTTTTCCTTAAAAAAAAAGTGTGCCCTGGTTTATAATGAAATAGGTATACAGATAACGAACAATAGATTAAAACTAGGAGACCTAATTTCTGGTGTTGGCTCGGTTCCTAATATTTAAATTATCAGGGCGTCAGAGTTTTTATTACATTAATAAAATGTGGTGATTTTCGAACTCAGGGTTTTTTAATTTTGGTTTGCTGCACTGTGTTCCACAGAGGCTATGATGTGTCTCATTAGCTCAGAGATTATGAGTCTGTTTGGGAGGGGAATGAGGGAGGAGGCCCAGCCTCCAAAATCCTAATTTTGCTTGTTTGATAATTCCACTGGTGTTAGATATGTTTTATTTGAGGGAAGGGTTATTTAGTTTAGCCCTCCTACTTTCCTTCTAATACATTTATAAAAGGGGCATCTACGCTCTTTTTTTTTCTTTTAATTTTTTTTCTGTGCTGTAATAATACATTATTTATTCTTATTTTGGCAAATGAAATGATTTAAATATAAATCCTGTTAACATTATGGTTTGAATTTTGCAGATTTTCTAGTATTTTTCCATAAACATTTTAAATGTAATGTTAATCATTCAGCACATATACTTTTATAGCATACTTTTAGAAACTTAGCTTATATCATTTTCACTTTTTGTATTACTACATCATCTCATAACCATAATTTTAATGGCTGTGTTTTATTTTATCAAACCACTAACTCGTGGTTTAATGTTTTGGTGAACCAATTAAGTTGCTTCCTCTTTTGTGATGCAATAAAAATCTTTATACAAATTTATGTGAATAGCCTTTTTTACAGACAGCATTATTTACTTTGAAAGAATTTTTGAGAGATGGAAGCACTGGGTTCAAAAGGAAGATATATACTTCCCACCTGCTTCCTATGGATAATGTAATGATACAAATATTATTCACACATGCAACAACATACAAAGATGTCTGTACTAATTTTTAGTATCTTGTTGATCGCTTTTGACATAAAGGGGTTAGAGTAAAAATTACAATAGGAATATACAAGGAGTAGTTACCAGCTTAGGAACAGAAATGAAATGACTTTCCCTAGAACTTATGATGACTTTACTTCCCATTCTATAACAAAGTGTCTTTATCATTGACTTTTTCTTTTTAAAATATTCTGCTTTTACACCAGAATATCATACAGTCTCTCAAGTCTTCAGCCTGTTCTTTGATTCTGGAGTAAAGGCTTATTTCTTTTCATCAAGAAAAAGAATCATAGAGATTGAACTGTCCTTTATAATTAGAATAACTTAAAAACCAGATTAGTGGATAAAAAAGAGAAATCAGTTAGGGATCTTCTTTTCTATAGCAATTGTTTAGGTGTCATTGAAATTAATATATTAACTAATATAAATTATTACTTTGTATTCATATAATTTAAAACATTTGTATAAAAACAAGTACTTTCTGTTAATCTAAATCTAAATCTAATTAATTAATATAAATCAATTAATGTTATTGTTAATAACAACATACATTATCAATGTATGATAAAGAATAAAATTAATTTAATAAAATTAAATGACATAGGGATATGCATGTCACAAAGACAAACGATTAACTTGTTGAAAAGTTATGTCAAAAGGTAGAATTTTTTTTTTTAATTTCAGAAAGATCTTGTGACTTTAGGAAAATTGTTGGAGCACATTTCTTGGAGGCAGTTAATTATGTTCCCTTTGCTAGTCTTAGGTGGAACAGGAGGAAGAATGATAGAACGTAGGAGAGAAGATGGGCTATTTTAAGTGAGGGTATAATCATTATAAATATCTCAGTCTCTCTGTACATTTCGTTAGCCTAGAGATTTTTTTTTCATCTTTACTTAGCTGTTCTCCTAGGAAATCAGATTATTTTATCTACAAACACAGAATTGTGTCTTCTTTCAGTTTACCAGAATATCAGAAACCATCCCTTTTAGATTAGTTGAAGATATATTTTAAACTATGACGTACAGAAATCAAATCCTAGGTATCAAGTACTGCTACGCATGTAGGATATTAGTTTGTTGCAATGATTCAACCTGATTATTGCCCTATAAAGCAGAACTTGAGCTTTTAAAATAACTCTTGTCTGAATGTTCTGTTGGGTATACTTACCTGGAGATCATTTCTTCCAGGTCATGACATTTCAGTTCACCTAGGACTCTGTGGAATCAAAAAATAGCTTTTGGAGGCAATCTCATCCCTCATCCCTCACCTTTGTTTTACAGATGAAGAAACTGAGGCCTCTAAAGTATTCAGGATATAAGGCCCAAGTTCCATCTACAGGGAATAATAGAGTATAGTTTCCCCAGATGTTGGTGGCATTCCCTGACTGCCTTTCAGCATTTGTTCAACCCACTCACCTAGGTTAACCTGAATCTCTCTACAATGTGCTTAGGAGAGATAGAAATATCTGTTTTACAAAGCAAATATAAAACTTAATTCTTTAAAATTGTGGTAAGAATGTTTACCATGAGATCTATCCTCTTAATAACTTTTTAAGTGTGCAAGGCAGAATTGTTAACTATATTTACAATGTTGTATAGGAGATAGGCAACTTATTCATCTTGCCTAACTGAAACTTTATACCTGTTGAACAGCAACCCTCCATTTCCCTCTCCCTCTACTCCTGGCAATCATCATTCTACTGTGCTTCTGCAAATTTGCCTATTTAAGATATCTCATGTAAGTGAAATCATGCAGCATTTGTTTTGTGACTGGCTTATTTCATTTAGCATAATATCCTAAAAGTTCATCCATGTTATCCTATATGGCAGAATTTCCTTCTTTTTTAAGGCTTAATAAATTCCATTGTATGTATATGCTACATTTTCTTTATCTACTCATCTGTGGATGGACATTTAGGTTGTTTCCACAACTTGGCTATTGTGAATAATCCCTCAATGACCATGGGCATGTGAATATCTCTTTGAGATTTTGATTTCAATTCTTTTGGATAACACCCAGAAGTGGGATTGTTGGCACATATGGTTGTTCTCTTTTAATCTTTCAAAGAACCTCCATAATGTTTTCCACAGGGGCTGCACCGTTAAACATTCCCACTAATAGCATATGAGTTTTCAAATTTCTCCAGATCTTTGCCTACACGTCTTTTTTTTTTTTTTTTTTTTTTAGATAATAGCCATCTTAACTGATGATTAGTGATGTTGAACATCTTTTCAGATCCCTGTTGGCCATTAGTATGTCTCTTTTTATTTTTTTTTTATTTTGAGACATGGTTTCACTCTGCCACCCAGGCTGGAGTGCAGTGGTACGATCATTGCAGGCTTGAACTCCTGGGATTAAGCTATCCTCCCACCTCAGCCTCCCGAGTAGCCAGGACTACTGGTGTACAGCATCTTGCTGGTCTAACTTTTTTTTTTAATTTTCCTTAAAGACAAAATATTCCATGTTGCCCAGGCTGGTGTCAAACTCCTGGACTCAAGTGATTCTCCTGTCACTGCCTCTCAAAGTGCTAGAATTATGGGTGTGAGTCATAGCATCCAGTTTGTATGTCTTTTTTTGAGAAATGCCTGTTCAAGTCCTTTGCCCTTTTTATTGGGTTATTTTGTTTTTGTGGTATTGAGTTGTAGGAGTTCTTTACATACTTTCAATATTGACTCCTTATAGGATATATGGCTTGCATGAATTTTCTCTCATTCCCTAGGAGGTCTTTTTATTGTGTCAATTGTTCCCTTTGGTGTGATTTTTAGTTCACTGTAGTCCACTTGTCTATTTTTGTTTTTGTTGCCTGTACTTTTGGTGTCATATTCAAGAAATCATTGCCAAGACCAATGCTAGAAAGTTTTTTCCTTACGTTTTCTTCTATGAGTTTTATAGTTTCAGGTCTTATGTTTAAGTCTTTAATGCATTATGAGTTGATTTTTTTTATATATATATAGTGTAGAAGTCCAATTTCATTCTTCTGCATGTGGATATCCAGTTTTCCAAAATGATTTGTTAAACAGACTGTCCTTCCCCTTTGTGTATTCTTGGCTGTCTTGATAAAAATCAGTTTATTATATACGCATGGCTTATTTCTGGGCTCTTTATGTTGTACTGGTTTTTATGACTATCCTTATGTCATTGACATTTGTTTTTTGTTTGTTTGTTTTGAGATGGAGTCTCGCTCTGTCACCCAGGCTGGAATGCAGTGGTGCAATCTTGGCTCACTGTAACTTCTGCCTCCTGGGTTCAAGTGATTCTCCTGCCTCAGCCTCCCAAGTAGCTGGGATTACAGGCATGCACCACCATGTCGAGCTAATTTTTGTATTTTTAGTACAGAAGGGGTTTCACCATGTTGGCCAGGCTGGTCTTGAACTCCTGAGCTCAAGTGATCTTCCCACCTCAACTTCCCAAAGTGCTGGGATTACAGGCGTGAGCCACCGCACCCTGCCTCCATTTGGTTTTAATTACTATAGCTTTGTAATGTATTTTGAAATCAGGAAATGTGATGCCTACAAATTTGTTCTTTTTTTCTTGATGCTTTGGCTCTGCGGGGTCCTTTATGGTTTCCTATGAATTTTAGGATGGATTTTTCTATTTTTGTGAAAAATGCCACTGAGATTTTGATAGAAATTGCATTAAATCTGTAGATCACTTTGGGTAGTATGAACATTTGATCAGTATTAGGTCTTCTAATCCATGAACATAAGATGTCTTTCCATTTATTTATGTCTTCTTCAATTTTTTTCATCAGTTTTTTTTTTTTTGTCTTAATGTACAGGTCTTTTATCTCCTAGGTTAAGTTTATTTCTAAGTATTTCATTATTTTTGATGTTACTATAATGGGATTGTTTCTTAATCTCCTTTTCAGATAGTTTCTTATTAGCATTGATAAGATTTCTTCACATTTGTTTGATCTTCATAGTATAGCACTTTTCAGCTATTATATTACATACAGCTTTATAGAAGTTGTACTATATCACGTTAAGCAAATATGTTAAATTCCAAAAGAAGTCATTTTATTTATCAATTATGAGATCCCCATACATAAAATTAAGCACTATAAAGCCAATTTATTCATTCTTTTAATTATTATGATGTAGTTTATTGAGACAGGTGGTGATTTCTGAGAGTTAAGGGGAGAAAAAAGATTCACAAGGACACGGCCTTTATTTTCTTTGCAAATTCAGCTGCTAATACAGGAGTTATTAAGAAATTATTTTGCAGTTAGAAAGGGTAAAAGAATCCTTGGTGGAATTTTCCTTCAATAAAAAGCAGCCTCCAAACCATTTCTTTTCTAATATAAAGCAGCCTGAAAAGTCTAGCTGCAAGTATAGCTATGTAAGCTAGAGGCTTGCATATGTAAATGCCAGCAGCTGCACCTGGAAGCCAGGTACATTCAATATGGCGATTCCTGCTCCCTTTTCCTTGTTGCCACGTGTGTCGGGGTCATGGCGCAGGACAAGTAAAGCCATCTGTGCAGGTGTGCTGGCGACCACCTGGTAGTAGCTGTATTTGCACAATAAAAGATTAGGGCAGGAGGGCCAGTCTTTTCTAGAGCTATGTAAATGGCACACCTGGTCAAACCAATCCCCTGGGCCTTATGTAAATCAATCACCGCCTCTTCAAGCCTCTGTACTAAATCGATAGTGTTCCGCCCAAACGTGGAAACCCCGCCTTGGGTAACCTACTTTCTCAACATGAGGAAGCTTTGTTTCTCTCTCCTCTTTTTTATCTGTTAAATTTTCCGTTCCTTAACCCACTCCAAGTGTGTGTTCGTGTCATTAATGATCTTGGCGAGAGACAACGAACCATGGATATTTCCCCGGACAATGAAGTCGATTCACGTCTACAATATTTAGTTCGCACCTCTAGTTCGATGACTTCTCTAGTTCAGTAATTTCTCCAGTTCTTCTTTTTCTCTATGCAGTTTATAGCCAAAAAAATTCTTCCTTGATAGCCTTAATTCACTTACTTTGAAGTAAACCTTAAAGGTGATACTTAACCCTATACTTGTGCAGTAGGGTTCTCATTTAACACGTTAAATGATTTAGAAAAAGCAGTTGACTCGAAATTACTACCTACTTTTTCTAAAATAATAGTAAATAAAAACATCACTACATATTACAAATCATAGTAACGGTGATAATGTTAGCCTGTATTAATCAGTGTTTATGCTAAATATTTTGCATGTATGAATCCTCAAAGCAAACATTTTTTGTGTATGAATACCAATATCCTCACTTTAAAAATTAGGAGACTGAGGCATGGAGATATTATAAGCTGCCCAAGGTTGCATAGCCTGGAATTGGTAGCACCACAGCTCAGACCCATGCATGCTGCCACCATTCCCCAAGGCTAGTCCACATTCCATCTAATATCCCTGATGAGTTAATTCATCATGGTCTTCCAAATTCCTCATTTGTTGATTATCTTATGTTACCTGGTATTGTACAATTTTTAAATAGCTTCATAATCAACTAGATTATTAAATCCTTGTAAGAAAACTGTGACCTACACATATATGAGGGTTATAAATCACTAATGAATATTTATAAGTGACAGATACTTTGTTAAGCAAGTGACTTATTTTATTTTATCCTTACTACAACCCCCTGAAGGATAATTTTTCCCAGCCCCTTTAAAAGATATTTGTTGAGATTCCAGCAACTTGCCTATGTCTTATTTTGCTTGATAAATATCTCTTGTTCATAATGATCATGGCATGCAGAATCATAAAGTCATTCTTCATATTTTGAATTAAAATAACTTGAGATCCCCTATGCTGACTCTCATTTCACTGAAAAGCCTATGAGATAAATTCCTATATGATAGTTCATCAGAATAGAGCAAACAGAAATTAGCAATTATGGAAACTACATTTTTTTTCCTGAGTTGCTTGCTATAAATTCTCCTTACATTGGCAAAGGATAAAGAAGACTAAAGAAATAGTTCATAATTTTGGCAATCTGGAGAGAGAGGTAACAAGAGCTAATTCATCCTGGCTAACTCAGAAAATACTGTGACTGTGGGTCTGCACTATCACAAAGTTGAATTGTCAGTCAGGCTCACAAGAAACTAAGGTTTACTAATGGTTAGCAAAGGATATAACAAAGGAGTCACAGCTTTCTTGTATCCTGTGCTAATGCTACATCAGTGCCTGGGAGCCCAGAAATCAGTCAAGCACAGCTTCCTAAATCCCTTTCTAACATTGTGATGCATTTTGGGCTTGGAGAGAGGAATGCTAACTGCTTGACTTCCATCAGCGCAGGGAAGCCCTTTAGTTTTGGGGTCTCATACTTTCCAAATGACTTAATGAGAATGACCATTTAATAACTTCCATTCTCTGGTGGGTTTGTGTCTAATAAATTAAAAAATGATAGTTTACTTATAATAAGCAATCCAGACAAACTTACCATATATCTGGCTAAAAATATTTCATACAGTAGAGCCCCCAGAAGACCCTCTTTTATCTTGTAGCTCCTGAAATCAGTAAGTGTGTTTACAAGAAAGTGTGGTCAAGGTCAAAATGCCTCAGCATATGGGAGGAGGGAGAAATCTGCTTATACATACATATGCTATTAACTCATTACTTCCCATTGTCTCTCTTCAAAGAGATATGGAGATAAATCTATAGGCAATTGGGAATAAAAATATTACATTTATCTAATCAATGACTATTAGCATCTAATAAATGTCATGCAAATAAAGGAAAGTAATTCAAGTACTAAAATACATATATTCTATGGTAGGTACAGCAATACTTCCTTACAAGTATTACACAGTGTAACAAAATATTTATTTAGGGTAAAGGTGGTAAATGAAATATAGGACACCCAGTTAATTTGCATTTCACATAAACAACAAATAATATTTTAGTATAAGTATTTCCTATGCAATATTAGGTCTTGTATTTTATCTGTCAACCCTAACTATAAATCCTGTTTTATTTGTTAAGTTTGGCAACCCTACTTTCAGGTCATACATTGGATGTAGTACAGCTCAATGATTAGAACGTGAATTTGGGAGCCAAATTTTGGGGGATCAAATACTGACTTTGCTATTTACAAACTGTGTGACTTTGGGGACATGATTTAATCTGTCTCAATTTCTCACCTGTATAATGGGGGTTTCATCAGGCTAGATGAGAAAATTCATGGTAATCAAGTTTCCAGTTCTGATTATAAATAGAAAATTTCTACTTTAGTATGGCTATGCTTTATATATGTAGAGCTTATAAAGTAGAAATGTATTCCTAGTACATTTTAAGAGCCATATAAATATTAAGTACTACTTTTTTGAGTTCTATAAATGTTTGCCTTTCATACATCACAAAAAATAAGAGATGAAAAGGGCCTCAAATGTTTCATAACTGCGCCTGCAGCATGATCTGCTTATATTTACTTGAATATTTTAGCATTAACATGATACTTAAAAATCTATACTTCTAAATAGCATATAATTTTCAGTCTGTAAGCAGGAATGTAAAAAGAGCCATCAGACTTAATTAGTAAAACATACCTGATCACTGATTAAAAAAATGCATAAATTCCTATAACCTGCTAAAATATACTTCTCTAAATATTTTTAAAAAGGAAAGCAAACCCAAAACCCTCTTTTCAGGAAAGATTTCCTTCCTTACTATCAAAAAAATTAATTCTTGTTCAATATTCTCTTAAATATGCATAGTGAGCATATTATATTTTTTATAGGTTTAGTTTGGTTGTTTCTTAAATATACTTTTATTTTTAGAAAAAATTGATGGCACTTTCTGGTATGTTCTAATTGTGAAACTAAAACATTAGATTTTGTTATCAACAACATAAATTACCACCTACTGACTTATTCTACCTATCATTTGCAAGAATGCTCTGATTTTCTGAGGTTTTAAAATAGTGCAGAATTGAGGTAGATTTCATAGTAATTATTCTCTCAACAGAATGATGTGTAAATAGATTAAATAGGCATTATATAATATATATAATCCAGGCACAGATAATTGTAATTGACTTTATCTACAAATTTTGTTATAAAAAACCAAGTAAAGTTCTAATGCTTTTAGCAAATAGTGGTATTGTATAACCATAGCAATCATGAGAGATATACAGTATTTGGTCATTTTTCCTAAAAAATTATATTCATAAAAATATCTTTTTAATGTTTGCCAGAGTAGGGGCATATGCTTATTTTGGGAGGTATTTACGGCTAAAATTAACTGAAGTAAAGAGGAGATAGTTTGTGATTCTGTGCTCTTGTTGCTTTTACACACACACACACACACACACACACACACACACACAGAGTTTTCTTTTTAAACAAATCTGGGCTATATATTTATCATTTCCCTCAAAGTAGTTACAGGTACAAAAACTGAAATACTGAATGGTCACTGTTGCTCTTTATAATTCTAATTAAACAAGGGTTTGCCAGCTGTTCTGATTGTCATAAGGCCTCCCCAGGATACAATTATGCTCTGGGGTGTTTTAATTCTGTAACAATATTAAAATATAATCTGTACAGAAGCACATTTTCCACTCCATTTTCAAAGCACACAATTAGATTTTCCATGATTTTACTTAACACAATTCTGTATGTCCTTCTAGGTATAACTATTGTTTAGCTGAAACTTACTTCTTTTGCCTTGATTGGGTGTTGCTCCTTCTGTATTTATATCTTGTATGTCTATTTTTGCTTAAACCAAATGACAAATATCACAGAGGGACTTCTTTACAGTGTCATTAGTTAGATTGATGGGAAGATAGATTGATGGATAGAATTTCCATTCCTCTGTGCAAGGAACCTGACTCTGTGCAAACAGCCTTAAGTTGTAATTATAGATTCACTGTGATGGACTCTAGAGAATTTGCTGCAAGAGACTTTTTTTTTTTGTTATGAATTGTTCCCTTGAATGTAAAACCTATGATAGAAGTAAATTTTCTTAACTGGAGAAGCCTTATTTCCTCCCTTTCTTTTCTAGTTGTCTTTCTTTCCTTTTTCCCTGCAAATGAGGCCTGCGGAGAAAAGCACCAGAAATAATGGCATAACAAGAAGGGACACTCAACTCCTGAATAATAGAATATGTATCTTTCTGGTTTCCCTGCTGTATGCTTGTAGCTTGAAATCACAGATTGCAAGGCATTTCTCAATTTTACCCCATTACAATAGTCACCTTTGGCCCCTCCTCATTTCTTGGGATCAGCTCTTCTCCTGTCTCTACTTTTGAATATCTAAGTTGCGCATTTGGAGTGTGTTGCTGCATTTGGCTTGTGGGAATCACACTACCAAAGTAGTTAGGGAATGCTATGAGCATCAAGCCCTGAACAGCATTTTCCCTTTCAATTTGGGATACATATTGCTTTTCTCAAAAAATAAAACTCTTTGACCTGCTCCATACTATTAGATTAGCATCTACCTCTTTCTAAATTTAAAATGAATTCTACATGTGTTTTTTGAAAAACTCCCTTTAATTAATTACAGGTTCAATAAAAGGACAAGTGAGAATGTACCTTGATGTATTTTCTAGAAAAAACAAAAACAAAAACCCTATTGAATCTTTCATCCTGCTTTGAACTAGGAGGGTTTAAATATCAAGCCTCTTTCAGGATAACATAAAACTAAACTGGGAAAGGCCAGTTAGAATAATTTTTTCTCTAGTGTGGGTAATTTTTAGCTCTAATGTCTGACTTCTTGGACCTTAGACACTGAAAGATCTATACTTGTTAGCCAATGAAAAGAAGTACAGTATAATTCATGAGCATGCAGTATTGAAACATATTCAATTCAATCCCACTTAGTAAAGTAAAAAGTTTCATAATTTTCAGTTCCATTTATTTTAATAATTGTGAAACAGTTATAAATCATATGTCATGTAGAAAGGTAACATTTTCTCCTTTAATGTAGTTATTTCTAAATTTGCTAACTTAAATATTAACTCTTCATTTTTAGCACATTGGAAAATATAGAGTATGTCTTCTGGGAATTTAGAAATTTTTATTGTAATCTCATTTATCTTCCTATTTATAGTGTACAATATGCTCACAGACATCTAATCCTTATTAATCAGTCAAAAAGCTTTTATTACCAAGCATTCCCATGCCCAACAGTATCCTAGACACTGCACGGCTTAAAAATATAAATCAAGTAAGAACATCATCCACCTAACCAAAACACCTATAATCTAAGTAGTTAACAATTATCGAAAGTTTGACTACCTATATTACTTTTAAACAAAGTTGACTTCAAAACAAGGAAGATTACCACAAATATAGCATTAGATAATGATAATGGGGTCGATTTTTAAAGAAAACATAACAGTCCTAAATGTGTATGTACCTAACCAAAGACCATCAAAATATATGAGACAAAAATTAATATAAATGAAAGGAGAAACAGGGAGTCCACTATGAGAGTTGGAGACTCCAAAATCCATCTGCCAGTGATTGAAAAACCAAGCAAGCAGGACATCAGTAAGGATATAGTTGACTCGAATAGCACCACGAATCAGTTTAACCTAATTGACATTTATACAATAGTCCATCTAACGAGAGCAAGCGATACGTTCTTCTCAAACTCACCTGGAACAGTCATCAAGATAGACCACATTGTGGGCTATAAAATGCACTTTAATAAAATGATAGAACTCATGTAAAGTATGTTCTCAGATCACCAATAAATTAATCTAAAAATCAACAATATAAGACGTTTGAAAAATCCCCTAGTATTTGGGCACTGAACAACACACCGCTACATAATATATGTGTCCAAAGAAGAAGTCACGGGAGAAATTTTAAAATACTTTGAACTAAATGGGAATGAAAATATAATTTATCAAATTATATGAGATGCAGTGAAAGTAGTACTTAGAGGGAAATTTATAGTAACAAATGCATATATTCGAAAAGAGAAAAGATCTAAAATTAATAAGCTAAATTTCTGTCCTTAGGAATAGAGAAAAATTAAGCCTATCCCAAGAGGAAGAAAGTAAATAATGAAAATTAAAGCAGATATCAATGACACTGAAAGTAGGAAAATAATAGAGAAAATCAATGGGAACAAAAGCTCGTTCTTTGGAAAGATAAACAAAATGAACAAGTCTTTTACCAAATTAATCAAGAAAAAAAGGGAGATGATACAAATGGTCAATATCAGAAATGAAAGAAGTTTCTTTACTACTGATTGCATGAAGATTGAAAAGATAATAAATGAATAATACAAGTAACTCTATCCTCACATATTTGAAAACTTACATGAAATGAATCAATTCCTTGAATGACATAAACTATCAAAACTCACATAAAGAGAAATAGCCAACTTGAGTAGATCCATATTTATCAAAAAAGTTAATCAGTAATAACTTTTCAAAAATGAAAAAACCAGATTAGTCCAGATTAGCACTTTCCTACTGTTTCTATGAGAGGTATCACTCTAATACCAAAATCAGATGAAGGCGTTACGAGAAAAGAAAACTGCAGATCAATATCTCATTAACATAGATGAAAATATCATCAACAAAATATTATCAAGCCACATCAAAAATGTATAAACTAAGTTATAAATTACAGACTGGTAAGATTTGTTTCAGGTATTTAAAGCTGTTTCAACATTAGACAATCAATTAATGTAATCTAACATATCAACAGGCCATGGAGAAGAAAATCTATGATATCATCAGTTATGATGGAAAAGCATTTGACAAAATACAACATCTATTCATGACAAAAACTCTCACCAAACCAGGAATGGAGAATTTCTTTAGCTTGGTACAGAACATCCACAAAAAATAAATAAGTAAATAAATAAATAAATAAATAAATCACCTAACATCTCATGTTTTGATGAGAGATTGGATGCCTTCCCTCTGAGATTATCAACCAGGAAAATATGTCCTTTTTTCACCACTCTATTTAACATCATACTGGAAGTTCTATCTAGTGACAAGATGAGAAAAAGAATCGAAAGCCATATAGATTGGAAAGGAAGAAATAAAACTGTAATAATTAACATATGACTTTTTTAAAAATGTAGAAACACCAAAAAATCTACAAAAAAAAAAAAACAAAATAAATAACCAAGTATAGCAAGGTTGCAGGATTAATGGTCAACATGCAAAACTCAATTGCTCTGCTTTATACTAACAATAAAAAATTGGAATTTGAAATTAAAAAAATACCATCTACAATAGCACAAAGTGAAATACATATAAGTATAGCAAAATATGTACAGAGTCTGTATGCAGAAAATTACAAAGCAATGAGGAAGGAAATCAAAGATCTAAGTAAATGGTAACATATTCTGTGTTCATAGATTAAAGGACTCAATATTAAGTTGCCATTCTTTCCCAACTTGGTCTATAAATCCAAAGCAATTGTAATTCAAATCCCAGCAAGCTATTTTGTAGATATTAAGAAAATGTTTCTAAAATTTATTTGGAAAGGCAAAAGACGTATAATAGCCAACAAAATAATGAAAAAGGACAAAGTTGAAAGGACTCATGGTAGTCAATCTCAAGACTTACTACAAAGCTGTAGTAGTCAGGACAGTGTAATATTGGCAAAAGAGAACACATCACATATAGGTCAATGTAACAGAATAGAAAAACCCACATAAATGAGGTCAACTGATTCTGACAAGGCAAAAAGGCAATTCAATGAAGGAACCATCTTTCCAACAAATGGTACAGGAACAATCAGACAGCCACATGCAGAATGAAAGAAAGAAAGAGAGAAAGAGAGTGACAGAGAGAGAGAGAGAGAGAGAGAGAGAGAGACATAAGCAAAGACCTTACAATTTACAAAGAAAGAAAGAAAGAAAGAAAGAAAAAAAAAAGAAAGAGCAAAGACCTTACAATTTATACAAAAAGTTAATCTAAAATGTAATGAAATAAAAAACTATAAAATGTATTGAAAAACAGGAGGAAATCTATGTGAACTCTTGTTTGGTGATGAATTTTTAGATACAATTCCAAAAGTACAATCCATGAAAAAAATTAGACTTTATTACAACTTAAAACTCCTTATCTATGAAAGACACTGCTGAGGATATAAAAATGCAAGCTACATGAGACTAGGATAAAATGTTTGCAAAACATATATTTGATAAAGGATGTGTAACCAAAATAACAGAGTTTATCTCTTAAAACACAACAATAAGAGAGCATGCAAACCAATAAAAAACAGGCAAAACACCTAAACAGATACATCACAAAAAACTTACAAACAGTAAAGATGTTCAACATCATTTGTCATTAGGGAAATGCAAATTAAAACAACAATGAGGTACCACTATGCAACTATTAGAATGGCTAAAATTCAAAAAACTGACAGTAACAATTGTCAGCAAAATGTGGAACAGCAGTAACACTCATTCATTGCTGGAGTAATAAAAAATAATATGGCCACTTTGGAAGACAGTTTGGCAGGTTCTTTAACACTAAATGGTCTTACTATATAATTTGGCAATTGGAGTTCTAGGCATTTACCCAATTGACTCGAAAACTTATGTTAACACAAAAATTTGCATACGAATGTTTATGGCAGCCCTATCACAATTGCCAAAACCTGAAGCACCCAAGATGCCCTTCCATAGCTGAATAGATAAACAAACTATGGTGCACACATATAATAGAATATTATTTGGTGGTAATGGAAAATGAGTTATGAAGACACATGAAAGACATGCATGAATTGTCAACCCATTTTTCTAAGTGAAAGTTGGTCAGAAAGCTATGTACTCTACATGATTCTGTTTCAATAACATTCTGGAAAAGACAAAACAGATGAGGGGTTCAGGAAGAGGGAGGGAAATGATCAAATAGGTGAAATGCAGGAGGAGTTTTAGGGCAGCAAAACTATTTTGTATGACATTGTAATGGTGGTACATGATATGACGCATTTGTCAAAACCCAAAGAATTTACAGCAGAGAAATGAATCTTAATCCATGCCAATTAAACAAATAATTAAGTAGGTCAGAGGATCATAGGACTATATGCAGAATGTGACAAAAGTATTTAACTGTTATTACAAATGTATGCAACATCTTCACTGAAGAGATGGCGTGGGGTGGGGGAGCAATGAGCTAGGTAACTTGGGAAATAAGGGCAGTCTGAAAGATTAAATGCAAGGGAACTCTGTGTCAGCTCTGTACTCTAGTTGATAATATTGTTATTCATTGGAATACAGGTTAACAACTATGAAACCACTATACACATATACAGGAACCGAACAACTGAATAAATGAATGGTGGATGGTGAGAGCCAGGTTTTCACTGTTGGGATTGAAAGTAACAGCAGAGATAAGCAAGAGAAAGCATTAATAATCCATGTAGTAATGGATTCGAGTTGGAGACATCAGTATAAACTCAAGTTTCATTTAATATAAATATACATGGTTACACATAGAAGTATTTTTAGATGTGTGTATGCATGTGGATTAGAACATACAGATTGGTTTTTGCTCTGTTATGTAACAGGCTTAGAGGAAATGACACCCCAGTAGTAATGAGCATACCAAGTGCCCAGGTTTTGACTTCTAACACCATCCTCCAATAAAAGGAACCAGGAACCTTTGGAGAAATGGCTGATTGGGGCAGGAATTATATAAGACGAGCTTGGAGCATCTTGATTTTCCAGAATTTAAGAAAGAGGTCAAAAAAGTCCCCCCCCAGCCAATGCTGGGATTATATCAAAGTGACACAAAAGCCAAATGGTCAGAGCTAAGCTGGTCACCTTCTCCTCTGTGCTCCCAGGGACAAGGTCTCCAGCCAAATAACTCTCCTCATCAAACAGACCAGGTGAATTTCTTGCTTCTCCCTGAGCTGGGGGTTTCACTTCCCTACCAGCTCACAAAGTTATTCAAACAAACTATTCCCATGGGAAGTAGAGGGCATTCCACCCTCTTTATCCTACAAAGCCTTTCTCCCACAGTCCCTGGTTGTTCACTCTGTTCTCAAGTTCAATTCCCAGGTGGTCTTGCATGGTGTGCAGTGTCCTTTGGGCTCATCTGACCAGTGTTGGGTCTTGTGTGTTTGGCCATCCCATAATCCTAGAGCAGGAATCCCTCCTTTACCAAAGGGTTGAATAGGTGGTCATTCACATAGAACACACTAACAGAAAATGTTAAAAATTAAATACATAAGTCATGGCATCCCATGAACACTCTGTAATATCTTTGCAATCTTTCTGTAAATCTAAGACAATTTCAAATTTTTAAAACGTTATTTGAAAAATCATAACACTTCAATAACACTTTTCTCAGTATTTTGTATCCAGATTCTCTAAATTGCCTTGGGTCACTCAGCTCATAAATGAAGGTATCTGGATTTGTACCCAAGCAATTCATACCCATGAGAGGAAATTTAGCTTAGTGATCAAAAGGACAAACTTTGGAGCTGGACTACCTAGGTGTAAATTCTGACTCTTCTAGTTATGAGCTGTATCATCCCAGGCAGGTTAGGAAATCTCTCTGTTCTTTGTTTTTTTTTTCTCATCTGTAAAATGAGATAATGATTATATCTTCCTCACAGGATTAAATGAGTTGAGTCAGGTAAAGTGTTTGTACATTATTTTGCACAGAATAAATTTTAAAAATCAGCTATAATTATTATTACACAAACAAAGTAGAGTTAACAAGGCAAACTGCAACACGAATTTATACATCCAAGTGAATTGTCCTGTGATCCAAATGATTGTTTGAAATTAAAACTAAGTGACTTTTTGTGGTACAGAGCACGTACTTGTCCATCAGTATCACCAGTATCAAGGCTTGTCAGTGTCAGGAGAGCTGCCTGTTATGTAGAGTCAAATGAAGTGAGAAGGGAGTTGAACCCAGAACGAAGGTATATTTCAACGCTAATGACATCTCTCCATTTTAGATGCTGTAAATACCTAGTGTTTAATTCCATCTTACATTTAAACATCCCAAAGTTAGCCATTATTATTGTTGTTACTGTTGTTTTACAGTCAGTTCCTATTTTAGATTTAATAATTTCTTAGTCCATTATCATTTCTTGTATCCCCACATATCTTGCAAACCACACCTTGGTTCTGGGTTCAATTTCCTTCTTGGTTCAGTTTCGTTTTTTGTTTTTTTGTTTTTTTTTAATATTGGAGTATATTGTTTACTAGTTATTTCAGAGAAGGTGTATCTGTTAAATATAAATTCAGTTAGTCTTTTAGTCTAAAGAGTATTTTGGCCTAATTCATGAATCACAGGTTAATTGTGTATAGAATTCTCAGCAGGAAATTATTTTCTTTCAGGGCTTTTTAGATTTTATTTCATAATCTTCTTGTCTTTGTTGTTGCTGAAAGGTTTGCTTAGTCTAATTATTGTTCTTTTGGGAAGGGATTTTTAAACTCTTGTTGCCTTTAAGAATTTTTTGCTTGGCTCTTCTGACTTTCTTCTATTATGTATACTAGTACAAATGTATATGTATTTATCTCACCCAGGCCTTGTTGGGCTTAAATAAATATAAGAATTATATTTATTATTATTATTACTAGACACTGTCTCATTAAATGCTGTCTGCCTGCCAGTTTTTACCTAGTGTCTCCTTCTAGAATTCCTAGTAGATTATAACTGAATTTCAATTCCTCTCCTCTCCTTGTCGTAACTTCCCTTTCATAGTTTTCATCTCTTTATCTCTCTATGCCACATTCTGAATGATTTCAGCAGACAAAACCTCCATGTTATTATCTCTTTCTTCTGATGGATATTTAAAGCCATTCACTGAAATTTTCATTTTAATGATTATAATTTTCTGATTTCAATCTATGTCTTTTAATGTCACAATATTCTATTTTTTCATTATAATTTTCATTTCACATTTCCTTTCCTTAATTAATTTAAGCATAATCATTTTATATCTTTCAGATTATTCTATTAATCTTAAATTCTTAGATATATTAATCTTGCCATTTGTTGCATCTGACTTTTTCAGAGGTAGATTGTACCCTTGTATAGTTTATAATTTTTAGCTTTAAAGAATTTTTTTCTTTTTCCCATGTGGGAGCCCATGGCACCCTGGATCATAGAGGTGAATTACAAATTGTGTATTTGTTTCTACAGATAGCTCTGTCTAGAACCAATCTGAGCTTGGGATTTCTGCATTATGTAGACAGTGTAAATTCATACTTTGCAATTTCATGTAGCACAAACTGAAGCATATATTTCTCATGGAAGAAATTTTTCCTGCCTAGAGCCTCAGACCAAGACGATATTCCTTGACAATTCCCTGGCTCAGCAGGCAGTGTAATCTAAATCTCTTTCAGAAGTGTAGGTAATATTTTCAGCATCCCAACTTCATTTAGTGTCTTACTTTACCTTCCCACCTCAGGCAGGTCCAAAACCTGGTATTCTTTCCCTGTGAAGAATTAAGATCTCATCTTCTGGCGACAGGGGCTTTAATTCAGATCCTGTATCCTCCCAAGCTGCTATATAAGCTTAGGTGCTTTTCATGTTGTCATCCAGTTCCTACTTATTTCTGGAAGCTAGAGGTTTTAAAACATTCTTTTGAGTTCTAAATATTACTGTTAAAAATTATATTTTAACTAGCAATTAAAAAATTGTCATTAAAAGGATTTCTACTTTGGCTTTGGCCACCATGAAACCAGAACCACAAATTCTTCATCTATCTAAGCTTTGGTTTATTCATGATAAAGTTTGGACCCATACTTTAGGTTTATAGTGGTAATTAAACGGGATATGTCTGTAAAGTTTTTGGCTAATTATACTTGGCTTTTTGTAAGCACTCATTTGATGCTAGTGATTATTATCATCAATATTCAAAACCAATTTTTTTTTTAGTTTTTCATTTAGCAGTTAATTTTTTTTAACAACTGACAGGTCACAGTGAACCTTGATAAGAGAAATAAATACTTAAACCCTCCTTTTGACATGTAAGAAAGTCTCTTTGCCCTCCTGACTTAGCCTCCAGAAGTCATTCTGGCCTAGATCATCCAAGAAACACAAAATCCCCTCTAACCATAATACACTTTTTTATTATATACATTTATGAAAGCCAGGAAGGAACACCTAATGGAAAATGCCTATTTAGAAGGGAAGGGACTACTACACCAACTTATTTGGGTCCTCTGACTTGCTTTTTCTTCTACTTTGTCTAAGAGTAACTAAAAAGCCCAAGAGGATGAAAATGGAAAGGAGAGGCTGGTGCTAGCAGTTAATTTGTTCTGTGAAAAAAAAATTGTTTTAATATGATTATAGGACAGGGTTTCCCTGTCCAAAAATATGTGGCTAATGAGCACTTGAAGTGTGGTTAGTCTGACTTGAGCTATGCTGTCAGTGTAAAATAAATATTGGATTTCAAAGACTTACTACAAAAATAATGTAAAATATCACAATAATTTTTAGAAATTTGATTACATGTTAAAATGATAATCTTTGGGATATATTAAGTAAAATATGTTTTAAAAATTAATGTCATTGGTTTCTTTCTGGCTTTTAAAATGTGGTTAGTAAAACCAATGAAAAGTACATATGTGGCTTGCATTGTATTTTAATGAACAGTACTTTAGATTTAGGGAATAAGTTCAGTATAAAAGGAAAAGTGTCAGGAATGAAACATGGAAGTTCTGGACAAGAGGTAAATACATGTACTTTTATATAGACTATAATTTTCTAAGTATTATAAAACTACTGTTCTAAATAAGACTCATGTCATATTTTTTTTAAGAGTGGGGCTCTTTACTTCCTCCATGTAAATCCTTTCGGATAAAGGAGATTTTCTTGGATTAGAGTAGAATGTTCTCTTTGGGGATATTACAATAGTACTTTTTCTCTCTACAATCTTAGGACAGTGTCAAAGGATAGGTTGGGAGTACAGAGTGACTAAAACACTTATGCCAATAATCTCTATCAGCCACTCACAAGACCATCCTAAATAGTCTTGCATTCTATATAAAAAAGCCTTCAGTATATAGCATAGCTTTAATACTTGCCCTCTAATAGTTGATTCTCAGTTCCCATCATTTTTTGACCAATCAGCAATATTTGTCGCTGATTATTATTTCTTCATTTTGAAACATTTTATTTAATTATTTTCTTCTCTGTTTTCCTTGCTGGTTCCCTTTGCAACTCTCCATCTAAAATTGAAGTACCTAGGGCTCATTCCTAAGATCAATTTTCTTGCTCATCTGAACTCCAGGTAATCTTATCTACTTCCCTGGTTTTACATATTACTCAATGGTGATGTCTCCAAGATTCCTATCTCCAGCCTGTACTCTAAACTGAACTCCAGATTTATAGCCTAATGCCTATGTGTTATCTCCATTTAAATGTCCTAGAGGCAACTCAAATTTAATATTTCCCTCCTCAAACCTGTTTCTCTTGTAGACTTTGCAACTCATTAGAAATGGACTGCATTAGTCCAGAGACTCAGACAAACTGATGTCATGTTAACTCGTCACTTTTTCTTCCACTCAACATCCAGCCCATCAGGATGTCTTTCACAATTTATCCAAAATCTGACCACCTCCACTGTTGCCCCTTGGTGTAAGCCGCCATCCTCTCTGCTTACAACAGCTTCCTAATCTAACTGGTCTCCCTGCTTCCATTCCGACTCCTGTTCAGCATTCTCCATACACAGCCAGAGTTATCCCATTAAAACATATGTCAGATAACATTCCTCCTGTGTTCAAAACCGTCCATCTCACTCAACATAAAGTCAAAGCCTTTATCACCACAGCCTATGTGTCCCTACATTGCCTCCCTCCCTCACCCTTCCTTTAACATTATCTTCTACCACTCCCCTTCCTTCCCGTTAATTTTATTCCAGCAAATCTGGCCTCCTGTCTATTGTTTACACCCACTACGCCAAGTATGGTCCTGCTGGAGGGGTTCTGTCCACTCTGTTTAGAAGGTCCTGCCTTCAGATGTAATCACAGCTTTTGTTGTCTTCCTTTCTTCCAGTATCTGCTCGTATGTGATACCTTCCCTGACAGTCCTATTTAAAATTGGACACACATGCACACACGCCCTTCATCCACACCCACACTACCCCACCCACACACACTCAGCACTATCACCCCTGAATTTGCTTTATTTTTCTTTGTAGCACTGATTTTCATTGCCAAATTATCTATTTTTCTGTTTATTGTCTATCTTGTCCCACCAAAACATAAGTTTCACGAGGATAGAAATTTCATATGCTTTGTTAATTGCTTTACCTCCAGTACCTAGAATAATGTTTGGCACATAGTGAGCACTCAATATACAATTTCTAAGTGAGTAAATCAATCAATGAACCTCCAAATGGATTTTTCCTAAACTCTTTCTTTCTTCTTTCCTTTTTTTTTTTATTTAAATGAGTTTGGGTCTTGTTCTGTTGTCCAGACAGGAATGCAGTGGTGTGATCATAGCTAACTGTAGCCTCAACCACCTGGCCTCAAGTGATCCTCCTGCATTGGCCTCTCAAAGTGCTGGGATTACAGGCATGAGCCACCATGCCCAGACATATATTCTTTAGAGACATAAAAGTCAATACTTTTGTAAATGAGTTGTAAGGTAGCAATCACCTCAATCATTATTCAAAATTACTTTTGAAATCACACTATACTTAAGGTTTTATTTTTACTTCAGTATATTTCTGTCCATTTATTAATTTGTTCATCAACTAGAAGTATCAAATGCTTTGAATTTAGTAGAATCAATTATACAGTTCAATAGAATTCTCTCTTTGAGAAAACTATTTTTAATCTACATATCATCTTAAAAGAAAATATTTATAATACCCAGTTCCAGTGTTTGAGTTGCTTTATTCATGTCCTATGAACAATAAAAGAGAGAGTTAAATCAAGTAATAAAGTACCAACCAACTGTGGGAGATGTGGGCTTTCACCATTTGGGGAAGATTATCGCCATAACTCAGGCAGTAAAATTGTCCTTTTTCACTTGGTAAGCATTATTTCTTTAATAGTTTCTTTACCATGGTTCACTAGTAAGTCACTTAATTTAGTTTAAACTAAGTCTAAACTTTTAAAGCGCCATCTACCGTACACTGGAGTGGCTTTGTCTGCAGCATTAGAGGAGACCTTATATAATTCCATACTTTATCCTTGTGACCCAAATAAAATATTCATCTTTTAAGTCATGGCAGAATAATTAGGAGAGGATATGACAGCTTTCTGGATATGTATTTGCCTTTAATTTAATTCTGATTTGTAGAACACTTAATCATTATAGATAGGAAGGTCATCTTTGTTAATTCAGTGAAAATATTCCTATAGAAGATTCCAGGTAATGCTTTCCATGCAACCCAATCAATCTTTAAGGATGACAGTAACACATTCTCCACACTGTATTTTGTCACATACTATCAGTTACTGCGCTGTGTTTATAAATTCTGTGATGCACATCAGAGGGCATTTACAAAGACTAATGAAGAGTTTGGCACTTTCAGAAACCAAAGCTGAAGTAACACTACTTAGCACTTAGCTGACATTTTTCATTTTCAAATTACTTTTGCATGAATACTAATTAATCTTAACATTTCCATGAAGAATGTAAATAAAATTATGATCCTTATTCTGAATACAGGAAAAATGATGTAGAAAGGCTAAATTGTTTTTGTATTCCTTCAATTCTACCTATATATCATGTATTTAAGAATCTATTTTTCCTTAAATAATACACAAATGATCAAACAAACAAAAACAACACAAAACCTTCTAAACTCAGATTTCATCTGTTTGAAATACCATCCATAGGAGATTAGTCTGTTCCTTCTCAATAAAACCTATTATCCTATTTGCTCTATCTCTTGTCCATTCAAACCAGTTTTTTTTTCCAATCTAGTAGCTTAGAGCTTCAGAAAACTATGATTGTAAAATGGCCTTGTTGTAGAGATGAGCAAAGTAGAGGTGCAGTGGTGTGATCATAGCTCACTGCAGCCTCAACCTCCTGGCTTCAAGTGATCCTCCTGCCTTGGGCTCACAGAGTGCTGGGATTACAGGCATGAGCTACCATGCCCGGCCATATAGAGAACCCTAGAGTTGAAGTGATTTAGCCAAAGTTCCAGAATCAGCATTTGACCTCAGATATATACATATATCTACCCTTTGTGTCTTCTACAGCAAAACTAGTTATCACAATAGGAAGATGATTTTACTGTTTTTATTTCCCTCCATTTTCTCTCTTGCTCCCCATCAGTTAATCCTCTCTTATACCATTTTCTGCTTCCATGGTACAAAGACAATCAAGAACATACTCACCTGTGAGTAGCTAGGAACCAGGGAAAGAGAGATGATGGACAGCAGGGTCAGCCCTTCCAGGATGGGGATTGCAAACAAACATGTTCAGAGCAAGAATAAGCAGCAGCCCCCAAATTAAGAGAAGTTGCTATGAAACCCAAAGAAAATTCTCAGAGTGGAAACTTGGAGGGCATTAATTTTCATACGGAAGGTCAATACAACTGGTGTGGTGGATGAATAATGTGGTATTTCTTCTAAACAAGGCAAGGAGGTGAAATTTTATTTTATAAATTTACACTGCTTCATGACTTTAGGCAATGGAAAGTGAGACTCATATTAATGAGTTGGAAAAAAGTGCAGATATAGGTGTGCAAATGAATACAACGTTAATTGCAAAAATCTTTCAGGAAAGAGCATCTGCTTATAATGACTATTATGTTAATTTAACGACATTAATGCAGCCAAAATATGACAACTTAATGCTGATTATGTTCTGTACATGTTGATAACTAATGCTTTCTAGTCCTTGTATGGAGCCTAATTGAAAAATAATTATCTTACTTTGAAGGTTTATCATCAATACTGGATAAAAAACACTGTGGTACTTTTGTTTAATCCATAATGCACCAACATTTCAAGTCACAGATTTATCTAAGTGATGAAAGCGATCAAGTTCAAGGTGCAAAAGAGAAAATAAAAAATTCACAGACAACTATGGAATATTTATTTCATCTTCTGTTTTCCCATTAATCATGTTTGAAAATCTTCTCTACTATAGAAAAATGAATAGCAATAAGAATTTTATTAAAAACAGTTTCATTTATTATTTTTAATAAAAGAAATAACCAGCATGTCAAGTTGATATGTTTTGTTTGCACTGATTAACAATGCAGTTAACATATTGTCTATATTAAATATTTTATGTTTTTATACACACACACACACACAGGCACACACACACAGTAAAGGAAAAAAGATTTATAATTATATATCTTACTATTTTCAAGAACTGAGCAAGAGGTTAACACATTTTGTCTCAGGATTTGCTTTTATATGAAGGACGCTTTGGTTCGTATTAGTTAAAATAATGCTGTTCTATGCAGTGATATAACAAATGAGTGTCCAAATATTAATATAATGCTAACATTGCAAAGCTATAATCTGGCTTGTAAATTCAACGTGGGCCAGGACAGCCTCCATATTTTGTTGGGTACTGGACATGTGACTGTTAAGTTTCCTATAGAAGGGGACAAGAGATGAAGGAAGTTCACCAACTCCCTAACAGCCTTATTTACATCCATGTCCAGAACTAGTCACGTGGCCCCAGCCCAACTACAAACAAAGCCACAAATTAGAGAGGAACACATGATATATGTTGAGGTCTACATTGAGGTCTATCATAATTGAGATTTGATTATTTTCAAGAAATTAAACCCAACCCAAACCATAAGTTGGTTTGATTAAATCTGGATTGTTTTTATTTCAGGTGAGCTAAATTTTCACCATTGGCACAAAACAAAAAAATATAGTCACTAAATCCACCAAAATCCAGGAAAAAGCAGCTATCTCAACATGGTAGGTTCATTTTAAACAAAAGCAGAAAATATCTGAAAACATGCTCACTCTCTCTTAATCTTGCAATTAAACCCATTAATTAAAGCCCTGTGTTATTTTGCAGTACTCTAGCATATAATTGATCTTCTGTAAGCTAGCTATTGAAAGATAATCAATAAACTTAAGCAAAATTTTACAACTTGGTGGTATTTTACATGGTGGTGCTGAAAGCACTCTTTATTCACCGTGAACCTCTATAGCCCCATAATTACAATGAACTGACCACCGTGTAATCACCCCTCAGTGGAAGACGCAGAACTTTTATTCTTTTGAGGAGGATGACTATTTTTGAGTCTGCAGCAAGGTATTTCATTAAAACCAAGATATGGGGAAGGATACATTAGCGCTAGGAGGAAAAATAAGATAAAAGGCCAAGATAGACAGATGATGACATAGAGTAATTGATCTGAATCAAGGTGAATCAACAACCCACTTTCAAGATGTGAAATAAATAACAGAAAATAAATAGTTGCATAACTCTGTAGTAATGTATATGCAGAGGTGCTTCGTGTATTTTTGTTTGCAACTATGTCCAGAATAAGTATGCATGGACATCTGAATGGAAACTGTACTAGTGGAAAAATGAGCCAGAGACATTTTATTTCATTGACTAAACATCTAGATTAATTACATCAATGCTAATTACATTGTCTAACAGTAGCTGTCCTGCTGCTACTCTCATCTTTCCTGTAAATAAAAACTACCATTACCCCAAAGAATTGGCTATGAGATAAATTTCATTATGCCAGTCAAGGATTAACCACCCTTCATATTTTTATTACAGAAATCTTTTGGATTGTAATTATCTGTGATGTCTTATACACCAGTAGGAAAAGTGCAAGATTCTCAAGGGAAGAGCTCTGATTTACTTGGCTGCTGCTGAACGAAGTTTTTGAAACATTTTATTCTACAGGGTTGATGGAAGACATGATAGCACAATGGGGCAAGGAGGAAAAGAAAACTCCAGAGGCTTGATTTTCAAAGATGTTACAGGCTGTGAATTTGAGATTGTTCTCAGGATTCTAGATTGAGAATACAACTCTCAACACACAGTTGATTCTGAATGCATCTTTTTCTACTCTTTCTTGTATTCTTAGCAGCCAGTGCTCCTCCCCCTGTGTCCGAGAGTTCATACCTATATAATTCCAAGCTGTTTTGCCTACATGCCAAATTCTTTCTTTCTGCCTTTAAATATATACATAGGGTGAAGAAGTGGGGGAGTAATTGGTTGAGTCTCAACATGAGGCCTTGTTGCATACCACCGTTTTCAGCCTACCCACTATCCTTAGCTCAGGTTGCGCTGATCCAAATAACTGCCACAGAACAACTCAGCTGCTGTTGCCTTTCTTGCTCTACTTTGCACTCTATTATCTATTTTATATAAATATTTATTCCATCCATCTACTGAAAAAATGTTCGCTCAACTCTTAAGGATGACCAAATTGGGTAGAATTCCAGAAGGTAGCTTCTAGCTTAGTTCACCAAGTGAACTTAGATTAATCTTCCTAAAATACATGTTTGTTTCCTTACCATCCTACATAAGGACTTGTAACAACCAAATTTATTGAACATTTACTTTCTGCAAGGCATTGCTCTGAGCATCTTAATTCATTTAATACTCCCAGTGTTTCTGTGAGATAGATGCTATTTTATTCCCATTTTACAAATGATGAAACTGAGTCACAGAGAGGATACTAGTTTACTAAGGCCACCTCATTAGAAAATAGTACAGTTGTGATTTAAATCCAGTAGTTTAGTGTGTTATGTTACATGACCATTCTTGGTCTAGTTGGGCTTTACTGGAAAAAAAACAGTAAGAAGAATATAGTTCAAACCTTCTAATCAAGTTTAAGACCCTCTGTAATCTTCACATCCTCTACTTATCCTGTCTTACCACCCAATTCCCTGAAACGTAGAAATTCCACCTCTATTCCTCTTACGCTCATTACAAGCACTGAGGATTTGCTCAAAAGGTCTTCTCAATCGGAATGTCCTTCTAGCTGCTGCCATCTATTCAACCCCACCTGGTTTCTAAAGCAACTTAAAATGCTTGCCTTTTCCCTGGAGGTTTTTCTGCCACTTACTCCAGCTTATAAGAATCTGTCTTTTACACTGCTCACTATTTTGAAAAAGATAATTTGGGGCTTTAAACATTTATTTTGTGATAGATAAAATAATAATAGAAAGATACATTGATATGAGATAAACAGATATAAATAAAAGCATATATTTGAAGATAGACCCAAGCTGCATTAAAAATCTATGTTCTATCATTTACCACCTATATGTAACCTTGAACTAAATGTAAGTTTTCCATCTGTAAATATCCACCTGCACAGGTGTTATGTATGTCCTATTATTTTACTGAAATAAGAGACTTTATATGTACACACACACACACACACACACACACACACACACACACACACACACAGAGAGATATGGTTTGGCTTTTTGTCCCCACCCAAATCTCAACTGGAATTGTAATCCCCATGTGTCGAGGGAGGGATTTGGTGGGGGGTGATTAGATCATGGGGGCAGTTTCCCCCATGCTGTTCTTGTGATAGTGAAGGAGCTCTCGCGAGATCTGATGATTTAAAAGTGTGGTACTTCCTTTTTGCTCGCTCTCTCTCTCTCCTGCCACCTTGTAAAGAAGGTGCCTGCTTCTCCTTTGCCTTCCACCGTGATTGTAAGTTTCCTGTGGCCTCCCCGGCCATATGGAACTGTGAGTCAACTAAACCATTCTTTTATAAATTATTCAGTTTCAGTATTTTTATAGCAGGGTGAGAATGGACTAATAGACACACACATACACACACACACACACACCCCTACATATACACATCATATTTCATATAGACATAAATATATAGTTGTCTACATCTATATCTACACATAGAGACATATATAAACATATATACTAAAATATATGCTTAAATATACATTATAACATATATATCTATCTTATGTTCAGATATATATGTCTTATAATCAAGATAAAAACTGCATTTCAACTCTGGCTCTGCCAGTAAGTTATATAATCCTGGGATACGTACTTAATTTGCAAAGCTTCATTGTCCTTTTTTTTTTTTTTTAAATAATGAGGAGAACACTCATGAACTAATAGGCCATGTGCTTGATATAGCTAGGCTTTTTGGGAACACAGGTAAGGATGTACCGATCCAACTGTCCCTAATTATCTTAGGCTCTATTTACTAATGGATTTCTACTGAGAAAGCTATGGATCCATTTTTCTCAGTCTAAAAGCTTTGCTCAAAGATGCTGGAGACTTCAAACCTTTTATAGGGTTAAAAATGTGTACTGCTAACTAGCAAATTGTGACTAAGTTTTCCACTACAGGGGAACCCAAGAAAACCTTTGATATTTCAGGGATTGCCACAATATTTTTCCTCCTTTCTTTCCTTCCTACTCTTCTCTTAATCATAAGAAATCTGGAGCATGAATATACAAGAGCAGGGGTGAGCAAAGTTCCAAGAACTATATTTGTATTTTTCAATTAAATCTTTAAGTTTGAGTCCTTATTAGTCTATGTCTTCATCAAAGCAACTAATCTGGTGATTATTGTTAAACAAAGATGAAATAATTCAGGTTTTGTAACAATTAAGCATTTCTCAAAGTCTTGAGGCTGGCTATAGACCTTAACTGTGATACAGAGTAGTTAGTTTACATTAGTTAGTTGTATGTATTCTGTTTACCCATCTGTAAAATGAGAATAATAATATATACCTTACTTGGATTTGAACTTGCAATAAAGATACATCCCTAGAGAATAGGACGTATGTCTTAATCACTCTGTATTTCCAGCACCCAGCCACTCATATGTACATAATAGCTCTCATGTTCACTAAACTGAATTAAACTAAGTTACAATATATTAAAGTTTATACATTTTTAATCTCTTTAAATTTAATGGGTTATTAAGTGCATTGCTAACTGACCATTTTTTTTTGCATTAACAACCACATTTTTTATAACCAATGAATTTGGAAGATAAGTTGTTATAAAGATAGCTATATTCATAAAGAGAATAACATCTGGCCTATTTGGATACCTAAAATAAATTTTTTATTTTTGTATCAGAAAACCAGGTGTCTTTTTTCCAAGCTAATGTTAGGTCAACATATAGGCTTAAATACAAGTTTTCCAACTTGCTTGTAGTCATATTTTATTTGTGTGTACATTTTTAATGTATTTTATTCTACCTAAAGACTCATATCATGATTCTTTAATGAGCTTTGAGGCAAAGAAATAATGTTAGAACCTACAAAAAGCTACCCAATGTTGACCTCTGGTCACAGATGGGCCTTAGTAATGAAAGCATTTTACTTTTTTCAAACTATAATTAATTTTCTATCATGCTTCAAATAATATATTCAACTTCTCATTTTTAATTAAGATTCCTTTTCTTGCTCCAAATTTAAATTATGTTCTGAAAGCAATTTTTGTCAATTGCTTTTTCATGTGAGAAATATGATTATGAACTAAATTTTGTTAGTGTCACATTCATACTTTTCAATAATAAAGTTGTGAATAAAAAATGAACAAAAACTCTTTCATGTACTTAAAGTGTCTCATACTATAAGCAGAACAGAACAATTACAGAATACACTGATAATGCATAACTATCCTAGTTTTCTAAAGAAAAAATACATTTCTTAGTAGCTTATAACCAGTTAGCATAATATGTATGTATCATTAGGAGCCAGAGTATAAGTAGAAAAGCAAAAACATTAATTAATAAATACACTGTAAATCTTTTAAATAAAATCTGATAACAATTATTTATGTTGTTAGTCTTTGACAACATAAATCAAAACAAGGCATTTAAAACTTAGAACAGTCTTTTAATAAATAATTTTAAGGTGCTGGTACTATATGTGTATTGGATTATCCATAAAAAGAAACATGTTTAAAGGTAAATTTCCTTTCAAAACCAAAGGACTTACAGACACAATGTTTTTGCAGGAGGGCTCTACTGTTCATTTCCTGGCTTCTTAGGTGTCACAGGAAGTTGTGGCAATTCCAGCCACAGTAGCAGTTTCTCAATTAAGTCTTTGTGACATCTAGATCTTAGTTGCCATCCTCAGAGGCAGCAGTTATGCTGGTGGGGCAGTTCTGTATTGTTAATTATTCCTGGGGATCTAGTCTGCAACCTTCTTCTGTTGTTCTTTCAGCAACTTTCTAAACAACTATTCCCCTAAACCTTGTCCTTCTTAAAACACCTTGCATGGTTTTATTACCTGGGCTGAACCCTGAATAACACATTACTTATACTGTTTTGCTTCGTGAAATAGAAAGACAAAATAATCTTTGACATTGAAAGCAATAAAAAAAAAATAAGAGCTTGGCAGAAGTTAAGCTTGGCTGCACGCTCAATGAATGGCTCCCTAATGGTTTAATTTGCTCAGTCATCCCAGATATCACTCTGCATATTAACCTGAATCCCCTGAGCCAGAATTGGGGCATTTTTCCAGGAACCAGGGAGGAAGCTGGAAGGTCACGTGTGTATATCTCGATTCTGTATGTGCCTAGTGAAGGGATCCAGCTTGTAAGTTTTGTCAGCTTGTGTCACCATATTATTGTGCCCAAAGAGAACCAGTAGGAGTCTTGGAGATCTGAGAAGCTGTCATTACACTGAGTCTCAAGTGACAGCTGAGTCAGTACAGAGCCAGCTATGCTGAGATGGGAGACTGTTGCTTTTCTTCATCAAAAGAAGGGCTATCTGTTCTATTATAATGACAGGAATTCTGAAGTGAACAGCACTGCTCTCTCTGTTTTGATTACCTCCAGATGAGAATGAGAGGAGACATGCTGTTGTTAAATATCAGCTACTAACCTTGGTCTTTTTGGAGTCTTTGGGAGAATGACCTCAGTGGTGCTTCTGAAGAGCAGTTATGGAAATAAGTGTGCAATTTAGAGGTCTTATTTAACCCACTACCATTTTCATGATTTTTTCCCTGCTTTTGTGGAAACATTAGACAGTAAATATAGATACACGTTCATGTAGTCTTCTATATTCTGGAGCCTCCTAAGATTTGCTCAAAGAACTGTCAGAGAAACCAGACCTATAGTGACTAAGGAGGTAACATAATACATCACACAAATGGATATAGGCATCAGATAGACCTAGGTTTGAATTCTCCTCATCCACTTACTAGCTATGTGGGCTTGGGGAAGGGTTTGTATAACCTCTCCAAGCCTAAGTTTCCTGGGCTGAAAAACGGGAACCACAACACATTTCTCAGAGGACTAAAAAATGCAATGACATGATAATACTTGCACGTAGATGTTTGTTAAATGCTGGTTCACTTTCTTCTTTCCATTCTATCCCCGTCACCCCCACCCTGATTTGCAAAATAAGTATTTTGATGAAATGCAAGGATGAAGAACCGGGGACTCTTATGAACACCTATTTATAAAATTTTATATGGTTAGAATTTTAGATTTAGATTAGAATTCAGGTTATGAAATGCAGGTAGAAAGTCTAGTAGAGCTGACATCAAAATGTTTTTGCAAGAAGAATTCAGAAAGTTAAAAAAATAAAATAAAAGGTTTGCAGGGATGTCCAATCTTTTGGCTTCCCTGGGCTACACTGGAAGAATTGTCTTGGGCCACACTTAAAATATACTAACACTAACAAAAGCTGATGAAAAAAAAAAATCACAAAAAAATCTCATAACGTCTTAAAAGAGTTTACAAGTTTGTGTTGGGCTGCATCAAAGCTGTGTTGGATTGCAAATGGCCTATGGGCTGTGGGTTGGGTAAGCTTGGTTTAGATAATGTAGATTCCTTTGTATATTTAATCTTTCTTCCTATATCAAGGTAATAGCTTTAATTACTGAAATAATATAATTATCAATTAACAATTTCTTTTTCTCCCATTAGATATATTACAATATTTCTAGCAATTATGTGCTAAAGAAAAGATAATTTGGAACCTGATTGATTAGTAACCAATCAAGAGGTTCATGTTAAGATGAAAATAACTGACTTGAAGCTAGTCAGTTAATCGACCTTCACTCAAAAACTTCCCTGATAATTATCCATATGTTTTTTCAATTGTGGGTCAATTGAAGATACGTTCATATCTTCTTCACAATAAATATACATCTTCTATTACTGGAAATAGACTGTAATAGTCTAATCTATTTAATTTTGATTCAATGTCTGTTGCTGGTAGACTTCATTGCTTTTCTTTTCTTTTTTTACCATAGGAGCATCTCTGAAACTCTTCAGAAGCATGCTTATGGTTCTGACTTTCCAGAGCTTCTGTTACAGAGCTGCTTTCATGTAGTGCGAACTGGAAGCCTGATCCACCTGGGATACACTCCCTCTTTCTCTGCTGACTTACTGCCTGGTATCAGTCTGGTTAAAAGACCTCAGAGCCTCAATTTCCCACATGTCTTCAAAGATGGGAAATAACACTTACCTTATGGGAACACTATGAGAATTCAATGAGATAATATCTGAAGAATATTTCTTGCACATAGGAAATGCTCAGAAAATGGTGGCTGCTATTTACATACTTGTTTTAGTTGATGTTCAGGGAGTTTCATACTTAGGAATGGCCCTGGCTGGAGACCCACCAACCATTCTCCCTCTGGGAACAATAAGATGAATTGAATTCAGGATATAAAGTGTCAGGTTTCCTATAAATATGCATATATCTTACTGATCTGTAGTTTTTTTCATCAGTGTCAACAAATTAAAAAGATAAGAAGAGCTGAGGTAATGTGTGTTGTAAGATGTATGTCACCTAATGTTAACTTTGTGGTCTAAACTGTTGAGCTATCAAGCCAGATTCCCAAATCTTTTGTCACTAAAGTGTTCTGAGATATACCTTGATGTTTAGAAGAAAATAGCAAGCTCACACAGGAACAGAAAACCAAATACCACATGTTCTCACTTATAAGTGGGAACTAAATGGTGAGAACTTAGGGACACATAGAAGAGAAAACCTCACACTGGGGCCTTTCTAAGGGTGGAGGGTGGGAGGACGGAGAGGATCAGGAAAAATAACTAATGGATACTGGGCTTAATACCTGGGTGAATGAAATAAACTGTACAACAAACCCCCGTGATACAAGTTTACTTATGTAACAAAACTGCACTTGTATCCCTGAACTTAAAATAAAAGTTAATAAAGAAAAATAAAACTACAAAAAGGAAAGTATGTTCTACCTCTTCTAGGATCGACTTTAAAAACTTTCCATTCCCTGTAGTTGCCAATTCTGCAGGTACTAGTCCTCTGGAAATAAGTATGTTAAACTGAAGGAACGGGAGGAACTCTCCACAGAGTTTGTTTTCCAAAGAAAATTATTGTTTAGAGAAGCAAAATTAAAAGTCTAGCTAGGTGTGGTGTAAAGCTGTTCAAAAAGTAACTCAGAGCAAGGCCTGTAAATTGAAATGTAGTGCCCGAGTCATATTCTGCTTAAAAAGGTTGTAACAAATAAAGGTGAGTTTAAAAAATGACAAGATGAATCAGAATTCCTACTCAAAATGGGAAAGGACAAATATACATAGGTTGACATTAGCTCCCCACATCAGTCTTGTCTTTGGAGGACAAGTTAAAAAGTTATTATTGATGCATACAAGTGGGTCTTGTTGAGCAGCAAGTGAAACTATTGTCTTTATTAGAATGGAGATATTGTGCAGATATTTGCCGATTTTGCATGCATAAAAAGCAACTTTCTTGCCTTTAAGTAGAAAAGATAACAGCTTAGAAGAGAAACTGGGAAACTGAGAATTGATCCAATTCCAAACTACTGATTTTTGTAATAAAAGCGGGATCCAGCCAGGCATGGTGGCTCATGCTTGTAATCCCAGCACTTTGGGAGGCCTAGGCAGGCGGATCACTTGAGGTCAGGAGTTCAAGCCCAGCCTGACCAACATGGAGAAACCCTGTCTACTAAAAATAGAAAAATTAGCTGGACATGGTGGTGGTCGCCTGTAATCCTAACTACTTGGGAGGATGAGGCAGAAGAATCACTTAAACCCGGGAGGTGGAGTTTGCGGTGAGCCGAGATCGTGCCATTGCACTCCAGCCTGGGCGACAGAGCGAGACTCCATCTCAAAAAAAAAAAAAAAAGGCAGGATCCATGTGTATTTTTAAAAACTGAATTGACTGTTGATCACATATCAGTCTTGCCTTTTAATTAATCTGTGTGAAAAATCTGTTGATTCTCCTAAATTTTTCATCTGTGCTCTAAAGTCCTTGATTACACTAAGCATTGATTTAGCCTCCCTTTAGCTATATCTATTTGGGCCTCCAACCAGAGTCATTCACTTGCGTAAGTGACACTTATTAAAACTCAACATTAGAAGGCACTATATTCAATGTTAAATATCATTTCATAAAGATTACAATAACATTTTTACAACAATACACCTCATGCTTCAGAAGTCTTTATGTCACATCTCAACTCATTCCATCTTCTAAAGGAGGAGAGTAATTTTAAAAGCTTTGTATTTCTCATTATGTTTATTTTCCCATCCATTTACTAACGCTGGACCATATTTCAGAGTTTCATGAATAGTGAAGGCAGATTTCAAGGGACATCAGAGTTATGATGGCATCCTTAACTTGACATTCATAGAAAAATCTGAAAGTACATGCATGGCTGGTTTTATCCAGAACTGCACTTAATTTAAACGCAGCTCTTTATGGTTTTCTTTCCCTAAAGTGTCTGCTGTATTTGATATATATTCAGTTTCCATAAGCTGTTTACACCTGCTCAATATCAAGGACATTCCATACTCAGAATAATTTAAGCCAATTTGATGAGTTGAATAATGATAAAATACAGAAAAGTAAGCCAGCAGAATCAGAAAACCACAGGATTTTAGAGCAGAAAGAGCCATTAGAGTTCATTTTACTCCCCCCTCCCTCCCCTGAGTCCTAAAGTTTAATACCATTGCCAAGGCCCTATAATGAGTTAGTGGCAGAACCTGTTCTAGAACCAATGGCTTCCAATTCTTGGATGAGTGCTCTTTTCTTAGTTTCATGTTACAAATAGATAAAGCCAGGGGTAGTTGGTTCTTACCATACTCTAGCAATGCTATACTGCAATGTGTAAATAACTTGGACAAGTGATCTGGACATTAGAATAGCAGTAACTTTAATTAGTATTCCTTTGTCATTGTTCTTTTGGCTAGGTGCATTTAAATCAGAAATTGATCACCCTAATATAAACTACAGTCTTTAAGTCCCATAAGAACACTGTTATCCATTGCCATCTGTCTATTCCTTTCCTTCAGCAATGTAATCATCTAATAGCTAAGACTCTGGAAACTTGGGTAGGTCCGAATCTGATGGAATCCTATTTTTTTCTATTCAAAATGTGCAGTGGTGTACAGTAAGATGTGTTGACCTTCTTACGTCCAGCAAGGCTATGATTTTGGAGCCTGCAGGGAGCAGATTCTGAGTTCCCTGAAAGGTGTGCTATTTTCCATCAAAACTGTTGACTGGCTTTTCCAGAGACACAATATAGCCTCAGAACTCTCTCCCCATTTATTCCTTGGGCAGCTTCTAGGACCACTGAAGTCCAAGGGTGTATATTTCACCTGCGTTTATGATCAATAGCCCACAAACCAATTTCCTATGGAGAGCCTCCCTCCTATGATAAAAAGGAAAGAGAAATACAAACTAAGAGGGAAAAATCAAAGGAAAGATTGTGTCACAGCAGCAGAAAAGCCAATCAAGTCAGGGCAAAGGGAATTTTATGTGGTTGTGAAGATCAGTAAGATCGTATACTGTTGGTGCTTATTCCTTTTATTCCTTTTTTTTTCGGTGCCAAATATGTTCCTTTATTCTCAAACTAGTGTCCTGTGGTGTCAAATTGATAAATCAATACAATCACTTTTAATGTTCCTTGATTTTCCATCTTAAGCAACATTTTGAAGCCATTTATATCCTGTAGAGCACTCTGTCAACCAAACCAATGAATGTTACTCTGTGACCAGGAAAGATACATTCATTTTGTTTAATCGAAAGAAGAAATAAATCTATAATACTTTCACATATATGACGAAACTAGATCTTAATATTTTCAGTAAGAAAGGAAAGAAGGTAAACCTAATATAGCTTTCCATAAAGTAATAACACATTTAATAACTATGCCAAGGGCATACATCGAGATAAATAAACAAGTAGAATACTTTCAAGTATATGCTACTGTTTAGAAGCTTTTGAAGTTTTCCCTTGGTCTAGCCTCCCAGGCCAGTTTATATGTCTCCCAAGAAATTAAGTTTCATTTGTTTATAGACTTCCTTTCTTTTTGGTTAACACTGCTAATAACCATATTTATTCTCTAATAACCCTTATTCTTAACAGCACCAAATATAATTAGTCTATAAATATCAAATTCATTCTCAAATTTTCAAAGAACAAAAATCTGGCAGCTTCATTCTGAAGTAATCACAAAATAATATGCTTTACACTCTAAAAGGAATTTCAAAAAAGAGTTGCCAAATTGATGATTCTTATTTGAGGCAATAAGATTAATGTAGAAACAGATGTACAATATACAGCTGTTGCAATATGTGGGTTTAAAGTTGTAGTTTGCTTTAAAATTCAGTTGGATATATTGCTTCTACTCCTCTGTCTAAACGTGGAGCTACAGTTCAACTTAACATCCCAGAACACAAAGCTATATTACTTAAAGATACTCTGAGTACATATCATTTTTGATCATTTTTAACTCAGGGAATTTCTTTGCATTGGAATAAGATGATTGCTTTTTTGGTGATCTAATCCACAGGTTGATGTCACTCTCCCTTCTTACAACATGTTTAGAAATAAATGTACCTTCATAAATAAAGTCACAAATAATTAGATTCATTCATATCCACAAAAACACATTGCCTTGTTAGATGTTAACACATATTTTTACAACCTTTATAGTACTAATTTTTGCTTGAGAAATAAAATTATTTTTCCCACAAAGTATACTAGAAAGCTCTGCTCTAATTTTAGACATTTTATTAGATATGTGGCCAACGAGCCTCACTCTAACAGTCCTCTATGATCATAGTTTTCTAGGGATTATATAATTATCAAAAGGGGATGCTGACTCCTTGCATAGCTATACCTTTTGGTGTGTTAGTAACTGCTATTCTTAACAGGAGACGGTTTCTCATAATTTTTAAAGAGCCTGCTTTTCTGTGAAACAAATTTGGCATAAATATCAAAAATGTTAAAGATATATTACGAACTTTACAGTTTTACCCTTGATAATGCTTCTTTTTAGTGTGTCTTAGTTTTACTAACTTAAAGGGCTTAAATATGTAGAAACACTATTGTGAGTTACAATCAGTGTAATTCAGCGTAACTCAGTGTAATTCAATCAGGTCTTCCACAAAACTAATTTCTTTCATATCCCAAATCTATATTCACCTTATTCACTGTTTTTTGACATGGAATCTTGCTCTGTTTCCAGGCTGGAGTATAGTAGCATGATCTCAGCTCACTGCAACCTCCACCTCCCGGGTTCAAGCAATTCTCCTGCCTCAGCCTCCCAAGTAGCTGGGACTGCAGGTGCACACCACCACGCTCATCTAATTTTTGTATTTTTAGTAGAAATGGGGTTTCACCATGTTGGCCAGGATGGTCTCGATCTCTTGACCTCGTGATCCTCCTGCCTCGGCCTCCCAAAGTGCTGGGATTACAGGCGTGAGCCACCATGCCCGGCCACTTTATTCACTTTTTATAAAATAGAATTAGAGTTTAGTTTTGTTGATTTTTGTCTTTTACTTGGTATACACTGGTATTTGTTCTGGCTTCAAATAAATTTTAAATATTTCCCAATAAAACTGTCTCACCAAATGACAAAGAACAGTCTTGGGAGAGAAGTTTAATTTTAACCACCTTCCTTTTCATTTAGAAACTTTTAAAATTGGTCATTGAAGTCCTTCTCCACATTCTTTGGTATAATGGAAAATAGTATCTAAAATTTATATCTGTTCTTATACTTGCTTCAGAAATTAATTTGTGTCTCTAATAAATATCAAAGCTAGAAAGGACTAGAACTTTACCAATAAACAGCCGTGATTATTTTTTCCTCATATTTAAGAAGCATGTCAGTTTAATTGTGGTTGATTAGACTCAAGAGTCAAATATATGCAATCATTATGCTGAGTAGCATATTAAAACCAAAATAAACTCCATTTTTGCTTTTAAACATTTGCAAATTAATCCAATATCTTCCATATTAATTCTATTAATTTCTTTCATATATTTTTGAATCCATATTACCCAAGAGACAATGCATGCTGCCTTAACTTTGCACATTTAACATGCTGTGATGAAACAATCCTGTCTAATCATCTCTAAATAAATGCTGCTAACTTATTGCTTCTGGAATTGCCTTTTGTGTACTATGAGGGTAATTGAAATCCCATGTGATGGATGTTCTAAACTCTTTCAAGACTTTTATCTATATATGTTTTTCATGGTTAGTCTTTATCACATTCTAGATGACAACGGTTTTGTCTCATTGTCATTTTCTCCCTTCTCCTGAAGTTCAATTACATACAAATCTTAAAAATCTTATATAGCCTGAAATCTAATCCTAGAAAGATTCATTCACAGGCTTCTTTCTTCTTCTTCTTTTTTTTTTTTTTTTTTTTAGACAGAGTCTCACTCTGTCACCCAGGCTGACATGCAGTGGTGCAATCATGGCTCACTGCAGCCTCGACTTCCCGAGCTCAAGTGATCCTGACAAGTAGCTGGGACTACTACAGGTGCATGCCACCATGCCCGGCCAATTTTTAATTTTTTTTTTTGTAGAGATAGTGTTTTGTTAAGGGGTCTTGTAGAGATGGGGTTTCCCAGGCTGGTCTCAAACTTCTGGGCTCAAGTTCCTAAGGATCTTTTCCTTAGGAACTTACTGTGGAAATAATGAAGAATCAATCTCAGCCTGTGTATTTGCACACATATGAGCATACACATGCATGCATACTCATGCTCTCACTCACTATGTGCCCAACAATTCTTCTTTTTTAGTAGCTATAAAATAAGTTTATTATCAGTTAGCTACCAAAGAATAGTACGATAGTAGGATAGTGAAATAATTATGAAAAGTATATCTGGGAGATAAAATTAGAACTTGAAAATTCCCCCAAAACTGTAAAATAAACTCAACATTTACAGGCTTCAATGAGAAAAAAAAATCTCCAAACATTTCCATTGAGAAACTGCACAATTGTCTTCTTAAGATGTAAGTTTTGTTACAGAACTCAATATATAGTAGTTTCATTACAGAACTCAATATATGCCCAACAATTCTATTTCTGTGACCATCTCCTTCTATTCTAAGGGATGTGGCTTTTATTGAAAAGTGTGTGTGTGTGTGTGTGTGTGTGTGTGTGAGTTGTTTGCTTGTTTTTTTTTTTTTTTTAGAATTAGGCGGGCTCTGAGATAAGGTTCTAGGGAGACAAAATACAAGGCTAAATACAGTCAGTCCTTGTTTATGGGGCATGGAACAGATTGATGGGCTTTTTGTATTATTTGTAGTTAAGGGTCAGTGGAGACCTAGACTAACCACCTTCCTCCCCTGCTTAGCTCAGAAATCAGCCAGCAGCTGGAAACAGGCTTCCTACCAAGGAGAGTGCAAGAACCAACTTGTCCACAACTAGATTGACTGAGTATATGTATACGTGTGTATGTAGCAGGTGGTGGGGGGGAGGTCTTTGGAGCCCTAGCTCTAGAACTCTCTCTTACTAGGCACCAATAAATTCCAGCTCCAAGATGTGCCTCCTTTCCTTCCAGATGTAGTTGGTGGTAGAGTAACGTAGTGGTTGTAAGCAGAATTACTCAGTTAGGTCTTGTTTTGTGAAAAAAAATTATTTACTCTTATATAGTTATAAGTCACTACAATTTTGTTTCAATGGAGTTATCAAGGACCTATTCCTGATGCCAATGCTAGATTAAACACGAAGCGAATGTATCATTAATGCATGCATGTATAAGAGCAATGATATAGTCTTCAGTAGTCTGTTTTCCTTCTACGCTGCTGGGTTCATGAAAACCAATGAGAATTTTTTTGACCCAGGAAAATGTGTAACAAATGTGATTCCATACTCAATACCAACAGATATGCTGGATACTTATTTAAGTTTCTAACAATGGCAGGATTTTTCACATCATGGACACACTTCTACTGCATCCTTTCTGAACATATTTGAAAACTTCATTAAAGGATATACTGAGTGAACAAATAACCCAACTAAGAAATCAAATAATCCCATTAAAAAGTGGGCAAATGACATGAACAGACATTTCTCAAAAGAAGACATGCAAATGGCCAAAAGGTATATGAAAAAATGTTCAACATCCCTAATCCCCAAATAAGTGCAAATCAAAACCACAATGAGATATCATCTTACTCCAGTTAGAATGTCTATTATTAAAAAGAGCAAAAATAACAAATGCTGGTGAGGATGCAGGGAAAAGGGCACTCTTACACACTGTTGGTAGGAATGTAAATTAGTGCAGCCACTAGGGAAAACATATGAAGATTTCTCAAAAAACTGAAATAGAATTGCCATATGGTTCAGTAATCCCACTACTGGGTATTGTTCCAAAGGAATAAATATAGGAGATGAGCATATCAAAGAGATTCCTGTACTCATATGTTGATTGCAGCACTATTTACAATAGCAAAGACAAGGACTCAACTGAAGTGTCCATCAAGGGACAAATGGATACATAAAATGTGGTATATATAGATGATGGAATACTCTTCAACCATAAAAAAATAAAATCCTGTCATTTGCAGCAACATGGACAGAAGTGGAGATCACTATGTTAAATGAAACAAGCCAGGACCAGAAAGACAAAAATAACATGTTCTTACTCATATGTTGGAGCTAAAAAAGTTGATTCCATGGAGATAGAAGGATGATAGATAACAGAGGGTTAGGAGAGTGAGGAATTGGGAATGAAGAGAGGTAGATTAATGGGTACAAATATACAGTTAGATAAAAGATAGAAGTTCTATTGTTTGGCAGAAGAGTAGACTGACTATAGTAGACAACAATGTATTGTATATTTCTAAGTAGCTAAATGAAATAAATAGAATTGTTCCCAACACATAGAAATGATAAATATTCAAAGTGATGGATACCTCAAATACCTTGACTTGATCATTACACATTCTATGAATGTAACAAAATAAATATGTACCCCATAAATACGTAAATTATTATGTATCAATTAGAAATTCAAAAAAGATACAGGAAGAAAAAAATTTTTTTAAAGGTATACTGAGTTGGGCCGGGCGTGGTGGCTCACGCCTGTAATCCCAACACTTCTGGAGGCCAAGGCAGGTGGATCACCTGAGGTCGGGAGCTTGAGACCAGCCTGACCAACATGGATAAACCCCGTCTCTACTAAAAATACAAAACTAGCCGGGCATGGTGGCACATGCCTGTAATCCCAGCTACTCAGGAGGCTGAGGCAGGAGAATTGCTTGAACCTGGGAGGCAGAGGTTGCAGTGAGCTGAGATTGCACCATTGCACTCCAGCCTGGGTAACAAGAGCAAAACTCCATCTCAAGAAAAAAAAAAAAAAAAAGATATACTGAGTCAAGATGGTGGATCATCCAGGTCAATTAATCAGTATAAAGCAATTTTTATAATGTAAGTTAGAATCTCTGTATTTTTGTTCACTTTTTTGCCAAGTTAAAAACTTCATTAGTCAATAATGTTATTGGAATTGGCTACTAGGGGAGATGGCTGAAAATTCAAAGAATAATTGTTTCATCGTGATATTCAAATTGAGTTTCTAATCATCTCCTTTATAGGAGCTATCCAAGGATTTCTAATTAAATTTATGACCTTGTACTGAAATTACATCTTGAAGCTCTTTATGTTTACTCATATAAGTCTATCTGTTTTACCCTTATATTTACTTTTCCTTCGTAGTCTTCTTTGGTACTCTAAAAGGAGATGCTCTATATAAGAAGTTAATTAATGCAAAATTTACTCCTATTATCTTCATATTTAATTAAGACTTTCTTATTTATGTCATCGCCTTAGCAAGGACTACATGTATTCCTGAATGTCAGCTTCTTATCTATTTTTCTCAGCTTTTAAACATAATAAACAGCCTGGATTCTTTATTCAGTATTTCAGATCTCCTTTCTTTCACGTCACAAAAGTTAAATTCACACTGCTGCACTGACAACATCATAGCTTTGAAAATGTGTCCACCCGTTACCTTATAAATAGTTCAGTCACTTACTTTAATCCATCTTCCTTTGTCCGTCACTCTAATGTCAAACTTACAAGTTTAAGAATGCACTTTTCTCAACTTCCAGAGTTAAACCATGGGTCCAAAAGCCTATTCACTTAACTAACACACACTGACAGAAGTATCATTTTGATTGACAAAATGCCAATCATCAAGTATTCTCATTTAGGAAGAGTTGATAATGGTGTCCTGGCATTGTCGTTTTGATGAATATTTAGTGCTAACAATGGCAAAAGTCCACCTCTCCTAAAAGGTGGGTAGGTCAATAGGGCTGGGTGATAACCTTTCCATCTTGACATCTCTGTGTGTTTTCATTATTTCAGTATAATTATCCAGTATCTATTCCAGATAATTATAGTTACATAACTCTGGTGGTTCAACCCTACATAATAATTTTTTTTTGTTTTGCTTATTTGTTTCACTTATACCAGCCAACTTTTTCTTTATTTAATGTTATCCTTTCAGGACCCATAGCTTTGAATTTATTTAGAACGGAACTAAAAGAAAAGAAACTCACACAACATCCACAGCCCAGAATTTCTAGAGAGTGGAAAGTGTCTGAAGTGCATGGAATCTGCCTTGAAGAAAATGGATTTTTGATATCAATCTAAGATCTAGAACCTGAGTTTAAAAGTCCTTGATTTGTCTTAAAGTTAATAGAGGATTTTCAGGTGAGCTGTAACAGACACTAAAAATTGTATCATTTTACCAATTCCTCTCCTTGGAAGGATAATCAGAAATGATTGTTTATGGATATCTATAGGTTACATACAAGAAATTTACCCCAACATGCTTTCTAAGCATCATTGCTTTCTAAGACTTGCAGAACACTCAGCTTTACTTTCCAATGTGCACTTTTCTTTTTACTTGTGAGACTCTCCTGTTGCAAACAAGAGATGAGGTTGGGAGTCACTGTGAAGATTCTACTCACAGAATAGCTGTTTCAACTAATAAATTAAATTTGCATTCTCCTGTCTCCCAATGTGGAGTTCTATCTCCATCATAATTCATTCGGAATCACCAACAGTCTGGACTAGAATCAATATTTCTCAATACTAACTTCAGAAACGTAAGTTAGATTTTATAGCTTGAAAATCACAAGTCTCTTCTGGCTACAACTTCATCATAAACCATACTACTGCAGTTATAAGCGTTTGCACTTAAAATTGCCACATCTCAAATAAGTTTTCTGTTCCAAAAGCCCACTATAAAAAATAAGTGCAATTTCACTTTCTTTTAATCAATGAATATATAGCTAAACATTTATCTCTCAACACAAAAATATTAATACTGCCCATTGTACTCACATGGCACCGTGCGGAGGTAGAGGTTGTCACGAATGATTTGCTGAAGCTCATGGTCCACAGAACCCTTTTGAAATCGTAAGTTGAGGTAGTGACGAAGGTCTTTATCAACAATTCCTCCTAAAAATAAAAAAAGTTTATTGGTAAGGGATGTTGGAAAATATTTTAAGCATGTAATTTGATTCTGTCATCAATATACTCAGGAACCCATTAAAAAGATGCATTATTTCAAAGTGTTCTTTTGATCTTCTCAAACATTTACTGCCACAATGATAACAGAGATAACATTTACTGAGACAATAATTGCCTGCCAAGTCTATGTTCAATGCTTTGCATGTATTCCTAAATTTATCCTTCATTTAGAATGAAGCCTATATCATGGTAAAAGATATGTTACTCTTGAATCATACTGAAATATTATAGTACATCTCATTGCATGGCTAAAAAGACTATTTACTCATTTATTCATTCCTTCCCATTCCATCCTACCCCAAATCCTGGAAACTACTTTTCTGTCTATAAATTTTACTACTCTAGGTACCTCATATAAGTAGAATATATAATATTTGCCCTTTTGTGACTGGCTTATTTTACTTAGCGTAATGTCTTAGAAGTCTGAAAAGATTTTTAAGTTATTGAAAGTTGCTCTAGATTTAGTTAAGTAGGATGGTATAAAAAGTTAAAGAAGAAAAACCTACACAAATATTAATGATTTTACTCCTTTTATGCAATAAATAAAAGTAATTTCTTTATTTTGTAGTATATATACAAATGTTTTTAGCAAGAGACAAGGTTTGAAAGAATGTAGGGTTTTTTTTTCCTTTTTTCAATTCAAACAATTTTGCGACTGTTTAACCTTATAATCTAATAAAAAATAAACTGGGATATAGTTAAAAAGCCAATAATGTAGATCTATCAAATACTTATTTGATATTTAAAGATAACTTGTTAACTTATAAAGATTTATCTTAAAACCTATCCTATTTCCATACTGGAAAGAATTAATTATAAATCAAAATACCAGTAAAAATGTAAGTAAGAATTCCTGAAACTCTTATTATTTCAATCAAATATACTAGGGAAATTGAGCCAAGACAAACAATTAAAGATAGAAGAAACTGGAAATCTGCAATAATCATAAAATTATGTTCCTTCAAATCCTTCTGAATCTCAGAATTAGAATTCATGAATCTATTTGCACTACCATGATCACACGAACTAGCATTAGGTAGGTGTGCACAGGTGCAAAACAAACAGCTTTGACATAAACTGTAGCTAATAGACTTACATATTGTAACATTTCTAAAGTTTTCAAAATCCATCATTTCAGTTGCCTCCTAATCTGCAGGTATAGTCTCAATAAGATGCCATTTTTAACTGCAAGATATCATTTTCAACTGAATTAACTGTCAAAATTCTTACCCTCCAGATGATGTTTCTTTCATATTTGAGCAAATGGTCTCTTAATCTATTTTTCCACCCAACATAATATGATAGTGGAAATCAAATGACATAAAAGAAAAACATTTTTTGTTGGGTGTACATAAATATTACATCCGGAATGGCTGAACATATAATTTTCCAAATTCAAATCCATTTTCTCAGCCAAAGAAGCAGAGCAGTCAGAAATAAAAGTCATTTGAAACTGCCATTACACAATTGCAACAATTACCTATTATTTACATCTCCAAATGCCCTGTGTTTCCATGTGTCTTGGACTTGCTGGCACCACACTAAAATAGCTAATAGTTTAGAAATCCTGAAATTCTCTTTTTCTTCTTCTTCTTTTTTTCCAGTCAGCAATACTTGCTTACCCTTGCTAATTTATCACACCTACTGAGTAAGCATCGTGCCTGTGACTGCTCTCAGCTGTCATTTCTGCCGGATTCTAAGGCTACAGGTCCTTTGGCAACTGCACCCCCTCTTCCTTCTCCTTTTTTTTCAATCTAATATGTGGGACATACCAAGTGATGAGATCCTTTCTGGCATCCTAAGAAAATGCCAACTATAGAACAACAGATGTAGTCTCCTTATTAAGGTAAGCCAGAATCACTCACCTAATGTAATGTGGATAAATTCACATTTTGTAGTTCAGGATGATTCTTATCCCTAAAAATATATTATCAGTTTAAACCTTTTTTTTTTTTCTTTACTACAGATATACTGAATTACATTTCTTGAAAGTTATCTACCTCAGAAAACAACAAAAAAGTCTATTTATTCATTTCAATGACTGTATCTTTTTTTTCATAGAAGAACCTGTCGAAACTTTTAAGAATCAATATAAAATTTCCTTCACTAATTAAATGAGTTGTCATAAATTATAACAAAATTTCACATACAATCCCCTTTGTTTTGGAAGGATTTCTCTTTCCTCCTATTTCCCAAATGCTTTATTATCCCTTACAATTTATCATAAGCATCTTTCAAGTCAGGCAATTTTATTAATCCAGTATTCTTACAGTAAATTCTGCTAGTTGCCTACCCAATATTCCTTCCATTATTCTTTCCTTTTAAAAGAGCTCTGATTTAGTTTTGGGCAGAAACCTGCTGAGCCTCAGGACATGGATCACAGTGGTCTGGAAAGTCATTCAATCATTCTCCACTTTCCTAACTGCCCTTGCAGCTTCTAGCAGCTATGTTCTGGCCATTGACACTTAGCCCAGAAGGAAATGGACATAATATCTGAGATGTAGCAGCCATATTCTGACCATGAAGTGAAGTGACAAGCACAAGGAAAAATTCACCATGCTCAGGATACTGGAGTAGAGGTTAGAAACAGCCTGCATTCCTAATGGCTTTACTAAACAGCTAAAAACAATGTCAGTAACTACATATCTTAAGATTTCTTGTTATATGAGAAAAAGTAAACACTCATTAAAAAAACTATTTTGATTGAGCATTCTTTTAAAACTAATATAGTTGAACAACTGTACATGATCCTAAAACACACATATATATACACACACATATGTTATATGCATATGTATATATACACATATTTTTGTGTATGTATATATACACATATATACACATATATAGATGTGTATAATACATGTGTGTATACGCACAGTATGTGTGTATAACACATGCATGTATATGTACAGTATGTGTATATATACATGTGTTATATGTATGTGTGATACATATGTATATGTATGTATGTGTGATACATATGTATATGTATGTATGTATATATAATGTATACACATACACATACATAGGTATAAAGGCATATTTATCCTCAATTAGAAATTTCAATTAGAGAGGAATTAAACAACAGACATTGGGCAATGATGTCCTCAAAAAGTAGAGTCTGAGTCTCAAAATGATCTGATTTCAGGTTTAAAAGTTAGCCTTTTAAAGCAAGCTAAAAAATACAGAGTTCTAAAAAGTGTACAATAAATGTTATCTATTGTTAAAATAAATAATTTGCTATCTTATTTTCCATACTTATAAATTTTTTATTCTATTTTTAGTGTTTGTAGAGTTTCTGCTCTATCATTTGTTAATGATTCCTAGATTTGGTAGTTCATAGGATGCACACATCAATCGTTTTGTTGAGCAGAGCACTGGCAACATTAATGTCTCGTTGCATGCTTTAGCCATTTGTACTTTTTCCTTCAAAAAAATCAGTGGCTCTTACTTGCTATTATATTTGAATAACTATTGACTTATTTAGTTATGTGAAAAAAATTTTATTTCCTGTATTTTTAAAAATAAGACTGTAGACAAGTATTAAATGCCTTCTGAAGTGACACTTTCAGTAAATGAGAGAGCTGGAAAGGATTTGAAACCTGCAGTTCCAAAAAACATGTACCTAATTTTCATCCTCTATAGTCTGAAGACCAAACTTCTTAGTACAAAGCAGTCAAGTCTTTTCTCAACATGACCCCAATCAAGCTTTTGAACTTAACATCAAAATATAACTTAAGAAGAACGTTTGGAATAGAGCTCAGTTCAAACTCTTTCTATTGCAAACGAGGCAAGTGAAGCTCACACAAAGAGTATGGTACTGGGCTTAGAACAATGGTGGGGTGGGGAGTGAGGGAAGCACTGGGGAGCAACACCTATGGTCTATTTGAGGAGAAAACACCAAGTCCCAACGTTCAAAACTGGGCTGCATTTCTAAGGTTTCCATCATTTTCAGGAATGCCCTCAGTAGAAATTGACTGCTTTGTCATTTCTATTACTTGAATACGTAGACTGAGGAAACAAAGGAAGAAGATGCTGCTTGGATTGGAGAGACATAATCTCCTTGGTATATTCCTTAAGGCAATTTGTTAGCTCCAGCATTGTAGCAAATGCCACTCTTTCAAAATTTGAGGGAGAAACATGCTAGGGTCTATAATGTTTGTGCCAAGTGTCTGGTTGCTAGTAGTCCCATCTAGTAAAGTAGTGTCATCTCTCACTCAGACATGACCATCAGCTCAACCTTCCCCTCCCCTTGAGTCAACTGCTTCTGGAATGAAAGCGTACCTTATAAACTTTTATCAGTGTAAACTGGAGAAAGCAGTTCACTAATTGGGATAGTAGGGGTTAAGTGAGAGGGGAAAGGTGGGGATGACCACCAGGGTTTGGCTCATTTTGATGTCATCTATTCATCCTGTGCTTCAGTCAAAGCAAGCTACTCTAATGTTCTAATCATCTTATTTATTTTTGTTTGTTTTTCAATCACACTCAACAAAATACTGTGGTGAACATTTAATTTTAGTTTGTGCTTTACTTTTTGCATTTAACTTTGCTCTTTATCTTGTACCATGTTCTTTTGGTAGAAGATCTTCCTTCCTTTCTTTCTTTCTTTCTTTCTTTCTTTCTTTCTTTTTCTCTTCTTTCTTCCTTTCTTCTTTCTTTCTTTTTCTTGTTTTTTATTGAGTAGCTATATCATTCAGTACATGTAGTGGGTCTTTGTGCTGAGCTACTCTGCCCTTACTTAGTCAATCAAAATGTTTCTTCCAGGAAATGGCTATAGAAGCAGAGTGCCCAAAGAATGCGAATGCAACTGGCTTCATCTTGAAAGTGACACTCTGAAGAAATTACCCATAATTTCTCCCTCTTGGACATGCAGAATTATCCTGTTCTTGTATTTTTCTGGCCAGCTTCTCCAACTTTCCCTTTGTTGTTTGCAACTAATTAAACTTTATGGATAAGAATGCCTTCCCTTTGCTATTATCCATGGAATTTCTATCCAACCTTCAGGCTTAAAATTATTCTGTAGTTGGCCTTCCTGTGATCTTTGAGCCAGAAGTCTTCTCTCTGCTCTGAACTTCCACATCTTGCTCATTTCTCTTTAGTACTTTGCGCATTATAACAGGCCAAACTGTAATTTGTGGACCTGTTTTATATTTTCTATTATGTTACAAGCTCCCCAGGAGAGAGTGTTTCCTATTCATTTTATATCTTATCCCCTCTTATATGTTCTTCCACGTCTAAAGCAATGTCTTTTTAATATACAAGGTCATGGAACGTATGCTAAATAAATAAATCACAAATGCTGTAGTAGAAAGAACACTAGGTTTTCAATCAGGAAAACAAGTTTTAGTTACCACCCCAACACTTATTCATTAAGTGGTCTTGCACAAATCATTTCTGGATCTCATTTTTTCTCATCTATAAAAGGAAGGTGGCTTAGTTACTTAAAGCTGCTATAACAATACCATAGATTAGGTGGCTTCAGCAACTAATCTGTATTTCTCACATTTTTGGAGTCAGAAAGTCCAAGATTAAACCAACAGATCCGGTGCCTGGTAAGGGCACTCTTCCCGGCTTGCAAATGGCCATCTTCTCATTATATCCACACATGGCCAAGAGGAAAATAATGTTTCTTTTTATAAGGGTACCAATCCCATTCATGAGGGTCTCACCCTCATAATTTAATTACCTGTCAAATAGCCCCACCTCCTAATGTAATCACCATGGGGGTTAAGATTTCAATATATGAGTTTTGGACAAACATTCAGTCCAAAACAATGGGTGTAGGACCAAATAACATCTCCTCTAGGTCTAAATTTTATGCTTCCCTATAAAATATTTGCTAAGTGCATCTTATAATTTGGGATTTCTTTTGGTAACCAGACAACCAAATTATTTTACTATTTACTTATAGTTTACAAATTAGCTATACTCCATAAGAAATAAAACTATGAATAATCTCCTTTTGATATTGTTTTCTAGTTGTGGAATTATTCAGGAATCTTACATCATCAGTAGACAACTGACTTCAGACCTTATCTTCATCAAATAAGTAGGAAAGTAGTTAAGTAAAGCAGTCTGTGAGGAATTAGAAGAGAAGGAAATCTACCCATATGCTTTAAGATATTTTAATGAGTAACCACAAATGTACCTTAGGTTAATTTATTGGATGGTGGATAAGTTGAGGAATAGACAGGAAAGTATTATAGGGCTGTGTTGTTAAGTTCCTTTTTCAAAAATAGTTTCTGCTTGGCTCACCTCAAAAATGAAGAAATAAATCACAAGAAAGTTGATTGATTCTGCTAAGAGCCACAGACACAAAACAGGTGACAGACATATCTAATCTAGCCTGCCAGAACAGCCTCCATTCCCTTTTTAGGTAGAAATTGTGTCTTTGATTTCTGATGATCTAGAGGCCCATCTCATTTTCAGGTGGCCAGAGTACTACACAAAATCACTGCATGCATTTGATCTAGACTAGACAGTCTATAAATTATGAGGCAGTAAAATTCTCCTTCCCCTAATAATTCCCAATTTGCCTATTTTAAATAGGAAAGCCATAAAGCTCACTGAAGATGCCCTGGTTTGTTAGTTTTTCCATAGCTGAAAATTTTTACTTACATGACAATTTCTATCCCTTCAATATTTTATTCATAATATTAGAGAGTATAGACAATCTTTTTAATCATGCTTTAATATCTGTGCTGTTTCTTCAAAATCTTTGTGGTATTGCATATTTTGTATAAGAAATGGAATAATAAGAAAGACAAAATATATTAAACATTTGCAGATCATTAGAAGATTTAAAACTGAAGAGAATAATTGCTATTTCAGAGAAAATGACAGAGATAAATGTAAATGGTTTATAATATTCTCTAGCTCTATTGAAAATAGCTTTTTTTATTATTTCCTTTCCCCTACTATTGTACAGATGGGATATTATTATTGAGTTTCATTTTTCATTGTTAGCCTTGGTCTCAAACTAAATGTTAGAGTTGTTCCTATAGTTATGATATTTCCTCCCATTGAGAAGAGAAAATGAGTTCTCAGTACATGCCAGGCATCATAGTAGGTACCTGAAATTTTATTATCTGAAAATATGAACTATGAACCCGAAGTTGAAAACAATCTCAAGTGTATCAAAATTTTTAATAATGTACCAATGGCTAATACAGTCTAATAAGAGCGTATATCCTATTAGTTTCTTTGATTACCTAACTCTTACAAATTAGATGTTCTTCATACAAAGCAGGAAGTCACACCAAATTCAGCATAATGAAAGGAAAAATATATATGGGTAAAAGGGACATAATAATCTAACCTAAATTCAATCAATTTTTTTTAAAACCAGAGATATACCACTCTAAATTTAAAAGGGAAAAGCAATCTATTAGGATAGTTATGAAGAAGTTTAAAATTATTGAAGGTTAATAAACCTCATAGGTATAAGGCTTCTACATAAAACATTTACTAAGATTATTAAACTGAAGAAAAGCCACTGTTGTCCAAAATATCTAGATAATTTAGCAGGCAAAATTTTTTCTTCTTAGAGTCTTGGTTTATTGCCTCTCTAACTTCACTCCAAAGTTTCAGTATAAAAATTTTAAAATGTAATGATAAAAATATCACAATTGTTTTTGTTCTTGGTAAGTCCAATTTAAGAATGCATCCACATTAATAAAAAAGCAAAAGAAAATGCTCATACTTTGGTATGCTTGAAATATCTTCATTCATAAAACTAAAAGTGAACATGTAAATGGTATTTAAACAATGAATATTTAAGCTTATTTCATTTTATATTAGCAAGGTCTATCCCCAAGTCAACTGAAAAACATTTGACATTATTTTGGGTTTTAAGAACTATAAAGCCAGGTCAGCCCAGCCATACGGTGGCTCATGCTTGTAATCCCAGAACTTTGGGAGGCTGAGGCAGGAGGATCACTTGAGGACAGGAGTTCCAGGTCAGCCTGGGCAACACAGTGAGACCCCATCTCTATAAAAATGAAAAATTTAAAAAAAATTCTTAAAAGCCAGGTCAGTCCTCTAATATTTTTTTTCTAACCTGCTGACACTTAAAAACTCTCCAATGATCTGGTACAATACATGGTTCACTCCAAATGGCTTTATCCTTAAAAGTATCATGACACAGAACACCTTGCCCAAATCAACAAAAAAGAAACTCCAGCTTTGTTTTTGATTGCATTTTACAATGGAAACACAAAGAAATTCCCTGGCAAATCTCATTCCAAACAACAGACTAATATAGCCTGCATAGTCTGTGTTGTGATGGATCAGTACTAATGAAGTTATAACAATTATAGCATCATGATTTGAACTGCTACAAGACTGATTTCAAATGCGGAATGTGTCCCAAAGGTTTATTTTGGAATGCAGAATGGTTTTTACTGTAGAAAAATGTTGTATATTATAATTATGTCCTCGGCCCACCTATAAGTCTTTTCATTCATTAGGCACCTGAAGTGCACAATTTATGGTATGTTGGAAACAAATTGTTGTTATACATGCACAGCATCCCCATGAGAGATGGGGACATTGGGAAGACTGGCATACTTCTAGCAGATCTTCAGAGGGAAGATCCATTGAAAATGGAGAGAGGGAAGACACAGATACTGGGTCAAAGGGGCAGGAAGCAGGGAACCCTGCAAAGGGAGTTATTTCTAGCCCTCAATGACTCCTGGAGAAGGGGGGGGTGTTGAGCAGGCAAGGAGCAACACATTCTCCCTAGGGGCCCCTGGAATCCTGCCAGCAGGAGACTACATGAACCCCATGGACAACTGAGCTGGCAGAGAGAGCTGCTTAGAGAAGTAGTATGGGCAGAACTCCAGCCATTGTGGAACCCAGAGAGTTTGGTGTGGGAGCATCTGGAGTGGAGCACTACTAGGGACACCCATCCCCCAGGGCTGCCTTGCACCCTTAGGAAACTTAAGGCCTAAGAAAACTGTTGGACCTGAACACTGCAGGGTGATCTTGCTCATGAGGCTGGGCCAGTCCGACCAGAGCACCTTTGGTCTGCTGGCCTCTCCTGTGACCCCAGCTAGGCCTGATTGCAGTGCAGCCTCAGAAGTCTAGGTTGTGGTAGCCTCCTGGTGGCATGCATCATAGCTCCTGCACTGACAGACTGTACTTGACCAGTAAACAGCTCCAGTAGGGTGCCCCAATAGGGTGTCCCTGCAAACATGCACCTGTCCAGCTATGCCCTTCTCCTACCACAGTCTCCCCTGAGTTGCTTTGCTGGCACGCACTTGTCCACAACCACCCCCCTACATTGCTTTGCTGAGGCAGGTAAGCTTGGGTAGACCTTGCCTTCCCTTCCCTGCCAGATGCGTGTGCACCATGCTGTGACACAGCTGCCAGTGTGAGTGAACCCCAACCCTCCAACACTCCCCCAACAGTGCTGCCATTGCTGTTGGAGCATTGGCTAGCATGGAAACTGGAGACTGTCAGCCCCACACCCACCTGCACCCCACCCCTATGCCAATATTGCCACTGGTGCAAAACTACAAAGTAGACCAACTGATCTGCCCCCAACCCCAGCAGCAGCTGCCATCTACGTTAATGCATGAACACAGGACACACAGTCCCATGCCTGCCAGTGCCACATCCCTATGCTAACATTTTTGCCCATGCAAATGCATGCACGGACACTGGCGAGGCCCCGTGCATCTCCACATAGTGGTGCCCTGCCAACACTGCTGTTGCAAGTGCCCCAACAAAGGCCAGCACATCTGTGCCCATCAACACTCAGCCATAGCTGATGAGCATGCAACTTGCAGCACTGCCGCTGCTGCTGGCACATAACAAATAAGGACCAATCCTGCTGCCACTGCCCTATGAAGTGCTGAGGCTGGCACCACCCATCAGAGAGTTCTAGCCAGCTGTCTGGAAACAATTCAGGCCCCTCCAGTGAGTTAGGTTCCCGACCTCCAGGGGCCACAGAATAAAGCTGGGGCCCATACTGGCCCCCTAGAGTTAGAGCACACAGTTCAGGAGTTATGAGCTGAGCCCTGGCCCCCTAAAGTCCTTCAAAAATGAAACCAGTCAACTGAACCCACCTTATGCCATAATCAACCCCCCAAGGACATCAAATAGGATAGATAGAAGAAAAAGAAATCCAAAGGTCATCAACTTCAAAAACTGAAGCAACATCAGCCCACGAAGATGAGAAAGAACCAGCACAAGAGCTCTGGCAGCTCAAAAAGCCAAAGTGGCTTCTTACCTCCAAATGACCACACTAGTTCCCCAGCAACAGTTCCTAACTAGGCTGAGATGGCTGAAATGACAGAAATAAAATTCAGAATATAGATAGGAATGAAGATTACTGACATATAGGAGAAAGTCAAAACCCAGTTCAAGGAATCTAAAGTTTACAATAAAACAATATAGGAACTGATAGACAAAATGGACTTTATATGAACAAACTGATCTGATAGAGCTTAAAAACATGGTAGAAGAATTTCATAATGCAATAACAAGTATTAACAACAGGATTGACCAAGCTGAGGAAAAAAAGTCACAGCTTGAAGACTGGCTCTCCAAAATAACTCAGTCAAAGAAAAAGGAAAATAAAAAAACCACAAGGAAAATAAATAAAGCCTCTGAGAAAGATGGGATTCTGGAAAGAGACCCAGTGTATGACTCATTGGCATGCCTGAGAGACAGGGAGAGAAACCAAGCAACTTGGAAAATGTATTTCAGAATATCGTCCATGAAAATTTCCCCAATTTTGTAGAGAGGTCAACATTCAAATTCAGAAAATTTAGAGAACCCCTCCAAAATACTACACAAGATTCTCAAAGGTCATAATGAAGAAATGTCAAAGGCAGCTAGAAAGAAGGGTCAGCTAACCTACAAGGGGAACCCCATCAGATTAACAGTAGTCCTGTCATCAGAAACCCTACAAGCAGAAGAGATTGGGGGAATTCAGCATTCTTAAAGAAAAGAATTTTCATCCAAGAATTTCATATATGGTCTAACTAAGCTTTCGAAGTGAAGGAGAAATAAAATCCTTTTCAGAAAAGAAAATGCTAAGGGAATTCATTACTATCAGACCTGCCTTTCAAGAGATCCTGAAGGAAGTAGCAGTTATGAAAAGGACAAACTGTTACCAACCACTACAAAAGCACATTTAAGTACATAGACTAGTGACACTATAAAGCAACCACACAAACATGTCTGCATAATTACGAGCTAACAACCTGATGACAGGATCAAATCCACACATATCAACACTAACCTTGAATGTAAATAGAGTAAATGCCCCAATTAAAAGGCACAGAGTGGCAAGTTGAATAAAGAAGCAAAATCTAACAATATGCTGTCATCAAAAGACCCATCTCACATGAAGTGGCAGCCGTAGGCTCAAAGAAAAGGGATGGAGAAAAATCTACCAAGCAAACAGCAAACAGAAAAAAGCAGAGGTTGCTATTCTAATTTCAGACAAAACAGACTTTAATAAACATAAAAAAGTCAAAGAAGGGCATTACATAAAGGTAGAGGGCTCAATTCAAAAGAAGACCTAACTATCCTAAATATATACACACAGAGCACAGAAGCAGCCAGATATATAAAGCAAGGTTTTAGAGACCTACAAAGAGACATAGATAACCACAAAATAATAATGGAAGACTTTAACACTCCACTGAGAGTATTAGACAGATCATTGAGGTAGAAAGCTAACAAAGATATTTCAGGACCTTAACCAAAAGCTTGAAGAAATGGACCTAATAGACATCTACAAAATTCTCCACCACAAAACAACAGAATGTACATACTTCTCATTTGCACATGACACACACTTTAAAGATGACCAAACAGTTGGGCATAAAACAACACTCAGCAAATGAAAAAACCCAAAATTATACCAACCACACTTTTGGACCATGATATGATTTGGCTCTGTGTCCCCACTGAAATCTCACCTTGAATTGTAACAATCCCCACGTGTCAAGGGCAGGACTGGGTGGAGATAATTTAATCATGGGGGCAGTTTCCCCCATGCTGTTCTTGTGATACTGAGTGAACTCTCATGAGATCTAATTGTTTCATAAGATGTTTCCCCTTTCATTCAGCACTCATTCTCTACCCTGCCACCCTGTGAAGAGGTGCCTTCCACCATGACTGTAAGTTTCCTGTGGTCTCCCCAGCCATGTGGAACTGTGAGTTGACTAAACCTCTTTTCTTTATAAATGACCCAATCTTGGGTATTTCTTTTTTCTGTTTTTCTTTTTTTCTTTCTTTTTTTTTTTTTTTGAGATGGAGTCTTGCTCTGTCACCCAGGCTGGAGTGCAGCGGTGATCTCAGCTCGCTTCCACTTCTGCCTCCTAGGTTCAAACAATTCTCCTGCCTCAGCCTCCCAAGTAGCTGGGACTACAGGTGTGAACTACTATGCCTGGCTAATTTTTGTATTTTGAGTAGAAATGGGGTTTCAGCATGTTGGCCAGGCTTGTCTCGAACTCCTGACCTCAGGTGATCCACCTGCCTTGTCCTCCCAAAGTTTTGGGATTACAGGCATGAGCCACTGAGCCTGACCTAGTCTTGGGTATTTCTTCATAGCAGCATGAGAAGAGACTAATACAGTAAAATTGGTACCAGGAGTGGGGTGCTGCTGTAAAGATACCGAAAAATGTGGAAGCAAATTTGGAAATGGGTAAAAGGCAAAGGTTAGAACAGTTTGGAGAGCTCAGAAGAAGACATAAAGATGTGCGAAAGTTTGTAACTTCCTAAAGACTTGTTGAATGGCTTTGACCAAAATACTGATAGTGATATGGACAATGAAGTCCAGGCTGAGGTAGTCTCAGTTGGAGATGAGGAACTTGTTGGGAACAGGAATAAAGGTGACTCTTGCTATGCTCCAGCAAAGAGATTGGAGGCATTTTGTTCCTGCCTTAGAGATGTGTGGAACTTTGAACTTGAGAGAGATGATTTAGGGTATCTGGTGGAAGAAATTTCTAAGCAGCAAAGCATTCAACATGTGACTTTGGTGCTCTTAAAAGCTTTCAGTGTTATGTATTCACAAAAATGTGTTTTGGAAATGGAAGTTATGTTTAAAATGGAAGCAGAGCATAAAATTTTAGAAAATTTGCAGCCCCACAAAGTGATACAATAGAAACACCCATTTTCTGAGGAGAAATTCAAGCCTGCTGCAGAAATTGCATAAGAAATGAGGAACCGGTCAGGCGTGGTGGCTCATGCCTGTAATCCCAGCACTTTGTGATGTGGAGGCAGGCTGATCATGAGGTCAGGAGATTGAGACCATCCTGGCTAACATGGTGAAACCCCATCTCTTCTAAAAATACAAAAAATTAGCTGGACATGGTGGCGGGCTCCTGTAGTCCCAGCTACTGGGGAGACTGAGGCAGGAGAATGGCATGAACCCAGGAGGTGGAGCTTGAAGTGAGCCGAGATTGCGTCACTGCACTGCAACTTGGGTGACAGAGCAAGACTCTGTCTTAAAAAAAAAAAAAAAAGAAAAGAAAAAAGAAATGAGGAGTCAAATGTTAATCGCCAAGACAATGGGGAAAAATGTCTCCAGGGCATGTCAGAGGTCTTCACAGCAGCTCCTTCCATCACAGGCTCAGAGGCCTAGGAGGAAAAATGGTTTCATTGGCTGGTTCCAAGGCCTTGCTGCTTTGTGCAGTCTTGGGACATGGTACCCTACATGCCAGCTGCTTCAGCTCCAGCTGTGGCTGAAAGAAGCAAAGGTACAGCTTGAGCCATTGCTTCACAGTGTGCATGCCCCAAGCCTTGTCAGCTTACAGGTGGTATTGGGCCTGCAGGTGCACAGAAGTCAAGAAATGAGGCTGGGGAACTTCTACCTAGATTTCAGAGGATGTATGGAAACACCTGGATATCTAGGCAGAAGTCTGCTGCATGGGTGGAGCCTTCATGAAGAACCTCTGCTAGGGCAGTACAGAAGGGAAATGTGGGGTTGGAGCCCCCACGCAGAGTCTCCACTGGGGCACTGCCTAGGGGAGCAATGAGAAGAGGGCCACCATCCTTCAGACCCTAGAATGGTTGATCCACACAGATTGCACTATGTGCCTGTAAAAGCCACTCAACACCAGCCTGTGAAAGCGGCTGGGAGGGGGCCTGTACCCTGAAAAGTCACAGGGGTGGAGCTGCCAAAGGCCATGTGAGTCCACTTCTTGCATCAGTGTGACCTGAATGTGAGACATGGAGTCAAAGCAGATTATTTTAGAACTTTAAGGTTTAATGACTGCCCTATTGGATTTCAAGTTTGCATTGGGCCGGTAGCCCTTGTTTAGGCCAATTTCTCCTATTTGGAATGGGTGTGTTTACTCAATGCCTATATCCCCATTGTATCTAGGAAGTAACTAACTTGCTTTTGATTTTACAGGCTCATAGGTGGAAGGGACTTGTCTTGCTTCAAATGAAACTTTGGACTTGAGCTTTTGGGCTAATTCTGGAATGAGTTAAGATTTTGGGGGACTGTTGGAAGGGCATAATTGTGTTTTGAAATGTGAGGACATGAGATTTGGGAGGGGCCAGGGTGGAATGATATGGCTGCGTCTTTGTCCCCAACCAAATCTCATCTTGAATTGTAACAATCCCAATATGTCAAGGGTGGGACCAGGTGGAGATAATTGAATCATGGGGGCAGTTTCCCCTATGCTGTTTTTGTGACAGTGAGCGAGTTCTCTCAAGATCTGATGGCTTCATGAGGGTTCCCCCATTTGCTCAGCAGTCATTGTCTATCCTGATGCCCTGTGAAAAGGTGCCCTCCACCATGATTATAAGTTTCCTGAGGCCTCTCCAGCCATGTGGAACTTTGAGTCAATTAAACCTCTTTTCTTTATGAATTAACCAGTCTTTTTTATTTCTTCATAGCAGCATGAAAATGGACTAATACAGACCAAAATGCAGTAAAAATAGAAATTAATGCTAAGAAAATCACTCAAAATAATACAATTAAATGGACATTAAACAACTTGCTCCTGAATGACTTCTGGGTAAACAATAAAATTAAATCAGAAATCAAGAAATTATTTGAAACTAATGAGAAAAAAATACCACACACCAGAATCTCTGAGATACATCCAAAGCAGTGATAAGAGGGGAGTTTATAGTGCTAAACACCCACATAAAATAGTTAGAAAGATTTGAAATTAACCACCCAACATCATATCTAGAGGAACCAGAGAAATAAGAGGAAATGAAATCCAAAGCTAGCAGGAGACAAGAAATAACCAAAATCAGAACTGAAATGAAGGCAATTGAGACACAAAAACCCTACAAAACATAAACCTTCTTTGAAAGAATTAATAAGACAAATACACTGCTAGCTAGACTAGTAAGTTTAAAAAGAGACAAGATCAAAAAAAAAAAAAACCACATTCAGAAATGACAAAGGGGACATTACCACTGGCCACACAGAAATACAAACCCCTTAGAGAAATACTTCTATGCAAACAAGCTAGAAACCTAGAAAATTATTCTGAAAACATACACCATCCCAAGATTGAACCAGGAAGAGACTGAATACCTGAACAGACCAATAACAAATTCTGAAATTGAATCAGTCATAGAAAGCCTATGAACCAGAACAAGCTCAGGAACAGACAGGTTCACTGCCAAATTCTACCAGATATATAAGGAAGAGCTGGTACTATTCTAAAAAATTGAGGAGAAAAGATTCCTCCCTAACTCATTCTATGAAGGCAGCATCATCCTGCACAAAAACTTAGCAGAGACACAACAAAAAAATAAAACTTCAGGCTAATATCATTTATGAATATAGATGCAAAATTCCTCAACAAAATACTAGCAAACCAAATCCAGCAGTACATCAAAAAGTGTATCCACCATGATCAAGTAGGCTTTATCCCTAGGATGCAAGTTTTGTTCAAAACATACAAATCAATAAGTGTGATTCGTCACATAAACAGAACTAAAGACAGAAAACAACATGATTATATCAATAGATACAGAAAAGGCATTAAATAATACTCAACATCCATTCATTTAATAACCCTCTACAAACTAGGCATTGAAGGAACATATTTCAAAATAATAAAAGCTATCTATGAAAAACCCACAGCCAACATCATAATGAATGGGCAAAAGCTGGAAGAATTCTCCTTGAAAACTGGAAGAAGACAAGGATGTCCTCTCTCACCACTCCTATTTAACATAGTGCCGAAAGTCCTAGCCAGAGAAATCTGGCAAGAGAAAGAAATAAAAGACATTCAAATAGAAAGAGAGGAAACCAAACTATCTCTGTTTGTTGATGATGTGATTCTATACCTCAAAAACCTCATAGTGTGTGCTCAAACACTCTTTGATCATATACACAATCTCAGCAAAGCTTCAAGATATACAATCAATGTACAAAAATCAGTAGCATTCCTATACACCAACAACATCCAAGCTAAGAGCCAAATTGAGACTGCAATTCCATTCACAATAGCAACAAAAAGAATAAAATACCTAGGAATACAGTTAACCAAAGTGGTGAAATATTTCTACAATGAGAATTAGAAAACACTGCTCAAATAAATCAGAGATGACACAAACAAATGGAAAAATATTCCATGCTCATGGACAGTACAAATCAATATTGTAAAAATGGCCATACTGCCCAAAGCAATTTACAGATTTAATACTATTGCTATCAAATTACCAAAGACATTCTTCACAGAATTAGAAAAAAAATTTTAAATTCATATGGAACCAAAAAGGATCTCCAATAGCCAAGGCAATTGTAAGCAAAAGAACAAAGCTGGAGGCATCACATTTCCCAATTTCAAACTATACTACAAGGCTACATTCACCAAAACAGCATGGTACTGATACAAAAACAGACATAGAGACCAACGGAACAGATTAGAGAGACTACGAATAATTCCCCACACCTACAATCATCTGATCTTTGAGAAAATCCACAAAAACAAGCAATGGGGAAAGTATCCCTATTCGATAAGTGGTGCTGGGTTAACCAACTTGCTGTATGAAGAAGATTGATACCAGACCCCTTCCTTACACCATATACAAAAATTAACTCAAGATGGATTAAACACATAAGTGTAAAATCAAAAACTATAAAAACCCTGAACGATAACCTAGGAAATACTATTCTGGACATAGAACCCAGCAAAGGCTTCAAGACAAAGCCACCAATAGCAATTGCAACAAAAACAAAAATTGACAAATACAACTTAATTAAACCAAAGAGCTTCTGCATAGCAAAATAAAACAAAACAAAACAAAAAACTATCAACAAAGTAAAGACACAACCTAAAGAATGGAAGAAAATATTTGTAAACTATACAACCAACAAAAGTCTCATATCCAGAGTCTGTAAGTAGCTCAAACAAATTTACAAGCATAAAAACAACAACCCCACTAATGAGGGGGCAAAGGACATGAACAGTTTTCAGAAGAAGACATACGCGTGGACAACAAGCACATGAAAAAAAGCTCAATATCACTAATGATTACAGAAATGCAAATCAAACCACAATGAGATACCATCTCTCACTAGTCAGAATGGCTGTTATTAAAAAGTTAAAAAAAAAAACACATGCTGGCGAGGTTGTGGAGAAAAGGGAACACTTATGCATTGCTGCTGGGAATATAAACTAGTTCAAATATTGTGAAGGGCTGTTTGGTGATTTTTCAAGGAACTTAAAATAGATCTACTATTTGACCCAGCAATCCCATTATTCAGTATATACCCAAAGAAATATAAACTGTTCTACCATAAAGAGACACATATGCATATGTTCATCACGGCACTATTCACAATAGTAAAGACATGGAATCAACATAAATGCCCATCAATGGTAGACTGAATAAAGAAAATGTGATACCTATATACCATGGAATACCATGCAGCCATAAAAAAATGAGATCATATCTTTTGCAGTAACATGGATAGAGTGGGAGGCCATTATCCTAAACAAACTAACACAGGAACAGAAAAGCAAATACTGCATTTTCTCATGTACAAGTGGAGGCTAAACATTGAGTATGTGGACACAAAGAAGGGAACAACACACATTGGGGCCTACTTGAGGGTAGAGGTTGGGAAAAGGATGAAGATCAAAAAACTACTTATTGGGTGCTATGATTATTACCTGGGTGATGAAGTAATTTGTAAACCAAACTCCTGTGACATGCAATTTACCTATATAGCAAGCCTCCACATGTACCCCTGAGCCTAAAATAAGTTTTTTAAAAAGGAATAGAATGTGTGTTTGTGTGCATGCATGCATGGGTACATATTTCTTAGTGAAGCAGCTGGGGATGCACAATAAGGAGTAAAATAGCTATTGGGTATGTGTCCGTAAAAAGAATTAGAACGTTGGTAGAGGAAGGACATGGGAAGATTTCTTTATCATTCTTGTCCTAGGTTGTTATCACTCTCACCACTTAAAGACAAGGTCCTGATCTGACACAGAAAAATGAAAAGCGGAAACTGAGTTGGAGAGACTGATCCTATACCAACGTCAGAGATTTCAGTGGAAAACAAAATGGCAGAAAGACCTACAAGTATTGTAAACTGGAAAAGAAAGCTATTTATTCCTGTTGCCAAGTGGCTATAAAAGAAGTATATGAGGAAGTAGTATCAAGCAGGAAGTAGTAATCAAAGACTATGACAGTGAATTATATTATAATTGACTTTTACTGAATTATAAAATAGCATCTTCCAACTAGTGTTTTAGGGACCACTTATGCACTTACCAGGCATACTGCTCTAGATTGGTGCATTCAATTGTCCATACCTGAAGTCTATCAGTTAAAATTTCCTAAAAATTCACTTTTAGACATCTGAGGCTACATTGCCTCTAGAAATACAAGGAAAACTAAGCCAGATATGGGAAAAAATAAAGAATACATAATTAATCAAATATATTCTCTATTGCCCAATTAATCAAATATATTCTCTATTGCCCCCATTCCCTGATTACATGCAAAGTTGTCCATAATTTTTAAACCTATTAAAGGATATTTGAAGGATGCAGTCTTAAGCAACTTTGGCTCATCCCTTCAATTACTTGCAAGGAAAGCCTACTGAAAATATGTCTTTGATGTAACTTTCACTTTTACTGAAATATTACTATTTGTACTTAAGAACAATAACTTTTTATAAAAAATGTCACGTGGAAGCAAGATTGTGGACACACAACACATGGATTGGGGGGAAATATTTGCAAGCCATATATCTGATAAGGGGTTAATACACAAAATTTATGAGGAACTCAAAAAACTCAATAGCAAGATAACAAACAACCCAACTTAAAAAATGGGCAAGAAGCCAGGTGTGGTGGCTCATGTCTGTAATCCAGCACTTTGGGAGGCTGAGGCGAGCAGATTGCCTGAGCTCAGGAGTTCCAGAGCAGCCTGGCCAACATGATGAAACCCCGTTTCTACTAAAAATACAAAAACTTAGTCCGGTGTGTTGGTGCATGCCTGTAGTCCCAGCTATTTGGGGGCTGAGGCATGAAAATCGCTTGAGCCCCGAGAGGCGGAGGTTGCAGTAAGCCAAGATCGGCAATCCAGCCTGGGAGACAGAGCAAGACTGTCTCTGAAAAAAAAGAAAAAAGAAAAAAAAATGGACAGGAGAGCTGAATAGACATTTCTCAAAAGAAGACATACAAATGACCAAAAGACATATTTAAAAAATGCTTAATTCACTAATTATTAGAGAAATGCAAAATTAAAACCACAATGAAGTATCACTTCACATCTGTCATCCTGACAGATGAAAGATAAGTGTTGGTGGGGATGTGGTGAAAAGGGAATCTTTGTACATTGTTGGCAGAAATGTAAATTAGTACAGCTGTTATGAAAAACTGTATGGAGTTTCTAAAAAAAATAGAATTACCATATGATCTAGCAATCTCACGTCTGGGTATTACTCAAAGATTTGAAATGAGATTGTCAAAGAGCCATCTATACTCCCCTGTTCATTGAAGCGGCATTCACAATAGCCAATTCATGGAATCAACCTAAGTGTTCATCAACAGGTGAATGGATAAAGAAAATATTATATATATATTTAATATATATATTAAATACAATACCACCCAGCCTTTAGAAAGAAGGAACTTCTGTCATTTGCAGCAACATGGATGGGATTGGAGAACATTACGCTAAGTGGAATAAGCTAGGCACAGAAAGACAAGTGCCACATGTTTTCGCTTGTATGTGAAATCTAAAACTACTGAACTCATAGAAGCCAAGAGTAGAATGGTGGTTGGGAATGAAAAGATGATGGTCAAAGGGTACAAAATCTCCGTGAAATAGAAATTTTATTTTTAGATTTACTGCACGATATGGTGAATGTACTTAACAACAGTGTATTGTACATTTCCAAATTGCTGAGAGTAAATTTCAAATGTTCTCAACCAAAAAACAAGTATTTGAGATGATGGATATGATAATTAGCTTGATTTAATTATTCCATCTTGTATTAATAAATCATAGCATCATTTTGTAATCTATAAATGTATAGAATTATAAGTTGTCAATATAGAATAATTTTTAAAAAATCATGTGACTACCCAAGAATAATTTTCAAAATCAATAAAAATAATGGAGGCTACAAACTTCATTGTAAATGGATTTTTATTGCTTTGGCAGCAAGGCAGAGAGGACAGTAAGAAAAACATTACAGTTAAAAATATATCTTTGGGAGGCCAAGGTGAGTGGAACACCAGGTCAAGAGATCAAGAACATCCTGGCCAACATGGTAAAACCCCGTCTCTACTAAAAATACAAAAATTAGCTGGGCATGGTGGCATGCGCCTGTAGTCCCAGCTACTCAGCAGGCTGAGGCAGGAGAATCGCTTGAACCCGGGATGCGAAGGTTGCAGTGAACCAAAATCGCTCCACTGCACTCCAGCCTGGTGACAAAGCGAGACTCCATCTCAAAAAATATATATATATATGTATATGTATATATATATATATATACACACACACACACACACACACACACACATGCATACGCATCTACACAGATACACATATGATGCATAATTTCACATTTTGGGATGGTGCTAGAGAGGCAGTTGTATTTATAGTGCAGAGGTCTAAAGGAAGCCGATGGTTAACTACTTCCTATGGGTAGGCTCAAGGAGCAGAAAATAGTTTTATACTGTCCAATGACTTACCTTTATACAGAACGTTACTATCTTATTATGAGAATCAGGGGCTAGCACAAATACTGCTTTTCCACATTTGTAACAAAATTAATTTTTTGCCTAATATAATTTTTATCTTTAAAACTCAATTACATCCCTGCCTAATTGATGACTTAAATGATTCTCTCAGTCATGACAAACATTTCAAATACATGAGTGCAACAATATTTGCTCGGTGCTACTTTTAAAAGTCCAGGAATGCTCCATGTCATAAAAGAGGGCTCAGACATTACTATATATTTTTTATTTTGGACTGATAAGCTATTGTCTTGGTAATGAAAGGGGCTTTTTTATAAATTACCTATTCATGCAAAAATCTCATTTGAATGAAATTTTTACTGTCTTTTGATAAATAATCAACTTTATACATTAACCAAAATATTTTGTTTTTTGAAAGTAAGTATAAAAAACACAAATATTATATTTTAAATAGTCTATTTCATGTTTATGGAAGTATGTGGCCAAGTATCCTTAGAATTTTCTGAGGTAGCATTACTATAGACTGCCCCAGACACCTGTTTTTATTCTGTACTACTTAAAATCATACTATGGCAATGAAAAACAACTATTCTGCATAATCATTTCAGAAAATAGTACCATGATTGCTAGCTTTTAGTGAGTAATACTTTTAAGGATAATATCTAATTGCTGACTCCTAAAAATCTAGAGAAATGGTTGTAGTTTTTAATATTTTTAAAATAAACTATCCTGTATTAATAAAATCTACAAAGCAGCTATCAATTTTATTAATAATTATACAAATATTTGAAGTCATTCATTAAAGAAGAAAGCTGATTTTAGAGATGTGATTAACTAAAGATGGGGTATTTAAGATAGAAAACACCTTTTTAAAATAAGACCCCCCCAAACCCAACCTGTAATCTTTATCAGTTTCATAGCTATCATTATATTTGGTGACCTGAAATGTTTATATTTTTTTATTCTACCTTCAAACCAGGCAATTCTGTTTTGCAAGTGAGAGAGGATATCATTTTAGAACTCATTTTTAACTTAAGTTATTTAGTGTAAAATGCAGAATGTGAGGCTCAGAGTAGTAAAACTAAATTATTTAAGGTTTTGTTCACTCAGTGTTAATTAACTATAATAATACTGTTGCCTTCTCTATGTGTAAAATATTACCTGTTTCAAAGTTTTAAAATATTTATTACTGTATTTATTCAACCAGAGAACTGTAAAGGGTAAATAGGATGGTGTTCTAATTTACCAATAATCAAACGAGTTTAGAGATGAATTAACTCTCCTAAACTCACACAACAGAGATGTAATGTTTACTCTGGTCTCTTGATTTTGTTCCAAGCAATTTCTTCACCATGCTAGAAATTCTCAACAAGACAGGGAAGAAGGATAGGCACAGAAAAGGGCATATCCCCAAAATATTGATATTACCTAGTTTATTTTGCATGTGGCACATTAGCGTCCGCATTCAACGCCTCTGAGGATAAGCCACCCCCACTGAGGAGTATGTCACATCCTCCATGGGTACTGGGCCCAAGACCTTGAACTCCTATTTCAAGTGTAGGTTCTAACCTTATATGCAAAAGGCTGAGTTTAATGTTCGAGGAAGTGAACCACGGTATCCAGGAGTTGGTGACTGAAATGGATTTGGTTTTGGTGAGGGAAGAATCAACAATTTTGCCAAGATTTCTGTGTTCACATAGGCAGCACACATAGAAAACTGGAATGATACAATGAAGATGAGCATGGCCCCTGCACAAGGATGACACACAAATCCATGAAGCATTCCATAAAATAAAACAAACAAACAATTTTGCCAAGATTTCTAGGAGAGCGATTGAGAAAATGATGGTAACGTTGACACAGATTAGATTTTGGGACAAGGAGGTATTTTGCTTCACTTTGTTTTTAAGGGTGTGGCAACCTGACAGACCACAGGGACATAGTTCTCTGTTTTTGTTTTTGTTTGTTCCTTTGTTTTAACACATTGTGAATTTGGGACTAAAAATAAGAAAGCAGATGCAAACATGCTAAATGCATGAACATAGCAGGTGTTTAAGTAGACAGTGGGTGGATGAACACAAAAGAAGGTAACAGAAGAGAGAATCTACTATATTAATGGGAGTGGCATTATCACGGTATATCCTTCTCAAATTATTGATTTTATCTTCCACTTAAAATCAGGAGATACTGTGAAAATCTAAACAGAAATCCCAGAATTCTTCTTGGGATTAGAGTTCCCAAAACTTCATTTTAGTATCATGCTTTTCAATTCAAATGACTTGGATTATTTATATACAGCACTGAAGGACAATTTGTATGCAAATATTGTTGGCACAAGTCCATAATTAAATTGCAAAAGCTTGGAATGATATGGAACTTATCACTGATTACTTTCACAAGTGGCTCTCAGGAACAGAATCTCAATAAATCACTGCCATTCTTCTATATTTTTATACATCTGAACAACTAGCACCTTATCAGCATGCTAAGAGTTAGATATAGCAATCATGTTCTTCATGAGCATGATACAAATCTACCAAGAAGCTGCTACAAATCCATCCCTTACTCTTGTTATCATGTTTACAATTACCTTCCCTTTGCCGGTTTTATGTGATTCATATCTCTGCTCAAATATTACTCCTCACTCTATCTCCCACAACTCCATTCTCATCATTCACCATTCTTGTACTCATTTACATGGCATTTACCACTATCTAAAATTATATATTTACTTGTTTATTGTCATCATCCCCTACAATGCAAATTTTGTAGGAGAGACAAGCCTGACACTTAGTAGTTAGTTATTCCATAGGTATTGCTCAATGACAAATGAAATGGATGAAATACAAAGCATTTTTGGGGAGACTATAAACCTCTCATATACAGACCAGTAACAGCATAACAGTAATAATATCACATTATGTCTCAAAATGTTGAATTTTTCTATATTAAATGCTTAATAAGCTGCATGACATTTATATTGAGAGCTCAATCTGGACAACTATAAAGGGCAATTAGCAAGTATTCTAAATTATGCCAACTATAGTTCAGCAACAATGACTAATTGTTGATATTTTGAGATAATTTTATGTATTGATTAAAGGTGTCTTTATAAACAAAAGGCGTTTACTGAATTTGGCTTCCCGATGTAAAATGTATATTTAGTTTCTCCTATTAATAATAAAAAATTGTCCATAATCAAAGCACATTTGTTTTGTAAAAAAAGTTTAAGTATATGATGATTTATGACTTTACTGAGTTTTATTTCCTGCTTTAAATGTTATATAATAATTGATTTAGATTTATCCTCCAAATAATCATCTTATACAATCATCAAATAGAAAATAAGAATATAAAAATAATCCTTACTATTTTCAGTATATTCACATCAGGTATGAAACTATAGAGAACATAAACTATTATGCAAACATATTATATTACAAGATTGTACCATAACATGATGGCACCAACTTAATATATAATTTTAGCCCTCGGTTGAGCTATATTTCATTACATTAAGTAAAAATGAAAGTTTTTGACCTAGTGAATCATCATGAGGAAAAATGGATGGCAAATGCAATTAATTTTAATATGTAAATTTTATACTTCAAAGCAGTATTTGCTAAACAAATATTCTCTGTCATTCTTTTGGCTTCGATCAATATAAGACCACAGGGGCCAGGCACGGTGGTTCACGCCTGTAATCCCAGAACTTTGGAAGGCCAAGGCGGGCAGATCATTTGAGGTCAGGAGTTTGAGACCAGCCTTACCAACATGGTGAAACCCCGTCTCTACTAAAAATACAAAAAATTAGATGGGTTTGGTGGCAGGTGCCTGTTGTCTCAGCTACTTGGGAGGCTGAGGCAGGAAACTCACTTGAACCCAGGAGGTGGAGGTTGCAGTGAGCCAAGATTGCACCATTGCACTCCAGCCTGGGCGACAGAGCAAGACTCTGACTCAGAAAAAAAAAAAAAAAAAGACTGCAGGGCACATTACCCATATGAGAGTGGAACATCAAGTCTAGGTTTGGATTTATTTTTTAACCATCAACTTATGAAATGTTAATTTTTAAAAATATGTAAAAATCTGAAGCACTCTATCTGTAGCTTTCAGGGAATCTATTATTAAAATTAAGCCTGCAGCAAAGGACATTAGTAAAAGGAAAGAGTTTCTAAACAAAATATTTAACACTCAAAGTAGTAAACATATGGACAAGAATGTAGGGATTTCATCAGTTTTTATTAGATGTATCCAGACAAGCAACTTTTAAACTTTTCTAAAATCTGAAATCACTGTAACATTTCCAGAGGTCTTTTAAAGATCTTTTGAGAAGGACAGCCTATGGCTTCGTGGAGCTACTCATTTACTGTGACAAATTATTTTCCTGTGATGAAGAATGGTTGTAATAGAAGACATAAATTCATTGATAAGTACATGAGTTGTCCAAAAATGGTTTCATCAAAAATACTAAAAGCCAGGAGATTTTTGAACCACAGTCCAGGTTTAGAAAACCTAGTTGAGGGATGCTCTTGGATCTGTTCTTTCTATGGAACTCTTCTTTTGCTTCTTCCCAGATCTCCTTTGTTTCTGTACTAGTGAAACAAAAATCCTGGATGTAGAACTCCTCCATGTATTATCTATACTGGAAATTTCAGAAGGTGATGGACCATAGGCAAATGTGCTTCAAAATAAAGCTTAACTTGATCCAAGCAAGATATATAGCTATATGTTTCTTAAAGGTTTTACACCATTCGGTCACCTATGTGAAGGAAGTATTTCTTTAAACACAACTCAAATAACCATTTTGGTTTTGACTTTTTGTTTGTTTTCTTTGATAATATGTATTATAATTTTCCTTAAAATATTTCAGAATAAACATTTTATATGTGTTTTCTATGTCTATGTCTGTGTAAGATGTGTAAGTAAACTTTAATCTATACCTTATGGACAATTAGTTAGCAGTGGAATACCTTAATCAAGACTCAATACTCCAAAGGAGATTACTTAGGGACTTCAAATGTTTGCATATCTACATTGGCTTGTTATTAATTTGCATTAGGAATCTTGGAAATTAATTTCTATTGCTAAAATTAAGGGTGTTCAGGATATATAGTTGGTTAGAAAAATTGTAGTGGATTCATTGTTATTACATGAACAAAGCATAATAATTTGGCCCAATGGCTTAATATAATAAGGGCGGGGCTTTTGGTCTTCTCTGTCAGTGGTACATAAAGTTCAATCCAGTGGTAGTGGGTGAAGTGGTTAACACTGTAAATAAATTAAGGGTAAAAAACATCTGTAACAACTTATCAGAGTAATTTTATATCTTTGAGTTCTAAATATACTAACAAAACAAACACACCAACGAAAACTACTAGGAACTTGTATTTTGTATTTAAAAAAATGTTCTAGTAATTCACTATTAATTTTTAGTATATTTTTTAAAAAATTAGTCTTCAAAAGATTAAGAAAAAGATGATATATTGAGACACACTATCCTAGTTCCTTGCTAGCTTTATATTCTTCCATCTACGCTAAATAGAAATTGTTGGGTTTGCTATCATAATGCCACTGAGTTCTCCAAAAGAGTAATCTTTTAGTGCATGGAGCTGTCACAGGACTGAAGGCTGATGATATTGCATAAATGTTGGTTTTTTTACCATTTCCTTTCCTTTTGCTTTTCCTTTCCTTGTTTTTTCTGCTTAATAAAAATATTGTTATGTTTGACAAAATTTGACCTGTCAAATGTAATGTAATGATCTTTAAATTTAAATTACATTTCAGTGCAATACCCTACTGGTATCCAAGTTGCGGGTGAGTATACAAACTCCAATATTTACCAAAATAACTTTCCAGTTGCTAAAATGCCAAATAGGCTTAGTTTTGCCATTTCTTTCCCAAGTTCAATCAGCCCTTTTGCCACTGCTCCTATTTTGAAACCCATGTAATTTGTATTTCCTGTTGTTTTTTTCAAAGGCTCAGAGGTATAGACTCATTACTAAGAAGGTGAATACACAATCTTTGTGAAGGAGCAGAATTATATATGAAGTTATAAAAGATACTCAAAGAACTTTCTCCACGGGATTATAACTAAATCTTCACTCCCAGCTGCCTCACCTGTCAATTAGCCAGAGTGTGACCAAAATGGCAGCAGGCAAATGTGAAAAATCCAATACTGACCATAAGCACATAAGACGAAACCACTCACCCTTGTCCTTCGTCAAGGTAGAAATCTGCTTCAGCAGTACTTTCAAATACAAAGGACAATAATATGGCAATAACAACTGGCAGCTTTCCCGGATTTAACTGCTCTCTAGTTTTGTGTTAACTTCAAGAAAGATGAATTTCTTAATAACGAATTAGGGCTTTGAGTTGCTGTCTAGAGCAGACTGGCAATTTGACTGATATCCTAAATGTAAACCTTAATGATTACCACTTAGATACTTAAAGTTCTGCAATTGCTCCTACTAGGTTTATTACGAGAGAAATAATCACCTCTACAGATGTTTTTTGACACATAATAAATTGAAAAGCATGAAATCCTTGCTATAAAGTATTTGTTTTGGAACATCTACTTTCCAAACACATGACTATTTTTGAATCAGTGCATTCCCACAAAAAAAAGTGTGTGTGTGTGTGTGTGTGTGTGTGTGTGGTGGCGGCGGGGGCAGGGGGGGTGGTGGGCCTGTGTGTTGCTGCTCTGGAAGTTAAGGTGATTGAAATATTGTTCTATTGTTGCTCTACCAGCATCATTTTAGTTTTGCTTTATGAAATATTTGAAATGAAAAGCAGTGTAAATCTATTAAGACTCAAAAGTGATTCATACTATGTGATTGTGGAACTGGGTTTATCTGTCTCACATTATTAGTAAAATAGTTGCCTTATGTCACATAAACATCTGCAACATGACACCACTACCCTGTTAGCAAATTCAAATACCTCTTTAAAAAACCCTCATAAGTCACCTTTTATGTAGTCTTTCTAAAAATAGGTAAAGGCATAATTATGTAAATTCTAAAAGAGAATTGTTTCAATCAACATCATAAGGTGCACAGTAATTTGACTCAAGGATGATTATAAGATTTTAAAATATGTAAAATGGGAAACATATCTGCTCACAAAATCAAGTTCTTAATTTATTCTTTATTAGTAAACCTATTAATTTCTTATATTAAGACTTTTCCCTACAAATAATATAGAATTTCTGATTCAATCTAGACTCATGGAGAGCACTTTGTTACTTTTCCAAAAATGAAATCATAAATGAAGAAGATTATAGAAACCCAATTCACAATCCTGTAAGTTGAGAAAGTATACTTTTCATTAATGTTGGCTTTAAAAGTTGAATTCAAAACCTTCATAAATGATATTCCATGTTGTCAGTACACTGAATAATTTAAAAATTGTTTGAATAGAAATATGTAAGGTGAGAGAACATGACATTGATAACATACAGATATGCGCAAAGCACTCACAGGAAGAAGTGCCCATCAGAAATGTGAGGAGTCAGCAAATAAATGATTCAGGATTTCTTCACCATCAAATGCCACTTTGTAAAGTGTGACAGACCAGTAAGTTAGGATGAGCTAAATTAAACTAAAGCCCACATGTATAATCCCTCACAGTTTCCAAATAACTTTCACGGATAGCATCTCATTTCATCTAAAAAACATTAAAAGGTAAGCAAAGCCAGCAAGTATCTTTGTCTCTTATTTGAGGAAGCCAATGTAAAAATAGGATAATTGACTTGAGGATTATCACACTACTTATGGATAGATGTTAGATTCATTGGTACTTTCACCCAATTCATCCCCACATCCTGTGTGTCAGGAAATGGGCATGTTTCCTACATGACTGAGGATTAATGATCCTGGCCCTTGACCCACCACTAAATTAATATATTCCATAGAACTAGGGATGTCAGGATACTAGTCAAGGAATTCAAGTTGGCTGTGGATAAAGAGGATAATTTTAGCTTTGTCTCCTCTTTGTTTAAAGCCGTTAAGCAAGATTTAGTCAGTTATAGCTAGATCAAAAATCTCAATCTTCCATCCTTACACCACTACAAACTCTGTGGGAGATTTGAAACACATGTCTGTATTTTCAGGGATTTTTGTTCCCCCCAAGTATCCTCAATGCACAAAAGAAGCAAAACAACTTGATACCAAGAAATGAAGGGCATATGAGGGTAATGGATGGATAAAGAATCTAAACTCAAAGTGAAATAATAAAGTACAAATCAATGAATGAATAAAATAACCGCCAGAGGTAAATTTTAACATTGGTGAATCCCCCTCAAAAACTCAGATCTATTAAGAGTCGATTTTAACAAATTGAGCAGTTTCAGAAAACCATATGTAAAAATTATGTTAATCTTTTATGTCTTGCTCACTTCTTAAACAAGACGCCTGCCTTTCGTTCATGAAGGGTTTCACTGTCAAGTAAAGACTAAGCATTCCAAAATCCAAGATAAAACTTTACATTGACACTTAAACCTTTTTTTGACATTTGGCCAGAGCTGAAAATCCAGCCAACCATGATTTTTTGACAGAATGACGGAAATAAGCGAAGCAGTTTCCTCACTCCCTTCGTTTATGTAAGCAGCAATATAATAACTAAAACAGCTTTCCCAAAGTATGTTCCACAAGATGTTAACAGCTATTATGTGGGGAAAAAATGTTCCATGGTCAAATAAATTTTACAGTCATTGTGTAAAACCAAACTTAGAAGTTCTCTTTATTTCAGGGGCCCTTATGACCATAATTATACTTCTGGTCATAAAACCCCTGTGTTTCATGACTACGTACTAGGAATTGTTGCTTTAAGGAAAGGATCTAGTTATTCTTCCTATTACAAGCACAACCGGAGTCCTGGAACTTGACCGGGGCTAACACACTGAAATAGTAACAGAGGTTCTCTGTATGTTGTGGGCTTCATGTGCCACCATTGCTTAGGACTACAATCACCTAAATTTGGGAAGAATTTTATGCTTGTTAATAGATCAAGGTTGCTTCTTAGTTCCACTAAGAGTAATTGTTTTATTAAAAAAAATCACAATACCAACATTATACTGAGAAAATGTGATAAAGCCCTAATCATCAAATATCTAAGTCAGAGCTCAAATTTTCCAAATTATGGCAGAATTTTTAAACAGATGATTTGTTTGAATGACCATGCAAGTTCCACACATTGCATGTGATTGATATGTCATGTAAGGCTACTAGTAATCTATAGATATGCTCTTCCTTACTTCTTTTTTGTCTTCCAATATTTGTCATTATTCTTAAACTGGAAAATTTTTCTTGTAGAGTTTCTCACCTTCTGAATTTTAAGGATTATATCTTATGATGGCATTTAACATGTTCCTCTGTCCCTTGAAACTTCTGCAGTCTTGTGGATAAATCTAAAGGCTTGACTTGGTTCAGGTTTAATTTTTAATTTCTGTCTACTTGCCAAAAACCTTTTGTACGTTCATCAAGAGTCATGTAATGTCTAGAAGTTTCTCTTTTTGTGACATTAGTAGTAGCCACTGATGACCACTGTCTAGATTGATTATTTTATTAAAGGTTTTCAGGTGACAGTGATATTCTAACTGTATTATTTCATCTTCATTAGCTGGCATATTTTTATAAAGAGGAACTCAGTCTCATCAACTATGTGGTTAGGGTTTTTACAAGAAAGTCAGGTAAAATGTTGTCTCCATTTATTTAGCAGATTACAGATGACAGAGATGGTTCACCAGTTTCCTCCAAACAAGCTGAGAGTTTTTTCTTTCTTTTTAATTCATGTATTTTTTTATTATGATGAGCTCATGGATTACAAAAAATTTTGTGTTTTAATCCATTGTTATTATTAATTTTCTTGATGATAATTTTGTACCCTTTTTATGGCCAATAGAAGCCTCTTTCAGTTCACTTTTGAATCTTTCTGTTATGAGCCAGTAGACTTTGATAACTCTATTGCATTCAGGTTATACTTTCATTTTTTATAAAGTAAAATAGCTTTGTATTCCCTTACTTGTTTTTAGACAAAAGGTAGCAATCATGCACCATTTTCTCTACCTTGAATTTTGTTCATCAAGAATCATATATAGAGATATTTTTCATTTCTTTTTACAGCTATATAGTATGTCACTGTGTATGGAATATAATTTCTTTAATGAATTCCTTTTTTGATGCACATTTGGGTTGTTCAAGGCTTTTTGCTTTTCTAAAATATGCTGCTGTAATGCAGCCTTGCCTGCATTGTTTTTAAATTCTATTCATGTTGCTGTGTGTGTGTCTAGTCTGTTGTTTTTAACCATGTCATGGTACTCCATGCTACATATAGAAAAACATAATTTTATAAAAACCACAGAGGCAGAATCCACTAATGATTTTCATTTGCAAAGATATAAACAATTTACTCTATTATAAATGGATAGTATTTGCAATTACATAAATTGCTTTTCAATATCTGTATCATTTGGCTGTGCCCCCACCCACTCATCTTGAATTGTAATCTGAATTGTAATCCCCATGTGTTGGTGGAGGAACCATGTGGGAGGTAATTAGATCATGGGGCTGGTTCCCCCTGCTCCCCCCATGCTGTTCTCGTGATAGTGAGTGAGTTTTTATGAGATCTGATGGTTTTATAAGGGGCTTTCCCCACCTTCGCTCTGCACTTCTCTCTCCTGCCGCCATGTGAAGGACATGTTTGCTCCCACTTCCATCACGATTGTAAGTTTCCTGAGGTGTCCCCAGCTATGCAGAATTGTGAGTCAATTAAACCTCTTTTTATTAAAATAAATAAATAAATAAATTACCCAGTGTCCGGCGTTTCTTCACAGCAGCATGAGAATAGGCTAATATAATGTGTCATAATTCTTTTCTTTTTTTTAATAAAAAGTTACATAGATTATTTCTTCTGGAAGTGTTATTGCTTTATTCACAGGCAAAAAACACAAAAACAGACAAATGGAATTACATCAAGCTAAAAAGCTTCTGTATAGCAAGGGAAACAATCAACAAAGTGAAGAGACAACCTACAGAATAGGAGAAAATATGTGCAAACTATTCATTTAACAAGGGATTAATAATCAAAATATATAAAGAATTCAAGCAACTCAAAACTAAAAATAATAATAATCCCAGTAAAAAGTGGGCAAAGAGGTTGGGTGCAGTGGCTCACATCTGTAATCCGAGCACTTTGGGAGGCCAAGGTGGTCAGATCACTTGAGGTTAGGAGTTCGAGACATATATATATATACACATATATATACACATATATACATATATTTCATTGTATATATTATATATACCTATATATTATATATTATACATACCTATGTATTATATATAATATATAGGTATGTATAATATATACAATGAAATATTATTCAGCCATAAAAAGAATAAAATCCTGTCATTTGCAGATGTGGATGAGCCTGGAGGACATTATGTTAAGTGAAATAAGACAGGCATGGAAACACAAATAGCATGCTTCATTTATATGTTAATATGATTAGGCTTTGTTTCCCCACCCAAATTTCATCTTGAATTGTAATCTTCGCAATCCCTATAGGTCAAGGGAGAGACCAGGTGGAGGTAATTGAGTCATGGGGGTGGTTTCCTGCATGCTGTTCTGATGATAGTGACTTCTCATAGTATCTGATGGTTTCATAAGGGGCCGTTCCTCCTTCACTCGGCACTTCTCACTCCTGCCATCTTGTGAAGAAGGTGCCATGCTTCCCCTTTGCCTTCTGCCATGATTGTGTTTCCCGAGGCCTCCCCAGCCATTCTGAACTGTGAGTCAATTAAACCTCTTTCTTTCATAATTGTATAAATTACCCAGTCTTGGACAGTTCTTCATAGAAATAGGAAAATGGACTAATACATATGTGGAAGCTAAGAAAAAAGTTGGTCTCATGGAGGGTGGTTATCAGAGGCTGGGAAGGGCAAGCAGGAGGGAGAGGAAGAAGAGTCAATTAATGGATACAAAAATACAGTTAGATAGAAGGAAACAGTTGGTGTTTGATATAGTTTGGTTCTGTGTACCTACACAAGTCTCACCTTGAATTGTAATCCCCATAATCCCCACATGTCAAGGGTAGGACCCAGGTGGAGGTAATTGGACCATGGGGGTGGTTTTCCTCATGCTGTTCTCATGATAGTGAGTGAGTTCTCACAAGAGCTGATGGTTCTCACAAGTGTCCAGCATTTCCCCCGCTTGCACTCACTCCACTGTCACCCTTTGAAGAAGACGCCTGCTTCTCCTTTGCCTTCTGCCATGATTCTAAGTTTCCTGAGGCCTCCCCAGCAATGCAGAACTGTGAGTCAATTAAACCTCTTTCCTTTATAAATTACCCAGTCTCAGGTATTTCTTCATAGCAGTGTGAGAATGAACTAATACAGTGTTTGATAGCACAATATGGTAACTACAGTTATCAATAATAGATTATATATTTCAAAATAGCTAGAAGAGACGTTCTCAACAAAATAATGATAAATTTTTGATGTGATGTATATCCCAAGTACTCTAATTTGATCATTACACATTCTACACATGTATCAAAATATCAAAATATGTATCAAAATCCCACTACTTCTAAAGTACTGGGATTACAAATGTGAGCCACTGTTCCTCCTCCATGATCCACTATTCCTTAGAGATAAACAATCTTTTTATAGTCTGGAATTCAACAGCAGACTCCTTATATGCACTATGAATTTTTTCTAACATTTATATATTCGAAGAAGTTTTGCATTAAATAATGCTGAATTTTGGAATCTTTTCTGAAATACGTATAAAAATACTATGAGGACCTTTGATAGAAATGAGTCAAAGGACTGGAAAAACAAGGCAACTGTTGAGCCTTTATTGCATCTCAAGCTCTAATTATCTTTAATGTTGTTACTAATATTTGCTCATAGTTATAACAAGAATCAGATAAAATTCTTTAATAAACATAATATGATGATAGTAAATGTACTTATGCTTGAGTAATAGTAAAGTTCATGTTGTTTTAGGAAATGCACAATTATTATTATCACATTAGTATAAAAGTAATATCTAAATCTGAGGCTTTCTCATGAGCTGAGAAACGCTACTTTTAAATATGAGGGCATGCCTAGATATAGATATTTCATAACAAAAACAAATAGATAAATGAATATAAGAGTCTAGAAATAGGCTGACACATAATTTCAAATGTTTCTGACATATTTCTAAGATGACTTAATAGGGAAAGGATAATCTTTTCAACAAATGTGGCTGGCATAATTAAATATGTGTATATATAACAAAACTAAAGCCTCAACTCAATATTATACCATGGACAAATAACTTGAACTGAATTTTCAATCTAAATATGGAAGTTAACATCATAAAACTTCTAGAAAAACACATGGAAGAAGATCTTCACAAATTTAGGCAAGCCAAGATTTCTTTGACAAGAAACAACTAAGAATTAAAAAAATTATAAACTAGACTTCACCAATATTAAAATCTTTTGCTCTTCGAGAGATAAATTAAGAAAATGAAAAAAATAAGGCATAGACTGGGAGAAAATATTCACAATATACATATCTGACAAAGGACTTGCATTCACAATTATAATGAATATTTGCAACTTAATTATCAGCTGAAGAGCAAGATTTTTTAAATGAACAAGACTTTGCAGTTTCTTCATCAAAGGAGATAAATGAATGGCCATTAAGGACATGAAAATATGCTAAACATTCTTGTTAAATTATAACCTTATCATTATGTGATACATTTCTGTGTCTTTTTTGATTGTTGTTGGTTTAAAGTCTGTTTTGTCTGAAGTTACACTAGTAATTCCTGCTCTTTTTCATTTTCTGTGTGCTTTGTTGATTTTTCTCTATCCCTTTACTTTGAGCCTATGAGTGTCATTACATGTGAGATGCATCTCTTGAAGACAGCATATAGTTGGGTCTTGCTTCTTTATCCAACTTGCCACTCTGTGACTTTCAAGTAGGGCATTTAGCCTGTTTACATTCAAGGTTACTATTTATATACTAAATACATATGCATGCAACACTGGAGCACCCAGATTCATAAAATAGCTATTAGAGACTTACAAAGACTTTGATAACCACACAACAATAGTGGGAGACTTCAACACCCCACTGACAGCATTAGACAAATCATTGAGGCAGAAAAATAACAAAGACATTTGGGATCTGAATTTGATACTTGGCCAAACAGACCTAACAGACATCCACAGAACACTCCACCCAACAACAACAGAATATACATTCTTCTCACCTGCATATGGCATATACTCTAAAATCAGCCACATAATTGGCCATAAAACAATTCCCAACAAAGAAAAAAACAAAACCATATCAACCATGCTGTTGGACCACAGGAAAATAAAAATAAAAATCAATACCAAGTAGACCCCTCAAAACTATACAATCATGGAAATTAAACAACCTGCTCCTGAATGATTTTTGGGTAAATGGTGACATTAAGTCAGAAATCAATAAATTCTTTGAAACTAATAAAAACAAAGACACAACATAGAAGAATCTCTGGGACACAGCTAAAACAGTATTAAGAAGAAAGTTTATAGCACTGAACACCCACATCAAAAGTTAGAAAGATCTTAAATTAACAGCCTAACATCGCATCTACAGGAACTAGCACAACAAGAGCAAGCCAACCCCAAAGCAAGCAGAAAAAAAGAAATAACCAAAGTCAGAGCTGAACTGAATGAAACTGAGACACAAGGTCGGGTGCAGTGGCTCACGCCTGTAATCCCAGCATTTTGGGAGGCTGAGGTGGGTGGATCACGAGGTCAGGGGTTTGAGAACAGCCTGACCAACATGGTGAAACCCCGTCTGTACTAAAAATACAAAAACTAGCTGAGTGTGTTGGTGGGCGCCTGTAATCCCAGCTACTCAGGAGGCTGAGAAAGGAGAATTGCTTGAATCCGGGAGGTGGAGGTTGCAGTGAGCCAAGATCACACTACTGCACTCCAGCCTGGGCGACAGAGTGAGACTCCATCACAAAAAAAAAAAAAAAAAAAAAAAAAAAAAGAAATTGAGACACAAAAAACCATACAAAAGATCAACAAAACCAAAAGTTGGTCTTTGAAAGAATAAGATCGATAAACTGCTAGCTAGACTAATAAAGAAAAAAGGAGAGAAGATCCAAATAAACACAATCAGAAATGATAAAGAAGACATTTACCACTGGCCCCAGAGAAAGACAAAATAACCCCTCAAATACTATTATGAATACCTCTATGCACACAACTAGAAAATGTAGAAGAAATGGATAAATTCCTGGAAACATAAACACTCCCAAGATTGAAAGAGCAAGAAATAGAAACTATGAACAGAAGAATAATGAGTTGTGAAATTGAATCAATAATAAAAAGCTTCCCAACCAGAAAAAGCCCTGGACTAGATGGATTCACAGCCAAATTCTACCAGACATACAGGGAAGAGATGGTATCAATCCTACTGAAACTATTTCAAAAAATTGAGGAGGTGGGACTGCTCCCTAACTCATTCCATGAGGTAAGCCTCATTCTAACATAAAAACCTGTAGAGATACAACAACAACAAAAAAGAAAACTTCAGGTCAATATCCCTAATGAACATACATAAAAAATCCTCACTAAAATATTAGCATCCCAAATACAGCAGCACATAAAAAAGATAATTTACCATGATCAAGTGGGCTTCATTCCTGGGATGCAAGGTTGGTTTAACAATAAATGTGATCAATAAATGTGATACATTGCATAAACAGAACTAAAAACAAAAAACACATAATCATCTCAATAGATCCAGAAATGGCTTTTGATAAAATTTAACATCCTTTCAGGTTAAAAACCCTCAGTGAATGAGGCATTGCAGGAACATATATCAAAATAATGAGACTCATCCATACAAAACCACAGCCAACATCATATTGAATGGGCAAAAGTTGAAAGCATTTACCTTGAGAACCAGAAGACAAGGATGCCCACTCTCACCACTCCTAAAAGTACTGGAATTCCAAGCCAGATCAATTGGACAAGAGAAAGAAATAAAAGGCACTCAAATAGGAAGAAAGGAAGTCAAACTATCTATTTTGGCAGATTAAATGATTATGACTAGAAAACCCCATAATGTCTGCCCAAAAGCTCCTAGATCTGATAAACAACTTCAGCCAAATTTCAGGATACAAAATCAATGTACAAAAATCAGTAGCATTTGTATACACCAGTATTGTTTAAGCTAAGAGCAAAATCAAGAATGCAATCACAGTCACAGCAGTCAGTATAAAATGGCATAACCACTTGGAAAAGTTTGACAGTTTCCTATAAATTTATACATGCATTTACCACATGACCCTACTACACTGCAATTCTAATCCTTGTTATTTACCTGAGGAAAATCAAGAGAACAAATGTGCATCAAAAGACTCTTACTTGAATGTTCTTAGCAACCTAATTCATAGTATCACAAAATTGGGAAAACCTAAATATGTATCCATAGAATAGTGGGTTAATAAATGAAGTACTTCTCAGGAACACATGGATGAATTTCAGAAACATTGTACTAAGAAAATGAAACTATACTCAAGAAGTATCAACTGTATGATATCATTTATATAAAAGTAAATGTAATCTATAGTGATAGAAAGCAGATCAGTGGCTTCCTAGGGGTGAGGATGAGGTTTTCCTGTAGCAGAAGAGAACTTTTGGACATGATGGAAATATTTTACATCTTAATTAGGTTTGTGGTTACATGTGTATATACACATGTCCAAATCCACTGAAGTGTATGCTTAAAATGAGTGCATTTTATTCTTTGTAAATTATAGCTCAATATAGTTAATTTTAAACATTTACTTATAATTTGTTACTTCATGAATGTTAAATAAATGAAGGTACATGGTATATAATCTTTGAGATGGACTGTTTTAACTAAGTGTATGCTGTTAAGATCTATCCAAGTTGTAGAGATGGCAAACAGGTTAGTGGTTGCCAGGTGTCACTTTGGGAGGCGGAGGCAGGCGGATCACGAGGTCAGGAGATCGAGACCATCCTGCCTAACACGGTGAAACCCCATCTCTACTAAAAATACAAAAAATTAGCCGGGCCTGGTGGCGGGCACCTGTAGTCCCAGCTATGCCGGAGGCTGAGGCAGGAGAATGGCGTGAACCCGGGAGGCAGAGCTTGCAGTGAGCCAAGATCACGCCACTGCACTCCAGCCTGGGTGAAAGAGCAAGACTCCATCCCAAAAAAAAAGAGTGGCAGAGAAGAAAGGGATGGATGTGGCAATGAAAGGGTAGCACAAGGGGGATCTTCAGGACGATGCTATAGCTCTGGACTTGATTATGGTGTTTACATGAATCTATACATATGATAAAATAACATAAAACAATAATGACCTTATACCAGTGTCAAATTGCTGGTTTTGACATTGTACTATAATAGCGTAAGTTGTAACTACTGGGGAAAAATTTGAGTAAGGGATACACATATACACAAGGTCTCTCAGTACTATCTTTGCAACTTCCTGTGTGTATATAATTATATTAAAACAATTTCAAAGATAGCTTAATATGTTTGATTTGTTATGGAGTAGGGTTATGGGCTGAACTGTGTCCCCTTCAAATTTCTATGATGAGGTCCTAATCCCTAGTTTCTCTTAATGTGACTGTGTTTGGAAATACAGCCTTTAAAGAGGTCATTACTGTTAAATGAGGTCATAAGGTGAGGTAATCCAATCTGACTGATGTCCTTATAGGAAGACACACACACAGAGGGAAAACCACAAGAAGACACCAGAAAAAGACAGCTATCTACAACAAGCCAAGGAAAGAGGACTTAGAAGAAACCAACCCTACAGACATCTTGATCTCAGACATCTGGACTGCAGAATTGTGAGAAAATAGATTTCTGCTGTTCAAGTCACCCAGTTTGGTGCTTTGTTGTGACAGCCCTAGCAAAGTAATACACGTGATATCTCTAAAATTAATGCTTTGAACCTAAGAAAGTCTGAAAATATTCTAAGGATAAGTTTTATCTTTCCCATATTGTAGCCAAGGAAGCTAAACCTTAGAGAGTTTACAAAACTTGTTCAAGGTGATAAAATTAGTAAGATGTAAAGTTGAGGACAGAATCCTCCTCTGCCCAACTTGCTTTTTCTACTGCATCATGCTGGCACTGAAGTCTTGTAAATCAGGATTTACTTTAAGGAATTAGGAGAGACAACTAAAGGCACTGTAAAATTCTAATCATCATCTAAACTTAGTACCAAATATTTTCTAAAAGTTAAATACTCTGAAGAAGAAATGTGTAGTGCCTCACTAAAATGTCATTTATAAGATTCAGCATGTTTCATAATATCCAATTATGTGTTTCATGAAATGCAGCTGAGGTCTTGTATCTAGATTCTGGAAGGAAAAAGTAATTTCATTTTCTTGTTAAATAAAACCAAAATTTTACAGTTTCAAGTGTTCATTTTGAATGAATATATTTTTTTAAAAAGCAGACAAAAATTAGAATATTCTTATATTCTCCCTTTTGGGAATAGGAATAAAATTATGATGAGGCTATTTTATTACTGACTTTATAACAGGATATCAGTTTTTGTTATGACAAAGTTACTATATTAGCCAGCAAGATGTGTTATTATTTGCCATATAACTATATAACATATTTTAAGTTACATCAATCAAACCATTAAAACATGAAAGATGTGCACTCATTTTACAATAAAATAATGTAAGTTAAGGCACAATGTGGATAATGTGCTAAATTACTCTTTATTAAATTAGAAAAATCAAAGAAGAGATATAAAATGATAAATGAAATATCTACACAACAGGAAATCAATGTTTGCAACAGTATGGACAAGTACAAAATAATAATATGGCACAGTTCTTTACTGACCTACTATTATGGAAATATAAATGCTATAAGCCATGGTGGTCTTTAACAAAACGAGGAAATGCCTATATACAAATATGTGTGTATGTCTCTGTAACATACAACATTCTTTTATATGTATGTTTCATGAAAGAATGAAATTAGGGAAAAACCTCTATTGAGTTGATAAGCTTATTGAAAAAATACACAGTTCTTCAATGAAATAAATATATATGTATATGAAGGTTTGATATATGCCATTTGAACAGGACTAGAATTTTACATTTTATATTATCACCTAGTATTATGATTAATTATTTAAATTCCTTATAATCCCTGATTATAAGGGTCTCTAATGAAGTTCATTCATTAAACAATATCTTAATACCCTTTCCAAATTTTAGGGGACATTGTTTATTCTTCACTAGAATATCCTCTTATAGTGAGTAGGGATGGTGATTGTATGTGCTGTAGACCATGGAAATAGATTTTTAGAAGTCAATAAATGTTAAACTTCTTTCCACAGTCATCTGAACTATGAAAATGTAAGTTTCCCACTACGATGGCCTATTAGTACAGCTATCCAAGCATGAAGGTGAAACACTGTCAAAGCATAGGGCTTTGCTTGGTATGTCCTTTGTTTTAAAGGGTAGAATACATGTGGCACTGTAACGCAGCTTAATAAAGTCTGTATTCTTAGCACTTCCATTGTGATTTCATAAATCACTTGTGGGTTAATTTATAAAAACCACTATCCCAAGCTTAGGGTAATAATTCTACTAGCAACTGGTCAGAATGGTAAAAGATCAGAGGAAAGAATGCATAAAATAGGTAAAACCTTAGAAAACACATTAAATTCCTTTTTACTACCTAGGCATGGAAACAATTCATAAAGAAATAATGCTGAAATAATATTACACACACACAGTTTACTTGAGGAACAAAATGCCACGATGTTCTCCAATTGAATGTTGTTGTGTGAATGGTATTTGACTTTTTATTTCTGCATGTTTTAAGTCAGAAAAAAATAAATAACTTCTCCCTTTTTACTACAAGTCTTACTGCTGAAACATCTTTTAGTGTGTTTCAGCTGTGCACTTATCACACTAAATATTTAGACATAAATATTGAGTAAATGTATAAATATTTCAGATAAATTAGTATTCTAGAAAAGCTCTATGTTCTAATTTTGTACCATAATATTAGTACAGGTTCTGCTTATTTTATGGTCACAGAAGCCATTAAGCTTAAGAATTATCTCAGGGGGCCTGGCACAATGGCTCATGCCTGTAATTCCAGCACTTTGGGAAGCCAAGGTAGGCCGATCACTTGAGGTCGGGAGTTCGAGACCAGCCTGGCCAACAGTGTGAAATCCTATCTCTACTAAAAATACAAAAATTAGCCAGGTGTGGTGACACATGCCTGGTGGTGCATGCCTGTAATCCCAGCTACTCGGAGTGCTGAGGCAGGAGAATCACTTGAACCTGGGAGGCAGAGGTTGCAGTGAAATGTAGATTACCAAAATAAAATAATAACATTTTGCCAAACAAAAACAGTTTAACAAAGAATAAACTGTTCTGTTGCTATGGTTTTTAGACAAGCAAATGTTGCCAACTTCAAGATGATCATGCTTTTAAGGTCCATAGGAGTGACATACTCCACCTCTAGGGAAGTTATTGCTTTCATAATCTTTAATGTTACTCATCCACAAAGGAAAAAATGACATGATTAAAAGTGTGGATAAATGGAAAATTTGAGAATTCAGGTTATTTCAATGAACATTAAATACTTAGTTCAAATTGTGTATTGGGTCAAATACTACTAGGAAATCAAAAAATAATTAATAAGACTTTTTTTTCCCCTGCCATCAAGGAGCTCACAGTTCAGCAAGGAGAAAGACATGTAATCAAATTTACATAATAATGTGACAAATGTGATAATATAAGTATGTAGATGAAAGCTGGTGAGGAAATATTCAGGGAACTCTAAGAATTCTTTATATGTAGAGAATAAAAATGAGGCTGAGAAGTTATACACAGGCTAGAAAAGGATGGATCCCTATGCAAAGTACTCTGCCTGTTTATTACGGACTTGTATCCTAAATTCCTTGATTAATCCGGCTTTGATGTTTGCCAACATACATCTGTATCTGTTTAATAATTAATTTAGATTTTTTCTTTATATAATTAATTAATTTTCATCTTTGTAATTTTTAATTGCTAACAGATTTTCTAAAATCGGCCTTATTATTTTTATGGTTTTTTATTCCTTACTCAAATTTTACTACCTCTCATATTTTTATACATACTAAATACACATATTTTGTTTTATATGTCTGATAACACTCATATGTAGAATTTCTGAGACTCTGATTCTGTAATTTTTAATTGCTAAAAGATTTTCTAAAATCAGCCTTGTTATTTTTATGTTTTTTTATTCCTTACTCATATTTTACTACCTCTCATATTTTTATACATACTAAATACACATATTTTGTTTTATATGTCTGATAACACTCATATGTAGAATTTCTGAGACTCTGATTCTGTAACTTTTAATTGCTAAAAGATTTTCTAAAATCGGCCTTGTTATTTTTATGTTTTTTTATTCCTTACTCATATTTTACTACCTCTCATATTTTTATACACACTAAATACACATATTTTGTTTTATATGTCTGATAACACTCATATATAGAATTTCTGAGACTCTGATTCTGTAGTCTGCTGTGTTCGCTGGCTGTTACTCAGGGAGCCTCATTTCCCTGCACATGTTGTTTTTGACCATGAAGCTTTGGTTGAAATTAAGTTCCTTCAAAGGTGATTTAAATTTGCTTCTTTCAGGGGCCCTGAAAGCATTACCAACTTAGAAGCACCTCAAACTAAAGTTTCAGCTAGAAGTCTGTTGTTTTCTCGTGAATACATGTGAATTTGGGCTCCATGCACACGTGGGGGCTGGCTTGAATTTACAAATGATCATTAGACCCTTCTCTCCTGTTCATTTAACATCAACATAAAGACAAACAGGTTTACTGGTCATCTCTGTCTGGAAGGGACTGTGGGAGGGAGACATGAAATATGTGGCCTCTTTAATGTCACACTATGGGTCTTATCAGTCATAAATTCTTCTTTTTTCTGTTTTATTGGTGACAGGGTCTTAGTATGTCACCAGGGCTGTATTGCAGTGGTGCAATTATAACTCGTCTCAGTCTCAAACTGCTGGGCTCAAGCGATCCTCCTGCCACATCCTCCAAAGTCGCTAGGAGTGCAGGTGAGTGCCACCATGCCTGGCTAATTTTTTTGTTTTTGTAGAGACTGGGTCTTGATATGTTGCCAAGACTGGTCTCAAAACTCCTGGCCTCAAGGGATCTTCCTGCCTCAGCCTCCCAAAGTTTTGGGAACAAAAGCATGAGCCATTGCACCCAGCCTCAGGCATAAATTCTTGAAAAAATTTTTCTCCTACCATTTTTACCCCACAAGACAATCAGAAGTTTGACTCACCAACATTCAGTGAAGTCTCCTGGCTGAAAGCCAACTTTCTTGTGTGCCTGACTCTGAATTCCTGCTTTTATTTCAGTTTTCGCATTGAGAAAGAAAAAAAGAGCCAGCCTCTGATGTGTGGAAGCTGCCCTGGCACTCACATCTAAGCCTTGTTATTCTATTGAATATAATCCGACAGAATAAAAAACTCGGAAAAGAGTACTCTGAGACCATGATAAAAGGAGACAAAACACAGCTGCTAAATAATTTTTCTAAACGTTGACAAAAACAAAGTCACTGTGCCATTCACAAAATACAAAACATCCCCTCTTGGCTAAAATGAGTAACTGATACTTTTTTACCAAGTAGTTTGATCCTCATTCTAAGTCTACCCTCACTCTAGATAAAACATATTGAGATACCTGGTCATAGAATTGCCTTTGCTTTTTTACTCTATCTAATCTAGGGGAAAATCCTATTTTCTTAGATTCTTCTCCAAATCACCCAACCAAAGCCCAAGCCCTGTAATAGATTGTCGCTAATACCGTGTTACCAAGATACCTCATTGTTCCCTATGCAATGAGGGTCTTTTCTCAATGCAATGAGCAATAAATCCCAACTTGTTTAACTACTGATGTGCTCCTGGTGGCCTTTGGCTAAAAGACATTGACAGCGTCTCAGTATTCTATTTCTTTATTATAATTCTTATTTTGCTAGCTCATAGCTCAGTGCAACATGTGAAACTATTTGAAAAACAATGTATCTGCCATTTTTCATCGTTTTGCAGCAGGAGCAAAGTTCAGGATATCTAAAATCTCTTATTGCACATGTCTTTTATAAATTATACTTAATCTATAAAAATAAGGGAAAAACCTAAAAATCAGCTGAGCACCAAGTAATTATTTAATAAGTATATTTACTTTGTTATTTTGAAACAACAAATATGTTTTAGAATTAATTTATACAAGAAAAAATGTAATGGGCACACTGTGGAGCTTTTAATGTCATGACTATGCAAAGCTAAGAATCATGCAAAATTATCTTCAAATGCCAGGAACTTTTTATGAACACTAAATTTAACCATTAGTAAGTTTTAAACATATTATTTAAATATTTGTTAATTTTGACATTGTAGTTTTCTCTTCCTATTTGGAGCCTCAGTCTCTCTCTCTCTCTCTCTCTCTCTCTCTCTCTCTCTCTCTATGTATTTAGTTTTATGTCTCAGAGATTTTTTTGTAGGCCTTTGGAAAACTCATAAGCTGTAAGATTTGTTCTTATAATTCCAAGTAGATAAAACTGTCCTTTTTGGGTATAGTTCCTAACACTCCCAATAGCACACCCTCTCTCAGGGAGTGGGAATGTGACAAGCCAGAAAAAGATTAAAAATTGTGGGAAAGTACAGAAGACACACAGAGAAACAGCAGCAGAAACCATGCTAAGTGTGAACCATAATGTAGAGAGAAGAGCAGAGATGACTCAGCAGGGGGAGGAAAAACAAGCAACACGCAGACACAAAGGACATTCGACAGGAGCATGGCTACTATCAGGGGGATCAAGTGGGATCCCAATAATCGGGACTGATTACATAACTTGTGGGACCTGTGCAAAATAAAAATGCAGAGCTCCCTGTTCAAAAATTGTTAAAAATTGCAAGACAGTGAAAGCACAGCATTAAACCAAGCACAGGGCCATTTTGAGCATGGCACCATGTGCACCTGCATGGGTCGCACACCCATGAGGCTGTCCCTGCAGAAGGCTTTCCCACTCTTCCCAAGAAATGGCTCTGGGGTGTTGGCATTGACTTGGATGCTCCTATGCCAGTGGCCTTTCCACACTGCATCTCATTGCCTAAGCCAACTTGATCACGTCGCTTGCTTGGGACCCTGACAAAACTATGATTCCGTGTGTTTAATATGAAAATGAATTAATATTAGAAACCTAAGGTAATTTAAATAAATAATAAAAGAATTTAAATAAACCAAAAATTGGTCTATCTTTTATCAATTAACATATTTACACATTATAAGACTGAAAATCAACTGCTAATTTCTTCTTATAACTTGAAGGCACATAATGAAAATATAGCACATGATTAATACCTGGTCTAAGGGTACCAAGTGACATTGGCATATTCTTAATCTTATAAAAAGTGTGTATGAAAGCATCTTTACATGCTTTTATTATCATTAATCTTTAATATAGTTGAAATGAAACAGTGTGCTTGTTACACAAGACAAGGCCTCAAATCCTCTTTCCATAAGAGGCAACATGAACTACTCTATCTCACTCTGTCGCCCAGGCTGGAGTGCAGGGTGCGATCTCGGCTCACTGCAACCTCTGCCTCCCGGGTTCACGCCATTCTCCTGCCTCAGCCTCCCGAGTAGCTGGGACTACAGACGCCCACCACCACGCCCGGCTAATTTTTTTGTATTTTTAGTAGAGATGGGGTTTCACATTAGCTAGGATGGTCTCGATCTCCTGACCTCGTGATCCACCCGTCTTGGCCTCCCGAAGTGCTGGGATTACAGATGTGAGCCACCGCACCCGGCTGCTATTCTTATATACTGTGATACTATTTGATGTATTGTGACTCTCAAATAATGTTAAGACTTACATAAACAAGGGAGACTACACAGAAAATATCAGTTTTCCAAAAACAAATACATGAAAATGTATAAACTTTATGCCCAGCAAATACTCAACCAAATTCTTCATCTATGAACACTCTGATCTCCAGTACTACATTTCCACTGTCCATGTCACTAGTAGTAACTCCAATAATTCAATTCATTTAAAGTGAAAAAAAAACTTTATAATATGTATCCCATTTTTAAAAATAAGTTTGAGTTTATTAATAAAATACACTAATATGGAATGTATCCTAAGTATTTATAATCAGGCTTAATATTATAAGCTCCCACACGTGTAATGTAATCATTCTATAAAAATTTGATATATGGCAAAAGAAGCTGATTCCACAGACTTCCATAATAATTGAAAAAATATCCTGTATTAGCAACTACTATAACAGAATAAGACAAAATGATATTTATGGTCACCTGCTAAAAGCTAATTAATGTAAAATGTTGGAAAATAATGATATGAAAGCACTTTCAAATTTAAAAGAACAAAGAAGCATGACTAAATCCTTCTGAACTTGTTTGAATTTTTTGTGTTATAAATATAAAATTTGGCTGGGAGCGGTGACTCACACCTGTAATCCCAGCACTTTAGGAGGCTGAGGTGGGTGGATCATTTGAGGTCGGGAGTTCGAGATCAGCCTGGCCAACATGGTGAAACCCGCCTCTAGTAAAAATACAAAAATTAGCCAGGCATGGTGGCTGGCGCCTGTAGTCCCAGCTACTCAGGAGGCTGAGGAGGGAGAATCGCTTGAACCCGGGAGGCAGAGGTTGCAATGAGCCAAGATTGGACCACTCCACTCCAGCTTGGGTGACAGAGCAAGACTCTGTCTCAATCAATCAATAAAAATAAATATAAAGTTTCATGTAAGTACATACAGTAAGTTAAACTGAGAAAAAATAGTAAAATAAGAAAAAGTAGGAAATCATAATTCAAATACAATAATTACAAAATTATAAAAGTCCTTTCAAAATATAAATTTATAGCTCCATAAGATTCATAAAATTGATATTTTTTATTTAGAAAATCCAGGTCCCAGAAAAACAACCCTATTCTCTCTTCCTGACTTATTCATCACTGTAAATGACATCATAATTCTTTCTGTTACCTGAGTTCAAAACAAACTTGTTTCCTTTTGGATTGCTTGATTCAATCTGTCACTGATTCTTGTCGATTCCACAGTGAACTGTCTCTCCCATTCTGGTCTTTCTTTCCAGCCACTCTCTTCATACCATAAACTAGGCCTTGATACCTCTCGTTTGGGCCATTTCAATAGTTTCCTAACTAATTCCTCCATCTCCATTCTGTTCCTCCCATGTTTCTGCTTTTAGTCTCTGAAAAACCAAACTTTACTCCCTATGGTTTTTGTTAGAGTTAGTTCTGACTCTACCTGGAATCCCTTCTCTGAGCCACTTTGTCTTTGGGTCCCAATTTGTCCCTTTGGGACAGACGGAGTCCCGCTCTGTCACCCAGGGTGGAGTGCAGTGGTGCAATCTCAGTTCACCATAACCTCCGCCTCCCAGGTTCAAGTGATTCTCTTGCCTCAGCCTCCCAAGTAGCTGGGATTACAGGCACACACCACCATGACCAGCTAATTTTTTTGCATTTTTAGTAAAGACGGGGTTTCACCATATTGGCCAGGCTGATCTCGAACTCCTGACCTCGAGGTGATCCACCCACCTTGGCCTCCCAAAGTGCTGGGATTACAGGCGTGAGCCACCATGCCTGGCCTCCTTGCCTGTCCTATCTTTATGCTCCAGCTGAACTGGACTACACATTGTTCCGATGTATCTTCTATCTCTAACTCCTTGTTTCTGATGTCCTCTGAATATAGAATGCTAATTATCTTTGCTAATATAGTCACAAGTTGGGAAACTGTTTTAGGTTAAGCTCACTAAAACATAAACTTTGTAAGGGCATGCCTTTCTTTTTTTTTTTTAACTGTTTACTGATATAGCACAAGAGGCAGTAACTGTGTCTGGCGCATAATATGTACTCAATTGATAGTTGTTTCATGAATGCATAAGATTCCCTAAGAATTTAAAATTCTGCAATTCTAGCCAATGATGCCCAAGTATCAGATATTTTATATTAAGTACGTGCATGTGCAAAGCTATATTCTGTGTGCCTAATGACATAGATATTAACAATACATGCAGGAAAGTGACAAGAGCAGCCAACTGGTCTATAGAACACACTTTTTTTTTTTTTTTTGCAAATAACTCCAGAGCACTTATTTATTTATTGTATGCAATATTCCAGTCAGATTAATTACATATGTAATATTCTAGTCAGATGGCTATGTAGAAATATGTATATTCAAATTTAATTTAAAAGAAACTTTCAAATAATTTTCTAGAACACTGCATGCAACTATGAACTTAGAGCTTGTTTTTATTTTTCTGAGTTTTTGTTTTCCTAGGATTTTATGTCAACTACATATTCTTCTGTTTCCCCATGTTTATAAAACTCCTTGTTTATCTCTGCACACAACCTCTTGGTCCAGGTGTTCTGAAGTTACTGCCACCTAATGAGAGTGACACAGTAATGATCCTTCCAGTTAATCAGCAACACTGAATCTGCTCTAGAAAGACTAACAAGTGAGAACAATGGTGTCTGAGGCTGATTTTTAGACAAAAGAAACAGGTAAAACATTAGCAGAGAGAAAAGGCCCCAGTAAGTTAACCTCATAAATAAGTCTTAAAGAATACAACCTATCCACAGTCTTTTGATTAAATGAGAGAACGCTTGCACACTGGTTTCTTAAAAATTTTATGGCCTGTAAACTCCAGCACTTTCGGGGGCTGAGGCAGGAGGATGGCTTGAAGCCAGGAGTTCAAGACCAGTCTGGTGAGATTCCATCTCAAAAAACAAAAAAAAAAATTAGTTGTGCATGGTTGCGCATGCCTGTAGTCCCAGCTACTCAGAAGGCTGCAGGAGTTCAAGGCTGCTTCAAGCTATGATCGCATCACTGCATTCCAGCCTGGAAGATTTTTTTCTAAAGAAAAAAATCATATATAGTTATTTTGTAGTGAATAAGTTCATAGGTCACAATGAACTCCAAATCTCTGAAAGGACCTTAGTCTTAATTTAGACAACCCAAAATGGTCATAATGAAAAAAAGACTTCTTAAAAATATCCCTTCAAGGTCAAAAGTAATCTCTGAGTATGTTGTATTAAAATAATTTCTGCCTGTTAGAATTCATTCATGTATTCAGTTCAATACTTGCACAGAGTATCACAGAGATAAAAAGTTCCCCAGAGGCATTTCTTCCAGTGTTTAACATCTCTCCTTCTAATTGAGTAGATGAGAAAAGTGAATGCCATTGTTTAACATTTTCAGCTTAATTATATTGGCTATGGCAGCTAAGCTAATAACTAGATATTTCAAAGGAGTCATGGTATATGTAATTATTATAAAGAATAATATGTCACAGTATTCATTAGTGTTTATTAAAATACTTCACAGACAAAAATACACATTCACTAAAATACTGCACGCAATCACTTTCAAATCCATGCTTCCCCTAGGACTATATTTCGTGGAGAAATTATTTCCCAGGTTTAAATTCTGCCTCATATTTCCTGACCATTGTTTTTTTCTAGATATTTTCCTTCTTAAGAAGTGAAACTGTGAACAATACCTAAAAGAGATCATACTATTTCAGAAATCTGAAGAAGTCCTCCTGTGGTGGGGTCAGTATTGTTGTTGTTTTTCTTGTTGTTTGTTGTTTTAAAATCTTACCTCATGCTATTCTGAAAACATTCTTTTTCAAGCTCACAGAACATCTTGTAAATATCTGCCACTTGACATTACATTCAGTGTAAGTATAAAGACTATTTGGATTTTATATAGATAGAAACTTAGAATTTTAAGGCTTAAAGGTCCTTTAGAGATGACATGGCCCAACCTTTACCTTTTATGGATTAGGAAATAGAGATGCGGAAGGACCACATGAGTTAGACATTTTGTGGGAAGGTGGTTGTTTTTAAAACACTGACCAAGGTCTCCAAAATGCTCTGAAATCTATTGAAAAATGCTTCCCAATTTGTATTTGTATTGCTATTTTAAAGGTTAAAAAAATCTAGATTAATGTACAAATTGAGCAAATAAGAAATTTTAGAAACTGCCTTTATTCTGAATATGTGTATTTTTGTTTCTAATATGTAAGCTTATAATATTCTTACAAGAGAAAAGTAATTCAAAATATTAAGCAGTCTGTTGCTATCCCTCAGGTTGTCTCAGCCTAGAAGTGCACCTACACACTTCTCTCAGCCCTTCTTTATGATATCACCTCTTTTAGCTTTTATTCATTATCTTATCAGTCTTGATGTATTTCAATGGCAGGTGCAGCATAAGTTTGTATTAATGCTTAGTACCTCCTCTTTATGTTCTGAGAACTGATTCACATCTTTCTACCTGGTCTCATGTGTAATTCATGTTAATGATGCACTGAAATCTGAAGAGCATGTTAAAGTATGAAAAGGAGACACTTCCATAGGGATGGTTGGGTTATGAGAAAGGAAGAAAGATGGGAGATAAGATCTCCACTTCCATTGCATTTTTTGCTAATCCCAAAATGGGCAGGTGACTGTAAGTAACTATACAAATTGTTCCTGCCCAGAAAGGGGCTCTATTATTATTTTTTTTAATCACATAGACTTCATCAAATATAAATAGGAGGGAAAAGCTGGTTTTTGAAAATGTTAGCTTATCATCTATATAATTCATACTTTTGAGAAAAACAAATGATAGAAACAGAGGAAGTGGTGGAGAGGGGGGAAGAAGAATGAAGAAGGAACTGAGAGAACAACAAGGCAAAAGATCAGGGAAAATGGGATGCGATACAAATTCAAGTCAGAAATTTATTTTGTAGATTAGACATTGACTCCCATTAGTTCAATTTTTTTCTATGCTATTTAGGAAAAAGAATTTCACTACCTTAATAATGTTGCTCTCAGTAGAGTTACTTTAACGATGAATCTTTTACCAAGATAACTAATACACTTAATAGAAAACTCTAAAGAAATGAGGAACATAGGAGTCTAGAAAATATATGTAGAGAAGTGTAGGTCCTGAGAAAGTAGAAAAACATTTTATGGAAGAACATAGATAGTAAGAGCTGGACATGTACCTACTCCACAGTTGAGAAAGCATCAAAGATAGAGCACTGAAGGCAGATCAGTGGGTAATACTTTTACCCTCATGCCCACACATAGTTTTGTCATTTTAATTTATCCCATATTACACATTTTACCAAATAAAAATATATTATAGTTTTGTTATTACAAGAGGTGACATTAGAGCAGACGTCAGCAAACACTTTCTGCAAGGAACAGGGAGTAAATTCATAGGAGGTAGGAGAATAACAGAAATAAATAAAAGGAAGGATATAAAAGTTATAAATATACACTGCTGGAAAAATGAACGCAAAACACTTACACCTGAATAGAATTGCAGTGGACCATTAGGGTCTTGAAATCAAACAGATTAGGCAGAGTTAAAATACCAGTGATGCATGGCACCCCTGGGTAAATTACTTTTCCTCTCTAATCTTTAGTGTCCTTATGAGTAGATAAGGGATAAATAGTAGCATTTACTTTTCAGAGATGTTGAGAAGTTTGATTCAAATAAGTTGTATAAAGCTTAACATGGCATACTCAGTATAGTAAGTAGTCAATAAATAGGAGTTGTTAGCATAAAGATATTTTTACACAATAAAGAGTAAAATAATGGGTATTAGGTTGGTGCATTACCTTTAACGGCAAAAATTGCAATTACTTTTGCACCAATCTGATATTTTTAATTATATCATTTTATATTACAAATAATACAGAAAAGGATTCTCAAGTTACACACTCTCATAATATCCTGTGATTTTTTTTGTAGCACAATTTATATTTGTATTTTTAATGATTTTTTAATATATGTTTCTCCCACTGGGCTACAATCCCATGGGTAACGGACCTTGTCTGTCCAAAATTGTATTCCTAGTGTCATCCACAACCTCTGGCATATCAAAAATGCTCAGTAAATATTTTTGCTGAGATGAATGGACTCAGAATGAGAAAGCATAGGTTAAAATAAAAATTCTATAATTTATAGTTGTGTGGTTGTGGAAATGCCTTTTCAATTTTAATGTCTGTATAATGGGGACAATAGTAACATTCAGTTTAATTGCTATGAGGAGTCAGAGTGTCTAGGAGATATTCCGTGCTTAAAAAACGCTACCTGAATCAAATTTAGTTATTTTGTTTAAATTTAAGTTGACCATAGCAATAAGTTAATCAAATTTCTATATTATCCAAGCACTTTGGTTATTAGATCTTTATATCCATGTTTGTAATATACAATAATCAAGGTAGCATATATTTAAACTTATGAGATGCCTTTACCTTTCAATAAAACTTCATAAATAAAATGTAAAGGGAAATATATTCTTCAAAATTTCATGCTCTTGAAAGAAAGGCACTGATCCTAGTATAAAGAACCTAGTTGATCAGTTCTGCCAAAGCAGCATGTTGCTCCTTCTGCACTCTGATTGTAAATTAAAAATTAATATGTCTACCTGTGCTCACTAGTGAATTTATTAGAAACCATCAATATTTCATGTGTGGCATATAGGTCAATCCTATGTTGTACATCTAATGAGTAATGTATGAGGTGTTGCTGGGGCCCAACCAGTGGCTGTGGAAGCTTTGCCTTCAGCAGAAGATGGTAGTATCAGAGAACATGATCAGCTAAGGAGAAGAAATCAATGGCCTTTCTTTATCTTACTGCAAAATTAATGATGACCCCTATGAAACCAAAATATCTCTTACTAACTATAAGAAAGGAAGACTCAGAAAATCTCCAATACAAAGTTGAAGTTTAAGGTTTTCAAGGTAGAGCCATTAAAAGTCATAATTTTAGTAATATTTAAAGTCATTGGAAAATGCCAATGATACATGGCTACATGTGCAATGAGAATGGAAAAGTACATACAATATGGCCCCAATTTTATGCAATTATCTTTTACATGCACATATGTTTTTTTAAAAAAACTTGGTGTAATTCAGTAAATGTAATAATGGTAGTTACCTCTAAGTATTTGAATATGGATACTTACCTCTTAGTATTTGACTAGTTAGGTCAATCAGATAGTATCAGGAACACAAAGATACATGAGGGGTTGACGGCAGTAGAAGTCAAAAAGTAGAATGCAGATGATTTTGAAGATTCTGTAATAGGCCACATGTAGGCCCAGGTTATGAGGAAGCAGAAATTAAGAGGAAGCGTAAGTCAGGAGTAAACAATATGTGTTGGAGAGTGACATAGCTAATCTGCAAAGAGAACAACGGGACATCTGACTCTGGGTAATGATAAAGCACAAGAATTAAGGTCCTGTGGCCTGACTTACACCATGAGTCTTTCACTTTCAGGGTTATGGCCTTGCTGTGTTTCCCGCCTGATAGAAGGTGAATGATGTAGCTATTTTGGGCTTCATATGAGTACAACAAATCCCACTACATGAAATAACGAAGTGTCTTCCTTACAATAAGAAATTGAATTAAAGAACAATTATACTTAAAAGAAAGAAAATAACATACTCTGTGGATTCAAAAGCCAGTGGTGGCTCCAGAATTTCTATCTGAGATGAGTTTTAAGGGAGGTTATATTGTTGAGCCTATACAGGGATTATCTTGAAGCACAGTCCTATTAAGATTGGGGTGGCAAATAAGTTCTACTTTGTATGCCAATAACAGTAGATCGAAAATGACTGCTACTGCAGTAAAGAGAAGAAATTCATGGCCAAGTCTGGGATGCCAAAATGTTCTGGGACCAATTAAGGTCTGCTATCAGCCTCGGATGTCACATAGTTGCCATTCTGACAAGTGAAGTCACAGATAGAAGGGGTGGTGGTATGGAAAGAGTAAAGGCTTTGCAGTTCAAATACCTGCTCCACCTTATACATGTGGAGTTTGGGAATATTTATTTAATCTTCCATTTTCTCATCATAGAAATCATAATGCCTACTTCATGTCATTTCTGTGAGAATTAAATAAAAAACACGTGAAATCCACAATACATTTCCAGGCACAAGGCAGGTGTCCAATAAAATGATAAGTCCTTTCTTCCTTCATTTTTATTTGATTACAATTGCCACACTATTGGCCCACAATTAATGAAAATACATATCTAGGCCAAACTACAGGCTCATGATTCATTTTAACTGTACCACTCCATACTACTGGCCCATGATTAGTTATAATTTCACAGCCCATACCTACGTCCATTATTGATTCCAATTCCACAGCTCATAGCCCAAGTCCACAATTGCTTACAAATGTTCAGCCCATACTTTATGTCTACAGTAGATCATAATTGTACCACTCTATCCCCTCTATCTACATATTGCCATTTCTGCCATTGGAATGTCATAAGAAGAAAACATATGAACATTACAGTGAAACTGTATAGAGATGACTTGAAAATGATGTGGTACTTTTGTGGTAGTTTTTTGAAGCTCCTTCTGGCTCCTCCCTGTCATCCTTGTTTTCTGTTCTTCTTAAAAACCTATGCAAAAGATACTTTATTTTCATTGAACGGAAATGGTGAAATTAATCCTTGTTTTGAAAAATGCAAAAGATTAAAACTTTTTGTATTTTCTGCTCAGTTATTTGTAAACCTAAAACTTCTTTAAACATAGTCTATTCATTTTTAAAAAGAGAAAAATATATATTTTCATGAGTCTATAATTTGAAAACAAAACAATCCAGGTGCATCCATGCACCTCCATGCCAGCGAGGAAGCTCCTTCCACCTCTTCCCTGTCATCGATGTTTCCTGTTCTTACTCCCATCCGTGTTCTGACAAGGGTTGGATGAATGATGAGTGCAATGAGGAGACAGCTATTCTGAAATTTGATGATGCTAATTCCTATCTTAGTAATGGGAAGCATGTAGTTCAACTCTGTTCACAAACTCCTAAAAGAAAGAAACAACAACCCAGTGAAAGTCAATTAGGATTCAACTATTTTTTTGCTTGTTTTAGAAGGGCTACTGCTTATGTATGCTTTCCTTATGCTGCTTGATCAACTCCAATGAAAGGTCCATGCTGGATGATTCTACAAACCCTAAATCTAAAATTCAAAAGTAATTTGCAAAAATGGCAATAGGGTGTACTGAGAAGACTCATTTTGTCCTGGCTTCATTTTATTCATTTTTCTGTAAGACTGGGCTGATGCAGCAGTGTGGCTCACCTACTTACTCATTGCAATCTGCTCTTCCAACAGTGTGTTTCCAACAAATGTGTGACTGGGTTTATGATTCCTTCGGATTCCAGTTGCCTCATATTATCATCAGCCAAATCAAAATTGTACTGCAGCTACAGAAAACCTTTTTTTAAAAAATAAAATATGCAGTCTCATCAAAGCTGCATAGCTTCTTCTATTTAAACAAAATATGTATTTTTTATGTCAAAAGGATTACTTTACAAAGTATAAATCACTCTGGTATCCATGGTGAAGTCTGAAATTGACCCAGAGATTTTTCTCCTCTGGGCAAAATCCTAACACCCCTAGTGGCCAGCTAATTGAGTTACTTTATCAGTACAGAGTGAATATTAGAAAGCTTGGAGAGGCAACTAGGAAGGAGACAAAGGCATGGTTTTATTAATTTACTTATTTTTTAAGAGAGAAATGAGCCAATATATTTAAGCTACTCTGTATTTTTCATACTTTATCGCTGAAATCAAACAGTTGAATTTCCTTTAGGATATTACCATACCTATTTTCCTAAGCTAAACATATTTCTACACCAATCCATCTGCTTCTCAAATTAAAACGTTAACACAAACCAAGCCTCTGCCAATAAGCAACCACATTTGCAAACAGACTAGATCTACTTCAAAAAACAAACTTGAAATGATAAATAGTAAGTACTAAAATTCTTATAAAGCCACAATTTACTTATCATATAGCCCTTGTCTAAAGGAAGTTTCTACATTTTAAATCTAGTTTAATTTTTGAATTGAGTTCTGGCATAGAGATCACATCAAACTTCGTGAACGTGTGCTCAAGTAAGGATATTGAAGATATCTCACGTATATAGCTTCAAAAATGCCAGTGTTGATACTTTTGATGAGAAATTATGTTTTTTGAGCCAGCTGCAAAAGCATGAGTGTCACAGATGATACAATAAAAAATATATATTCACATGGAATGCTTTATTTGTACTACAGAGAATATTTCTAGCTATTCCATCTCACTATAGAAAAAAAATCTGCTGAAGATCTAGTGGTAAAACACTAGATCTTCAATGTGTTGCTCACTTTAATATAATTAAGTAGAAAGTAGTATTACAAATTGAGTCATAAAACATTTATACAGAAAGAAAAAACAAGGATGTCATGTGGTTATTCCCTCTTCCCAGTATAGAGAGGAGAAATCTAAAGCTCAAAGTTCAATGACTTGCATAAGACCACAGAGTTGGTTTTAGCCAAGTGCCTAAACCGGATCCCAGAATGTTGAACACATTTATCTTTTTAGAAGAGGAAGAAGATTAGGTGTTTTGCTTAAATGTCTATATAATGATTTTCAGTCTGAATCATAAAGAATCAATCTACATATGTTCAATATTTTAAAAACTTCCATGTATTATACACATAGAATCCTACAAGTCTGTGCATAACTACATTTGTACTCTTGGTTTTTGCTCCACCTAGGCATTCTTCCAAGTTGTGTCAGAGACTAATTTTCCTTGACAATCCATTATTCCTTCCCCCTATGAAGTAACAGAATTGCCTCCTCTGACACATGAATTTTAGCAGGGTCATTTAGCTTGAAACTGCACTTCTGACTTTGTTGGTGGCTAGATTCGGCTGTTTCACTAGGTTGTAGATAATTGGATATGAACAGAAGTGATATGTTAAATTTGTATGTAATATTCTTGAAATAATGTACTTGTTCACTGCTTCCTCTTTGCCCCACTTTGGTCAGGAATGTGTACCTACAGTCCATGTGATCTAGTGTAATACCCTAATTATTGGTGGAACTACAAAACAGATGAAACCTGGTCTCCAAACAAACTATGCTGCAGAGCTATTTATTCACACTAGATTACCTTCCTATTTCTGTACTGTATTGTAGGAGTCAGCTTTTGTGAGTCACTGTATTTGTGGGTCTTTTTGTTACATTGGCTCAGCCAATACCCAATATGAATACACTAACTCTAATCTATCCATTTCAAAAAGAAAACTTATTGCCATAAACTATGCTTAGGTATCCATTCCATTATACAGTTGTTTTATGATCTCTACAGGTTAAAGTAGCCACTAGTTGGTATACACTTTGGAGACTGTAATAGAATATATAAAAAACTTAATTGTACTTATTTGCTTATAAACAAGCTAGACTGAAAACTGCTAGAGGGCAGGAAGATTATCTTAATCATATTTGTTTGCCTAATGCTTAACATGGTAGCTGACACATGGAAGGTACTCAAATTACACATATTGAATGAATGCATATTTTTCCTTGTTGGTTCCAAACAGACATCAAGAACTTGCAGTTTATTGTGTTTTAATATTATTTTTATTATAATATGGTTAATTGAAACTATTCTCATATATAATACCCAAAAAGCAATTTTTCTTTTTTATTATACTTTAAGTTTTCAGGTACATGTGCAGAATGTGCAGGTTTGCTACATAGGCATACATGTGCCATAGTGGTTTGCTGCGCCCATCAACCTGTCATCTACATTAAGTATTTCTCCTAATGCTATCCCTCCCCTAGCCCCACACCCCATGAAATCCCCAGTGTGTGATGTTCTCATCCATGTGTCCATGTGTTCTCATTGCTCAACTCCCACTTATGAGTGAAAACATGCAGTGTTTGGTTTTCTCTTCTGGTGTTAGTTTGCTGAGAATGATGGTTTCCAGCTTCATCCATGTCCCTGCAAAGGACAAGAACTCATCCTTTTTTATGGCTGCATAGTATTCCATGGTGTATATGTGCCACATTTTCTTTATCCAGTCTATTATTGATGGGCATTTGAGTTGGTTCCAAGTCTTTGCTATTGTGAACAGTCCCGCAGTAAACATACACGTGTATGTGTCTTTATAGTAGCATGATTTATAATCCTTTGGGTATATACCCAGTAATGGGACTGCTGGGACAAATGGTGTTTCTAGTTCTAGATCCTTGAGGAATTGCCATAGTGTCTTCCACAATGGTTGAACTAATTTACACTCCCACCAACAGTGTAAATGCATTCCCGTTTCTCCACATCCTCTCCAGCATCTATTGTTTCCTGACTTTATAATGGTTGCCATTCTAACCAGTGTGAGATGATATCTCAGTGTGTTTTTTTTTTTTTTTTGCATTTCTTTAATGACCAGTGATGATGAACATTTTTTCATATGATTGTTGACTGCATAAATGTCTTCTTTTGAGAAGTGTCTGTTCATATCCTTCACCCACTTTTTGATGGGGTTATTTTTTTTTCTTGTAAATTTGTTTAAGTTCTTTGTAGATTCTGGATATTAGCCCTTTTTCAGATGGATAGATTGCAAACATTTTCTCCCATTCTGTAGGTTGCCTGTTCACACTGATGATAGTTTCCTTTGCTGTGCAGAAGCTCCTGTTCACTCTGATGGTAGTTTCTTTTGCTGTGCAGAAGCTCTTTAGTTTAATTAGATCCCATTTGTCTCTTTTGGGTTTTGTTGCCATTGCTTTTGGTGTTTTAGTCATTAAGTCTTTGCCCATGTGTATGTCCTGAATGGTATTGCCTAGATTTTCTTCTAGGGTTTTTATGGTTTCGGGTCTTATGTTTAAATCTTTAATCTATCTTGAGTTCATTTTTGTACAAGGTGTAAGGAAGGGATCCAGTTTCAGCTTTATGCATATGGCTAGCCAGTTTTCCCAACACCATTTATTAAATAGGGAATCCTTTCCCCATTGCTTGTTTTTGTCATATTTGTCAAAAAACAGATGGTTGTAGGTGTGTGGTGTTATTTCTGAGGCCCCTGTTCTGTTCCATTGGTCTATATATCTGTTTTGGTACCAGTACCATGCTGTTTTGGTTACTGTACACTTGTAGTATAGTTTGAAACAGGTGGCATGATGCCTCCAGCTTTGTTCTTTTGGATTAGGATTGTCTTGGATATGAGGGCTCTTTTTTGCTTCCATATTAAATATAAAGTAGTTTTATCCAATTCTGTGAAGCAAGTCAATGATAGCTTGTTGGGGAGAGCATTGAAACTATAAATTACTTTGGACAGTATGGCCATTTTCATGATATTGATTCTTCCTATCCATGATCATGGAATGTTTTTCCATTTGTGTCCTCTCTTATTTCCTTGAGCAGTGGTTTGTAGTTCTCCTTGATAAGGTCCTTTACATCCCTTGTAAGTTGTATTCATAGGTATTTTATTCTCTTTGTAGCAATTGTGAATGGGAGTTCACTCATGATTTGGCTCTCTGTTTGTCTGTTAATGGTGTATAGGAATGCTTGTGATTTTTGCACATTGATTTTGTATCCCGAGACTTTGCTGAAGTTGCTTATCAGCTTAGGGAGATTCAGGGCTGAGATGATGGGGTTTTCTAAATATACAATCATGTCAACTGCAAACAGAGACAATTTGACTTCCTCTTTTCCTAATTGAATACCATTTATTTCTTTCTCTTGCCTGATCGTCCTGGCCAGAACTTCCAATACTACGTTGAACATGAGTGGTGAGAGAAGGCATCCTTGTCTTGTGACAGTTTTCAAAGGGAATGCTTCCAGCTTTTGCCCATTCAGTATGATATTGGTTGTGGGTTTGACCTAAATAGCTCTTAGTATTTTGAGATACATTCCATCAATACCTAGTTTATTGAGATTTTTTAGCATGAAATGCTGTTGAATTTTGTCAAAGGCCTTTTCTGCATCTATTGAGATAATCATGTGGTTTTTGTCATTGGTTCTGTTTATGAGATGGATTACATTTATTGATTTGCATATTTTGAACCAGGCTTGCATCCTAGGGATGAAGCCAACTTGATCTTGGTGGATAAGCTTTTTGATGTGTTGCTGGATTCAGTTTGCCAGTATTTGATTGAGGATTTTCACATCGATGTTCATCAGGGATATTGGCCTGAAATTTTCCTTTCTTGTTGTGTCTCTGCCAGGTTTTGGTATCAGGATGATGCTGGCCTCATAAAATGAGTTGGGAGGATTCCCTCTTTTTCTGTTGTTTGGAATACTTTCAGAAGGAATGGTACTAACTCCTCTTTGTACCTCTGGTAGAATTCGGCTGTGAATCCATCTGGTCCTGGACTTCTTTTTGTTGGTAGGCTATTAAATATTGCCTTAATTTCAGAACTTGTTATTGGTCTATTCAGGGATTCAACTTCTTCCTGGTTTAGACTTGGGAGGCTGTATGTGTCCAGGAATTTATCCATTTCTTCTAGATTTTCTAGTTTATTTGCATAGAGGTGTTTGATGGTAGTTTGTATTTTTGTGGGATCAGTGGTGATATCCCCTTTACCATTTTTTATTGCATTTATTAGCTTCTTCTCTCTTTTCTTCTTTATTAGTCTGGCTAGTGGTCTATTTTGTTGATCTTTTCAAAAAACCACCGCCTGGATTAATTGATTTTTTGAAGGGTTTTTTGTGTGTGTATCTCCTTCCATTCTGCTCTGATCTTAGTTATTTCTTGTCTTCTGCTAGCTTTTGAATTTGTTTGCTCTTATTTCTCCAGTTCTTTTAATTGTGATGGTAGGGTGTCGATTTTAGATCTTTCCTGCTTTCTCTTGTGGGCATTTAGTGCTATAAATTTCCCTCCACACACTGCTTTAAATTTGTCCCAGAGATTCTGATACGTTGTGTCTTTGTTTTCATTGGTTTCAAATAACATCTTTATTTCTGCTTTCATTTCGTTATTTACCCAGTAGTTATTCAGAAGCAGGTTGTACAGTTTCCATGTAGATGTGCAGTTTTGAGTGAGTTTCTTAATCCTGAGTTCTAATTTGATTACACTGTGGTCTGAGAGACTGTTTGTTATGATTTCCATTCTTTTGCATTGGCTGAGTTTGTTTTTTTTTTACTTCCAATTACGTGGTCAATGTTAGAATAAGTGTGGTGTGGTGTAGTGCTGAGAAGAATGTATATTCTGTTGATTTGGGGTAGAGAGTTCTGTAGATGTCTATTAGGTCTGCTTGATCCAGAGCTGAGTTCAAGTCCTGCATATCTTTGTTAATTTTCTGTCTCGTTGACCTGTCTAGTGTGGACAGTGGGGTGTTAAATTCTCCTACTAGTATTGTGTGGGAGTCTAAGCCTCTTTGTACGTCTCTAAGAACTTGCTTTATGAATCTGGGTGCCCCTGTATTGGGCGCATATATATTTAGGACAGTTAGCTCTTCTTGTTGCATTGATCCCTTTGCCATTATATAATTCCCTTCTTTGTCTCTTGGATCTTTGTTGGTTTAAAGTCTGTTTTATCAGAGACTAGGATTGTAACCCCTGCTTTTTTTGCTTTCCATTTGCGTGGTAAATATTCCTCCATCCCTTTATTTTGAGCTTATTTGTGTCTTTGCATGTGAAATGGGTCTCCTGAATACAACACACTGATGGGTCTTGACTCTTTATCCAATTTGCCAGTCTGTGTCTTTTAATTGGGGCAATTACCCCATTTACATTTACAAACATTACATTTGATATTGTTATGTGTGAATTTGATCCTGTCATTATGATGCTAGCTTGTTATTTTGCCTGTTAATTGATGCAGTTTCTTCATAGCATTGATGGTCTTTACAATTTGGTATGTTTTTGCAGTGGCTGCTACTGCTTGTTCCTTTCGATGTTTACTGCTTCCTTCAGGAGCTCTTGAAAGGCAGGCCTGGTGGTGACAAAATCTCTCAGCATTTGCTTGTCTGTAAAGGATTTTATTTCTCCTTTGCTTATGAAGCTTAGTTTGGATGGATATGTAATTCTGGGTTGAAAATTCTTTTCTTTAAGAATGTTAAATATTGGCCCCCCTCTCTTCTGGCTTGTAGGGTTTCTGACAAGAGATCTGCTGTTAATCTGATGGGCTTCTATTTGTGGGTAACCCAACCTTTCTCTCTGCCTACCCTTAACTTTTTTCCTTCATTTCAACCTTTGTGAATCTAATGGTTATGTGTCTTGGGGTTTGCTCTTCTCAAGGAGTATCTTTGTCGTGTTCTCTGTATTTCCTGAATTTGAATGTTGGCCTGCCTTGCTCGGCTGTGGAAGTACTCCTGGATAATATCCTGAAGAGTGTTTTCCAACTTGGTTCCATTCTCCCCATCACTTTCAGGTACATCAATCAAACGTACATTTTGCCTTTTCACATAGTCCCATGTTTCTTGGAGTCTTTGTTCATTTCTTTTCATTCTTTTTTCTCTAATCTTGTCTTCTCACTTTATTTCATTAAGTTGCTCTTCAATCTCTGATATCCTTTCTTCTGCTTGATCGATTCAGCTATTGATACTTGTATATGCTTCACAAAGTTCTCGTGTCATGTTTTCAGCTCCATCAGGTCATTTTTTTATTTTTTATTATTTTTATTTTTATTATTTATTTATTTATTTGAGACAGAATCTTGCTCTGTCACCCAGGCTGGAGTGCAGTGGCATGATCTCGGCTCACTGCAAGCTCCACCTCCCGGGTTTACACCATTCTCTTGCGTCAGCCTTCTGAATAGCTGGGACTACAGGCGCCCACCACCACACCCAGCCAATTTTTTGTATTTTTAGTAGAGACGGGGTTTCACTGTGTTAGCCAGGATGGTCTCGAGCTCCTGACCTTGTGATCCGCCCACCTCAGCCTCCCAAAGTGCTGGGATTACAGGTGTGAGCCACCGCGCCCAGCCCATCAGGTCATTTATGTTCTTCTCTATACTGGTTATTCTAGTTAGCAATCGTCTAACCTTTTTTCAAGGTTCTTAGCTTCCTCGCATTGGGTTAGAACATGCTCCTCTAGCTCAGAAGAGTTTGTTATTACCCACCTTCTGAAGCCTACTTCTGTCAATTCATCAAACTCATTCTCCATCCAGTCTTGTTCCTTTGCTGGCGAGGAGTTGTGATCCTTCGAAGGAGAAGAGGTGTTCTGGTTTTTGGAGTTTTCAGCCTTATTGCACTGGTTTCTCCCCATCTTTGTGGATTTATCTACCTTTGGTCTTTGATGTTGGTGACCTTTGGATGGGGTCTGTGAGTGGATGTCCTTTATTGTTGATGTTGCTACTATTCCTTTAGGTTTGCTAGTTTTCCTTCTAACATAAGGCTGCTCTTCTGCAGGTCTGCTGGATTTTGCTGGAGCTTCGCTCCAGACCCTGTTTGCCTGGGTATCACCAGTGGAGGCTGCAGAACAGCAAAGATTGCTGGATGTTCCTTACTCTGGAAGCTTCGTCCTAGAGGGGCACCCCCCCAGATGCCAGCCATAGCTCTCCTGTATGAGGTGTCTGTTGGCCCCTGCTGGGAGGTGTCTCCCAGTCAGGATACACGGGGGTCAGGGACCCACTTGAGGAAGCAGCCTGTCCCTTATCAGAGCTCGAACGCTGTGCTGGGAGATCTGCTACTCTCTTCAGAGCTGTCAGGCAGGGATGTTTAAGTCTGCTGAAGCTATGCCCACAGCCGCCCCTTCCCCCAGGTGCTCTGTCCCAGGGAAATGGGGGTTTTATCTATAAGTCCCTGACTGGGCTTCCTGCAATTTTTTTTTTTTCCAGAGATGCCCTGCCCAGAGGAGGAAATCTAGAGAGGCAGTCTGGCTGCAGCGGCCTTAAGGAGCTGTGGTGGGCTCCACCCAGTTCAAACTTCCTGGTGGCTTTGTTTACACTGTGAGGGGAAAACCACCTACTCAAGCCTCAGCAATGGCAGACACCCCTCCCCACCATGTTGGAGCCTCCCAGTTCAACTTCAGACTGCTGTGCTAGTAGCGAAAATTTCAAGCCTGTGGATCTTCGCTTACTGGGCTCCGTGGGGGTGGGACCCACTGAGCCAGGTACTGGAGGGAATCTCTTGTTCTGTCAGTTGTGAAGACTGTGTGAAAAGTGCAGTATCTGGGCTAGAGTGCACTGTTCCTGCTAGTACAGTCTCTCATGGCTTCCCTTGGCCAGGAAAGGGAAATCCCCCTACCCCTTGTGCTTCCAGAGTGATGCGACGCCCCACTCTGCTTCAGCTTGCCCTCCATGGACTGCACCCACTGTCCAACCAGTCTCAATGAAATGAACCTGGTACCTCAGTTGGAAATGCAGAAATCACTCGCCTTCTGTGCCAATCTTGCTGGGACCTGCAGACTGGAGCTGTTCCTATTTGGCCATCTTGCCAACAAGTCCAAAAAGGCAATTTTTCTATATAAACCTGGGAAAACATGACTCTTCCAAAGTAATCAAGATACTAAATCACCTGCTATTTAATTGGAGATCTTGTATAGTATATCAGATTTAGTACCTTCTTTGGTAAATTGAAGGCTGTTATTGCCACATTCTTCCTAAAGCAGAACTACCCTTCAATTTATTTTCAGTTAATTGGTTCTAATTATTTTGTAATATTGTCTTCTTAAAATGAATTTTCCTTTCTAATTTCTGGTAGGAAGACTACTATGTGGTTGATGTATGAGAAAGGTAAATCATAGGAACTGATGATATCAACAATCAGAAAATATTGCTAGAAGACACTATTCAAAAAATCTGAGCACAAAAATAAAACTAGTTATTAAAAAACAAATTATTTACCTGGAAAGAGAGGAGCAAATAAGAACAGTATTTTTTAGTGCAATTAGCAAAGTATGATTATGCATAGACCAGGCAGAAGTAAGATGAAATATTCGGCATAGCAGCAAAGTTTTTGCATGACATGTAGAACACATTTAATCCTGGACAGTATATAAAGCAGAAATGCTTTGTAAAACTATATAATTAAGTGCAACTCTTAGCAGCTGCCCTTGTAAATCTCTAGAGAGGAGGCTGACTAAAGGCTAGGTTCAGTAGTTGTCCCTGTTGCAGTTGAATGATCTTTAAATTTGATCCCTAAATCACAGTAGCACCTAGGAAAAAGAATGCATTTGACACAGATTTCTTTTCTGTAGGAGAGTCAAAAAGACAAAAACAAAAACAAACAACAACAACAACAACAAAAACAAGGGCTAAGAGAGATGCTGTATAAAAAAAGAGCTTGCTTATGTCATCTAAAATCTTATAAGCACCATGCCTTTGTCTTCAAGAATTAAACCCTTGGGGCCAAGTCTATGCAGGAGATGCCTAATATCAAGAAAACTAGCTATTGGAGTATACCAATAAATTCATAAATTAACATAAGAATTTAAGTGACTCCTGAGATTGGCCAGGGGAAAAGGTAATTACTGCCAGAAATTTATATGTTGAATAGGGGATTAGGTGTTGAATTTGGTTCTTCCTTGTTCTCCACTAACTCTTAGGCCCATAGTGACCATACGTTCTGTTTTTTCACAGGACAGTCTTTATTTAACTGAGACTTGATTGTTAATTTTTATTCTCAAAATCATTTCAGTTTGGATAACGAGTTATATATGTTCATTCCCTTGAAGACTAAGTCTCTTAATTCTATTTCCTAAACATCTCTTGAACCTGTCCACTTCTGCCAACTCCATTCTCCTCACACTTTTATCTTTTACAAGGACTACTGCAGAAATCTTATATCTTCTATTCTTGCTCCTCTCAAGTTCATTTTGCACAATACTGCAGGGAGTCTTTTAAAAACAGAATTATGATACTTCCCTTCTTAAAATCTTTCCCATGTTCTCCTTTGTGTCTAGGCGGATAAAGACCTGCATGATCTGGGCACCCCCCTGCCCCTCCAACCCCATCTTATGCCATCCTCTCTTTTCTCTTTTCTTTTCTAATTTCTTGACCATACTAGATTTCGTAGAGTCCTCTCAGCTATCTCAGAGCTTTCACACATGTTCTTTCTAGCACAGACTTCTTCTTTCTAACTTCTTTCTTCCAGTGTTATTCTTATGAATCCTTTTGATGTCAGTTTAAATGCCACTTCTTTCAGAGACACCCTCATAGATTTTCAAAGACTAGGCAAGTCTGCTCCTACAATAATGACAATAATGCACAATTCTTCATAATACCCAGACAGAGAATTTCAAAATGTAAATTTATATGCCCCACTAGGTTACAAGTTTCAGAAAAAAAGGGACTATATTTTATCTCGCTTGTCACTTGTTTGTCATTTTACCTTGTTGCCACCTTATCATACACTGAACGTTCAACAGCTTTTTGTTGAAATAATAACCAAAAAGAGAGTTACCATCTTAGGCATCTAAATATGATCAAGTGTGCCTATGTAGCCCTGACTTTAAACACCATCTTTAAATACATGCTGCAAATATTTTATAATAAACATAATATTCTATTTTATTCTTCTTCATAATTGAACCCACAGTGAATTAACTTTAGTCCAATAGGCATCAGATAAAGGTAAAGGATACATGCTTTTTTACACATCTAATTATTTCATTTTTATCTCAATTAGGTTGACCTTATGCAATTGACATTTCATTCAAAAGTTATTCTTAATGTTTTCTCTTCTCTGCTTTCTATTCATTTTTAAGATGAGGAGACATGTAATAAAATACTCAAGTATTTAAGCAAAAATTGATGTGTAAAGATGTTTACTCAGCTCAAATGGTTGGCTGAAAGGAAGTACTATGATACAATAGCTAGAAATATTTGTCAACTGAAGCATGAAAAGTTGAATTAAGTATGTGAAAATCAATGTGAGGATATTTGCTCTTACATACATTACACACTTTCTGATCAATACATGTTGTCGGAAAGTCAACATGCATGATGGGAAAGCCAAACAGGAAATCTGAGGACTATTTGCAGTATAATTCAGTTAATATTTAGGATCTATCTCTGTTAGGGTGAATTCAGCTACGATATAGAGACATCCAACTAACTGTGGCTTAATTAATGAAGATATTTAATTATCTTATATAACAAGAACTCTGAAGGTTGGTACTTCCAGAGTTTGGTATAATGGTTCAAATATTTCATGAGAAACTAAATCTTTCTGTCTTGTTCTTTCATTCTAATATTTTTCTATAGGTTTTTACCTTATGGATGTAAGACGGCTGCTTCAGCTCCAATTATCAAATCCTCCCACAACCACAGTCATGGAAAGAACTATGTAGCAGGGGAAAAACAACCTTCTCTTCTCGATCCTCTCTCTTTTTATTCAGTAAATAAGTCTCTTTCAGAAGCCACTCAGATGATTTCCCATTATGTCTTATTGACCAGAGCTGGATCACATGTTCACTCCTGGATGTATTACTAACAGAGGGGGATGAAATTTCCATGAATGCCTTAGAGCAATCATGATTTATCTCCCAGGATGAAGGAACTCTTACCTTCCATGAGAACAAAGAATCTCATGTTACCACATGAGTTGGAGTCAGCTTGTGGGTAGGCAACACTATTTGCCATAGAAACCTGTCAGTCAGGATTGTATCAGATTCCTCTGATTTAGAAAAACAAAATAATAGTAGTGAATATAATTATATCATTAGGCTGGGAGTGGTGGCTCACATCTGTAATCCCAACACTTTGGGAGGCTTATGTGGGCAGATCGTTTGAGCCCAGGAGTTCAAGACCAGCCTGGGCAACATGGCAAGACCCCATCTCTACAAAAAATATATAAAAATTAGCCATGCATGGTGGTGTGTGCCTGTAGTCCCAGCTACTCAGGATGCTGAGGTGGGGAGTATGACTTGAACCCAGGAAGTGGAGGTTGCAGTGAGCTGAGATCACGCCACTGCACTCCAGCCTTGGTGGAGTCAGACTCTCTTTCAATAATAATATCATTAAAAATCTTGCCTCTAAACATTCTAATAAAAAGGAGTTTCAGGGAAAACACAACTATTTCTAAAACAGGAAGGGATAAGTTATAAACAAAACCACATAAATTGTTAAAATATCAATTCCATTTTGGAAAATACAAATATCTGGGCAGTTTTAGAGACTCAAATAATATGATACTTTAAAAAAATCTGTATCCAGAGCCACTTACATCAATGCTTACAGCAAATACATACTAATTGGCTAAAGATTTTATTTAGCTCCATGGTTTTTATAATCTCGTTATACTTAAGGGTGGACAAAAGACAAGCAAAAATATGGAGCAACCTTTCATACTCAAACTTTGGCTTCCACTCCACCTGCAATTATATTCTCAACTTTATGGTGCATCAAACTCACTGACATAAAAGCCATCTCAAATCACTTCAAACTTTCCATTGCATCCTAGAGATATATTGGCTCTGAACCAAGTACCTAGGTACTAACTAGTTTAGTTTTAATTTAGAGCAGATGGACTGGGGTTCTCAAGGTTGCATTGAGAGGATCTACTTGGAGGACACCTCGTGGTCTCTGTAACACAGCAGATGGTGAAAATATTTTAAGGCTATTTTCAAATGATGTTAGCAAAACTACATTTCTATCAATTGTCTTATATGGCTTTCATAAATATGATTTTTCTTCCAAATCAAGAATGACAATGATAGAGCTTAGCAGGGTTCTTTTGAGATGTCATTATCAACAATGACACACAGAGGATTTATATTCAAAGTTCAAAGATGAACTGAAAGCAAGAAAACATTGTATCTCATGAGATAAATAGATATTGATAAATGATGTTATAATGCATATCCCGTTTTCCTGTATGAGAGGAAATAATTTCTATCTCCTGTTATAGTAGACTTTTCAATTGATGTTTCTTTTTGGAAGATAAGCAAAATGTAATTCTTTTCGACCCCTAAAGAACTAACAATGTAGACATACTGTAGATGTCCCATAAGTTATTCTTTCTTCTTTTTAATGTAACTTTTATTTTTAAAGGTAAAATATTGTGGTGGACATTTGCCATTTGGAGCAATACCAGGCATCTACTTCTTCCATTCTAAATTTCTCTGGGGAAATTAATTTATTCATATTGCCTGATATCTGTTAGAAGGGCAATTCCTGGTTACTACATCCCAAAATGAAAAGCAGAAAATGGAAAATTCTCAGATTCTTCACTTTTCCTAAAATGCCAGGGACTGGGATATGGTATAAGCTGGGCTAATAATACCATTTATTTGGGGATTTTGAATCTTGAGTGACACAAGGGTGAGAAGAAATATAAAGCTCATTTGTTACAGCAGCAGAGGCAGAAGAGGTGATTCTGTCCAAATTAAAACATTTACTGAAGGTGATTTTGTCCTAATTTTTGTACTGTGGTTCCTATTTCCTAGCCCCCATCTGATTCTTGGTTCTGAACAAATCCCAAGCTAGCTTTCACTATTCTTTTAAGAAATTCCCTTTTTTGGGCCGGCGCGGTGGCTCACGCCTGTAATCCCAGCACTTTGGAAGGCCGAGGCGGGCGGATCACGAGGTCAGGAAATCGATACCATCCTGGCTAACATGGTGAAACCCCGTCTCTAATAAAATACAAAAAAAAAAAAAAAATTAGCCAGGCGTGGTGGCGGGCGCCTGTAGTCCCAGCTAAGTAGTCCCAGCTACTCAGGAGGCGGAGGCAGGAGAATGGTGTGAACCTGGCAGGTGGAGCTTGCAGTGAGCCGAGATTGTGCCACTGCACTCCAGCCTGGGCAACAGAGCGAGACTCCCTCTCAAAAAAAAAAAAAAAAAAAAAAAAAAAATAGAAATTCCCTTTTGCTTAACTAGAGTTGGCTTGGATTATTTATAATAAAAATGGAAAAATACAGAGAAGCAAAATTAGATAATGGAAGTATCCATAATATATTTTGTAGCCTTGTTTTCATTATTATTTTCCGTGATTAATAAATAATATATGTTGCAGAAAATAAATTTTAATGGTTACCTAGCATATATTTACATGGATGTACTGTATAGTACACTATAGTCTAATCAGTGCTAGATATTTACGTTTCTTACTATTGTAAATAATTCTCTATTAGCATCTTATGTGAACGTCATTGCATATAGTTTTTATTTTTTTCCCTTAGAATACATTTCTAAAAGTGAAACTGTTGGGACAAAATGTAGTATCAATTTTGAAGCTTTGAGTTATACAGAATTTACCCCACAAGGAAGACTGCACCTACTTATACTCCAGCAGCAATGTATGAAGATGTATTCTGATAAGACCTTATCTATAAGTTCCATTGTAAGATGGAGGATGGGAGAATATAAATCTATTCAACTTTACTTGCCCAAATAGACAGTTTAGAAAGCAATCAGCCTTTCATGTGAAGAGGCCCATGGAATAAAGGGGAAGAGTTACAACAGAACTCAATGCATGTCTCAGGCTATTTAAGTGTTCTCCACAGAGTTCCTAGTACAACTGAATACAAACCAATTCCATAGGTGGTTTTTTTTTAGGTGAATGGATACTGCCTAGGTTCTTATAGTGAGTTAGGAAGAAAAAATGGAAAGAATCAAATAAATTCCAGCTAGCTTTCATAACAGCTACTCCTCAGTTAACTGACCCTACACTCCAGGCTCAGGAATGAAAGGATTTCTTATCTACCAAAGGTATATTTACACAAAAGGCACTGCTAAAATCCATTCTAAAGTTGGAATGTCTAGAAAGAGACTGAAAATCACAAAGTCTACTCTTGGCTCACAATACTTTCTCTAGGTTGTTGTATAAAAATAACATGGCATTTTCCTTAGTTACCTGACATTTATTTTAACTCATATGCAATGCAATAAAAGAGGCTATCTAGCTAGGTCTGTGCTCCAACAACAGTATCTTGGTAATTGGAAGTCAATGAGAGCCAATTTTTATAATTTAACTACTATAAACCAAGGAAATACACCAATAAACACATTTTTAAAAACTTATTGTATTTGTCATCAACTCAATGGGTACGTTAGCCCATGTGTATGTGTGAGTTTGCGTGCATATAAATGTGTGTATGTGCCTGTAGTCTGAATAAATCCAAGGGCCCCAAGTGGTCCAAGCTCAGTGAGGTTTTAAATTCATGGAATCACAGTTAATGCAGGAAGAAAATAATTAAAATACTTCAATTCTTTACTCAATCTTTCATAGATAAATACATTTTTAATGCACAGCTAGTATCTTGAGAATTCTTTTCTCCCTACCCTAATTTTCTTCACATAGCAGCTGTTCCCTAATTCATTTCTCCCAATCTCAATTCCCCATTGTCCAAAATTCAGCTTTTCTTCCTCTCTCACCCCCTCCTCATTTCTCAGCTGTTTATAATATAAAATCACTCAGTACCTCTAACATCTCAAATATTTCCTCTGCTTAAAATATTATCTGATTATGCATAACTAATGTGCATCCAAGTGCTGTCATGGTAAGCACCTAGAATCTGGGTGAAGAAGGTGAATATTGTAACAATTCAAATATTCATTGTTTTAATTCTAATGATACTTTCATATTTTTCTGTGACATATTCATATATAATTTAAGAGGAAACAGCTTCACAAGTGGTCGATAAGGTGTTCTATGTCAATATTAAAGGTTTCTGGTCTAATTGCTACACATGTATTCTCCAAGGGAAGAGGAACATTTAAACAAGGCCTTAAAAACAGAAAATTTGATTTTGTATTTGAAGAGAAGACAAAAGAAGATAGTGCTTTCAGGCTCTAATAGATTTATTAGTTAGTGCCTTAAGTAGCTATGGCTTTTTCTATTTTTTTCAAAAAGGAAACTTACCCTGGCAAGATAGAAATGGTTGAGGTACTCACATATCTAGACATGAAACTAGAAAACCTGACTATCAATAGAATTCTCATAGATTCAAAAATTTCTAAATAGCCCTAAGAATTCCTCTAGTAACATAACTATAGATACTGACACTTTTTGACTATAAATTTACATTACTTTATTTCTAAAGTCATTATCTGTGTTGTACAGAACACAGAAATGTATGCCTGTTAAAAAAATGGTGCAATCCTCTGGGTAAAATAATTTCACAATGTATTATTGGTATATTATTGGTACCTAAGGCTTTAGTCTTCTCCTTTAAAAATAGTGAGGTACTAACATAATTATGTTTTGGAAGGAGAAAAGAGTAAGAGATTGCCAGCACTAATGATTTATCAACAGAGTTCATTTTTTTGCAATTTAATGTTAGCTGTAGACTGAGATCTCAGACACTATTTCATTTCTCTCATAATTACTTAACCTATTTGACTGCTTCAAATGTTCACAGTGACCCTTCCTTAATGTTCATTTCTATTATATGAGGCATCTGTTTAGATGCATGCACTGAATTAATGTTTTTATACATTCCAAATTTATATTGATATCATAAAAGACTCGGTATTAATGAAATTCATTTTTCGACAGTCCAAAATGAAATGTACAATCAATGACAAAATGTTTCTCTAGGGAGCAATAAAACTAAATGTTAAAGTATACTGGGCAGCTCACTGTGTTTTTGAATAAGGGTCAATAAATTATATATATTCTCTGCATCCAACTGCTGGCCTCAGTAGCTGCTTAACGACCAGGTAAAATAAATAATTACTTAGTCCTACTCAGACATAATAATATCTGCTAGAAGCACCAAATTATTGGTTGTGAAGAAAAAATGTTTTAAATAGTTTTTAAAGGCTTTCTTTTGGCTTTTAATTCAAACTAATATATCATCAAGTATGTACAGAATATCTTCTCTGTGCAATATGCCTCATTATACAGAAAAGATAGGAGTGCTCCTATCTTCAAAGCTCTTATATTCTAATGGGTGTGGAGAGTAAGGAGTTGATGCATATAGTGCAAAACGTTGCTATTACATAAGACAGGTACAAAGCACTCTAGAGTCATTTCTTTCACTCTTAATATCTAACCCTTCAAAAGTCAAAAGTCCTTTTGATTTTCTCCTAAATCTCTCAAATCTGTCAGCTGCTCTCTATCAGTTACCACACTGGTCCACGCTGTGTCATCTCCTATTTGGTCTCTAGAGTAGTCTCCTAATGATTATTCCCACATTCACTATCACTCCACTAAAATCCATTGTCCACAGCAGCCAAAGAAACTTTTCCAAACTGCATCTGATCCTGTCCCCAACCCATCCTCCCCAAAACACACAGTTCCTATATGGTTTCCCATTGTTCTTAGGATAGAAATCAAGGTCCTAAACCCGGCCGCACAGATATGACCCTGACTACTCTATCACCCACCCCACCCCTGACTTACATGCCCAATTTGACAGTGTACACAAGGGCCTTCTCACAGTGCTCTTATGTATCAATCTCCTTCTAATCATTGGATGGGGCCACCAGCCTGGGACACTCTTACTCCTACCCTGTCTCTGCTTAAATTAACTAATGTCTATTTATCTCCATCTCAGTTCAAAGGTCATTTCCTAAGAACCCATGGCACGCAAGAATTCAACCAGGTTCCTTTGTCACAAATTCTCCTAGGAGGGATTTTATTTGCTCACTTTGCAGTGTTTATTTATGCCTTCATGTATTTAAATACTCAATTATTGTCTATCTCCCTTGCCAAAGTGTATGCTCCATAAAGCAAGAACAGTATTGGCTTTGGTTACCTATACATCATCACTAGCATATGCATTGCACATGGAAGTTTCTCAGTTAGTACTTGTTGAATAAATGAACAAATAAGCTTGGGGAGGGAAACACCAGTTGTAAATGTGGGGCTCAGTAATAAAAATAAAATTCTTGCTAGTCTATGTTAACTAACAATTATCTTGGATATGAACTGTTAAGAAAATAAACAAGCTAAGAGTGCAATTAACAAATATTCTCAAAGTAGTCATTTAGGGTGCTGTTTCTTCCTCTCCTGTCCCCAGTATCAAGAGGGGATAATATTCTTATGTAACTCATATCAGAACTTTTTCCATATGGGATGACATTGGTTTATGAAAGGAAAAAATGGAGCTTTCAGACATAGACACTTCATAAAAGCCACTTTAAAACTGAAACAATTACATTTGATGCCTCAAAAGTAATACTATTTTAGCTGTTGGTCCTACTTTTTGGCTATTATGAATAACGTTGCTATGAACATTCAAGTGCAAGTTTTCTGTTGACGTACATTTTCATTTCTCTCTAGGAGTGGAATTACTGAGTCATAGGGTAACTTTCCTTGGTAAAATGACTATCCAAATGTTTGCTCATTTGTTAATTGAGTTACATGTCTTTTTTTGTTGAGTTGTATGAAGTCTTTATATATTCTGAATACCACTCCATTACCAGATATATGATTTGCACATATTTTCTTCCATCACATGAGTTCCCTCTTTACCTTCTTGATAATGTTCTTGAAGGCACAATAGTTTTAATTTTGATGAAATCATGTATATCTATCTTTTCTTTGGTCACTTGTGCTTTTGGTGTGATATCTAAGAAACCATTGCCTAATCCAAGGTCATAAAGATTTACACCTATGTTTCCATTTAAGTGTTTTAGAGTTTTAGCTCTTCCATTTAAGATTTATGATACATTTTTAGTTTATATTTGTACATGGCTGGAGGAAGGGATCTAACTTCATTCTCTGGCATGTGGATACACAGTTGTCCCAGAACCACTTGTTGAGAAGGTTATTCATTTCCCCATTGAATTATCTTGGCATTCTTGTCAAAAATCAATTGACCACATGTGTATGCATTTATTTCTGGACCCCAAATTCTGTTTAACTGTTCTATATGTCTGTCCTTATGCCATTGCCACAGTGTTTAAATAAGTTATGAAATTGGAATTTATAAGCTCTGCTACTTTATTTTTACTTTTCAAGTTGGTTTTGGTTATTCAGGGTCCCCTGAGATTCCATGTGTATCTTAGGATCAGTTTTTACAATTCTGCATAAAAGACTGTTGAGATTTTGATAGTGATTTTATTGAATCTGTAGATCCCTTGGGGGTTGGGGGGTATTGCCCTCTTAACAATATAAGTCTTCTAATCCATGCTCACAGGCTGTCTTTCTAGTTATTTAGGTCTTCTTTTACTTTTTTTCAGTAATGTTTTGTTTTGTACATTTTGGTTAAATCTACTCAAGTATTTTTACCTGATGCTATTATAAATAAAATTGTTTTAATTTGCTTTTTCAATTGTTCGTTGATTATATATAAAAATACAAATGATTTTTTGTATATTGATCTCCTGCTTGCTGAATTCACTTGTTATTTCTAATCGTGTGTTTGTGTGTGTGTATTCCTCAGGATTTTCAAGATAAAAGTTCATGTAATCTGTTAATAGAGATTTACTTCTTTCTTTCCAACCTAGATGCTATTTATTTTTCATTTAGCTTAAATGCTCTTGCTGGGCTCTCCAGTATAATGTAAAATAGAAGTGGTATGAGCATACATATTTGTCTTGTTACTGATTTAAGGGGAAAACACTAGTTTTTCACCAATAAGTATGATGTTATTTTTGGTTTTTTTCACAGATGGGCTTTATTAAGTTGAGGGTATTCTCTTCTATTTCTACTTTGTTTACAGTTGGGACATTAGATGGTGTTAGATTTTGTGCAATGCTTTTTATACATCTATTGAAAATATTATCATGTATTTTGTTTTTTATTAATGTAGGGCATTCCATGGATTTGATTAATTTTCCTGTGTTAAACCAACCTTGTATTCTTGGGATAAATCCCACTTGGTCATGATGCTTTTTATATGTTGTGGGATTAAATCTGCAAGTATTTTCTGAGATGTTTTGTTCATATTCATATGGGATATTTATCTGTAATTTTCTTTATTTTTATGTATTTGTTGGATTATTACACCAGAGTAATAGCTTCAGAAAATAACCTGGACAGTTTTGCCTCCTCTTCTATTTTTAAGAAGAATTTGTGGATGACTGGTGTTAATTCTTCTTTAAAAGCTTGGTGGAATTTATCTGTGGAAACATCTGGGCCTGCAATTCTCTTTTTGGGGAGTTTTGTGATTTTTAATAATTCAGCCTATTTACTCATTAATAGTATTCATATTTTCTATGTTTTCTTGAGTGATTCTGGGAAGATATGTCTTTCTAGAAATGTGTCCATTTTATTTGATTATATAATTCATTAACACACTATTGTTCATTCCCTTATAATCTTTTTATATCTTTGAGTTTGGTAATGACACTCCCTTTTTAACTCTTGATTTTATTAATTTGAGTCTTCTTTCTTAGTCAGTTTACTTAAAAGTTAGCAAATTTGGTTAATCTTTTCAAAGAATCAATTTTTTGGTGTACTTGATCTCTATTGTTTTTCTATTATCCATTTTACTTATTTGCACTCTAATGTTCATTAGTTCCTTTCTTATGATTGCTTTGAGTTCAATTTGTTCCTTTTTCTAGTTTTATAAGGTAGAAGATTAGGTTATTGATTTGAGTTCTATTTTATTTTCAAATATGTTTATAGCTACAGATTTCTCTCTATTCACCACTTTAGCTGAATCTCATGCATTTCAGTATGTTCTGTTTTCAATTTAACTGTTTTTGAAGGATTTTATAATTTCCTTTCTGATTTCTTTTTTGACTCACTAATTGTTTAGGTTTGTGTTGTTTAATTGCCATTGCATAGTTGTAGATTTTCCAAATTTTCCTCTATTAATCATTTATAATTTTATTCCATTGTATTTAAGAAAATATGTTAAATGACTTCAGTTTTTCAATGTTTGCTGATACTTGTTTCGTGGCCTAACTTCACAAAGAAGGTTCCATGTGCCCTGCAAAGAATGTGGATTTTAGTGCTGTTTTCTGACGTGTTTATAGATGTCTGTTAGGTTTATTTGATTTATAATGATAGTGAGTCATTCTGTATCCTTGCTGATCTTCTACTAAGTTATGTCCATTTTTGAAAATGAATATTTGAGTCTCCAACTAATACTGTTGAATTCTTTTTCTGATTTTTGTTTATCTGAAATATCTTAATTTATCCTCTATTTTGAAAAGATAGTGTTGAATTTTTTAATTTAAATTTTGAATTCTTGATAGAATTTTTCTTTCAGAACACTAAACATTTCTTCTCATTACCTCTTGGGCTTCATGATTTTCGATAAGACTCATCTGTTGATGTTATCAAGAACTCACATTGTTTGTATGTGATGAGTTTCTTCACTCTTGCTGCTTTCAAATTATTTATCTTTGGCTTTAAACAGTTTGGGAATTTTTAGTTCATTATTTCTTCAAATATTCTTTCTATTCTTTTCTCCTTTCTCTCTTTTTGAATTTTCATTGTGAGTACGTTGCTATGCTTGATGATTTTCCACAGTTTTCTAAGTCTCTGTACAGTTTTTCATTATTTTCTCTTTCTGTTGCTCAGACTGAAAATTCTCAATGTATCTGTCTTGAAGTTAACTAGTTCTTTCTTCTGCTAGTTCAAATCTACTACTGAGCCCCTCTCTAAACTTTGTATTACGGTTATTGTATTTTTGATCTTGAGAATATATTTTTGACTCTTTTTTCTAAAATTCATATATTTTTATTATTATCTTCTGTTTGTCAAGACATTATTTTTATACTTTCTTTAATTCTTTAGATATGGTTTCCTTTGGTTCTTTGGACATATTTATAACAGCTGGTTTAAAGCTGTTGTCTAGTAAGTCCAATATCTGTGCTTCATCAGGAACAGTTTCTGTTGACTGAATTTTACTCTGTTTGGGCCATGCTTTCCTATTTTTTTGCATAAATAATAATTTATTGTTGAAAATTGGATATTCAAAATAATATAATGCACCAACTCTAGAAGTCATTCTTCCTCCTCTGCAGAGTTTGTTCTTGTTTGGTGTTGTTGTTAGTTCATTGAGTATCTTTCCTGGACTAGTTTGTTTAGTATCTTTCTTGGACTTATTTAAAGTCTTTATGCTTTGTTGTGTATGGCTGCTAACGACTCTGATCAGTCAGCCTAATTGTCGGCCAATGCTTGGACACAGATTTCCTTACATTCTTTGAATCACTAAGTTTCCCAGCCTTCCATGAGGGCCTTTTTGTATAAACTGTGCACACATTAAATGATATGGCAGGCAGTTTACAACTGCCTAGCCTTCATGTGCTACTTACACAGAGCCTAAGGTGTAGCAAGAGATGAGAAATTAGGGTTTTCTCACATCTTTTCTGGGCACATGCACAATTCTTCATATGCATGTGTCTTCCAAGACTCCCATTTATATATTGGAGTATTCGAAAACCTCCTACAAATATCACATTCCAAAGTTTTTCCTTTTAAATTGTTTTTAGCCTGTCTCTCATTATCTCTATTTGGTGATGCCCCCTCAGGCAGCTGTGATACTAAACAATTGTTAGTGATTGTTTTCAGCAAATTTCCCTAAGGATGGGACAGACTGAACTCTAAGTCAGGTCAAATTTTAAAAGTCCTGACAATGGAGTTTTTTAGGAAGCTTCCTGATAGGTCAAATTATGACAGTTCTCTGAGGACAAGGTTTTGGGAAAGCTCCAAACCAATTCTGTCCCTCTACCATGAATGCTAAGATGCTCATTTTCACAGTTACTATAGTTGTGAAGTTGATAATATTCAAGCATATCATGCAGATCTCAGAAAACAGATATAGGAAGAATTAGGGAATGTTAAAATGGCACAAAACTCACTGTTCTTTCTGGAATTCAGCCATGTTTCCTGGATAAATACTCCTCAAATTGCTGTAAGTTTTACTAGTTCTGAAAAAGTTGATTTTGACATTTTTATTTATTTATTTTTTTGCCAGTGTTCTCATAGTTTAATGCAGGATTGGATTTTTGGTGGTTCTTACTCTGCCATTCTGAAAATGTGATCTCGCTTTCTTATTGTTGTTGTTTTCTAAATTTATTCTCATTTTGGTGAACAAAATGAAAAAATCTTCCCAATTGAAAACACTGAGAATAAAAATATTTCTTTAAAATGTAGGTAATTATAAAACTTTTTATGAAACAATAAGAGTATGCATTTTTAAGTATGTAAAAGATTCTATTAGCAAGTTTATTTAGCTGCTGCTAGATAAGGGGAAGGGTGTGGGAATTTCTAAGAGGTGCAGACATTTCAGTCCACATTTCTCTTAGTTGAACTCCTCAATTATATAAATATTAATATTTATTAAGGCACTTGACAAGTATCTGAGGACTAGAAATAAAAGAGTTATTTGTTAATAAAGAAAATTAATCAGATATACTCTACCATTTCCCTCAGAGTTCTTTGTTAATAAAGAAAATTAATCAGATATACTCTACCATTTCCCTTCATAAATAAAAAGAAAAGAAAAATAATTACTTGATTCCAAGGAATTTGCAATTTCAGGATAGTTTCCTCAATAGACAGCAGTTCAATAAATATCTAAGAACTTTGACAGAATATTCAGGAGTGAAAGGCTGCATTCAAATTAAATATATTCATTTAGAGTCAAATTCTGAGACATCCTTACTGATAAAATGGAAGGTTGCTTTCCTTCTGTCTGCATAGATAAATATTGGATGAGTTCTGATTGTTCATCCATGAAGGAATAAGATGTTTTTAAGATTTCTTAAAATCATTCCTGTAGTCACCATTCACCATTAACGTAGATTCAGTGTTATACATTGAAGGCTTTGCAATGTTTACATAAGTATTTTATAATGAATATAAAATTATAAACATAAGTTTATGGAGCATTTAACAAATGTTTAGTTGAGGCTTTTATAATGAGTCAGTGTAAGGCAGTTAATAGATACTCATGTGTTATATGTTACTCAAGTGATTAAAAGTGGAAGATTCTAGGAATTTTATGGTTTTAGGTCCTACGTTTAAGTATTTAATTCATCTTGAGTTAATTTTTGTATAAGGTGTAAGGAAGGGGGTCCAGTTTCAGTTTTCTGCAAACAGCTAGCCAGTTTTCCCAACACCATTTATTAAATAGGGAATCCTTTCCCCATTGCTTGTTTTTGTCAGGTTTGTCAAAGATCAGATGGTTGTAGATGTGTGGTGTTATTTCTGAGGCCTCTGTTCTGTTCCATTGGTCTATATATCTGTTTTGGTACCAGTACCATGCTGTTTTGGTTACTGTACACTTGTAGTATAGTTTGAAGTCAAGTAGCGTGATGCCTCCAGCTTTGTTCTTTTGGATTAGGATTATTTTTACTATGCAGCCTTATTGGTTCCATACTAAATGTACAGTAGTTTTCTCCAGTTCTGTGAAGAAAGTCATTGGTAGCTTGATAGGGATAGCATTGAAACTATAAATTACTTTGGGCAGTATGGCCATTTTCATGATATTGATTCTTCCTATCCATGAGCATGGAATGTTTTTCCATTTGTTTGTATCCTCTCTTATTTCCTTGAGCAATGGTTAGTAGTTCTCCTTGATGAACTACAACCCCTTGAAGAGGAACTTCATATCCCTTGTAAGTTGTATTCCTAGGTATTTTATTCTCTTTGTAGTAATTGTGAATGGGAGTTCACTCATGATTTGGCCCTCTGTTTGTCTGTTAATGGTGTATAGGAATGCTTGTGATTTTTGCACATTGATTTTGTATCCTGAGAATTTACTGAAGTTGCTTATCAGCATAGGGAGATTTGGGGCTGAGATTATGAGATTTTCTAAATATACAATCATGTCATCTGCAAACAGAGACAATTTGACTTCCTCTCTTCCTATTTGAATACTTTATTTATTTCGCTTGCCTGATTGCCCTGGCCAGAACGTCCAATAATATGTTGAATAGGGGTGGTGAGAGAGGGCATCCTTGTCTTGTGCTGGTTTTCAAAGAGAATACTTCCAGCTTTTGCCTATTCAGTATGATATTGGCTGTGGGTTTGTCATAAATAGCTCTTATTATTTTGAGATATGTTCCATCAATACCTAGTTTATTGAGAGTTTTCAGCATGAAGTGGTGTTAAATTTTGTCGAAGGCCTTTTCTGCATGTATTGAGATAATCATGTGTTTTTTGTCATTGGTCCTGTTTATGTGATGGATTACGTTTATTGATTTGTGTATATTGAACCAGCCTTGCATTTCAGGGAAAACTCAGGCAATACCATTCAGGACATAGGCATGGGCAAAGACTTCATGACTGAAACATCAAAAGCAATGGCAACAAAAGCCAAAATTGACAAAGGGGATATAATTAAACTAAAGAGTTTCTCTACAGAAAAAGAAACTCTCATCAGAGTGAGCAGGCAACCTACAGAATGGGAGAAAAAAATTTTCCAATCTATCCATCTGACAGAATCTAATGTATCCAGAATCTACAAAGAACTTAAACAAGTTTACAAGAAAAAGACAAACAACCCCATCAAAAAATGGGCAAAGGATATGAACAGACACTTCTCAGAAGACGACATTTATGCAGCCAACAAACATATGAAAAAAAAAGCTCATAATCACTGGTCATTAGAGAAATGCAAATCAAAACCACAATGAGGTACCATCTCACACCAGTTAAAATGGTGATCATTAGAAAGTCAGGAAACAACAGATGCTAGAGAGGATGGAGAGAAATATGAACGTTTTTACACTGGTAGTAGGAGTGTAAATTAGTTCAACCATTGTGGAAGACAGTGTGGTGATTCCTCAAGGATCTAGAACCAGAAATACCATTTGACCTAGCAATCCCATTACTGGGTATATACCCAAAAGATTATAAATCATGCTACTATAAAGACACATGCACACATATCTTTATTGCAGCACTGTTTACAATAGCAAAGACTTTGAACCAACCCAAATGTCCATCAAAAAAAAGACTGGATAAAGAAAATGTGGCACATATACACCATGGAATACTATGCAGCCAAATAAAAGGACGAGTTCATGTCTTTTGCAGGAACATGGATGAAGCTGGAAACCCTCATTCTCAGCAAACTAACCCTCATTCTCAGCAAACTAAACCCTCATTCTCAGCAAACGAACACAGAAAAACAACCACTCCATGTTCTCACACATAAGTGGGAGCTGAACAATGAGAACACATGGTCACAGGGAAGGGAACATCACACACCAGGGCCTGTCAGAAGGTGGGGGGCTAGAGGAGGGATAGCATTAGGAGAAATACCTAATGTAGATGATGGGTTGATGTGTGCAGGAAACCACCATGGCACGTGTATACCTATGTAAGGTATACCTATACATGTGCACATTCTGCACATGTATCCCAGAACTTAAAGTATAATAAAAAAAAAAGAAAATTACATCTACATAAAAAAATTAAAAAATAGAAGATTTTTATGCCAGAGAATCAATTGCATTTTCCCCTTTAAGAAAACTGTATTTATTTAATATTACTTAAAACAACTCAAATTTATAGCTGATATTTTTCATGTTCAATCTATTCAGTATTTTGTCTATTATGCAAAAGGAATAATTAATTATGTAATTGCATAGGTAATACCTACAGCTGTTAATAATATTCTATTATTAATAATAGATAACTATTTTCTTTCTCCTCACAAAATTATTTAACCTGGATTTATATTCTTTTATTTCATCTGTATTTTAATTGATTTTTATAAAAATGTCTCTCTATAATATAATATACCATAATTTGTAACTGGAAATAATGGGTAGTGACACTATTCTTCAACCATTTAAGAAAAGATGGATCCTGACGAATGTCATATAGTTAGTTTATAATGTAATAATTTCTTGATTGATGAAACATCCCACAGAATATTAGCTGATTTGCTTAGAACATTTTCTTAAAGCTTTCATAGACATGAGACAAGGAAATCTGAATTCGTAGCTCATGCGACATGTATACACAAAGGAATGAATTAAATTAAGTACACGCAACCTAAATTTAAAATCATTTGTGGTTAGACAGGAAATTACAGCTGATAGATGACAATGCCATAATTGTGTGTTTAAGCCTTCTGTCACAGAAATAAAAACTTTCTTCTTTATTTGAGAAAGAATTTAAACCTACATAGTGAGTTATATCCATGGTATCTGTGGACCACATCAAAATTGTATTGAAGGTGAATTCTGATAGTGTATTAAATATTGGGTGAATTTCATCCCTCACACTATGACCACTTCTGTGATTTATCACACACTGTTCCCACAATAGTGTACAGCTCAGCACCTAGTTTGTCTTCTTACTGCAGTTCCATTATGGTATTAAGATTTAAGAGCCTTTTCTTTTTCCTTTATAAAACTCTTAGATCTTCCTTTTTCATTACACCTTAGTGCTGCGAAGTTTAAAAGATATTATTACCTCTTATCTTCTTCTCCTAGGTTCTCTTATTCAGCATTTATTCACAGTGGACCACATTTGCTAACTCTTATCCTCGGTTCTTAGAGTTTCCAAGATTTTTCAGTGTTGATTATGTTGTCTCTCAAGCTCCTTATGACTGAAAGTAAATTCCTCTTGAAGCTTGTTGCCCTCCCACCCCACCAACAGAAAGAATAAAGCAGTCTTCCCCTAAAAGAAATCTCACATTTCAATAGTCTATGAAACGTCACACCAAGCATCATAACTCTTTCAGAGAAATATTTTTGATACAAACACAATTCATCTAAAACAGAATTTTTGTATTGGCAAGATTTTAACCATTGATGCATATTATTTCTGAGGCTAAACAAACTGAACAATTGGGAATTATTATACTGTTACTAATGCATAACATAGAATTGATTTTTTACTATAAGCAGTTGTGATAACAGGAATTAGCCTTTAAAAGATATTAGATTTAATAGGTTAAATAGATAATGGGATATTATGTTTTAAATACTATTTTACACATCTTTCTTTAAAAAAAGTCTCTTAGAATCCTGTAAACTAGAGGTAGGAAAATGTTTTCTGCCAAGGGCTAAACAGTAAGTCCTTCAGGTGTTGAGAGCCATATGGTCTCTGTGGTAGCCACTGAACTCTGCCACTGTAGCAGCCATGGACGATACACAGATGAATGGACATGGCTATGTTCCAATAAAACTTTATTTATGAACACCAAATTTGAATGTTATGTAATTTTTTATGTGACAATACAGTATTCTTCTTTTGAAATTTTTCAACCATTTAAAAATGTGAAAACCACAGTCAGTGCATGGGCCACAGAAAAACAAGCAGAAGGCCATATTTGACTCATGGACCATAGTTTGCTGATTCTGTTGTAAACCATGGTATTAAATTTTATTTCCTTAGTAGCCTTTGATACATGCTATACACTATGCTAACCAGAAGAAAAAAGAAGCTCATTCATGATTCACTAGGAGGAATGAAATTTTACTGGATTTTTCAGAAGTTCCACATTTTTTGTTAACATACATTGCATTTCTCTCAGTAATAAAAGAGGAAAGAAAAAGTCAGATTCTAAGCTATTATGAAATTCAGCTAAGCGTTTAATCTAATAATGCAAGTTAAAATTTTTAGTGTAGTTAAATAATTGAGGTTTGGCTCCAACAGGGCTTTGTTGGATTGATTTACTAATTGGTATGCCCTGTGAAGTTCCTAAAACATATTCATTTTCAGAACATCTGACATAACTATAATGTATCTGTCATCAGCTCCAAGGATAAAGTTCTTGAATAATCCTATGATTTTGATATTAAAAACCTTGAGTTCCAATGGGAAAAATAGGTTTGAAAGACCAAACAAACCTATAGAAATGATTAAGTTTTTAACTTGGCCCCAAATAAATCAATAGCAATATCAACAACAACAAAAGACATACCAATGCTATTTAGACATCTTAAATGGGTTGTTATGAATTGAGGGCTATTAACTTCCATATACAATTTATTTCTAGGAAATCTTTCAGAATTTCCCCAATCTCTAATTTTAACCAGATGTTTATGAACAAATTTTAGGTTGCTACAGATAGTACATAAACCAAGAATTATTTTCTTTTTGGCTTTGTATACAAATTCTCAGTGCATTTCTGATTTTAAATCAGAAGGTCATGTCTGATTCCTAAGGCCTATGTATACCCGGCCTTATTTTTATCTCTTTTCAGGCTAGGCATCACTACATCAACCCCTAATGTTTTCAGCCACTCCTCTTACCTCCTTTTCTAACCTTTTCCAGTCTCTTTTTCTAGTTTTCTGTATCAAGTGTGACCCACAATTTACTTACATTAAAAACAAAACTTTCACAGTTGACTTCAAGTTACATAGAAATAAATTTATGAATACAGAAAACTCATAGTTGGCAAAAGATTATTATGTCTTTAGATCAGGTATTATAAATAATATTTTTAGTTAAATGTTTGAGGCGCTCTAACCCTAAGATTTTATAAATGAGGCAACTAAGGCCCTGTTCCTTCAATGGCTTATTCTGGAATTGACATAAAATATACAGAGCTGATTATCAGGGCACTATTAAAAAAAAAAAAAGAATGACTCATGCTGGGAGAAGCTCAGTTCTGAGAAACTGAGTCCTAGGCTCAGAGTAACTAGCAGTAATACCCAGAGGCATAATGTCAGAAGCATTCAAAAAGAAGACCTATCTGATGCAGAACCCAAAATAAAGAGTGAAATTCTTTAGCATATATACAGGTATACCTCAGAGATATTGTGGGTTCAGATCCAGACCACCACAATAAAGCAAATATTGCAATAAAGTAAGTCACATAACTTTTTTGTTTCCCAGTGTATATAAAAGTTATATCTACACCACATTGTAGTTCATTAAGTGTGCAATAGCATCATGTCTTTAAAATGTACTTACTTTAATTAGAAATACTTTATTGCTAAAAAATGCAATCATCTGAGCCTTCAGCAAGCCACAATCTTCTTGCTGGTTAGAGAGTCTTGCCTCAACTTCCATGGCTGATAAGGGTGGTGGTTGCTCAAGGTTGGGGTGCTGTGGCAATTTCTTTTTCTTTCTCTTTCTTTTTCTTTTCTTTTCTTTTTTTTTTTTTTTAGATGGAGTTTTGTTCTTGTTGCCCAGGCTGGAGTGCAATGGCACGGTCTCAGCTCACTGCAACCTCTGCCTTCTGGGTTCAAGTGATTCTCCCACCTCAGCTTCCCAAATAGCTAGGACTACAGGTGCCTGCCAACACACCCAGCTAATTTTTGTATTTTTAGTAGAGACGAGGTTTCACCAAGTTGGCCAGGATAGTCTCAAACTCCTGACCTCAGGTGACCCGCCTGCCTCAGCCTCCCAAAGTACTGGAATTACAGGTGTGAGCCACCTCACCTGGCCCAGCAATTTCTTAAAATAAGAAACAAATTTAGCATATCAATGGACTCTTTCTTTCACAAGATTTCTCTGTAGCATGTGACGAAGTTTGATAGTTCCCACAGAACTTCTTTCAAAATTGAAGTAAATCCTTTCAAACCCTGCTACTGCTTTATCAACTAAGTTTTTGAAATATTCTAAATCCTTTGCTGTCATTTCAAAAATGTTCACAGCATCTTCAGCAGTAGAATCCATCTCAAGAAGCCACTTTCTTTGCTTTTCAATAAGAAGCAACTCTTCCTTCATTGAAGTTTTATCATGAGATTGCAGCAAGCAGTCACATCTTCAGTCTCCACTTCTAATTCTAGTTATTTTGCTATTTCTACCCCATTTGCAGTTATTTCTTTCACTGAAGTCTTAAACCATTCAAAGCCATCCATGAGGGTTGGAATCAACTTCTTCTGAATTGTTAATGTCAATATTTGGAGCTCCTCCCATGAATTATGAATGTTGTTAATAATATTTAGAATGGTGAAACCTCTCCAGAAGGTTTTCAATTTACTTTGCCCAGGTCCATTAATGGAAACAGTGTCTATGGAAGCTATAGCCTTATGAGATGTATTTCTTAAATAACAAGATGTGAAAGTTAATATTACTCCTTGATCCATGGGCTGCAGAATAGATGTTATGTTAGCAGGCATGAAAACCCATTAATCTCCTTGTACATCTCTACAAGAGGTTTTGGGTGACAAGGTGTATTGTCAAAGAGCAATAATATTTTGAAAGGAATATTTTTCTGAACAGTGGGTCTCAACAGTGGGCTTCAAATATTCAGTATCCATGTTGTAAACAGGTGTGTTGTCATCTAGGCTTTGTTTTTCAATTTATGGAACATGGGTAGAATAGATTTAGCATGATTCTTAAGGGCCCTAGAATTTTTGAAATGGCAGATGAGCACTAGCTTCAGTTTGAAGTCATCAGCTGCATTAGCCCCTAACAAGACAGTCAGTCTGGCCTTCGAATCTTTGAAGCCAGGCATTGAATTCCCTCTAGATAGGAAAGTCCTAGATGGCATCCTGTTCAAATAGAAAGCTATTTTGCCTACATTAAAAATCTGTTGTTTGGGTAGCTACCCTCATCAATGATCTTAGCTAGATCTTCTGGATAGCCTCTGCGAACTTCCAACTTTTCATCTGCAGCTTCCTTACCTCTCTCAGCCTTCATGGAATTGAAGAGAGTTAGGGCTTGCTCTGGATTAACCTTTGACACAAGACAGTGTGGTGGCTTGTTTGACAATCTGTCCAGATCATTCCAAATTTCTCTATATCAGCAATAAGGTTGTGTTGCTTTATCATTCCTATGTTCACTGGAGTCGCACTTTTAATTAGCTTCAATAACTTTTCCTTTGCATCCACAACTTGGCTAACTGTTTGATGCAAGCGGACTAGCTTTTGGCCTACCTTGGCTTTTGACAAGCCTTCCTCACTAAGCCTAATCATTTCTAGTTTTTGATTTAAAGTAAGAGACATGTGACTCTTCCTTTCACTTGAAAATTACGGGCTATTGTAGGCTTACTTATTGGCCTAGTTTCAATATTATTGTGTCTCAGGGACTAGGAGGGCCCAAGAAGAGTGAGACAAAGATGGAGAAGAGCCAGTCTGTGGAACAGTCAGAACACACAACATTTATTGATTAAATTTACCATCTTTATATGACTGTGGTTTGTGGCACTCCAAAACAATTACAACAGTAACACCAAAGGTTACTGATAATAGATCATCATAATCGATATGAAAATAATAAAAAAGTTTGAAATATTGTGATAATTACCAAAATGTGACACAGAGACACGAAGTGAGTGAGCACATGCTGTTGGAAAAATGGCACTAATAATTTTGCTCAAGGCAGGGTTGCCACAAACCTTCAATCTGTAAAAATGACAGTATCTGGGAAGTGCAACAGAGTTAACTACAATAAAATAAGGCATGATTGTACCTTTTCAGGATGTTGAAAAAGTCCAGAGCAGGGGGCAGGGCTGTGCCTGAGGATGGAAGTGTGCTATTTATGCACTGGGGCCTCCCCATAACCATTATCCTTTTCCTGGCCCTGCGCTGTGCTGTAGGAGCCTGACCTCTGAATATGGTGTTGCTGGGAGGCATTGCTGGGAAGCATTGCTGGGATTCTCGTGTCCTGTGGCTTCAATTAAATTAGACCAATGGGAAGTAGGCAATGAGAATGAGGGAAGAAAGAGGTCAGGGTAGTTATTCCCCAGTGCCCTCCCAGTAAGAAGGAAGTTTTGGCAGTAGTTGTGTTCTTCTACCTATAGCCACAAATCCAGCCAAGAAGCCACACTACGATGACCATTCCTAGCTCTGCTCCCTGCCATGCCCCTTCAAGTGCCTTGTGTACAGCTTCCTTCTATTGCTAGTCCCTGGGTGCATCACCAGCCTGAGTTCATTGTCATATGCACACATCATGGCCTAATCCTGCCTACAAGTTTACAAAGAGCATTTCCTTCTTTTAACTCTAAATTACTCCTTTGGGTGCATCATCTGCTTCCTCTGAAGTTCTGATGAATACATAGAACAAACATTTAGACCTGCCAATGTTATAATGTTTTCAAGAATTTAAAACCTTTGAGATCCTGATAGTATCTAATATTCATGTGATTCATGCCTTCCTTAAAAACGAGAATGAGTTACTATTAATATGATTCATCAAAATCATTTTACCTCTAAAAAACCCTAAATAAACACAGCAACTCAACTGTATCTATGCATCACTTCTGCTACCCCTTCCTCCAGAGTCCCAAGTTTACTACACTAGCAACCAAAATTGCTTTAGAATTCCCTGACAGCCAGAAACTCCAGATGATCCCAAACTAGGGAGAACATAATTCTCTAAAAGAGACTTATTAATTAAGGGTAAAATATTGCTGTGAATTTTCTGTGAATATTATTCGTTATCTCCCCAACAATCCTCCCAAGGTAGTAAGATTTCTTTTTGTCTGATAGTCACTAAATAAAGGCCATAAAATGACAAAGTAATCTAAAACATAAAAATGTGTTAGTATTAGTATATTTAAAATTACACTTATTATTATTAGCTAATCCTCACTGAAGGCTTTCAATATGCCAGTTACTGTTTTCTATGAATTGATTCAGTGAATCCTCAAAGTCACCTTATGATATAGGTATTACAGTTATCCCTATTATACAGATGAGGAAACTGAGACATAGACATATCAAGTAATATGACCAAAGTCACAATTCAGTACAAAGAGAAACTGGCACATTTATTTCTCAGTTGTTTCCTTATCATAAAACAGAAAATATCATTGAAATTTGTACAATTTAAAGTAATGCCTACATTTACTGTGCCATTTTTTGCTGTTACTGAAACCAACGGAGCTGGTGCTATAATGGGGGATCTGTTATGTTGAGATGTGGATC